>NC_090932.1:1618058127-1618683127 GCF_040938575.1 Ambystoma mexicanum | reverse complement strand
GCTGGGAAGCACTGAGAGTGAACTAAGCTGAACTGTGAGTAAATGCCTGCCCTCAGTTAAGGCAACCTAGGTTTCCACGTTTGTCTTACAATAAAGACATTTAGAACCCAAGTACAGCATCCTGTCGTTTGTAAGGCCACAACAGTGTTTTCTTTTTAAAACATATTTTTTCCAGCAGTGATATAGGCAGATGGTGGGGCTTGTGGCCAGCCCCTGCTTTTGGCACGCACTGACCCAAGAAGAGGGTCAGGCCCCAGCTTTGACTGGACCGGAATGAGCCCCGCTGCTTATGCCAAATTCTAGCAGCTTGCCAGTGGGGAGTTTGCTGCAGAATTGAGTCACGTGACCTGATATTTAAAGCACCAGGCCACCAGCTGCATACAGGTTACGTCCCTGCAATGTCGCGAGTGAAAAAGCAAAGAGCCCCTTTAAGAGGGGAGCTCAAGACTATGGGAGGGAGCGGGAAGCGGGAGGAAAGGGAGGGGCAAGGGAAGAGGGAAGGCAGTAAAGGAATGGGAAAATAAAGAGAAGGTTATGGACGACCCAGGCTCCCGTGTGATGTGTCTTAAGGGATATATGAGGCCTGGGTAGCAGGTACAACAACTGGTGACAAAGTGAAACGTCCCGCGCCGTGAAGAAAATGAGCAAGAGAAGTCCATGGGAACAAGGAGCGAGGGGCCCGTGCACCCAGCAGCAGTGGGCCCGTGTGCCCAGCAGCAGTGAGGGGCCCGTGTGCCCAGCAGCAGTGGGCCCGTGCGCCCAGCACAGTGAGGGGCCTGTGCGCCCAGCAGCAGTGGGCCCGTGTGCCCAGCAGCAGTGAGGGGCATGTGTGCCCAGCAGCAGTGGGCCATGCGCCCAGCAGCAGTGAGGGGCCCGCGCGCCCAGCAGAAGAGGAGTGGCGGAGGACCCGTGAGCCAACAGCTACGGTGCGCCCCGCGGCAGAAAAAACCCAGGAAGGTGGCCCGGAACGCGGGCGGAGGGCCCGTGCGCCCGCAGCAAAGAAGAACAGAAGAAAGAAGACGGAGATCCCAGCAGTGAAGAGCCCAGCAGTACAGCGTCTGAAAGGACACGCCACTACGGGGGGAACGAGCCCAGCAGCACGGTGCCGGAGCGCGGAGGTGCCAGGGGCCGACATGAACAGCCGACGTGTGCGGCAACCTAGCAGCAAACGAGAAGGAAGGACCAGAGGCAGCGGCCCGCCACGACTGCAGTGCGGGGGAGGGGGAACCACGCAGACTGACAACAACTCCACAAAGGTACGGAGGCAGCCCGAGGCGCGGGAATAGGAAAGAAAACAGGCCGCCAGCACAGCAGTGCATGGGACGCACCTACAATAAGAAACCACTAGAAAGCGAGGATTTTCAGCTAGCCCACAAGGAAGGGCATTCTATAAACACTGGCCCATCAAAACAAAACGAGGTTCATTTAGACACTGAGGCAGACACACTCCTCACTACAAAACCACTTGAAAGCGAGGATTCACTAAGAGCTGGGGCAGACACAAACCCCACAATAGAACACTGCCGCCAAACCCCGCCCACAGCACAGTGGGCAAGAAAGGGTAAGCAGCCCCCCACGTACCCGACCCCACATGAACTAAGGCCAGGGCGGAGGCACCACTCAACAGCCTGGAGGCCATCAAGGCGCTCCCTGCCCCAGCCAGTGCATAAACCCCGGAAAAATCTGGGCGAGAAGCCCACAGACATAACGAACGGCCTGTAGGCCGACGACAACACCCTCAGCCACCCCAACCAGTATCTAAAGAAGCAACCCCGATCCTAAGCGAAAGGGGGTACCCACACTAAAGGGACGATAATTAAAGGGAATAACCACCCATTGCATCAAAACTGTGGCATGACAAGAACCCACCAGCAAAAGGTTAGGGAGAAGCACGACAAATTAGTGGCATCCACGCCACCCTGTCAGTGCAACTACCTGCACATGTCCACGAGGCAACCCAACATCAACGCCTCAGGACCTACCTCCCACCTCCAGACCGCAAAGTAAAGTGAGCACACTCTGGACGAACATGCTGGCGCTGTGGCCAGGAAGGTCACCTTCAGGCAATGTGCGGAACAAGACCACCCACAAGCTCGGCATGCCAACCCACACCTCCAGCCCAAGCAAGATACCCGAGTCCACCGACGGCACGGTTAGACATCAGAAAAGACATCAAGGCCACGAACTCCAGCCCACCTAGAAATCACAGGCATGCACACCACCTCTAACCTGAGTTAGCACACCAAAAAGGGGACGGACCGGCACTTTGCACACGAACCTCACCCATTCTGCGAGAGGCCTATGAGTCTCGCAACTGCCCAGGACCCTTCGAGATATCGTAAAGGGTGGGGAATGCGTAAACCACAGGAAACTTTGGTACAAAGCAACTGTATCAGAGAGGGGCCGAAGAACAACCCCTAGACAAACCCCAAGACCATGCCGGCCAATGGAGGACCACACAGACAGTACAGCCAAAATGTTGGTCACAATGCGACCCAACCCAAGGAGACCGCAGAGTGCCTGATGCCATCCGCATGATACCGAGTCCCGCCATAGGGCACAGCCGTCTCAGCCATGGGACAGCACTACAGCACGCACTCATTAGCATTCACTATAGGTCATTCCGAGTAACCCAAAAGAAGGACCACGTGCCCGAGCAAGATGCGGGAGAGACAAGCAAAGCCGGAGAACCAACGAACCGCGCAGGTCCCATCGTAGTGGCAAGAGAGAAAGAACAAGTGACAACTACGACAAGGAACTACGGCAGAAGGACACCAAATGACTCCCTCCTCCACGAATTATACTTTGAAGAGCATGAACCAACGAAAGGGAAGCGATTGAGATGGAGGGAAAAGAGAGTGCAGAGGAAACCCACGAGCAACCAAGCAGGCCCCATCGAATCACAAAGAGACCCCAACGGCTCATCGAGCAAATGTAACCCGGGAAGTCTCATGTTAAGCAAGGGAAGGTGTTGCGAGTGAAAAAGCAAAGAGCCCCTTTAAGAGGGGAGCTCAAGACTATGGGAGGGAGCGGGAAGAAGGAGGAAAGGGAGGGGCAAGGGAAGAGGGAAGGCAGTAAAGGAATGGGAAAATAAAGAGAAGGTTATGGACGACCCAGGCTCCGGTGTGATGTGTCTTAAGGGATATATGAGGCCTGGCTAGCAGGTACAACATGCAAGACCGCTGTAGTGGATGCACCTTGTGTTTTCCTCTGCTTCTGGCTCCTCCAGCTCGCCCCTCGCCGAAAAGCCGGCAGCTAGACACAGAGGGTCACCTGAAGCAAAGAGGGCAAGGTCGTATTACACCATCTTTCTGGCCCTGAAGTCACCGGGTCCTGCCATCTGGTCCTGAATCTAACGGGGTTCAAACGGCAGTGCTTAAAGCCCCGGCAGTCTCCAAAAGGTGGGACTGAGCCGGGGCCCTGCCGGGGCACCTTCCTATCGCAACATTGGCGGGATGCATTATCCCGTCGCGGCCGCAGCCGCGACAGCAGATGCACCTGCAACGAAGTCAGGCGAGCTGACAGAAGTGGCAGCCAACCACAGCGACGCTGTCACTGGCTGCCACTTCCGTCAGTCATAGTAACTGCATCGGGTGACCCCTCGCGCGAGAGGTCACCAGAGGCAGTTACTGTCCCTTTGTTTCCCCAAGTCGCCGAGGCGTCTTTAACCCTCGGCGAACCTGGGGATTCCTCGACATATTTCGAGGTTTATAAAAGATGGCTTGAAAAGTACACATTTCAAGCCATCTTTTATAAAGCTTTGCCGAAGGACAATTTTGTCCGTAGTCAAAGCTTTATAAAAGATGGCTTCAATTGTGTACTTTCAAAGCCATCTTTTATAAACCTGAAATGTTTAAAAAAGATGGCCTGAAAACTAGGCAAACCGTAGGGTATGCACACAAATATATATAAATGTTATATATTTGTGTGCGAACCTTACTATGGTTTGTGTACTTTGCAAGCAATCTTTTATAAATGTAGAAATATGTTACATATTTCTATGTTTAGAAAAGATGGCTTGCATAGTACAGAAACCATAGTAAGGTACGCACACAAATATATAACATTTATATATATTGGTGTGTATATCCTACGATTTGCATACTTTTTAGGCCACGCCCCTCCCACAGGCCACGCCCCCAAATGAGGGCCCCTCCCCTCAATTTCTTACCCCACTTAAAGCCCTGTCAAACGGCGTGTGGTGACTATGAGCCCCCTCCTTTGTCATCTTTCCTCTCACTAGACAGCAGGATCTAGTAACTGGTCCCTAATAATACCCAAATCAGTTCTGCTCCTCCGTGGTGGCTCAGCCTTGCAAATAGCCCAAGAGTGTTCTCCCTCAAAACCCCTGATTCCAACTCTGATTATAATATATAATATGGTATTTGTGACGCGCCTATACACAAGTGTTTCAAGGCGCGACGAGGCAAGGAGGGGGGAGGAGAGGGGAGACAGAGACAACGATCTTACGAGCCCAAGTGACATTGAGATCGTGCAAGTGAAGGGCTGGGGGGAGGGGAAAAGTGCCAGGGGAAAGGGAAGGAGGCAGTGCTGTACATGGGATCAAAACAATAACAAGAAGTGCGGCAAGCAGGTGGCAGGTGCAAGGGTAAGTGCAGACAGCAGGTGTCCAAAAGTGCAGGTAGGGGGACTATAGGGTTACAGATACAGACCAAAGTGCCAGGGTTGCCGGGAGGCAGTGCGTGTGAGCAAATCGGCGGGCAGGGACATGGGCCTAATCAGAGGGTAGCCAAGTGACCAGTGCAGTATCAGACAGGAAATCAGCAGGGGAGAGGAAGAGAGAAGGCATAAGCAAAGAGGAAAGTCTTGCGGTGCTTACGGAACCAGAGAGACTGTTCCAGAGGGAGGCCCCATCCAAAGAAAGAGATCTACCACCAACTTGTTGCTTGGAGAAGCAACTGACCCTGAGCGAGCTGGAGGTGGAGGAGCGAAGAGCTCGAGTAGGTGTATAGCTGTGAAGGCTAGGCGGTGGAACTCACAACCATGCAGAGGCCTTGGTCCATTCAGTAATCTCTGGGGTCTTCCAATTGGAAGGATTTGGAAGTGTGTAGGGGTGCCCTACTTTTCCTCTCGCCAGTTTTCGGACAGTCCATTTCAGATCCAAACAAAAAATGGACTCCAAACAACTCCATAACTGTGACTTATCTGGGCTGCCAGAGTGCATAGGTGTCTTACGAGCTGGCCAAATATCCTGCATCATCTCAACCTGGGTTTAAGTGAACCTACTTTCCTGAGAGGCCCTGTCATATCAGGGTACTGCACAACACCCTAGTGGACTCCCTCAGCATGGTGATCCCCTCATCACATCAGTGCAGCAGCCGTCAGGAAGATCACAGTGTGGTTTTGATTCTCCGAGTGTGAGGAATTCGACCATCTGCATGGTGGGAGTGCGTTTGCTGGGGCTTTTTAAAATGTTTAAATGAAATTAAATGATGGTAGAACAACCTCTGGAAAATGTGTGGGGCTAATCAGCACATATTTTCCTATGCTCACAGCAAACCATGCACATAGACCTGTGTACTCTGGGTGCACACAGTCTACAGGCGCCGTCCCCCCTGTCAGATTTAGTTGGAATATGGCAGCCAAGAGTACATCAAGGCATATCAGAAGGGGGAGGGTAAAACCATGGCCAGCCTAATTAACTAACAAAGACTCCATGGATCCGCCCTATCTTTTGATAGCACTCATGGCAGCTTTGCATACTAATCAGAGATAATTCAAACAGGCCGACGGAGGCTTGGTCACAGCACTAGCAAAGGACAGGAAAATCACAACAACCTGTGATATGCACTGTTTCAATCTGAAGCCAGCTCCCACCTTTCAGTATCAAGGGCAGTGACCTGTCATGTCTGTAACTATGTATTTACAGTAGTCATCACCGCAGGGGGACCCCATTCAGAATGCACAAGCATGTGGTTTGGCAGAGACCAAAAGTCTGGTCCAGCCGCAGCTTCAAGGGAGACCTGCTGCTTTAATCAGGAACCACAGAGAGCTCAATTAACCAGAGAGACCCATTGATACACAACAGACAGGAAGATGAGTGGGACTTAGTATTACATGTTTTCAACCCTTTACCTTTTCTGTTGCAAAGCACTCTGATTATGAACTCACACGTACAGGAGATTGTTGGTGGGAGCCCAGGATTTGTTCATTAAGGTAGGCGTAGCCTACACCAATCACTGGGACCCATTTAGCTTTAAAAGATGGTTGAGACCCTCTTTTGGCAGATTATCTGATGACTTTACAAGGAGTAACCAGAAGAACTCCTTTGGACCATGGCTGAAGGTACAGTGTGCTTTCAGCTTCCGCCAGTGAAGAAATACCAGGATTTCAAAAGAGGGAAGCAAGATCCATCCACTACACATCTCCCAGAAAACAGAGGGAGATACTGAATCCAGAGGACCCTCCAGCAGCTCCAGAGTCGGTACCCAGCCAGCACACAGCGTGCCCTGCTAGGCTCTGCAAGCAAGCTTCCTAGGTGGGAAGTTCCAGAGAGTCTCTGAACCAAACCCAGGACAAGGCTGTTGCCTGCAACACTCTCCACAGCTTTGGGCCGTCCGCCTTAAAGGACGACACAAGCCCAGTGAAGAAGATAGGAGGCAGGCATCAGCAAGCATCAACCAGCATCCACCTTAAAGGACATTTTTGAGCCATTCAAGACCCCTCAAGTTGCAACCGACTGTGCTGCTCACTGTTGTCACGCCGCAATCCGTAATGTCGTCCGAGACGCTTTGACCAGTGCTTCAGTCCCGCCAACCAGCACTGAGACAACGATTCCTGAGCCCGAGCCGCCTTGTAGGCCAGCCTGCAGCCATCTGCTATCCCCGCTCGCCGAACTGCCTACCACATTTTACCCGCAGCTGTCTCCCATCTTGAAGTCTGTCACAGAAGCTGCAAAGTGCCCTGAAACGGACCCAACGCTTTTGAGCACAAGAAGGTCTACAAACACAACGTACACTGTGGTTCTGCCCCCCTGGTCCTTCTCTGAAGGCCCCTAATGACATTGTACGACCAATTGCCCCCTTTGTGCTGAAACCAAGTATCCTTGAACTATTGCAATTAATGACTTTACTGACTACCCTCCTGTCAGTATCCAGAGTGCATCCCTTTTCCTGTCTGTCCTCTGCATTGGGTTGTATTTTGTAGTATGCTAGAACTGTCTGTTGTTATAATAGTAAAGTAGATATTTGTATACAACCTTGACTGGACAGTCCCTTTTATCATTGGGTAATAATTGTATTTTCGCTGGGTTTTAACTAAGCAACGATCCACAGCCTTGCAGAGATTAGACTGCCGTCCCGTCCACGTTACCAAAATTGGACAAGGAGGTTTATAATTTGCTTGTGTTTCCATTCTGTTCGGATCCCTTCTGATGTACTAGAGGTATGGGGCTGATTGATGGTTTTAAAACCTATATTCATTCCTAGACCACTGGTGCCCTCAGAAGTTTATTTGCCACTTAGAGCTGGACATGTTTGCATCTGTATTCAATGCCAAGTCCCTCCAGGTTCTGCTTGAGGGTCCAAGAGGAGGGGACCGTTAGTACCGATGCGTTCACTGTTCTGTGGCCAGTGGCCTTCCTCTCCATCTGCCTGATTCTGAGGGTCTTAACGCAGATTAGAGTGGTCAACTGCAATGTCATCATGAAATCTCCCTGCCAGACAAAGAGATCTGTTCCTCCTGCTCTTACAATTATCCACCCTCCTCATTCCTGGAACAGTGCCCCAGTTTTTTCACCTGGGGTCCTTGCAGCCAAACAACAAATGGTGCTAGTTTGCCTGGACATTGAGAGGGAGGGTCTTCAGTGACAGAGTAGTTCAGGGCCCTTCTCTTTCGGTGTTCGGGAATCCAGATGGCCATAGGCCTAATGCTCTTACTCCTAGCACTGGAGAACCTTTGTTGTGTGCTGAAACCCAAATGACTTCTCACTGCAGCCGTGTGGTCCTACCAACATTACTCAATTCCTTTGTGAGGGATTCGATTTGAATCTGGTTCACTCTTCCTACAGAGCTCAGCGGGCAGCTATACAAGCTTTCCAGAGTGCCTGTGCAGAGCTGGGGCTGCCCAACCCCACCATTGCCAGGCTTCCGAGGTGTTTTTCCATCTTGTGGGCAAGGGTGAAATCTCTCTTCCCTGAGACTTTCCCCTGATGCTCAGGGCTCTGCAGGGATGCCCCTTTCGATCCGGACCTGAGGCACCTTACCCTGAAGACTTTCTTTCTGGTGGCCATCACCTCTGCCACAATGATAGGTGAGCTGGGGACCCTCCCCACCCGGTGGTCACGTCTGATGTAGTTGCCCTCCACTGCCACCAGCTTTCAGACCTAGGTTGGCTTTCATCTTCCACATGTCGCAAGACATTATTTCCCCCTGTCCTCCGGTGGGCTTCATCCGGGGAGAGGGGACCTGTCAGGAGTCTACTGATGTGCATAGGGCAAAGGCTGTACCTCAGAGTGTGCACTGTAGATTGGAAGTGATGCACAAGCTAATTCTAGTAAATAACATAAACAGGGTACATACCAAACTAATCTGAGTTGTAACAGGTATTCAAAGGAACTACAGAGGCAGTTACTGGCAGTAAGCAAAGAGACGCAGAGAAAGCAAAGGCAAGCAAATATTACTGGGCAACATTTATTGATCAGAATAAAGGGTGTACTGGAAGATGATATGGGGTCTTCAGGGATTAGAGAAAACCATTGGGATTGGTAACAGAAGATTACTGTAGAGAAGGAGCCAAGTACCCCCACCTCAATGTTCTCGTCCATGTCGCCTATATGTTGGTGTGATGCTGGAAATGCATCGGAGGGACAGGGCCTCCGTATCCTTGTCCTTTACTGCCTTTTATCGTGTGTTCTGTCGTATTTTCCACGCAGGAGTTCATGTGGGACTCCTGGCGGTGCTGCTCTCTCTCTTTTGGTTTGGTGAACTGACCTGTGGGATACCCTTATGACACCCATGGGTGGGGGGTACAACCCTGTGCCCCTAGTTTATGTTTTTGGGCACCTGTGGGTTGCCTGCAGAGCAGGGTATGGGCTGGTGGCAGCTCCATGCTGAATTTGACAGGTGCGCGGAGTATCCTCCATTTTGGGACACCTCGGCCCTGCCATTGGGATCAGTAGATTCCTGATGGAAAACAAAATGGCCCCTGTGGCCTCTTGCTTTCTATTACCTATTACCTAATTTTCCCAAAGTCCTGGGAAGCCCTGACTCTGTCCCTTCCCCCTGACTGGGTGTTGGGTGGAAGTGCCATATATGGTGTTGTTGTGCAGGCCCGGCCAGACTAGCTGGAGCCTTCCTGGTGTTGTATGTTGTGGGTACCTCCTGTGGGTGGGACCTGGGTAAATGGAGTGAGTGACCAATATGCACTTCTTGTTGTGGTTGTTTGGTTTCTGGCATGAGAGACAAAGACGGGATAGCATACATCATATCTTTGACTGAACAACTGCTTCTGTTCAACATGAGTTTATAAAGGCCCTCCCAGCCAACAACCCAACATGGTGGAGCTGATTACAATCCCAGGCAGCTGTGTTCTATCAAGCCCAGCCCTGGCTTCAGTAGCCTGCAGCAGTCGATTGTAATTAAAGTCTCTGCAGCTCTCAGCAGCCGAACCTGCAGTAGTTTGCAAGTTGAATGCAATCATGGCCTCTCCAGCTCTTAGTAGCTTGCTGCAAACAAATGTACTTAGTATGCATCCTCCAGCCATCTGCCTCTTAGACAAGAGACATGTACCAGAATGCATCTGCTGGTTTACCCCAAAGCCCGGAATGGAACATAAAATTAGATTGATCCAAAACTTCAGAGGTAAAACAAGTAAATTAGTTTGCAATTCTGCCATGGATAGAGTCTCTCATGTAGTGGTGCTCGGTTGCAGGTGGGCAGGATCCTGACATCACCCCCCTCTCAAGAGGCACCTCTGCGTTTCCCAAAAGAAAACAAAACTCATTATATTTTTTGAACTGCAATAGCCAGAGTAAGGGTTGAAGCACTAAAGTAAAAAACAATACCCATGGAAAGGTTCTATACTATTTCAACATAGTACTTTGATCAAAAAATGCAAAGGGGTTATTGATCTTCACAGCCCACTCAACTAACTCACAAGGTACATCAGACCGTAAGGCGGGTGCACAGGAATACAGAACTGTAGAGTGTGGCTTCTTAGTGGATATTGCAACAGAGGCTGGCCCAGACGCAGGAATCGTTGGCTTCAGGTTGTTCTTGGGATGTGGCGGCTGTGAATGTGATTTCAAATGCAAAGAAATAGTTTTACTTTCAGGCGGCTGTGGCAAAACCAAACTATCTTCATGGCTTTCAGAAGGGGCATATTTTCTCTTTGACACTTAAAGCTGGTTTTCTGATGGCATTACTTCAGCTGGCATGGGGATTCCTATAGGCAGAACGTGGCATTGCACTGTGGAGAAATCAGCCAAAATGTTGAAAACAAAATGACCGAATGTGTGATTTGGCTGAATTTTCGGCCGTTCGAGAATTCTGAACGACCGAAAAGTTCTACCAAATATCACATTCGCTGTTGAGGGCTGCGGGGATGTCCCACGCACCCTTGCTCACTATATTGTGAGCAGGGGTGGCCCCCGCAGCCATCTGAAAAAAAAGAAAAGGACCCTGCAGTGCTGGTTCCCGATAATGGACATGAAAGGGAACAGGCATTGCAGGGACACAAGGTAAGTAAGGGTGTGGGGGTGTGGTGGGGGTGTGGGTGTGGGTGGGGGCAGGTGCCAAGTTGTAAATGTTCAGGGGAGAAAACACCGAAGATTATTTTGGAAAAATAATCTTCGGTCTTTTCTCCCTTGAACGTTTGGATCGCGGGCTTTCAACCCTGATCCTACTGTGGATACCACACTCATGCAGTTGGCAACAGGCTCAGAGTTTTCATGTACTTTGGCAGGAGATACTACTGAGTGCAAGGCTAGTGGAGGCACAACTAAAGTCCTTTCACAGACAGGGAGTGCAGGTTCCTCGTTCGACTGGTTCAAATGGTCAAGTTGCCTAGCACTAATAATGGTCCTGATCATAATGTCTTGAAACACTGACTACACTACTGAGTCTGCCTTTACACTGGCTGGGTGATTAAATGCCTCTCTACTCGCCTTCAAGGACTTGTGAGGGAGGAAAACAATGTATTTCTGTACTGTTTGTCATTTCTGTCTGGGG
Organism: Ambystoma mexicanum; assembly: GCF_040938575.1. Classification (NCBI taxonomy): domain Eukaryota; kingdom Metazoa; phylum Chordata; class Amphibia; order Caudata; family Ambystomatidae; genus Ambystoma; species Ambystoma mexicanum. The sequence continues at coordinate 1,618,671,938 of NC_090932.1, read as the reverse complement.
CGGTCTCTCAACATGTAACTTGTGACCTTGCTCCGTGCATGAGCATAATGAAATAAAATACATTTTGCAAAGCGTGCAAAGCGTTTCAACAGAAGGGCAAGGAGAGCAAATGGCGGACCTAGGATACAAAATGGACGTTCTATGGTTATGCTAACGATTCAGTATTTGCGATGTAGGGCATATGATGCGATTGGTTTTCGTCCAACATAATATACCTTCTATGCTTTGGTAGGGTAATTTCTAGACTCACAGCATGATTTTGCTTTCAAGGTGACCCTCATTCATTTCTCGTGGTTTCATTTCAATAATAGGTATTCGGATTGCTTCAGGGGTTGAAGTGGACTCCGGGGTAAGCCTGAATGTGCAGTCCAAATTCAGGTCATTGGACGGAGTAAGCATTGAAACACAGTCTCTGACAAGGAGGGTTGTTGGACTGGCTGTTGTCTCAGATACTGTAGCAACGACGGTGTTGTAATTATTAGAAAAGTCAATCGCATTGCTGGCTATGTGCAAGGCAGGGCTGGATGCTGTCATCGGAACCAAGAGAGGAGGGGGGACAGAGGGCAGGATTGCAGCTAGTGTAGGATTAGGCTCCTGGAAAAGATCTAGTACAGAGTCTGCAGGAGTGTCAGAAGGGCTAGCAGACGTAGACTCAGCAGGAGACAGAAGTGGCATTTTAAATGAGCCATTAGGTGAGGTACAGGAAAGGTCTTCCCCAAATAGATCATAGTCAGGGGAAGCCTGGCTGGCATCTTGAGCAGAAAGAGAAGAGTATTCCAAGTTAACCTGCAACTGGTAAGCACATTCTTGCTTCAATACTTTTATTTGTTCCAACATTCTTTCTTTTAGCCCATACAACTCTTTTGGAATCCTAATGTTATCAATGAGTAGAGAGAGAATGTCTGGTGCAGGGTGACATGGGTTATATGACGATGAAATGCATCCCGCCCGCTCTTATGTTTTGCCAACACAAGATGACATCGTCATTATTTAAATCCATTGTTTGCCTCTAAAGCAAATAGCTGCTTCAGAAAGCTTTTCCAATCAAAGACGTCCTCAGGGGACTTAGCTGGTTTTTGTTTAACATAATCCTAATTGGCAAAAGTCCCAGGATCGGCTGTTGTTTTAGCATAAACCTCAGGAGTGTCAGAGAATATCTGTGCTACAGAACTAAGTCTAGAGGCTTGGGTAGCATTGTTATGTTATGTTAGGATTATTTCTATAGCACACTGTCACCCGGAGGTATCCTGGCGCTGAAACAAAGCCTACAGGAAGAGGAATGAATAACCAAGACGAATCAGTGAGGAAACAGGAATGTTTTGAGCAATTTCATAAAGTGAAGTAAATCCTCAGTTAAGCTGAGGGAAAGGGGGAGGGAGTTCCAAAGGCGGAGGACAGACAATGAAAAGCTTTTGCAAACGGTCGCGACTACAGGCTTATCTATCTGGATAATGTATAGTGCCAACTTAAAACATCTTGGAACTGTGACTCATGGTGTCACCCGCTACACACTGAACAGCGAAAGTGCATTTCATTGTAGGTTCAATGGGATAGTACATAGTAAGAATAATCTTCACAGGGTTATACGCTGATGCCTTCCAACCAGCCCTTGTCTTGGTGGGGCATTTCAATGGCTGAGTCAACTACCTATTCTCTCCCTGTAACTGTGCTACTGACATCAAGTCGGGATTAGCAGAAAATACAGAGTTCCATCCCACTGTACTGGGAATGGCAGAAATCTGTGACAAATATTTGGCAAGGAGATACCCATTTTCTCCAAGGACGGTGATTTCATTTGGGGTTAGAGACTCGTGTAACTGTGTGTTACTGTGTGTTGTAATCCAGTTGCACAGGAGTGGCCAATTTGTTTGAATAGTCGAATTCTGGTACTGAGTTCACAGAAGCCCAAGGGTCTGACACAACAAGATCTCTAAAAGGAGGGCAATTCGCTGGCTGTACTATTAAATGGTGGAAGAAATAATTCTCCTTTTGAAGTTCACATGTGGTATCCCTTTGGGATTATAGAAACTCTGTGAACAATACTCAACACAGAGATATTTATTGGTTTCCAAAAGACAGACTCTAGGGGTTTTGCAGGCCATTTGGTTGGAGGCTGCACGGCTAAACAGTTATGTTTTTCTTCAGAGGCAGCTTGAATCTAGCAATTCTAAGCATTGCTCTAAGAATTTGGGTTCAGTCAATCTGCCAGGAGTCTGGCCGACGGGCGCAGGACAAAAAGCTTTACCTCCGAGTATGCACTGTAGATTCAAAGAGATGTACAAGGTAATGTTAGAAAATAAAATAAACAGGGTACATACCAAACTGATCCGCGTTGTAACAGGTATTCATAGGGACTACAAGGCAGGAGCTGGCAGTAAGCAAAGAGACACCAAGAAAGCGGAGGCAACCAGATAATACTGTGCAACACGGATTGATCAGAATAAAGGGTATACTGGAGTATGAGAAAGGGTCTCCAGGGATTCGAGAAAGTCCTTGGGATCGGTACCAGCAGATTACTCTTAATAAGTTAGGCGTGCCGAAGAGACTATTGTACTCAGTAAGGGTGAAACTGGAGACCATGTACTGAGACAGGTAAGACTCCAATGGACTAGACGAAGGCAACAGGAGTCTTTCCCTTATCTGATCGCAATGGAGAGCAACACAGGGTCACACTGTAAATGGATACAGAGCAGAGTCACAACAGTGGACCAAGATGTAATACAGGCAGAAGCAGCATTGAAAGAAATAACCAGGTACAGGACAGGTAGAGAAACAAAGTACAAAGCAGAGACTGGAATATCAGAATATACAATGCAAAGTACTCAGTTAAGATAGGCCACTACCAACACAATGAATACGAGGGGTTCAGGCACCTCAGAGCATTAAGAACAGGCACTAGAATTATGGCCAGATGTTTGAGCAAGCAAGGAAGAAACAAACGGGAAAGCTAAATAGTGGAGGCAGCTACTAACTTAGCAAATGCGTGGCCTAGAATAACAAGAACAACGAACAGAAGAGCGAGAGACTGGGACTGCAGAGAAACATATAGAAAACGGTTTAGGCAGAAACAGGACAGGTCAGAGATGCAGACATGCTTACAGAAAACAGGGTGTTAGCAGAAAGTCAGAAGGAAAGCAGAGATATCAGAACAGAACTGGATGTCCGTAACATAAAAACGGGACAGGGGCTGTAACACAGTAGCAAGCACAGACAGGGCTCAGAAGTAAAAAGCAGGATTTCAAGGAAAGGGAATAATAACAAGCAGTCTTCAAGCAGACAGGAAAAGACGCTACAAAGCACCAACAACAAACAGGATTCCAAAGCCAAAATCAGGCTATTCAGGAAAGGAAAAATAAATGGTCACAGGAGCACAGAAGCATAAACTCCCATTGGAAGCAGTTGACTGAACAACTGCTTCTGTACAAAAGGAGCTTACAAAGGCCCTCCCAGCCAACAACCCAATATGGTGGAACTGAATGCAGTCTCAGGCAGCTGTGTTCAATCAAGCCCAACCCCAGATTCAGTTGCCTGCAGCAGTAATGTAAATAATTATTATTATTGCGGATAGTAATTAAAATCTCTTTAGCTCTCAGCAGCCTAACCTGCAGTAGCTTGGAACAGGTGAATGCTAACAGGGCCTCTCCAGCTCTTATTAGCTTGCTGCAAGCAAATGTACTTAGAATGCCTCCTCCAGCCCTCTGTCTCCTGGACAGTATATATGTACTAGAATGCATCTGCTGGTTCAACTCAAAATCTAGAATGGAACTTGAAATTAGATTGGCCCAAAACTGCATCAGTTCAAGTTGCCTTCTCTGCCATCTTGACTTACCTGGCCCATGTTCCTCCTTTCCATTCCAGCAACAGTTTATTCACCCCATTTGGTTGATTGAGGACTAGGCATAATGCTTCCCCTGTATCTATCTGTCGCTGACTCATGGACGCCACCTCCCTGGTTTGCTCTGTGTCTGGCTCTTCCCCCTGTCCCTGCAAGCATTTCTGTTAGATTCACAAAAGGAGTTGAGACTTTGTGGGCCGAGGTGAAAGGAGATTCACTAATGCGCCATTGTAGGGCTGCCACATGGGCTACTCTGGCATGCCCATGCGCCATTATCGGCTGCATCTACCCGACCGAGCTGGCATTACTTTGCTTCTGCAGTTCTGTGGGCTGATATTCTATAAAACATGTTATATCTGCTGCTTGGGTAGTAAAGGTACAATGTGTGTGGCTGCAGATAATGGGTTTGTGGTCATCCACAATGTAAGCCGGACCGAGAATGTGTTAGTGCATCTCCCTTGATTGCACTGGGCCGATGAAGAGAAGATGTGAGGTAATACTCTGATTGATTAGTGGGAATCTTCTTTATCATCTAAGCCACTCTCTTCCTCATCACAGTTCTGATGCCCACCTCACACCATGGTACATGATTGCCACTATTCCTTGTGTAATATACAGGAGGATTGTGGGTAAGCCCACCCCTCTTATTCCTTGGGGGTATCCCTATATATTATCCCCACCAAAAATATTGCCCTATATATGGTGTCTGGAACGCCATAGGCAATATTTTTGGGGGGGGATAATTTGTGGGAGCGTGGGTTACGGGGGTGTCCCCTGCACAGTTAAAAATAATGCAGAGGTTTCAGGGGTGTCCCCCGCAGGGTCTATGCCTCAATATCACCACAAAAATATGGTGATATTTTTGTATCCCGGTATTGTTGTGAGGATATTAACACATGGAACCACCCTGGGGAAAGGATGGAGGTGTGGCCTTTAAGAAGGCATATTTTATAGGGAATTCTTTGGGAGAATGTCTGGGGCATGGCAGGCAGCCATCATACGCATGGACTCTGATGAGGAAGAAAGTAATATATCTGTGATAAAGATTACCGGTAATTAATCCGAGAATCCAGTTAACTGCTATAGAGAACATTCCTCATTGGTTTTAGTTGGTATGTTTACTTTTTTTTACCCATGTACCTCAACTATATCCAGGAGAACCAATTTGTGACTGATCTGGTGGAATTTCCACCAGGAAATCCACCCTCTTGTTGGTTCCTTTACCTGTGGTGCCAAGTGTTCCTGTCACTGTTACAAAGATCTAATATTGAGGACTACTTGTGAGGTAAAGTAACAATTACGCATATGAGGTGCTTTCTTCCTCATTTACAGATGCTACCGCCACCAGTACAGGTGAAGGCACCATGTCTCAATCCAAAAAGAAGATTTGATTTCAAAACATAGCTCTTTTCTTATTTTTATAGCAAAAAGAGGTCCTACACCCCACAATCTGTTTGCCCTCCTTTTGGCTCTTTAACTTTTTCTAAACGTGGGTCCTTCTGGAATCAGGTATTTTCTATTAGGCACAAAGAGCATAGCTGTTAATACCTTCGACCATATTTGCAAAATAGAGTATTTTCCCTCAAAGGATTAGCCAATAAAGCCTGAGCGGATATCAGGCAATTGATTACCAGATCAAAGCACTGCAACAACTGTTCCCTTGGGGCAATGTACACTTAACACAGTTTTTGAGACAATCTTTTTTAACATTTCTTATATTTAATGAAACATATGAACACACGTATGTATGTATTTTTTAAAAATATTGTTTTTATTGAGTTACAGCCGTATTATACGACTTTTCAAAAAACATGAAAAAGAGTAAACAGATGAACAATACAATCGATATCAAACATTCTTATTCAGAAGAGAAAGAAAAGAAAGAAAAATGAAATTATAAAATTCATAGGGAGTAAAAAGTAACATAAATCACATTATTTCAATACAATAAAACCCAATTTTCCAAAAGTCTTTAGAACAGCAATAGTTAGACATCTTTCTTGACCCCTTATTAATCTCTCACAGAACACATTTGAGGAAATCCAAGTCTTATCATCGACAAAACCACCAAAGTGTTTTTAACGAACATCTCTAGTACCACCAAAGATAAGAAGATGATGTAGGGTCTGTATAACATTTCCATTGCATGAGGAACAAATTGCTCTTTTAAATATGCTATTATCATAGATCGATTGGATCTCTTCTGTTCTTACAAGATTAAGTGTCAGTCTGAGAAATTCAGTTTTCATATAGGAACTTGGGAAGCAGGCAAGATAGTTTGGTAGATAACCACTTGATTTATCAAAATTGGACAATGAGCAAAATGTCGATCGCTCTCACATCTGCTCAATGGTAAATATCCAATCTTTTCGTAGCAAAGCTCATTTTACACCGATGGGATTTTGGATAAGATCATCTATAGAACGATCACACTGCTCCAACATTTGTCCTGCGTGATTGGATAAATCTTGTAGAAGCTGACTGGTTCCACTTTTGAGCTCTGCTGCTTTGTCTGTATAAAGATAATCTTTCATGGGAGACCATATTGACCTGCAAATCGTTAGTATCTTCCAAGTGAGGTGTGATCTTAGGGAATGAAGCCCTAATGTGTAGCTCAAGGATGCTATCGGTTAGCTTGATGAAACATGGAGAATTGTTTTCTAAATTCTACCCTCAAAGCCCATCCAGTTTAGTGTATAGGAGAAAGGTACTGTGTCAAGGCCATATAGTAGTGAAGGAAAAACTTTTGGTTTATAGATTTTTATCAACGGCCATATAGAAAATTAGCAGAAGGTACTGTAGATCTTTTTCATCTGGGATAATAGCGGAAGTATCTTAAGCTCAAGATCCTGTTCTAATAACTTTTTGGTAGAAACTTAGCAGAGTTGTATGCCTAAATAGATAGGTTCTGTAGCCACAGGTACAGTCTGATCTTGGAGGGGCCACTTAAAATTACTGAAGCACTTGTGGGGTCTCCTAGAAGGATTCACCATTAAAACATTTGCCAACTGCATGTGAGCCAAATGTAGAGAGGAGACGTTGTAATTCTCTAGGTGAGTAGTCGAGCAAGACCACATCATTAGCATAAGCGATCCAATATGGGGTCTGTTTTCCAATCGTAGGGCTTGCGAACAATTGATGTTCTGGTGCTTTATTTAAGTCAGCTAGATAAAGGTTGAAGAGGCATGCAGCAAGGATCCATCCTTTTCTTACACCTCTTTCCGTGGACACTTCTCCAGACAAGTCATCAAGAGTATTTAGTCTAATTTGAAGGGTTGTGCCCGTAAGCAGGCCTCTTAAGGGGCCACTCAGAATACCCCAAAGAAGTCATTTAGCCCAGAGACCCTCAAGGTTGACAGTATCAAAGGCTCTGGAGAGGTCCAAACAAACGCCATAGAGCATGCACCCTTCTTTTTTTGCTGCTGATTGGGAGAGGATTGACGTGACTAGACCGTTGATAGAAGTAGAAAGGCCTTTTCTGAAGCCTATCTCCAAATTAGATAGAATGCTTTCTTTTAACATCCAATCTTCCAGATGTGTAAGTACGACTGCTGCAAAAATCTTACTATCAGCACCCAGAAGGGCAATCGGGCGGTAGTTGGAAGGATCGGCCCGGTCGCCTCTTTTGTAGATGGGTATCCCCCCGATGAGGGGGGAAGCGTAGATAATTTCAATACTCTGGCAAAGATACACTTCAGAACGAGGCCCAGAGATCATGGTTTGATTTTAATATCACATTGGAAAGGCCAATTGGGCATGCTGCTCTAGATGAGGAGGACTTATTTATGAGCTTTCCTATAATTTCCTCATCAAAGGACATTTTCCATTCGTCCTCCAAATTACTACACTTGGATGAGGAGAGGGGGCTGCTGTAAATAGCATCAAAATATTTGCACCAGACGGAATCCGAAATCACGTTGCTTTGCAACTGGATCTGTGACATATTTTGATTATTAATTAACTTCCAGAAATTGCAGGAATTTTTAGTTATGAATGAATGTAATTTCACCATGCCCTTGGTGGCAAAGATGGCCCGAGACGAGTTACGGTAGTTATTACACGTTATTTTTGATTCTGTCTTAAACTGTTGATGGTCTAGCATTTTAGATTTTAAATGTCTGATAGCCTTCCTCAGTGGCTTCTTTCTCAACCAGGTTTCCTCATCATAGGAATGGAGATGTGTGTTCTACCCAGCTGGATTAATTGGGGAAGGGTGATTTAGTTCCCACAGAATATTCACACAACTTGATGGATAGCAATGTTGGGATTAATCATCATGTGATATGTTGTTCTTCATGTTTCATTATATTCATTATTTAGAGCATTACCATTGTTTTTAAATTTGAGAAAGCGATTCTTTCCATTATTAACGTACAGATTAGAGGTCTCCGAGTGGTTATTTAGACTACATGTTAGAGTCATTGACGCTGAGAGTCTATTGTGGTCGCTTAGACACTTATCTAATATATGGAATGATTTACAAGACATAAATAAATCACCTGAGAGAAAAAGATGATCTAGAATAGATATCGATAAGCCATGAGACCAGGTAGATGCTGCAGGGATGTCCTCTTTTACATTTCCATTGAGCATTTTAAAATCCCAGCTTTGCATGAGGCATTCACATTTTTCACCATTTGCGGTAGTTTATTTAACCAAGAGGGGCCAACATTCATTAAAAAACACAATACACTAAGAATTGAGATCACCTGACAAAAGTATTTCTGCTGTAGTATAAATCGCAGTAGCTGTTACTAATAAGTCAGACATTTATTCCATGAAATCAATTAGGTTGGAAGAGGTTGGGTTGCAGTAAATATTAGTCACTATTATTGATTGTGGATAATTGGGGCCTTTAAGATTTAGAAGGGCAGCCAGCAATCCTTGACTAGTGGTGGGAATTAATTCAAGTGATCCTACATCGGATACTCGTGCTGAGATCAAGAGCCTGCCCACAGGCCGACCAAAATATCCTCTGATTGCTGGTTGATCTATGGCTACGAAAACATCTAACTTTTGGCATTCTAGTAGCCATGTTTCTTGGAATAAGATTAGATTGTAGTATTTAAAAATCTCTTCTTTCATGGATTTAATTTTGAATGATTCGAAGCCTTGCATGTTCCAACCCAAATATTTCAGATCCCGTTTTGCTAGAGCGACTGAACATTCCCTTTCATTTTCTCACCGATTTGTCCAATGATTTCAGGCAAGAGTTCCGACATTGTAGATGTCATATATATATATATAAATATATATATATATTTCACACCCAAGGAAGGGCGCTCAGTCAATCAGGTGGCTGAGAAACATAGGCGGTACACTGATTTTTTAAGTAGAATTAAGAATATAACATGGGAAGACAGCTTTCAACTTGTGACACTAAATGTTATAGCATTGTATACATCCAAAGAGCATTCAGTAGGAATTAATGCATGGAAGTATTTCCTCAAATCTTAATCATGACATTTGCTGAAACACTCAGATATGATTCTGGAAATGCTCACCTTCTCCTTGAACAAAAATGTCTTCTTATTTGACGGTTACTATTACTAACAGTTATGAGGTACAGCCATGGCCACTACATTTGTCCCCTCATATGCACATTGTAGAATGGGGTGGTGGCATGAGAATGTGGTATGGACATCAGGAAATTTGATTTAACCATAAAAAAGAGAATTCTCTGGTTGAGATATAGTGATGATCTCTTCATCATTTAGAATGGGAGGACCTCCAAATGGGAAGTCCTTGAATGGGAAGAGTTCATGAAAATCTTCAACATAAATAATTTGAATCTCAGGTTCACTGTCAAATCAAACAAAACATCTGTTGAATTTCTTGATGTCAATATCTATGTTGAAAATGGTGAATTACACACCACCATATTTAAAAATCCAATGAACTCCAATTCTGTGCTTCATGCACAAACTAAGCACCCTAAAAAACAAAAACTGAACATCCGATATGGGGAATTTATCAGAATGAAAAGACATTTTTCAGCGGAGAAAACATTGTTTAAGCAGTCCAGAATCAGTGCACAGAAATTCAGGCACAGAGGGTCTCCAAAATTCATTATTGAGACAGCATCCTCAAAAGATTGCAGGATAAAGAGAACTGACAATCTGGTGACTAAAAAAGATAAAGAAAGAGCCAGAATAGGCATAGCACAAAATCACGCTATCAACACTGGGACAGGCAAGATTACAGCAATTAGTCAAAATATATACAAAATAGTCACAAAAAATGAAGGCAATTTTTAATAAAACACTGGCATGTACTAATGACTGATGATACATTGCATAGAAACCTTGGGAACAATCCATATATATCCTATCGGAAATCACCATTCTTTAGACATATTTTAGGTCCCTGTTTTTTACTGAAAAGACAAAAAGCAAACAGATAACATGGCTAACTGGAAAAAACGCATTGATTTAATAAAATGCAGGAAATGCAAGGCATGCCAATGTGCTTATGAATGTGACCAATATATTCATCCAGTTACAGGTAGACTTGTTAAAGTCGGTGAAAGAATCACAAGTGAAACAGAATTTGTTGCATATCTTTTAACATACTCTTGTAAGAAAATGGTATTTGGGCAGCCCAATGTGCAAGTTAAAACTCAGGCTACTACAGCACATAAGGGAAATTTGAAATGGGCCAGAGTTATCCAATTGCCAAACATTACAATGAAGTCCATAATAATGATATTAAATGTTTTCCTTTTTTTGGACATCAGAATTCATCCCCAAGGTGGCAATCGAAAACTTAATCTCAGACTAACTGACACTAAATACATCAAAGATCTTCCTACTAATACACCATCTGGCCACAATGTAGTTAAGAACTACACAGATGGTTAGGTTAAATATCCCTGGACAATGAACACTATGCTGCTGTTTTTTTTCTGAAATCCCTGTTATCTCTGGACATTTCATTTTGTACAGTGAGCATTTTGTAGAGGACCATAAAATATAACATGCTCAGTTTTGAAGAAAACAGATTATAAAGTGATATACACTTCTTTTTGAGCTGGACCTATTTTGCCTGTCCTTCCAATCCTTTTGTGGTTTAACTACACTGTGTTAGTCATTTTCCAGGTTGCATATTTATTTATTTATTTATTTATTTATTTATTTATTTGTATAGCGCTAAAAGCCCGCAGGCATCAGAGCGCTGATAAAGAGACAAGACAACAGATAGTGGAAAAACAAGACAGAGTGTGAATGACCGATTTCCTCATGATCGAACGGGCCTGTTACCCGGAGTTAGTTGAAAAGTACTGTTTTCAATTTCTTCCAAAAGAGAATGTAGTTGGATTCGAGCTTCAGTGAGGTGGGAAGTTCGTTCCATTTTTTTATGCTTAGTGTGGGGAAAGCCTTGCCAAGGCCGTGCTGCTTTTTTGTTATGGTGGTTTGTAATTTGCCTGTGTTGGAGGGTCTGAGCCACCTTGGTGGCTCATACCACTTGAATTGTTTCTTGAGGTAGATCGGTGCTTTGCCGTATAAGCAACGATGAACCATGGTGAGAGACTTAAAAGTAATTCTTTCTTTCATAGCCAACCAATGGAGGGCCTTCCTTTCTCCAGTGATATGTTCCCTCCAGGTTCTTCCTGTGATGGTCCTGATGGCGTTATTTTGGATTGTTTGACATTTCTTCACACATTTTCTGTTTGCTCCTAAGAGTAGGACATTTCCATAATCTAGTCTAGATAGTATAGTGGCTCTAGCGATGGTCATGCTGTTTTTTTGGTCTAGCAATGGTCTGATTTTTTTCAGTAGCATTTGGTGGTATTGGCAATTTTTGTTAAGATAGGCTGTGTGTGCTTCAGCACCTAATGAGGCTTGAAGATATACTCCTAGTGTCTTCACTTTTTCTGATATCGGAATTTGGGTGTTTTTAATAGAGAATGTAGAGTAGAATGGGCTCAATTTCTTTCTGGCCTGTATAGAGCCGGAGATCATAAGCTTGGTCTTGGAGCCGTTTAAAAACATTCAATTTTCTTTCATCCAACATTCTATGGTGTTGTATAGGGATGAGAGTTTGTCACTGTCCTTATTGTAATCCCCGCTAAGTTCGAAGACTAGCTGGGTATCATCAGCAAAGTTCGTGAAGAAGATACCCATTTGGGATAACAAGGCAGTGCATGTAAAGGTTGAAAAGAAGAGGGGAGAAACTGGCCCCTTGTGGGACACCACAATCCACCGGTTTGGTGTTTGATGTTTTATTTCCCCAGACAATCCTGGAATGCCTGTTTTGAAGGAATGAGGCTATCCAATTGGTTGCCGCTGATGAGCAATTTCCTGATTTTTCCAGGGCCTCTTGGAGTTTTGTGTGGTCCAGCAAATTGAATGCTGCCGAGAGGTCCAATAATATTAACAGGCCTGATTTGCCTTTATCCATTATTGACAGCATTTCAGTCTGGAGGTCTAACAGGGCAGACTCGGTACTATGGCTGGATCTAAATCCGGACTGCTGTGGGTGTAATACATTTTTTTCGTCCACATAGCTTTGGAATTGTTCTGTAGCTACTTTATCCAGAATTTTCAGCAGACAATTGCAGTTAGTTATGGGTCTGAGATTGGCTGGGTCTTGTTGATTGAGGTTCGGTTTCTTTGGTAGGGGAGTGACCGTGACTGTTTTAATGATGTTGGGTATAGTTTGGTCCCTAAAAGAAGCATTTACCATTCTTCTGAGGAAGGGGACAAAAATATCTGGATTGTCCAGAATGAATTTTGGAGATAGAACATTTTCCATACACGAGGTGCATCTCATATCTGAGAGTGTTTTTTTCATTTCCTCTAGTGTGATGTACCTGAATTGAAATTTGTGATTTTCTGAATCAATCTTATTTTCTACAAAGTGGGTGTCAATAGAGGTATTTGTGGTCTGGCAGTTTATGATGGTTTCTCTGGCTTTAACAATTTTATTATGGAATGCGGTTTGAACATTCTCGCAATCTATTTCGGTAGGTTGGAAGGGTGGAGTGAGAGTTGTGGGTTTGTCTATGGATTTGCGAATTTTGAAGAGTTTTCCAGTGGAGTTTGCCGCGGTACTAACAATGTCATTATAGTAATTTTTCTTCAGATCTATATGTTTAGATTTGTAGATGCGGTCTGCATTTTTCCAATTCGTTTTGTTTATTTCTGTGGGTTCTTTTAGCCATTTCCTCTCAAGATTCCTTTTATCTTTCTTGAGTTCAATCGCTTCAGCGTTGAACCATTTTTGGTGATTAGGATTGGGTCTGACTTTCTTGTTTTTTAGGGGGGCGTGGAGATCTAATAATTTTATCATGTATTCGTAACATACAATGACCAAATATAAATATCAGTCATGACACTTGTCATTCAAATTAATGAGCCTTACATCAGTATGTTAATGTTCATGTTAATGTTAAAGGTGTTTGTACCGTGCACTGTCACCAACGGAATTGGGCCCCAGATGCTCTAGTATGCAGGGTGTTAAGCTCTTGTCCTTGACTGTGTAAGGCAAGACCTCCAGACAACCAGACAATAAAAAAAACATGTGTCTAAGGAAAAAGGCGTGATGCACCTCTTTGCAAGAAAAACAAGGTTTATTTTTAATACAAAAGGAAAACAGTGTCAGAAGGTCTTGTAGAATCAAACGGACATCGAGCTCTCTGTTAGTTCAAAGCAGGTACTTTTATGGAAAGACATCCTCACTCATGACGCAACCAGTATACAGTGTTATCTCCCACCCTCATTGGCTACCAGTCCCCTAAAGCCCTTTTAACAATTGGCCACATCCTAATCTACCCCCACCTTCTAACACATGGTTCCTCTGGTTGTCACCTTAGTTCCCAGCTACTAGATTGGTGAGTTACCTTGAATGTTACTCAACCCGTTGGCCTGGTCACCTGGTGTGCACCTGTTTGTTAGCATGACCTCAGTGAACAACTTCAAGGTCAGATTGGCCTTTGTTTGGAAACAATGAACTGATGGTGCGCTTCTCTTGATACCTGACTCAGGCGCCCCAGCCATGCCTCCCCAGTGCAGGACTAGATTTGTTGGCATCACCTCCTGCTCCTTGTATCCCAAATCACTGGATGTTCATCTCTTCACACACCCCATATCAGCAACCCACCCCAGGCTCTCTTGAGGACCGCATTACTCAACCCAGTTCTGAGGAATGTATGCAATCTATTTTCCAATCACCTGGTAGTTCAATTGGGATGGCCATCATTCTGGGGGCAATAGTGCCCTAAATCGATGACAGGAATTTTGCCAGCTGAAGACCTCTAAGATAGCTTCCATGAGTTTTTCCTTTGGGACGGGCAGAGCCCTTCTTGCTCTGCTGTTCACATTCCATTCTGATATCACAGGCCTATAGCTCGTTACAATTAAACCATTATCTGTTCGACATGAATGCCCCTATTCTCAGCTTCACGGGTGGGGGATTGGGAAAGGGGAAATGATTCGAACTCCTCATTGCTATGCTGCTACACCTTCAACAGGGAATGTAAAATGCTATGCCTCACTTCTAATATGGCGAAGCTTCAATATTTCCTGCACCCAGGCCCTGTGTCTGCGTTGTCATTGTTCCACATCATATTACACTGCTGCTACACAATATCATCCATGCCCTATACCTGGGCCCAGCTATACTTCTATAACTACTATAAAATGCATTCATTTGTTATCCCACTTGCAGTTTTCACCCCTGCAGCCGTGCACTGTCACATTCTCCTGCACTAATAGATGTTCCTAAGTCTAAATCGCTTGGGCAGGCTTGCGAGATGTATTTGCATCACAACATTTGCTATGGGTGGACATGTATTAATTGAAGAATTAAGTTATAAGCCACCCAAAAAGTGCTATTCCTATGGGTTGAGCAACTGAACCATAACTAAAGGACCGCTACCGCAGGCCTTGTAATATAAAGTAAATTGTAAGGTATGAGTGTGTTTTTTGCCACATATTGCCAAATAAGCCTGCATGCCAGGGTCAAGAGCACTGTACATTAGGCGATTTCTCTTCGCATTGACCTTTCCCTATTCACCAAATTCAAAAAGCACATGGCTCATTGTCCCTAATCTGTGACTCCATCCCACAGTAGCGACAGAGTAGTGAATGGCATACATAGGTATGTGTTATGGCAAATAGAACAGTTTGTTTTAGCCACAGTCTCAAAGCGAGTGTTAATGAACAGTATCTGGCGCGCTCATCTCTTTCCCTGCCCCCAGCATCTTCCCTCACTCCCTGTAGTCCCTTGCACCCACCCCCTGTGCCCCTTCTAAAATCCAACCCCAGCCACTCTTTACTGTCCCGGGGCTGTATTTCTCTGGTTCTCTGTGACAGCTGGTAGGATTTCCATGCATTTTACTGCTCTTTGCAGTGTGATTTTGAGTTGGCTGTGGAGTAATGAATGGACCGTGGTAATAGGTACACGTCTGTGTGGTGCCACAGAGATCAACATACTTATGTGCTGTACCAAACTGCCTAATGTATTTGAATGTTATACGTTGCACGTGTTTTGTATATTCAAGTTCTAAAAAAAAGTGAGGGGGACTGTGACATACCCAATGGGATGTGACATCACAGAAAGTGAACATATCCTAAAGAGAAATATATATGTAAATGTCACTAAATATCTCTTTCCAAATTGAAGAAAGTGCACAGGACAAACAATCATTTGCTAAGAGAATACATTTTCCTCTAACATAAGAGATTGCTGGCAAAGTTTAAAAGGTGGGCACAGAACATGTCTTGTATGGCAGATTTACAAAATCATGATTGGAGCTGGTTTTATGGTTAAGTGTCTGGCCTCACAACAGCGTAACAGGTTCAAATCCGCAAACTATTACTATTTTCTTTTCTCTTGAAAACCCATATGAGAGATGGCATACACCCTCTGAAAATAGTGGGTGGACACCTTTCACCCACGTGCTCCCTTGAATTGTGCCCTGTTTGCAAATCAATAAGCCTTTGGGGCAGTCCACAGAGATGTGTCCTGACTGACTGTAACACTGCACTATGCTTTGAGTCGGCAGGCACGAAGAGCCGCATCTTAAGTTTGGTGGTATTTGTATTTGTATTTGTTTATTTATAACGCGCAAACCATCAGGCCCGGGGGCATCAGGGCACAATTTGTACAAAGTTGCAGAAAAAAATACAGGCAATAAATTACATTACAAAGTTTACAGTAACAGCATATTAACCATCTTTCTAGTTACATACATTACATATATTACAGTGCCACTAGGAATAACAGAGGAAATACCCTAGGGTGTACAGTAACAGAACGGCGGTAGTAGGCCAGAAATAGTGTCAGAGGAAGCGGACCAGAGTATGTAAGACAGACGCCGAGCATGTCTTATTGCTGATCAAAGAGCCACGATTTGGTTTTGGTCTTAAAGGTGTTGAAAGAATCTTCAGCTCTGATAGTGGCAGGGAGGGTATTCCATAGTTTTGAGGCTAGGACAGGGAAGCTGGTGCCCCCGCTTTTTGAAGCTTAAACCTAGGGATCGATAGACAATGAGTCTGGGCAGTTCTTAGTGGTCGAGCGGTAGAGTGGCTAGATGACCGACTACAGAGATAGATCAGGGCTTTGTTGGCCAGGCATTTGTGCGTTAGGGCAAGTGTTTTTAAAGAGATTCTCTGTTTGACAGGTAACCACTTTAAGTTGGTTCTGGCTTCTGAAATGTGGTGGTTGCGGGGGATGTTCAAGGCCGCTTGAATGCCATTATTCTGGGTTCAGTTTGAGGTTTGGAGTTTGCTCAAGTTCTCTTGGCTGGTACCTAAGTAAAGAGCACTGCAATTATCTATGTTTGCCATAATGAGGGTTCTGTGACACTGTTGGGGGTGGTAAGAAATGGTCTGCAAGCTGCAATACGTTTGCACGTGTAAGCAGAGGCAGACCTAACTGCATTTATTTGTCTGGATAAGGATAGGGTGGAGTCAAGGTAAAAGCCTAACGTTTTGGTGTCTTTTGAGACTCGTATGGTATTACCGTCTATGGTGAATGACTGATAAGACAGCTCCAGTTTGCTCAGGCGTTGTGAGGTACCCAGGATAAGGAGCTCCGTCTTATCGTCATTTAGACATAGCTGGTGTTGGGCCATCCAGGCTTGGATGACCAGGTAGACGTCATTGATGGCCTTGGTGTCAGCTGAATAATGACCTGAGATGGGAATGAGTATCTGGGTGTCATCTGCATAGTCGGTGTAGGAGGCACACAGGTAGTCAAGCACATCAAAGAGTGGTTTCGTAAAAATGTTGTAAAGTGTAGGTGACACGCAAGAACCTTGAGGTACGCCGCAGTGTATAGGGGAGGGGTCCGCAGCTGCGGATGGTGCCAAGACCCTCATGGATCTGTTGCTCAAAAAGGATTTCATCCATGCCGCAGCGGAGGAGGAGAAGTTGGCAGCAGAGTGGAGGTGCCTTCAAAGGATCTGGTGGTTGACCAAATCAAATGCGGCGGAGAGGTCGAGGAGTAATAGCATTGCTAATTTGCCCTTGTCCTTCAATACTTCGATCTGGGTTTTTAGGTCTATTAGAGCAGTTTCGGTCCCGTGTCTGGGCCGAAATCCGGATTGTCGTAGACCTAGCAGATTGTTGGATTCCAAGTAGTTTTGGATCTGAATGTAAGCTGCGCGGTCCAGTATCTTAAGCAAAAACGGTACTGCAGTGATCGGTCGGAAGTTCGTAGGTATACTTGGGTCAAGGGAAGGTTTTTTGAGTAACGGGATCACCCACGCGTCCTTAAGGTTGTCCGGGACAATACCTGTTTTAAAGGAGGAGTTGATGAAGGCCGTAATGAAAGGAGCTAAATCATGGGCAGAGTCCTTAATGATGGGAGCTGGGCACGGGTCAAATCCTATTACTCTTGCTCTAATGGAACTACTGCAACGTTTACTGTACCACCAAACTATGAGTTTGCCCTGAAGTGGAAGATTTATTTGCAGCATCT
Source organism: Ambystoma mexicanum (assembly GCF_040938575.1). Lineage (NCBI taxonomy): Eukaryota > Metazoa > Chordata > Amphibia > Caudata > Ambystomatidae > Ambystoma > Ambystoma mexicanum. Next base: position 1,618,654,177 of record NC_090932.1, on the reverse strand, counting down.
TGCTGGAGGTAAACTCTCTACTTTAATGCCAAAAGGGACGATTTACCGTGGACAGAATTACCGCAGGAAATTGGCCAAACCTGCACTGTAATCCCTTGCACTGCAAAAATAAGGATTAACGCTACAAGGCGGCCTCTCATAATCCATTGGTAAAGCCGCTGCACCACGTGGTGGTAGCGGTTATCAAGTTCCACAGAAATACCATGTGAACAATGCTAAACTCTGAATAAGGCCCATAGTCCGTAAGCAAGCAGTGAAATAGCCAATCACTTCTTGTTATACCATGCAGGAATTCCGGTTATCTATCACCATGCGGGGCTTGTTACCTTATAGGTGAAAGGTCTGAAGGAGTCAGAGATCTTTCTACCAAGAACTAGTGGCAATGCCGCTGCAATGAAACAACATTTTTGTTCTCAGTTTTCATTTATATGTTTGTATGTGGGTTTGTAGTTGCTGCACTTATTGTCACAAAGCCCTAAGAATAGCACACTTAGGACAATTGAAAGAGAAAATAAATAAGGAGGAAAAAAGCAAGAGCCCAATAATAACAATATTCTGACAAATAAAATAAAATAAAAAAAACTGACTAGGAAAATTAAGCAATTAACATTTTACAAATAAGAAAAAACGCATCTGTACACAGTTCACCATACTCTGATGTAGAGCTCTCGCTTTCTTGCGCTCACTAGTCTCTCTCCCTCTACCTGCAATAGTTGCGTTGTCAGGTGTGGTTTTGCTAAATTCATCCACCAAATAGCAGCGTAAACATAGGAAAACATAGCTATCTTGAGGACGGTGAAGAGGTGCTGTGCTTTTTTAAAATGTTTAAATAATAGAATGATAGAAGCAGCGAGAGAGGCATCCCTCCGATGCCTGGGCTGGGACTGGTATTCCAAGACACTGTGGGTCATTACAAGGTTGGCGGTAGGGGTTTAACGGCGCCGGTAATGGTGCCGGCCCCGTTAAACCCCTACCGCCGCTTTACGAGGTTTGCTCGCGGGACTCGAAAAGGACACCTCGTAGAACCAGGTGCCCTTAGCGGGTCCCGCTAGTAGACCAGGGAGCTAACAACGGGCCCGTTGTTAGCTCCCTCCCCATTCACATTGTGCCCTATGGGGATGGGGATGTACCGGGTCTGGGTTCCTCGAATGGGGAATTACTGGGTCCTCCAAGGTTAGAATGGCCCGGTAATTCCTCATTTAAGGAACCTGGCCTCGGTACCCGGTAAGGGGGTAACCAGGCCACAAATTGCGGCATGGTTACCTCAAAGGTCGTAATGACCCCCACTGTCATTGCATGTGTCCTGCCGGAATGTCACCATCACACAGAGGCTGCATTGCCAATGTTGGGGAGTTAGGAGAACACAGATAGGGTCTACGAAGGGGTCCTGGCGTCCCGAAAGACTTTGTAAAGGAGCAGAAGACAAGGCTACAAGGTCCACCTTTGCATTTATTGTTAATTACAGATCATTGGTTTTAATCTAAGTGTGACTCTTTCCAAGAAAGGAGGACATTTTGAGAGGAAATAATGGCAAGGGTTCTTTGCAACAGAAGCTTTTAGCGTTAGAAAAATATGAATTATTTAATTGTACTAAGATTGCAAATTGGCTCTTTTCAAAATATTATACTGTTCAATTCTCACTTCAAATGATAACTTCCAGTGTAGCCATAATCATCATATTACAATTACGCTTGGCTTGCTGAGTTTGTAGCATCTATTTCCAACTTTCTCACCATCTTATCCTTCCCATGGTCATATTTCCTTTGATTGCTAAGATACCCCTGGTGGGGGCAACATGCACCAAAGTATGGACAAGACTAGGTGCTCCGAAACTACTGCACGGTCAATTGGGGAAGTATGAAATCATGTTAATGTAACCTAAAATCGCACATTAGCAAAACCTACAATAAGCATATACATTCTTTTCTGAATAAGGATTATCATTCTAAGATGGACGATTGTGTAGACTCATATTGCACTCTTTAGAAATATCCCTATGATGAAAGTGAAGGTAATAAAAAAGCCCCAATGAGGGTTACTGGCTGATTTGCATTAAATGAAGGAGCATTTTAGACACAATAACTACAGATCTTTATATTTGAGAAAGCTCTGTTATTAAAAAACTGTAGGCCTAAATTTACATAGTAGATTAGTGGTCACTGAGATTGAGGCTAATTTAATTGTTCTCACCATTCATCTTAACATTAAAGTATTTGTAACAATGAACCATATATTCTCTTTCAGACAACGTCCTGATTTGGATGTGATGATAAAATCACTGTGAAATGTCTCACTCCGCTGCTGTCCAGCTTCTCATTTCTGGAGATGGAACTTCTTCTCCCGTTTCAAGAGAGTCTTGTTGCATTTGGGCCCCGCCAAATTGCATGCATGCCCAGACATTCTTAGAAAATTATAAAAAAGTGGCATGAGGTAAAGATTAAAACACTATGGTTTTATCATGATATTGCTCCACTCTGCACTCTGCAAGCAGTAGAATGGCTACCAAGAGAGCCTGAATGCTCTGGCCCCTCAAGATATGTGATGTGGCCAAACCAAGGTAAAAGGAGAAGATGTGAAATGTACACCCTAAAAGCCTCAACTCTGGAAAAAGGTGCTGGGGTCCCCATGAAACAGTGCCACACATTTTAGTGCAGTGTCAGGCAACCTCGGGCCCTCCAGCTGTTTTGGCCTACACTTTTTATCATCATTACGGGAGGAAGAGATTCCGACAAAGAGCTAAGCAAGGGAGCAGTACCCATCCCCAGATAGAAACGACATATTTGACAGCACATTTGTAGGAGGAATTGGGGGGAAAACAAGCTTTGCAGGCATTTCTAAACATAGAACATCTCTGTAACATGCTGTCTTTGCAGCATTCTGCTTTAGGATTCCCTGCTCAGTAAACATCTTTGGCTTGTCCACTCCTCCCCACCCTCCAAAAAAATCAAGGCTCAGGTGGTCCATTGATGAGGCGTCCAACTTGCTCTCCAACAGGCAGGCTTCTGTCTGGCCAGAGAAACAGACATGTTATAGATTTCCCTTATAGGTGATCACTGACAGCGGTGACAGTGGTCTTGTGGCTTGCCTTGATAAACTGCTCAGATAATAACATAAAAAAAAAACAATAACGTTAACGTGGTAGAGTATAGATGGCTGCTGAAAGAATTCGAGGTGAGGAGGGATATCAATATATCTAGCATAATTACAAGGAACCATGCCTATAGCAGTGATGTGGTTAAGAAGAAAAGAGAAAATCAAGCTGAACTATGAAGAATCCATCAAAGTAATTTGACAGACAAAATAGAATTGTTGAGGCTAAGAAAACAAAGCTATAAGAACTGGCTAAAATCATCAAAAATCTGGAGAGCACAGAGTGATGTGGAACAGATGTTAGCAGCTGTTACAACTGCTAATGCGTGATCACTGTGGGAAATAATAAACAAAGGAGATGACATACAATCGGCACTAACCATTAACCAAGTATCGAAGGAAGAATGGGTGAATCATTATACAACACTCTTCAAAGATGAGATGACCTTAGCATCGTCCAAAAAGAAGCCCAAAGCAACGTCCTGGACCATTGATATAGATAGGGAAGATATATCATTAAGGCTAACTCAACTAAGCTCCTCCAGAGCCCCTGGCCCGGACGGTATATCGAACAAAATGCTAAAAGAAAATCGGGAAGAGTGGACAGATTTCATCCTGATCCTCTTTCAACAGATCCTACGAATAAGAACAATACCTTCATCTTGGAAGCACTGATAGTCCAAATCTTCAAAAAGGGGGATCACACCAACCCCAGGAACTATAGGCCAATATCTCTTTTGGACTACATTGGCAAGATATTCTCATCAATCCTGCTAAGAGACCTAACCTAAAAAATTGGGCGCTGAAGACTGGGATACTGGACAAACGCCAAACTGCCTTCATGACGGGGTTGGGCACCTCCCTGAATTTGTTCCTATTAAACCTATTAAAATCACACGTTCTGGAGTCAAAAGGGAATGTATATGTTACGATCAACTGGTTCCATGGGGGCGCCACCCAGCACTTGGGGTTCAGATGTCCCTCGTTGCGATGCCCAGATGCGACCAGCGGAAGAGTTTTGTCTGGAATACAGGTAAGCTAAATTCAGGACTGGGCAACCGGGGTAAACAGCCTCCCACCTCCCTGTAGGTCTGCAACCCTTCTGGACTTCTCCTCACCTTGTTTTAGATGTTCGCGGGTTCTCCGTCCTGCTGTCTTGGCAGGGGCGCGTTCAGCTTGGTGGGCAATGGCGATCCAGTTGCTTCACTGATGCCAGCCTGTCTTTAGTCTTTCAGGTAGGTCTTATTGCTGTGAATATTTCTGTTCTTGCATGCCTTTTAAACAATGGCCCTCATTACGACCCTGGCGGAAATCGAAAAACGATGGCGGAAATGCAATACCGCCATCGAATAGCGCTCGGTGCGATCATGACCCGTCACCGTAAAGTACGATGCCATTAGCGACACCGTAGTGAACGCCAACGCTAACTGCACCAAGTACGCGCACGCGCGCCATGCCAAACCGTAATTACCACCATGGCGCAACGGTACGCGAATTCTGACCCTAGCGGACATGCACCTAACGCCACCAAGCACGGCGGAAAGTACCATTCCGCCATGGTGAGAAGTACGGCATCGCGAACCAACCGTAAACGGCCCTACTGAGTGCCTGCACACCACTCCCTGGCCACATTGCACAACTCCTCGTAGGTGCAATGAAGTCACACAATGCAACCAGTGAAATGTACATGTCACCCATGCCTGCCAACGAACAAATGAACCTCAAGAGGGGCCAACGGGAGCTGCAGGGCACAGATGGCACGAATACAGAAGCTACACAAATGGACATGACCTCAGTCTCCCTCCAAGAAACGCACGCAAACACAGGCACCTGTGACCAGCCATATTCTGATAATCACATCATTCCACCAATCCACCTGGCTGACCGGCATCTGTTACACAAAAGCTAATCCCCCGCCCCTGAGCATGACATCATTAAAACAGTCATAATGGTAGCCCCTATCCGTGACCACACTGGGCTCCGTAGGCAAACGCGCCCAGCACAGTACCACGCAACTATACTCCGAAGCTGGAACCCAATGCAGATCTCCTCACAATACATCGCTCCCCAAATAGGAATATGCCACATCACTTGCAAAGAAGAACGCTACACGGGTCATATCAGAATAGAAATTTAATGCACAACAAATTCACCAAGCCCATACAGCCATTAGGCCATGAACCCCAAAATATAATTCACCATTGTGGGCTGCATCCGCAATAAATGACCAGCTACTTCTTGTGTGACGCCCTGTTCCCTCATGGTACACAGGGCCTACATTCTCGTACGAAAAGGCAACATGGAAGCGCCTAGAACCGCAGGGCCGTCCCATTAGGGAGGCACTAGTCCAGCTGAAAGGCCGAAATGTTGCTCCTAGCCACTAGTACTGCGTAGGGGCATGTGGCCCATTGGCGATCGTCCCATAAGATCGTAATGGTGCTCCACTGATTAACACGAAGCAGCAGGTGTCGGGAGTAAAATCCATCTGCAGGAGTGGCATACAGATGGCAGTGGCAAAAGGGGAGGAGATACCTGTCACCCAAATGAAATGAAAAAGAATAGTATGGGCATCAGAACTGCATTTGAATTACTCACTTCAATGATCACACAAAATCCACAGCCATATGCATGCTAGCCCACTCCAAGGGATCATCACCACCCAAAAACCACTTGCGAATCATAACTATCTATATCGAGGTGAAAACACTATTACAAACAAGTGTTACTGTGCATGCGTCTGTCAAAACAGAATCCATCAGATGGGATTAGTAACGTGCATAGACACAAGTGTCTGAAGGCGCGTCCAGACAGGGAGGGTTCAACAAGGCCAGATAGACGATGGTCCCACTATGGCAGCCCTGCATCACATAGCGCAGGGGAGGTGGATAGATTCCAAGAAGCCCCGTACATGGCAAACTCTGTATGAAATCATCTGTCCATGCATCCATACATCATTCCCTCATCCCGTAATGAAAACGCCTGATTTCATACTCACATAACATGTGAAATTTCCATTGAGTCTGTGCGTTATGCAGCCTGCAGAATCCACTGTGCTCCAGCCCGTAATTCCAGTGTTGTGAAGTAACATGTATTTGGGAACGTCCGGCCTCATCGTCCACTACGCTATTGCGCATCCCATACCATTCATATCAATCATTGCATTCTCGCCATGGCCCCTGTCCCAAGGACATTGAACAATAGAACGTTATATTTGCAGTCAGACCTGTGGGCGTCTCCTCGCCGCTAGCTGAAAACCGAAAGCGCTGTCCTTCGAATTCCTCATTTGCAACATCACGTCGAAAAGGCATCTGTGGCCGCTTGAAATCACAAATTAATCCATCTAGTGCGGCTGTGTGTGAAAATGGCAACTGGCTTCACTCACAAATGGGACGCCCCGCCCGTCGGTGAACCTCGGTACAGTGTTGCATGAGGGTCCACCGTAACTCGAGTACTACGTTCCACTGACCCTTCACAAGTCTGTTCGCGACTGCAAAGATAGTATGTGAACCAATGGGACCATAGCAGAATGAACATATCAACCAATATTACACTGCCATCGGGAACAAATACATGATTGTAATAGCAAGATGCCATTCGTCGAATTGCAGCGTTGTGTGCGGGACGTGCTCGCCCAAAGGGGATTGCAGCTTGCACAGGTGGAATGAATCACCACAGGTGGAGGCTATACAGCCTGAAAACACATAAATTGCACACCCAACCCCCTCACACAACCACACCCACTCCAAAATGCTACCGGCAGGACTAGCGATGTTGGCCCTGGGGGACCTGATAGCACTGCAAGTACTCCAACTTCAAGAAGAAGACGAACACCAACTACTACAACAACCGGCCGCACGGAGGAGACGCAGGAGGAGGAGGAGGGCAAGGCAGGGCCAGCAAGGGCCGCCAGCACAGCCACTACCACCACGCAGGCAGCCCGCAATCCCACGCCTCCGAGCACATCCATTCGACCTCACTGATGAGCAGATCCACACCCTCTACCGTTTGGACCGGGACACCATAACCGCCATTGTGGACATGACACAGGCTGACCTTGCCAGCATGATAGATAGCCCAACCGCCATCCCACCCCTACTGAAGGTGGTGTCTGTACTCCACTTCCTGGCCACAGGCACCTACCAGCACACAGTCGGACAGTTGCATGGCATTTCACAGCCACTGTTCTCACGGACACTATTGCAAGTGCTCGATGCCCTCCTGAGGCACGCAGACGACTACATCTCTCTACCGCGCTCGGAGCAGGAAATTACGAACACAAAAGTGGGATTCCATGCACTTGGCGGCATACCGGGTTGCATTGGTGCCATCGACTGCACCCATGTGGAATTGGTCGTCCCACATGCCATGGAGTCCCAGTACCGCAACCGAAAACAATTTCATTCACTGAATGTACAAATGGTGTGTGACTCCAACAGGATCATTACACATTGTTGTGCCCGATTCCCTGGATCAACCCATGATTCTATGGTCTTGAGGAACTCTACAATACCACGCTACATGGAGCGACACGCAGGGAACAGATCCTGGCTACTCGGTGAGTCTCATTTCAAGCATGATAATGTGGGGTATGTGATGCGCCAATGACCTAGCAGGAAGGGGGGGGGTGCGTACGTAGCAATGGCATTCCTCAAACATCCTTTATTGTCCACATACAGGTGATGCCGGGTATCCACTGAAGAGATGGCTCCTTACACCACTCCGGAACCCACGGGACCAGCATGAGGAGGACTACAACCATGCCCACTCACGTACCCGTGTAGTCATAGAACAGGCATTCGGCCTACTGAAGACTCGTTTCCGCTGCCTCAGCAGGTCTGGCGGGGCACTCCTGTACCGCCATGAGAAGGTTGCAAAGATGGTCATGGCATGTGTCATGCTACACAACATGTGCGTACGTAGAAATGTGCCCATGCCCCCTGACGCAGAACTGCAAGCACCTGAAGATGGTCATGATGAGGGTGGGGATGTGGCAGCACCTCAAGGAGTCTGCGAGGCACAGGAGGGCCGTGACATTCGTCAGCATATCATAGATGCATGCTTCTAGCACTCACGCCTGGTGGCTGATACATGGACACGGAACTTGTGGCACTGTGTGTGTCCGGAACATGCACAATAGGGACTGTACGCCTATAATGGCCTCGTACACAAAGATCAATGTCCACACATCTCATTGGATAATCGTGCATCGTTTATGGAATATGTGAAATCATGTTACACACCCCATCGACCCGCCACCCAAGTGAGCCCAACACACCCCCTCCACCCTCCTACCTCCCCCCCGAACACCAGTGTCCAGAGATGCTCATTGTCAGTGGGCAGTCGCTATTGCAAGCCCCCTCTCCGGGTATCAGGGGCACCCCTGCCTGTGGAGCGCAGGTTCCTCCCTGATCTACGTTGGGGGCTGCCCTGGACGGAACTTGCAACGGATGATGTCTCTGCCTGCTCACGTCCATGCATGTCCCTAAGGGTTTGTGAGAGCTCAGTGAGCACACGGCGCACAGCGGCAAGTTCGGCACATACGTCTTTGGACGTCGCATGCAGTTCCCCCCTCAGGCTCTCGGTGCTTCTCTCCATTTGTACTCTCAGGCTCTCGGTGCTTCTCTCCATTTCTACTCTCAGGCTCTCGGTGCTACTCTCCATTTGTGCCCTTAGTGTCTCTGTACTTCTCTCCATTTCTGCCCTAAGTGTCTCAGTTGATGTTTCTATGTCTGCCTTAGTGCCCCCACATTCATCGGCATGGTCCTTGAGGAGCGTGGCCAGTTGCTGCTGTTGCACGATTACCTGGTCGAGGGACTGTTGCCTCTGCTGTGCCATGGCCATTTGCGGTGGTGTCACAGAGGGGCTGGTCACCTCATGTTGCCTTGCCACAGGGCTTGTGGGGGATGGCCAGTCGTCGTCTTGTGGGTGCCCCTGCGTGGTATCCTCATGGTGTACGGGATGGAACAGACAGGGGGATTGAGACAGGTCATGGATGGATCTGACTTCGACATCCCCGTTTTCTGTGTCGGAGCATGCTGCCATTAATGCAGTGTCACCTATGGTGCTGCTGCCACCAGAAGCAGTGCCTACTGTGGCATCCATTGGGGGGACCTGTGGTGGTGCTGTTGTGGGCATGCTGGGTGCTGGGGTGCCTGTTGGAGTTCCCTCCTGTGTGCTGCCACTTGATTTGTCCTGCTGCCGTGTCTTGATGCGTGCAGCTGAGGTGGAGGGTCTTTGGCCGTTGGTCTTGGCCCTCTTTGCAGGTGTGCTGGTAGGGGTGTCCTGGAGCTCGTCGTTTGAATCGGACCCTGTGGTGGAGTAGAAGAGGGCGAGCGTTATTGATGGGCCTGTGGGAATTGGAATGGCAATGTATCACATGCATTGGGGAGGTACCTGAGGGTGATTTGGGTTGGGGCCTTGGAGGTGGTTTCTTTTTTGTGTGGAGTGAGGGGGCAGTTGTTTTGCAGCCTGCAGTTAGGGTGTGCCTGCTGCACGTGTAGAGGGTGTTTTTAGGATTTTTAATTATTTATGTATTTAATGTGAGTTTTAAAGTGTGCTATCGGGCCTATGTATGTGGACGTTCTCCTGGACATGTGTTACTGTTGCACTATGTGGACACGTGGTACTTCACATGATTGGACATTGTGGTTTTAGCATTGTTTTATTTGGGACACCTACCTGATTCTTCGGATGTCTGCACTCCTTTCTCCATCCCTCTGACTCCCTCTATACTCTCCATTCCAATGGTGGAGGCACAGATTTCTTCCCAGGGGGTCAGCTTGATGGGTGATTCCGATCCTCCCCCGGTAGCTGTGGCAATGTTGCGGTTGGCAGAAAGTATGCTACGGACGCGGATCCGCAGGTCGTCCCATCGCTTTCTGCATTGCTGTGGGTTGCGGGGTGCGGTCCCCACCGCACTTACCCGCTGTGCCACCAGGGCCCATATGGCCTTCTTGTTCGCAAGTGCCGTCCTGGTCATTTGCGTGGAGAAGACGACGGCAGCTCCTGTGAGGGAGGGTCTCTGTGAGCACGGTGAGTTCCTCACGGGAGAAGTGGACCTGCCGCTTGCGGTCGCACGCTTTCTTCGCTACTTTTCCCATTTTTCTTGGTTTCACTAGGGTGGATGTCGGGTTGGGATGTGTATCAGGGTAGTATTTTTAATGGTTGTGTGGAAATAGTGTTTTTATAGGTGTACGGCGTGATGTTTCCCGTTCCGGGACCATGTTTTTACTTCCGTTTCCGTATATTTACGGTCACCGTACTTTCCGATTGCCGCTCATTGCGGTGACCGCTAAGAGGGGTGGCGGAATTGCACCTAGGGCGCCGTATGGCGGCGGTGTGGGCCGTTTTGGGGTCATTTCCGCCATCGCGGACTTTGCACTTCCGCCATGGCGTTGTGCTCGTGCCCGATGGGTCGGAATGAGCCGCACTTTGCTCCGTCGTGCAATGGCGGAAACGCTATTTACGCTATGGTGGTCCGGTCGGTTGCTTTCCGCCAGGGTCGTAATGAGGGCCAATGTATTTTTCTTCCTAGGTATGCGGAAGTCCAATATGTGGCAAGGCGGAATCTGTGTCTCGCCGGTAAGTATGGGTGTTTTTGGAGCGCCTTGATGCAGTGAGTAGACGCTATGCGCTGCGCTTAAAATGCCTTGCCTTAGCTAACCTGTTATCTTTTCCTCTCCACAGGTCGCGGTACTCGGCCGGAGTATGGAATTTCTGTTGTGATGCTGATTGAGGAGCGGCCGGTGAGGTAAGCCTTTCGGCACAGTTCGTTAATTGTACAATGTCTAATGCCTTGTTTCTTCTCTTTTACAGGTCCGTCGATCCGGGGGGAGTGGTGGTTCCAGGATGATGGTCGGAGGAGCTGCAGACCGCTGGTGATGAAGTTCAGGTAAGCTGCTGCCTTTTTCTCACAATGTCTTCTCCTTTCCTTTGCAGGTGCTGTCCTTACGAGGTTCGTGGCTGAAGCTGAACACAGTGAGCGTTAGGTTGCAGTAATGCAAACTAACGCGAAGCGTGTCAGTCTATTCGGGTGTGGTTTAAATAGCTTCAAGAAAGAAGTCCAGGTAAAATAGTCCCTATAGTACCACACCCAAAAACACTACACTGCCAGCCTGGTTTCAAGGAGCCAGGTTATGAGGGTGCCTCCACATGACTGGCATTAATGAAAAGTAGTTCCCAAGCACAAGTCCATATTCAAACATGAGCCTGGCGCCAAAGGCGCCAGGACTGGCCCCAAGAAGGCCTATGCTGCGATTTCTTGGGTTTAGTGGGGGCAGGAATCAAGACTCTCCCTGGCCCATAGTTTTGCCAGGGGGTCTTCAGAGTGTGGGTCGTGACAGCACTCCCCCCCAAGGCCCCTCTCAAGGTGTTCCTTCTGTCCGGCCCAGTCTTAGTTGGGAAGTTTCGATGGTAGCTTTTGATCAGACACGGTGCGTGAACATTTTCACAGGGTTCCCAGGATCTGTCTTGGGGTCCAAAACCTTTCCAATCTATTAGATAGTATAGTCTCCCCCTTGAGTACTTAGAATCCAGTATGCCTTTAACTTCGAATTCAAGTTCTTCGTCGACAAGAATGGGGTAAGGAGCTGCTTCAATCCTTGTACCAGGTTGCATTGGTTTTAAAAGGGACACATGAAATACCAGATGGATGCGTAGATTGGATGGTAAATCTAACTTTACGGCCGCTGGACTGATAATCGTCTTGATGGTGTAGGATCCCAAATACCTGGGTTGAAAGGTCTGGGTTCCTTTGATGGGTATAAACTTGGTGGCTAGCCAAACCTTGTCTCCTACTTGATAATCGGGGGCCTTCGTCCTGTGTTGGTCGGCGAATTGTTTTTGCTTGACTTTGGCGTGAATCAGATGTTCTCTTGCCTTTTTGAAAGCCTGAGTGATGCTGGTGTGAAGGGTTTTAACCGCAGGCATTTCCAATTTGGTTGGGAGATCCAATTCTGAGGTACGCGGGTGTCTACCATATAAGGTATTAAAAGGTGTTTGCCCAGTACTGGAATGTAAGGAGTTGTTATATGCGTACTCAGCTATCCATAGTAAGTCCGTTTGGGGGTGGTGGCTAGTGGATAACCGGACGTCAATTTGCGCCATTGCACAACACTTTCTCTCCAAAAGTTAGAAATGAACTGACTACCTCGATCAGAGATCAGGACTGATGGGAATCCATTTAATTTAACAATATTGTCCAGAAATACCTTGGCTAGAGTGGATGGATCTGGAAGGCCTTTGAGTGGAATAAAGTGGGCCATCTTCGAGAATAGGTCTACGACTACAAGAATGGTGTTAAACCTTTGACTGGTAGGCAGATCCGTGATGAAGTCGAGGGAAAGGGTGTGCCATGGCGCTGGAGGAATGTCCAAAGGTCTCAAAAGACCAGATGGTTTATGTTTTTGCGATTTGTTTTGTGCGCAGACTCCACAAGATTGAATGTATTGGATTATATCTCTCCGCCAGGTAGGCCAACAAAAGTTCTGTTTAACCTTGGCTAAGGTCTTGGTGATTCCAGGATGCCCTTCGATTAGGGAATCGTGGTAACCTGAAATGACTTGCTGTTGTAGGTCCTTGGTGGGTATGTATAGGGGCCCCTTAAAAAGGGGTAAGCGGTCTTGGCTGGAATAATGTTCTCCTTGCGCTTGCCATGCAAGGAGGGCATCCGGATTCATGATTTGTTGAATTTCCTTTTTCAGCTCTATGTGTGTTAAGGCTGTGGTCAGGCCTAAAGGTTTGTCTTCAGGTATGATGGGGACTGGATCTGGGGCTGTAAAAACCAAGTCATCAGTTCCAGTACGAGAAAATGCATCAGCCTTTCCATTCTTGATGCCTGGTCGAAAAGTTATGACAAAATCGTATTCAGCGAAGAAGAGAGCCCATCGCAGCTGGCGTGAAGATTGGGCCTTTGCTGTTTTAAGATACTGCAGGTTTCGGTGGTCAGTAATAACTGTAATGGTGTGTCTGGCTCCCAGAAGGTAGTGTCGCCAGGCTTTGAAGGCGGATTTGATTGCCAAGAGTTCGGTGATGGCGTAGTTAATTTCTGGAGGTGAAAACTTCTTTGACCAGAAGGCCACTGGATGTAGCTGGCCAGTTTCGGGATCTCTTTGTGAGAGGACAGCTCCCATTGCTATACTGGAAGCGTCCGTCTCTACGATATATGGGAGGTCAGGACGTGGATGTCGTAAGATCGGTGCTGAGGTGAATCTTTTCTTTAGTTCCTGAAAGGCTTTTTCTGCGTCTTCGGTCCAGGTGAATTTCTTGCTATTTTTTCGTAACAACACGGTGATTGGGTGTACGATTTGTGAGAAGTCTGGTATGAACCGACGATAAAAGTTTTCAAAGCCTAACATACTTTGAACTCCCTTTATTGACGTCGGTGATGGCCATTTCAGAACGGCGTCGAACTTGTGCAGGTCCATCCTGATGCCTCTGGGAGTAAGGATGAAGCATAGGAACTCCACTTCTGTTAAATGAAAAAAGCACTTTTCCAGCTTGGCAAATAAACGATGTTCGCGGAGCTTGGCGAGGACTGAATGGACGTGCTTGATATGGTCTTGTTTAGAAGTTGAGTACACCAGTATATCATATATGTACACTAGGGCGCAGACATCGATTAACTCTCTCAAGACGTCATTCATGAAGTATTGGAATGCTGCCGGTGCGTTGCATAACCCAGAGGGCATGACTTGATATTCGAATAACCCATATTTAGTACGGAAAGCGGTTTTCCATTCGTCGCCGCTTCTGACCCGAACCACGTGATACGCTCCCCGAAGATCCAATTTGGTGTAAATTTGAGCGTCCTTGACCTGGTCCAGCATTTCCGGAATAAGTGGCAAAGGGTAACGGTTCTTCACCGTGATCTGGTTAAATGCGCGGTAATCAATACAGGTCCTTAAATCCCCTTCTTTTTTCGGCACAAAGAAAAAAAGGACTGGCTGCCGGGGACTTCGATGGAAGGATAAATCCGTTTGCGAGGTACTGGTCTAGATAGGACTTCAGGTGAAGATTGTCAGGTTCAGTCAGAGCATAGACCCTCCCACAGGGGACTTGGGCACTAGGAACAAGGTCGATTTGACAGTCGTAGGGCCTGTGGGGCGGCTGGGTATTGGCTTGGTCCTTCTGGAATACATCCTGGAAATCGCGGTATTCCTCAGGTAAGGTACTGGTTACACCTAAGATAGATGTTGTGGTTCCGGGAGTCATAGAATTACTGAAAGCAGTCTTCTGTTCTTGATAGTGACAGGCTGGAGAGCAGTCACTGGGGAAGGTTAATTTCCTGGCTCGCCAGTTAATCGAAGGATTATGAGCGACTAACCATGGCATGCCTAGTATAAGCCGAAATTGAGGTGCCTTGATGAGGTCGAACAAAATGAGTTCCCTATGTCCGTCCTGGTACAGCATTGTTATCTCAACTGTGCATTGGGTTACGGGTCCGGAAGCGATTTCAGTCCCATCCACTGTAGTCACCTTATCTGTAATCGGCTTCGAACATAAGGGAAGTCCCATCTCTGCAGCCAGATCTCGATCAATATAATTCCTGACTGCCCCACTGTCAATTAAGCTTGTATGGCATGCATTCTGGACGACCGTTGGTTATTGATAAAATCACTGGTATTGCAAAGTGTGAGGTCGGTGGCTCCTTTCCCTCACTCGACAAACTGACCTCTACGTTTGCCGAGCTGGGTAGTTTTCCGATTGATGTTCTTTCTCTTTGTCTTTTTCCGTGGCCCCAACGACCTTCCTAGGGGTTTTCACCAGGCAGTCCTTCAAGAAGTGCCCAGATTTTCCACAATACAGACACAGTTGTTGTTGCCTTCTTTTATCTCGCTCTTGTTTTGTTAATGGGGTTTGCACTCCTCCAAGTTGCATGGGCTCAGCAGGGTTTTCTTGTGCATGAGTTACATTGTTTCTAGACTGAACATACACCGCCCGTGGATCCATTTTGGAGCAATCTGCTTTTCGGTCTTGCAGCCGGTGGTCTAATTGTACAACCAAATTTATGAACTCCGAACAGTCTCGAGGAGGGTCCACTACTTGAGCTAGAACATCTTTTAATTCACCTCGTAAACCCGATGAAACAACGTGGTTCTTTTGTTTTCAGGCCACCTAGCTTCAGCGACCAATCTGTTGAAAGTAGCAATGTACGTTAACAGGTCCTGATTTCCCTGTCGGAGGGAAAGTAGTTCATTGTCCACTACTTGCTCTCGGGTATGACAAGCAAAAAGTTTCTCCATTTCCCTCTGAAATCCCCCAAAGTCATGTAGCAGAGGATCATCATGTGTCACCAATGGAACTGACCAGTCTGCTGCGCTACCGCTCAGGTATGACAAGACAAAGGCCACCCGAGCCTGGTCGTTTGGAAATGCTCCAGGCCTGCAAAGAAAGTGAAGGCAGCATTGATTCATGAATGTGGCGTATTTCCGTGGATCACCCGTAACTCGCTCCTGTGGGGCCAAAGGAACTGTTCCTGGTAGCACGACTTGCACCGGAGTAGAAGAAATGGATGGCAGGGTAGGATTCTGCATCGTTGGGTTGTTTCCCGGTAGGGGGGTCTGGCCCGCTTGTGATTGCAAGTATTGTCTGCTAATGTCTTCAGGGCGCTCCTTAGTCACTATTAAATCTTTTCTGAGAGCATTAGTCTCCTGACGGGCAGAATGAACCTCGGCGCGCAGTTCTTCTATTAGTTGGGCCAATTGGTCTAATTCTGAGGTTTCAATGGCGCCAAGGTGGATTTAGTTTTGGAGGCTTCGCGTTCTGTTACGCTCACCTGGTTCCACGGGGGCGCCACCCAGCAGTTGGGGTTCAGATGTCCCTCCTTGCGATGCCCAGATGCGACCAGCGGAAGAGTTTTGCCTGGAATACAGGTAAACTATGTTCAGGACTGGGCAACCGGGGTAAACAGCCTCCCACCTCCCTGTAGGTCTGTGACCCTTCTGGACTTCTCCTCACCTTGTTTTAGATGTTGGCGGGTTCTCCGTCCTGCTGTCTTGGCAGGGGCGCGTTGAGCTTGGTGGGCAATGGCGATTGAGTTGCTTCACTGATGCCAGCCCGTCTTTAGTCTTTCAGGTAGGTCTTATTGCTGTGAATATTGCTGTTCTTGCATGCCTTTTAACCAATGGGCCTCATTACACGGTAGGCGGTGAACCATGGCGTTATTAGCGCCATGGTTCATGCCGGTAAAATACCGGCACCGCCTTGATGGAAAGGGGAATTACCGCCCCATTCCAAGGTTGGCGGGGCGGTAATTCCCCCTTCCACCATTGCCCTTCCCCATTCCCATTTTTGCCCCATAGGGCTCTATGGGAATGGGGAAGGCGCTAATTACGGTACCGCAAATTGCGGTCCCGTAATTAGCTCCACTGGTCCCTTTGTGGGTTGGTTTTTAACGCCTGCAAAAAGCAGGCGTTAAATTCCCCAACCCGCAAAGGGACCTCGTAGTAAGGCGGTAAGGATTTACCGGTACCGGTAAAATACCGGTACCGGTAAACCCTTACCGCCTACCGTGTAATGAGGCCCAATGTCTTTTTCTTCCTAGGTACGTGGAAGTCCAATATGTGGCAAGGCAGAATCTGTGTCTTGCCGGTAAGTATGGGCGTTTTTGGAGCGCCTTGATGCGGTGAGTAGGCGCTATGCGCTGCGCTTAAGATGCCTTGCCTTTGCTAACCTGTTATCTTTTCCTCTCCATAGGTCGCGGTACTCGGCCGAAGTATGGAATTTCCGTCGTGATGCTGATTGAGGAGCAGCCGGCGAGGTAAGCCTTTCGGCACAGTTCGTTAATTGTACAATGTCTAATGCCTTGTTTCTTCTCTTTTACAGGTCCGTTGATCCGGGGGAGCGCTAGTTCCAGGATGATGGTCCGAAGAGCTGCGGACCGCTGGCGATGAAGTTCAGGTAAGTTGCTGCCTTTTTCTCACAATGTCTTCTCCTTTCCTTTGCAGGTGCTGTCCTTACGAGGTTCGTGGCTGAAGCTGAACACGGTGAGCATTACGTTGCAGTAATGCAAACTAACGCGAAGCGTGTCAGTCTATTCGGGTGTGGTTTAAATAGCTTCAAGAAAGAAGTCCACGTAAAATAGTCCCCATGGTACCACACCCAAAAACACTAGACTGCAAGCCTGGTTTCAAGGAGCCAGGTTATGAGGATGCCGCCACATGACTGTCATTCATGAAAAGTATTTCCCAAGCACAAGTCCATATTCAAACATGAGCCTGGCCCCAGGCCTGGCCCCAAGAAGGCCTATGCTGCGATTTCTTGGTTTTAGTGGGGGCAGGAATCAAGACTCTCCCTGGTCCATAGGTTGGCCAGGGGGTCTTCAGAGTGTGGATCGTGAGAGTATATCTTGGCTTTATAGACCTCGAGCAAGCTTTCGATGCAGTTAATAGAGAGCGTCTGTGGACAAAACTAAAGAATTGACATTGCCCGGAAGATCTCTTGGAACCAATCCAAGAGCTGTACTCTAACACAACAATTCAAATGATTGTATCAAAGGGGGATAATACAACGGAAAAGATTTCGACAACAAAGGGCATGAAACAGGGCTGTGCTCTAGCCCCCTTCTTATTTGTTCTTTGCATGGCGGACATGCAAACATCACAAGAAAATATAAGAGCATTCCCACCGAAATTGGAAGGATCAGAGCTATCCTGGGTCCTATATGCGGATGATGTTGTTTTTATTGATCAGACAGCAATAGGGCTCCAGAGAAGAATTGTGGGATTTAAAAAATACTTTGATGAAAACAAAATGAAAATTAATGTAGAAAAATCCATGATTCTTATAATGCAACGAGCCACAGGCGCAAGGAAGAAGATCTTTTTTACCTGGTTAATTGAAAAACAGGTATTAAAGGTAGTGGACAGTACAATCTATCTGGGGGTCAAGATAAATATAAACAGCAATGAACTAGCACAACTGAACTTTATCAAGGAGAGATTACTCAAATTAACAAATCAGGGGAGAGCCTTGCATCAGAGACACAGAGTCTATTCTATGATTCCAATTATAACTTTTTGAAAACAAAAGGTAACACCTCTTCTAACACATGGTGCCGAGACCCTCTTAAATCTACCATGGGAAACTTGAGGAAAGTTAGAGGGTTACTTCTGGCGGAAAATTCTAAGACTACTGAATTGTCTGAAAATGTCAACAATCAGACATGAATTGAGGCTACAATCTATGGCATTGATAGTCCTCTGGAAAACAATCTCCCTTTTTCGAAAATGCCTTTTGGATAATCTGCCAATCCCCTTTGAGATTTTGGTAACTCCCCCGAATATAAAGGGTGATAAATTCTTTGGAGCATGGAAGCAGAAATGTCTTGACCAACTGCGGCACAGTATCATCAAATTAGAAACGCTTAAAACAAATCCTGAAAAGGCTAAGAGACGTCTAAGAGAAGGAGACTAGTTAGAAACTGATACACTAACGGCAGCGAATAGGTACTGTCTGAACCTCCTATGGGAAAGAAAATCCCTGAATCATTTACCTCCGTACATGAGAAGATTTCCATCTTCACATTACCATGACCTGTTGATGCAACGTCGATTAAATGTATTACCATCGAAGGAATTGCAATTCCTAAGGAAACAGATTAGTGAACAAGAGGCAACATGCCGCTTCTTTAAAAATTGGGAAATAATGGAATCAACAAGACATTTGCCGTTGTCCTGTCCAAAACTTCAAAGACTGAGAAGTAAATATTTGGAAAAAGCATAGTATAGAGGAGTAGTGGTGGGAACGCTTAATGACGGTTGATAAAATTGCTCAGACATTGGACGTACTGAGGTTAGTGGAACGGATATGAACAGAAATAAGGAAAGGAGACATAGAGCTTAACCTGGCCATAGAAATGGAGGAAGAAGTAGGAAACTGAAGGAACTGGTGAAAGACTTTCTCTGTTCTTTCTTTGTTTTTTTTCTTCATTTTGATGTGGAAAGGAAGAATACATGTTTGTTTGTTAAAGGTTGACAATCGATTTAACCAATAAAAAAAAGAGAGATAAACTGCTCAGTAGTCTTACACTGTTTTAGGTTTTATCCTTCAAAATGCAGCCAATCTCTCACTTCTCGTTCCTTTCTACTTTTTTGAAACTATTGTGAGGGGTCAGAAATTAGTGGCAATATTCTCAACATTAGCTATTTTATTTGCAGGAAGGAGTGTGGATAAAGGACTAACTTTCCCTATCCTAACGTAAATGTCCCTTCCTATGAAACTAAGACTAAAGCAGGCTGACCTTGTGTCCAAACTAAATCTGACCCTCATACTAACATATACAAGCAAAAATTGCAAGGTAAATGTTTCAAAGTTCCACTCAACAGAAATGTGCAAACACTCACATGTATAACTTCAACCAAAACAATCCTTGTGTCCAGGTATTTGTTCCCTTCCCCTGGATTTCAGGAAAACTGTTCAAAATGTTCTGTTTCAAAACTAGTCTCTTCAAGTCAATGCAAATGTCTCTTTTACTTAATACTTTCCTCAGGATGGCAACAGAAATATTTCTTCCACAACACTGTTTGGAATATATCAAAGAGGAAGTCTCTCCTACTATTTCAGGATGGTAAAAGAAAATGTCTTTTCCATAACACTGGTTGGAATATGGCAAAGGAAAGTCTTTCCTACTTGTGAGGATGGATAATCAAATGTCTTTTCTCCAATGGTGATTCAAGTCTGACAAATAGCAAGTCTTTTCAAAGTCTCTTGTTGACAATGTGTTCAAATGAAATGACAATTTAATATAACCTCGTCTCTTTTTAATACATCAATTCAAAGTGAGTTTCCTGGTACACTCTCCTGCCAGGAAACCTCTCAAAAGAAAACTCTGGATATCCTGGTTTAGCCAGGAATATCCCCCTTTTCGCTCAAATAGGTCCCCTTGTGTACTCTCCTGCCAGGTATCTCTTTGTTTTCACTAACTGATGCTCTTATCAGGTCTCTCTGCAACATGGGCGTAATTGTAGAGGTGATCTGGGGATTTAAATGTCCTGCGCAGCTGACTAGGTTTGTAACAACTAGACTGCACATTACGCTTAACGTCACATTTCCTCCAAATGGACTCCTTGCGCCTCTTCCTCGTCACAGTACCTGAGGCTTTCTGGGACTTGGAATCCAAGGAAGTTTCAATTGTTTTTAAGTCACATGGTTGTACAGTTGCATTTACAATACAATCACCCTAGACATCATATGTTTCACATTTTCTAGGTTTACCATGTACACATGAAGGCTGAATAGGGTTTTGTTTAACCAAAGCGTCTTTCAGAGTTTTACAATTAGATGGTTCTGAATAATGACAGCAACCATTAAAAACTCTGGAATTAAGGGATCTTCCCCACAATAAAGAGAAGTATACTGCTAATCTCCTTGTGGAGTCCCCAGTCTCCCCTGACAGCCACCTCCTCCCATGTGATCCGCCATTAGAATACCACTGCCAGAGTCCGGATCAGGATCAGGTAGCGGCTGCCTTCCCCTGGCCACATGGGAGGAGACTTGATGGTGGGGATCAGTGATGACTCCACAGGACTCATTACACTATATATTGGATTACGAAGGGGCTAGTAAGTGCATGCCCATAATGGACACCAAGGTGCCAACTTCCTACTCATTATGGAGGAGCCAAAGCAGGTCCAGTGTAAAAATCTAAGTGCTGCCGATGCTTTTGCAACAAGCTAAGGAAAGGCTGGGGGTTTTGTGGGGGAAACTAGATTTCTCCACGGTTTGGTGTACCCGAGTTGCCTATGCCCAATGTGGCATGCACGTCCTAGGGGGTGTTTTTGTTTCTTAACCTTGCATGGCCCATTGGGCATGCTGACTGACCATGACTCGGACCACTGTCGTGTCACTCATCAACTCGAATCAGCAGTTACAGAAACGACTCAACCTCAAACCTCCTCTTCGAAAAACCTCACAGCAGAGGATCAGGATCACTGCTTCGAACTGTTGCTGACCTTCAACTCGAACCATGGGAGTGTCCCGAACCGGCTCTACCCAAAATTGTTCTTGGTGAGCGTTCCAACCTATATCGATTGAAAGCAACCTTCAAACCACTCTGAGCCATCGTACACACCCCAGCTCGACCCAAACTTGCCACTTGGAACAACATGACTTGCTGCACCTGAACTTGGCTTGAACCGCTCGCCGACAGCTCTAAGCCTGGTTTGATGCTGTCGAACCACCAGGAACCACAACAAGGTATTATTTACTGTTAACTGCCCCCTTAGTCCCATTTTGGTTCCTAGGGACTGATTAGGTCACTTTGATCCCCTTTGCACCCAATAACATATCCTTTTAAAGAACATTGTGGTTTTTACTTGCCTTGCACCCCTGATTCATGACCAAAGTGCAGCATTCTGCTTTCTTTGATTACTCTGTGTTCATTCCTCAGGGTCTTTATCTTCAAAGTGTTTTCTATTTAGTTGTTATTGCATATGGTGTATTTAATTAAAGTATATATTTGGTTTAGAACCTTGATTGGGTATTTCTTTACTTTGGACTGGTATGCTCAGGTAGTTGGGCTGCTACTGAATTCCATTCACACCTACTCTTGAGTCTAAACCTTCTCTCGGCCCCCATTAACAGAGAGGGCGATTTAGGTATATCTCTTACCTGTGCCTGTTTTACCTTTATGATTGGGTTGGCTCTCGGTCTGTAGAAGTGTGAGTTCTGAGTAGGTGCTTGAGCCTCTGCTCATCCTTGCACTCCTGTAGGGCAGAAGTCAATTTGCCACGCCCCTGTCTCCACCTTAGCCTCATTGCAAATGCATGTTGTTCCCAATGGACACATTATTGCTAGTTTCTACCGGATGTATATATTTACTTCTTCTGAATTATTGGGGCTCATCACGAGTTGGGCGGAGCGGTAAAATGCTGCATTAACGCTATTACCACCGCATTTAAAGCTCTGCCCAATCTCGAGTTGGGCGGAAAATGGGAGTTTTACCTCTAGAATTTTGCTGGCAGTAAACACCATTCTCTGCCCGTTTGCGGCGCTATTCGTGCAGCGCTAATTTCACTGATGCTAATAGCGCCGAGAAACCCCCATTCGGCCCAGTGGACCCAATGGGAAGGGGATTTACCTCCCCACCGCAACTCAGGAACCAGCGCAAATTGCCCTGGACCAAATTATGGTAACGCTAATAGTGTTGGGCGGTATCCCGGCGCAGTTGGTGCCGGGATACCACCCAACCCCAGTTGAGGCCTATTGACTTTGTCACATTTACCTCTTCATACCTTTACTTCTTCAATCTTTCAACTCTAATGTTTACTTCGTCATTACAGGGGGAGAGCTCCTGTAGCCCCTTTTTGTGTCCTAACCCGTATTCTTCCCCTAACCCCTCCTTGACCCCAACCCAAACCTTACAGCTAACCTTACTTTATCCACCGTGATAATGTGAAGATGCAAACGAGGTAATGCATGAAGATGTAAATGCATGAAGACCTCAAGGCATGAAGACGTTAATGCATGAAGACGTAAATGCATGAAGAAGTAAATGCATCAAGACGTAAATGTATGAAGATATAAATGAATGAAGATGTAAATGCATGAAGAAGTAAATGCATGAAGACCTAAATGCATGAAGTCGTAAATACATGAAAAAGTAAATGCATGAAGACTGAAATGCATGATCTGTAAATGCACGAAGAAGTAAATGCATGAAGTAGTCAATGCATGAGGCCGTAAATGCATGAAAACGTAAATGCATGAATAAATCAATGCATGAAGAAGTCAATGCATTTAGACAGAAATGCATGTAGATGTAAATGCATGAAGAAGTAAATGCATGAAGACGTATATGCATGAAGCCGTAAAAGCATGAACAAGTCAATACATGAAGAAGTCAATGCATGTAGACATAAAAATTAATGAACAAGTATATGCATGAAGCCTTAAATGCATGAAGCCGTAAATGCACGAAGAAGTCAATGCATGAAGTAGTCAACGCATGAAGAAGTCAATGCATGATGACATAAATGCATGTAGATGTAAATGCATGAAGAAGTAAAAGCATGAAGATGTAAATGCATGAAGAAGTAAATGCATGAAGTAAATGTCTCGCGAAGTGAGGGTAGAAGAGGTAAGTATAGCAGAAGTGTTCTAGGTGAAGTAAAGGGAGGATACTCTTCCACCATGGCCAATTATCACAGGTCAATTATTCATATTGTCCAGTCCGGGTATCACATCATTGGCCGCATCCAGTATACCTACTTCATACCTCATTGTCAGGACGATCAATTAGCGCAACATTTCCAATGTTCATATTTACAAGTTAAAATATCAAATTAAGTTCACTTGCCCAGTTGCCAGCTTATATTATGCCCAACTGATTGTCACTTCCATAAAACCCGGTTTACGAATCTTTCATTGTGACAAATGAGCACAGCACGGCCAGTTTTCTGGGTGCCCGGGTAGGTGTTGTCATTTTATATTATGCTGACTTTGTGCATCTTTGCAGTTTCCAATTACTGCATCATGAAGGGTTTACATAATGATCACATATGATTGGCGAGCTTTCATTAACCAGCTATTATCTAGCTTGGAGACAGCTTGTAGCTGAAGCTGTCAGTGCCAGAAATAGAGGAGGATAAGGTCATGTTGTCTGAAGCTGTTCTAGGCCTGGACTGGCGGGAAAGCTTCAGACAGTGGCAGAGGCAGCATGGTAAACACACTGCCCCCTGCAGGCGGGTCTGTTATTGCTTTGCAGAATGGCCCCTCCCTGTAAGGTCTTTAAGGCTGGCAACCTTCTTCATATTGCCACACTCAAACACTCCTCTGACATCTGCCACCTCCTTGAAGAACTAGACATTGATGTCCTTGGTCTTACTGAGACATGGTTCACGGCCAGCTCTGTCATGAGCTTTGACACTCTCCTCCCTGATGGCTACAAGATCCTCTCAGCACCCAGATCCTCCCGGTCCGGTGGGGAGGTAGCCATGATCTTTCCTGAGTGGATTCCTGCCTCTATCATTCCCACTCAGACCTACTCCTCTTTTGAATGCCTTGTCTGTAGGCTCTCTCTCTCTCCTACCCATTCTCTCACTGTGGCTACCATCTACCGGCCTCCTGGTCAAATCACTTAATTTCTCTCTGAGTGGGCGGACCTCTCCTCCTCCCTCCTGGCCTCTACCACTCAACTCCTCCTCGGTGACCACAATATCCATTTAGACTCTCGTTGTTCCTCCTCTGTACTCTTCCGTGACCTCTGCGACTTCCTCTCTCTTTCCACCCTCCCCTCTGGCCCGACTCACTCTGCAGGGCACACACTCGATGTCTTGATCTCCTCTGACCTCCCCCTCTGCATCCCACTGACCACTCCTCTCTCCTGGAGTGATAATTCCCTCCTCTTCTCTCATCTCTCCCTTTCTTCCCGCCAAGCCAACTCCAACACTGCCACCCACCTTCTTGGACATCTGGCCCATGAAGCGTGTGTCAGTTGAGGCTTTTGCCTCCAATTTCTCCCCCCCCCCCCCCACCTTTGGCTGTCTCACATCCTGACACAGCCCTGTCTATGCTCTACTCTTCAATTTCTGATACCCTTGATGCTCTTGCCCCTGTCATGAGGATCCGTTTGAAGTCCAAAGCCAAGTGCAATTCCTGGTATGACTCTGACCTAGCTACACTTAAACATAAGTGTAGGGCAGCTGAGAGGAACTGGAGGGCTTCTTGTTGATCCTCTGACAAATTGGCCTGTCACCTGCTCCAAAGGCAATACCAACTCTCTGTCCTCACCAAGAAGAGAGTCCACATTCAAGCTCATGTCTCTGCGGCATCTAACAACTCAGACAAACTCTTTAAAATCTGCAAGGAGCTGGCCAACCCTGCTGCAGTCTCTACCCCTCCTGTTGCCTCCCAGGCTCTTTGCAATGCTCGTGGCTCTCACTTTATCTCAAAAACCTAGGACATCCTGTCCACACTCACCTCTCTTGCCCCTCCTCTCCCCTCTCTGTCTGTGCTTTCTGACCCTCCTTCAGCCACCCCCCTCCCTCCTTCTCGTCCTTTCCTCTTTTCTCCCCTGATGAGGTCGCTAGACAAGTCTGATCTATGAAAGCCTCATCAAAACAGGTTCATCCCTGTTCCTTTAAAACCATCAAGGACCACATTGACACACTCGCTCCGACCCTTGCCGATTTTTGCAACCACTCCTTTGCCTCAGGATCCTTCCCCTCCCCTCTGAAGAACTCCCTTGTGCGTCCTCTTCTCAAGAAACCTACAGCTGATCCTTCTTATCCAGCTATCGGCCAATTTCCATTACTCCCTTTCTGGGCAATCTCCTGGAAAAGCTGGCCATCTCTCAGCTTAACCTTCATTCCGATTCAGTTGGGTGGCTCCATGACCACCAGTCTGGCTTCAGAGCTGCCAGAAGCACAGCACGGAACCCGCTTTCCTGAACATCCATGAAGATCTGCTCTCCAACCTTGACTCTAGCATTCCCTCTGTCCTCAACCTACTCAATGTCTCTTCTGCCTTCGACACGGTCAACCATACCATCCTGCTCAACTGTCTCCGTGATAACCTGGGTATCAATGATCAGGCTCTAGCCTGGCTGACCTCTTTCCTCTCTGACCGACCCTCCCAGGTCCAACTTGGGTCCTTCCTATCATCTATCTTCCTCTCTACCTGTGGTGTTCCCCAGGAAGGTAACCTCTCGCCCTGGCTTTTCAACCAATACCTGGCAACTCTTGCCCACTGCATTGCCATTTTCTGCTCAAATTTCCAGTGCTACACTGACGACACTCAACTCATTTTCAGGCTGCCCTCTGCCACCTCCTCTCCCTCTCTCACCTCTGATTGCCTAACTGCCATTCAAGATTGGTGTGCCGCCAATGATCTTTGTCTGAATGACAGCAAGACGGAGATCCTCCTCATCGGCACACCTTCACCATCCTTTCCCCTCACTCTCTGGCCGGCCTCCCTTGGCCCTCCTCCTACCCCCACCTGAGAGGCAAAAATTCTCAGGGTCATCTTTGACTCCACACTTTCCTTCTCTGCCCACATCTCTGATGTCTCTAAAAAGTCAAAATTCCTACTGCACCTCCTTAGAGGTACCCTGCCTTTCCTCTCCTTCCCCCAGAAGCTCATGGTATCCCAACCTCTGGTTCTCTCTAGGTTGGACTATTGTAACAGCCTCTTTCTAAATCTACCTGCCTCTACTCTCCGCCCTCTGCCACTAATCCAGAACAGGACTGCGAGTCTTGTCCTTGGCCTCAAGCTCTAGGATCCTATTTCTCCAGCTCTGAAATCTCTCCACTGGCTCCCAGCGGATGCAAGGATTAAATTCCAAACCCTCTGCATTGTCCACAAGGCTTTCTGGGGCCTGGGTCCAAAATATCCTCAGCTTTCCCTCTGCAAATACCTCCCCTCTCAAGATCTGGGGGTAGATCTCTGTCTTCGGCTGGGACCTCCCTCTGGAACAGCCTCCCTGCCACTCTAAAACTTGAGGCAAATCATCTCCGGTTCCGGAAGCACCTCAAGACCTTCCTCTTTGCTTCTGCCTTCACTACCCCTCTCTCCTGCTGATCTGTTCTCTCTTGGCACCATGCACCCTCTGTCCTCCAGGCCCAGGTACCTGCACACCCTGCCACCCTCCTGCACTGCCTCCACAGGGCTCTGTATCGGTACCCATACAGCCTCCCCCCTTTTTCTTCCTGCGCTTATCAGTCCTACCCTGTCTGCTGCCTTAAACCCAGCACTTGCCACTTGCTGGCTGCACTACCACTGTTTGTTGCCTTTATTATTTATTTATTTATTATTATTTATCTGTTTCTCCTTTGCTCTGCACTTTCCACTTCTCCCCCCTTCCATGCACTTTTCCCCTCCCCCTCTCCCATGCACTTGCGCGTTCTCAATGTCACTGTGCCTAGTAAGATCATTGTTTTGTTGTCCCCTGTTCCCCTCCCTTGCCTTGTCACGCTCTGAAACACTTGTGTGCGAGCGCAATAGAAATAAAATATCAATTCAATTCAATTTAACTCCCATCAATGCCTGCCCCAGCCTGCAAGAAAACAGCTAAGAGCAGGCAGGTCTGTGCAGCACAGCTCATCAAAGTTCCCCCTCTGCGCACACACATACCTAACTGGCCAGGCCCCAGGGGCAGGGGCCAATTGCCACTAGTCTGTGCTCCAGAATAGTGGACAGCTTTTTGCTGGTCATTACACCAGTGCACTGGCCAAAGTAGCTCTGCTTTTGGCTTTGGCACAACGAGAGGTTTTGTGCAGGTCGTATGGATGGGCAAAACTGGCCTGTGCAAATGAGTCCACTGCGACTGGCAGTGCCAGGACAAGTGGGATATGGGGGGCTATGGGGTTGCACAATTACACTGGTAGCCCAGGCACAACTAGCATGGAGTTGGTGCAGACTAAAATCAGAAAGCTCACTTGGGACTCATTACGAGGTATGCCGGTAAGGCAAAAACAATGCCGGTGTGGTAATACCGGCATCGTTTACCGTCCCGTTGCATTCCGACCCGCAAACCCGGTATTAGCGGCACACTAAACAGCGGTGCCGCTAATCGCGGCATAGGCGTGTACACGCGCCCCTTCAGGGAGCAAATACCGGCATGCTGGTAATAGGGGGTAATTCCAACCCACGCATACATGCAAATATCGGCATCGCGAAGCCGGTAATCACGGGCTGCACGATGCCGGCCATACAGGCATCGCTGACCACCTGCAAACAGCAAGCAGGATACAAGGCAGCTGCCACAGGTGCACACAATCCCCACAAGTGGAGTCAATGGCGGCTGTGTCAGTATAAACTGAGCACACCCATACACCACAGCCCCCCCACAGGTGTAGGCAATGTAGAGTGGCCCAGTACAAAAGGAGCACACCTACACACCACACCCCTTCCTACAACCCCAAAATGCTACCACTAGCAGTTGCATTCATGGCGCTGGAGGACATGCCTATACTGCTACAACTACAGCAACAACAGCAACAACTACAGCATCAAGAACAGGCAGCACAGAGGAGACGCAGGAGAAGAAGGAGGGTGAGACAGGCCCAGCAATTACCACCAGCGCAGCCACCAGTGCCTCATAGGCAGCCACCAATCCCTCGCACCAGACCCAGCCTGTTCAACCTAACCCCTGAGCAGATCCACACCCTGTACCGGTTGGACCGTGACACCAACACCACCATAGTGGACATGATACAGAACGACATTGCCAGCCACATAAAAATACGCACTGCCATCCCCCCACTACTAAAGGTGGTGTCTGTGCTACACTTCCTGGCCACAGGCACCTATCAACACACAGTGGGCCAGCTGCATGGCATTTCACAACCACTAGTCTCACGCATGCTGAACCAAGTGCTGGATGCCCTCCTGAAGCACACAAGCACCCATATATCCCTACCACGGACTACCCAGGAGATAGCCGAAACCAAAGTAGGTTGCCATGCACTGGCAGGCATGCCCAATTGTGTTGGTGCCATTGACTGCACCCATGTGGAATTGGTAGTCCCCCATGCCATAGAGGCGGTGTACCGCAATCGCACGCAATACCACTCCATCAATGTGCAAATGGTATGTGACTCCAGCAAGATCATCACACATTGCTGCGCCCGATTTCCAGGATCCATACATGATGCCATGGTACTGTGCAACTCCACGCTATCCCGTCACATGGAGCGACATGCTGGACCACGTGCCTGGCTGCTCGGTGAGTTGCACAACAGGGCCATGGCCATGCTGTGGGGTACTGATGTGTGCGGATGCAGAAGGGGGGGGCTACTGCACCCGGGTGGGAAAGGGGGGGGAATAGTGCACCTGGGTGGGAAAGGGGGGGGGAATAGTGCACCTGGGTGGCACTAGCCAGTGAGTGGAGAATGCATGCAGAGCTAAACAATCCTCACCTGAACCAGCCAAACGGAGCAAAACACATCACTGGGCCACATATCACAAATATTGCATATGGATGACAACAAGTAAGAAGCACAACCAGGGCACCATGGTGATGGCAAGCAATGCATGTCTGAATAGGATGGCAACAGGGGCAATGCGGCTAGTGTGACCATGCATAGTAAAGAATATACAGCATGATTTGGAGGCCAAACATTTTTGCACTACCACAGCACATCTGCCAGAGCATGCATGATTACACCCTGAATCATCTATTGAACCCCATCCAGTTTACCGCACCTCATTACAGTATACACTGCATCTAGGTGACTATTTTGTACACATACAGGGACATGTGCATGCCCACACCAAATAGCTGCTGCCATGACCGTGCTCCCTGAAGGTGGCAGCTCAGAGTGACACACACCTATTTCTGTTTGCTTGCAGGTGATGGAGGATATCCCTTGAGGCCGTGGCTACTTACCCCTGTGCGGAACCCGCAGAACAGCCATGAAGAGGAATACAATCGTGTGCACACTCGTACCCGTGTTGTGATTGAGCAGACCTTTGGCCTGTTGAAGGTTCGGTCGCGCTGCCTAAGCAGGTCTGGTGGGGCACTCCTATATAGGCCTGAGAAGGTGGCAAAGATCACCATGGCCTGTGTCATGCTGCACAACATGTGCGTCCGAGTGAGGATGAAGGGGATGGAGATGGAGGCGAATGAGCCCTCCTGCCAGTATGTGATGCACGGGATGGCCATGCTGTACGCCAAGCACTAAATGACAAATACTTTTGAAACGCAGGGACCATAAATGTAATGTGCCTGTGACACACTGTCTGCATATGGACATGCACACTTGTTTTGTTAGAATTGCCCCACTGTACACCATCACAGATTAAATGTACATGCAAAAAAACAAGTATGTCCAGGCAATGATTTTTCTTGCTCACAATGGGTGTATTTTCAAGACACGTGATAATGTGAACAAAATCCCCTCTCAACCCCCAGTGAACACCCTCACCCACCCTACAAAACCCAAAAATACCCAAGTAAACTCCCTCACCCACCCTACAAACCCCAAATGTCCCCATATGTCCAACAAACACTGGTCCCTTCACCAACGTACATTTTCAAAATGTCATTGCCTGCCCACTCTATTTCTTAGCAATTTTTGGATCTGGGGGTGCCATGGTCAAGCACCGTGCACTCCTCCGTGTCAACCGCACGGGGCTCGATTGGGCCGGGGTAGAAGGGGTTGTGGCAGTGGAGGTGTCGATGATCAGTCCCATGCCTGCCCCAGGGTGTGGGCACTGCGTTTGAGGTAGATTCGCAAGCAGGGCCTGTGTAAGTGCCCTCATACACTCCCTCATGGCACGTGTCGATGCCTCAACAGCAGCAGTGTTGGCTGCAATGGCTGTGGCAATGGCCCTCATGGAGTCATTCCCGTTGGATATTTGTTGACGCATGAGTTCTAGCATCGACTCCTGTTGGGCCTCATCCCTTGACAGGCGAGCCTCGAAGGAGTCGTTGGCTGCAGGAGTACTGGTGGGCGGGGTGGTGGTAGGCAGGGTGGTGGATGGCAGGGTGGTGGTAGGCAGGGTGGAGGATGGCACCTGCGCGGGGCCCACGTCCAGGGCACAGTCCTCCTCAAAGAGGGCCATGTCTGAGTCTCCAAGGTCTGAGTCGTGGAGGCAGGGACCGTCCATGCTCTCGGCCTCTGTAGGGTGGGGTAGGCTTGTAATGGGGGTTGGGGTGGGTGTGCCGGACATGATGTCACCCTCATTCTCCACTTCTGTATCCACAACGTCCGCGGTGACTGGCGGAGCGGGAATGGAAACGCCTCCCACTGTTGTGGGTGGCTGCTGCTGTACTCTGGCTGAAGGTGTCTCCTGCAGGGTTACTGCCCGGTGTGGCACACTGCCTGTTGCTCTGGGCAGTTTCTTGGGCTGGGGAGTGGCGGTGGCCCTGGTCCCTAGCCGTGCAGTGGATGAACTTGCACCCCTGTCCTGCATTCCATCTTCCTCATCGGTGCCTGGGGGATAGAAGAGATGCAGGTCATCAGTGATGGTGTCACATGGCAGCTATGATGTATTGTGCTGCGATATGTTCATACATTCATGCATCAAATTAATTCTGGGGTGTGGCATTTGGTGTTCTGAGGGGGCATGTGGGCAATTAATGCATGGCTGGTGGCATGACATTGGTATGATGTCTGTGTGGTGAGTTCCATGGGCACGGTTGGGTCATGTTGCACTTGTGTTGGCATTGGGATTGGCATTCAGCATGCGTGTGTTGCAGGGTGTGCCACACATTCTTGATTGGATATGTTAATGTGGGCCTGGGACATGCATTGCCTTGCCTAGTGTCACTTCCACATCACTTGTGCCACATCATGGTTTAGCCTACATGGATGTGATGGGTCACTCACCTTCTTCTGTGGATGATGCGACGCCCGCCTCCTGGTCTCCAAATCCCTCGATGGATTCAGGGTCAATGAAGGTACTGGCGGTCTCCTCCCATGCCGTCAACTTCACTGGGGAGTGTGGGCCCCCGCCTGTCGCCATTGCGGCCCTCCTGTTATCCGCCAGGATCTCCCTCACCCTGTGGCGGAGGTCATCCCACCGCTTCCTACAGTCACGCACACTCCTTGAGGTGGTTCCCACTGCCGACACCCTCTGTGCGACCTCCTGCCAGACTTTTTTTTTGGTTTGGGCTGCATGCTTCATGTCAGTGTTCCTGATCGTGTCCGCATGCTGGGCCAGGGTGTCAGCAAGCATGCTTAGTTCAGCGTCTGAAAAACGCTGTTTTCTCTTCCTTTTGGTCGCCTTCTTGGTAGACTTGGACATCCTGCTTCTATCCTGCCACAGAACAACACGAAAGCACTGGTGGTTGTGGAGGATGGCAATGGATTGTGTTTTTAAAGATGACCGCCGGCCCATTTCCCGTTCCTGCGCGATGACGTAATTTCCGGGTCCGTTTTTTGCGAACACGGTAATACCGTGCCGGTATTACTGTGCCGGTATTTAGGGGTTGTTATGAGGCGGTAACGCTATGGACGGGCCCCGCAATGCCGGTATAGGGGGGTTGGTGGCCCTTCACGGCATGGCGGTATTGCCACTACCAGCATGGGGGAACGTGCGTGCTCGCGCACTCGTAATCACCCGCTGTTAGCAGCGGGTTTATACGAGCACGGACCCGCTCATTCCGGCATGCCGGTAATGAACCCGCTTTTACCGGGCAACTCATAATGAGGACCAGATCTTCCGTCTGAAAGAGTGTCATTAAAAAACACCCCGATACCTCCCTCGCCTCCCCACAATTTGTGATAAGAGAAATGGCTTCAAGACAAATCAAACGAAACTCACCTTAAACCACCTTCAGGGCTCTCCCTAAAATACCAGTGGGTGGTGTTAGTCTACTTGCGCTCAATTCGCCCGATGACATTATGAATAAAGAAAGCATTAGTGTTCTCTCTGCTTCAGATGTAGGTGCAGCCTGCATTGAGCTGCTCCCTGGCCATTCACATTCTATCCGGAAAAGTTGCAATTGATGAGGAAATGCAGGCACATGCATGGCTGCATGCTCGAAACCTGGGGCTGCACGTGCCACGAAGAGCAAGCCTGCAGATGTTACTCGGCATCACAGTCATGCATGTGGAAGAAGACACGGGCCTTACGCCCGGCTCTGAGAATCAGGCCACCTTGAAATGACATTGATTTCCTGGGGAGTCGGGCAAAGCTCCTAGAAGCCTGGTGCTTCAAAGGGAATGCAAGAGCGGAGTCGGGCAAAGCGCCTAGAAGCCTAGTGCTTCAAAGGGAATGCAAGAGCGGAGTCGGGCAAAGCGCCTAGAAGCCTAGTGCGTCAAAGGGAATGCAATAGCGCTTCGGGTTTTCCAGAAATAAAGGCCATTGTCCACGACAGATTAACGTTGGGACACTGGAAGCTTCTATTAGCTCTAGAAACAGTCCCAAAGTGCCACGACATGTTAAGGTTGGGACCCTGGGAGCACGTGATAGCTCTAGAACCAGACACCCAACTACCCAAATGACACAATCCCACACTTGACGTGTAGTGTATGTGCGTGAAGCAGGCGGCCTGCCCTACTCACGAGCACCGCCTGCTGATCCCAGCCCTTGCTGGCACAGGTGCACACTTCTCGCCTGGTTGGGAGTGGCAGGGTTTATATTTCTAATCCCAAAACAAGATACTTTAGCATTTTCCATTTCGGATTCACACGAGTCTCACAATAGCCCCAGGGCGCCTCAAGGCTGTCTGTGTTTTATAAGCACTCCAGTGAAGCCCGGAGATGACGGGACAAGGGGAGGCCAAGGAGACAGACTGGCCTGAATGGGCCTGGAACACTGGCCCGGGTCAGGTGCCTCCTGAAGGCGAGAGGCTAGAGCACTGGCCTTCAAATTGTAGGGCTTGCCAGCCTATGGAGGCCCGAGGGATGTCTGGGGATGATTATCTTTAAAATGGGATTATGGTGACTATTTTTAAAAGAAAATATAAACAGTTATTGCTTACCAGGGGCAGAAAAATATTTTCACTGAAACGGGGGGATGGTGGTGGGGACGGTGGGGGGTCTCTGTATAAAAGAGTTTGAATACCACTGGACTAAAGGCTTACTGCACCAACAAATGTGCTACAGCAATACTTTTATCAGTGGGCCACAGACAAAGCCAAGTCTCCTTGAAGTGTTTGGCTCACGTTATGGTAGCACAGACGAGCTCAAAGTGCTAAGTATGCTGCATATGCATGTAATGTTGAAGTTAGCATGAGCCTTGGACTATACAGAAGAGTCAGGGCCTCATTATGGGTTCGATGACGTGGACAAAAACGGTGGTACATTACTGGTGCATTACCGCACCGCCGATCTATGGGTTTGGAGGTAAGGTGGACGAAAAACCCTCGAGCAAACTGCTGGGGTAATTCCCCCACCTTAGCGTCAAAAACCTGCAATTTGGCGGAATTACCGCTGTCTGTAGTTCTGGACGAACTCGCAAAAATAAATGGGGACTAACATCGTCATATTGCCACTTGTAAACAGTTGGTAATTCTGCCCGACCTAGCGGCAGTAACGGTAAATCCGTTTGGTGGTATGCGCCGAGGAGCCACCATAATTGTAACGAGGCCCAAAGGTTTTAAAGCCCATGTATCATTATGTATAATGCATTTGCAGAATGACATTGCATTAAAATAAAAAAAGAGAATAATGGAGAAATCCATTTGTTTTAAAAGCAGTCTTTCTTCACGGTCAACTACTTTGGAGGAGCGTGTATCAGCTGTCCCTTCTGAAGAAAGCCTTCACGCCCATTGGGGCAAAGCCTCCCAAGGAACCGTACCGCAGAAGCAGCAGAACACGGTCCTATGTTTCAGGGCATTGGAGATTGACAACTCACAGTGACACGGGTGGGACTCATTGTAATTCACTGGGGACCCGGGTGTCGGGGACAATGATGGAAAGGGCTGCATTGAAGAAGGTGGACGTAGGGTCTGGGGACACTGACGGGTGGGTGGGGGGAGCAGGCGGGGCTCTCTTGTCTTGCGCTGGTGTTTGCGAGCTGTATGGATTTCTGACGGCCACTCACAGTGACAGACTTGGCCCTGACTCAGCACTTAATAAGCGCTTGTCCTGTTAGGGCGGTCCTGGGCCATCTTTTCGGGAGGGTTCATGGTACATCATTTTATCATTTTGGAATTGGACCACTCCAGGTCAGGCATGTTTGAGGGCAGTTTAGAATGTGTAGCCAAAAATGTTCAGGAATACTTTAGCGGGTCCAGTGAGGGCAGACAAGGTGTCCGGTCAAAGGATCGAATACAAAGGGTCGAATGGTCAAAGGATTGACACCAAAAGATCGAAAACCAAAGGATCACATTTTTTTTTTAAATTCACCCACAGTTCGCCACGCTCTGCGCCAGACCTCCCAGCACAGCACAAGCAACCTTCCCCTCCCCGCCAGCTTCGCCCTGGGCAACCACACTGTCTCCCTAAGGAAATACGAGGCCAGGTCTCCCCGCAAAAGCCTGGCTTCTGCCGACTCATTTTCCGACAACCACCTGGCCACCTATAGTAGCTGTCCCTCCAGGTAATACAATTCAAAGTTTGGCAGGTTGATGCCCCCCTTTTCACACAAGTTTTGTAATTTCCAGAGGGCCACCCTGTTCCTGGAGTTGTGCCAAATGAAGCCCCTGCACATGCCATGAAGTTTAACAAAAAAGCATTTGGGAATCAGATACGGGACATTCACGAAAAAGTGTAGCAGTCTGGGCAACACAACTATCTTAAGCAAAGCTGCTCTTCCCATCATGGCCAGGGGCAATCTAGACCAGAACACCATACTGTTTCTGATGCCTTCAATCGCCTTCTCCGTGTTGTGTTTGTGCTCTGCCTCTATACTGTGGTATACATTTATGCGTAGGTATCGGAACGTCTCGGTCTGCCAGGGTATCTGCAAGATGGGCAACTCATCTGGTGGGATGCCCCTGTATCTCCCCAAGGGGAACACGCTGGACTTCCCTGGGTTTACCGATATGCCCGAGAGGGTGGCATAGCGATCCATCACCTCCGGGACATATTGCAGGTTCTCTTCCGGGAAGAGCAGGTAGAGGAGCATGTCATCAGCATACAACAAAATCAAATGTGTCCCTCCTACCGTTTGGATCCCCCTCCTCCCCATGTTGTTGCCTAAGGCAAACTGCCAACGGCTCCAGCGCTAGGATATATAATAGGGGTGACCATGGGCATCCCTGTCTGGTCCCTCTACTGAGTTGCCATTTGTCTGAGATCACAATGCCTGTTTTGACCCTAGCAATCAGGGAACTGTATAACATCCTGACCCATCTCATGTACCCAGGCCCCATCCCAAATCCTCCCAGGGTCACCATCAACCATGGCCAGTTAACTGAATCGAAGGCCTTGACCGCATCCAATGACACTATGGCCAGTTCGCCGGGGCCATTCTCTGTTTGGTCAATGATATGGTGTAGCCTCCTTTGATTGTCAGTGATGTTTCTTCCGGGGACGTAACCTGTTTGATCTGGGTGTATCAGTTTGCCAGTCACTATCTTGAGCCTATTGACGAGCACTGCTGTGAGTATTTTGCTATCCTGGCTGAGCATTGATAAGGGCCTATACGACCCACAGTTCGATTCCGGCTTGCCTGGTTTCAAGAGCGGGATGATCACCGCTTCTCGCAGGGTATCTGGCAACTCCTCCCGTTCGTAGGCCTCGTTGAACATGGCCATCAGCGGCTGGAGCAGCTCCTGCCTGTACGCTTTGTAAAATTCGCGAGGCAGTCCATCTGACCCAGGCGCCTTACACGTGGGCAGATGCTGGATCACTGCATCCAGTTCGTCCGCGGTGATTGAGACCTCTAGGTCATATCCTCTAGTGTTTCTGAAATGTCTTGGCCCATGTCTCCACCTGTATCCTCGTACAAGCATTTATAATACCTGAGGAACTCTTCATTCACGCCGTCCTTGGTATCATAAATCTGGTCATCTTCCCCCCTAATAACTCTAATCACTGACTGGGGTGTCTCGTTTTTATATAACCAGGCCAGCAATCTTCCCGGCTTGTCCCCACCCACATGTTGCCTCTCCACGTATTTCTTATAATTCAACTTGCATAGTCTGTCCCAGAGCGCTCCGCTAGCCCCCTGCAACTCCCTCATCCTTATCCCATTTTCCCGGGAGGTCCCCCCTTTACGCATCAAATCCTCTAGCTCCCTTTCTGTATCCTGTAACTCCCGTTCAATACCCCCTTGGAGCCCCCTGGATTAAGATATGGCAACCCTTCGCACCACCACTTTGAATGCCTCCCATACCGTTCTTACTGATTGCACACTACCAGTGTTGATATCAAAGTATTCTGTGATGCCCTCCCTTAGGTCCTCCCAGAATCCTGAGTCCTGTAGAGCCTCGCCTCTAAGCCTCCACGTCAGGATACGTGTCCTGGGGGGGTGGTATCACCATTCCAGGACCAGGGGGGAATGGTCCGAGAGCACCCTGGTCTTATATTCTGCTCCCACCATTTCTCCCGCTACCTCCTTGGGTAGCAAACACATAATCCAATCTGGTGTGCAGATCGTGCGGCGCTGCGTAATGCGAATACTGCCTGTCTATCGGGTGCAACCTCCTCCATACATCCACCAGTTTAAGGTCTGACAACAATGCCCCGAGTGCTTTGGCTGCTGGGGTTGGTTTGTCCATCTTACCATCTGACCTATCCACCCTGGGGTTCAGGGTGCAATTGAAATCACCCCCCCATAGCATCGCTCCACACAGCAGGGGGCAGATTTTTCCATATAAAGACCTAGAATAAGCCGCTGTGTCCTGGTTAGGGGCATATAGGTTTATAATGTTCACATCTCGATTGTCCAGGAGCCCCTCCGCCACCACCATTCTCCCCTCCGGGTCCACAGTGGACCTAAGCAGCTGAAACGGCAAATGCGGTGCCACCCATATGACAACTCCTCTTGCGTATACTGAGTATGTGGCTCCCATGACGCTTCCCTTCCATTTCCTCTTAACCACCTCCAGTTTTTCTTTAGTGAGGTGGGTTTCCTGTAACAAAGCGATGTCGACTCTCATCCTTCTGAGGTACATCATCACTTTATTCCGTTTAAGGTAATTATTGAGGCCCCGCACATTCCAGGTCACCACCCTGAGATTACCCGACGCCATGGATATGGTTTCCTGCCTCTCCTCTTAGCTTCCCCTTCAGCTCCCGATAACACTGAGTCTGGCTCCTTACCCTCCCAACCCCAACAGCCTCCCCTCCCTTCCCCAACTACACCACACTGCACACAACCCTTCCCCTCCCCCCTCCCCAGCTCAACAAATGCCCAGCTCCATCCCTGGATCGCAGGCCCACCCGCGTCTGGTCCCTTCTCGAAACACTGAGGGCTAGGTCCCTGCGGGGTGTCATCAAGCTACTAGTGACCTAACTAGTCATGCTATGGGGGGTTCTGGGGTTGTCTCCCGGGAGCTCCCGCTCACCCGGTTAGACTTATTCAGTTAAAACGGATCTTGCAAGCATGTACTTCCCAAACAACACATCCCTTATAAACCTTGCTTAATGCTATATTCTAGTCCCAGTGTCTCGCGCTATGTCACCCTGGGTGCCACGGCCGCGTATTACTTATCTTCTTCAACTCCCGTCTGGATACCCGACTCATGGGGGTGGCTCTGCATGTCCAGCCACCCCATGGCATCCTCTGGAGTTTCAAAAAACAGAGTTGTGTTCCTGTGAAACACCTTCAGCTTGGCCGGGAAAAGCCGCATGTACTTGTGGCCTGTTTCCCTCAGTCTCCTCTTCACTGCTCCGAAGTTCATTCTGCTGCGCTGCACCTGCAAGGTGTAGTCTGGGTATGCGGTTATTTTCGCTGGCCCCCTTTCGATCGTTCCACCTTTCCAGATAAATTCAAGTATTTTCTCACTATCTCGGTAATTCAGGATCTTCGCGATCACTGGTCTGGGAGGGGTCCCAGGAGGAGGCCTCCTCGTCAGCGCCCTGTGCGCCCTCTCGACAGCAAACCCTTGGGTCAACGCCCCTCCAGTTATTTCCTGCAGCAACATGGTTTCTACATATTCCGTAGGATTAGGCCCTTCAATTCCTTCTGGCAATCCAACGATGCAGATGTTATTACGTCTGGCGCGACCTTCTGCTTCTTCCGCTCTGCTCTCGAGGTTGCCCACCTGCTGCACTAGGGCATGAAGTTCCGATTTGTGGACGGTGCAATCCGCCGTGTTCGGGGCCATCTCCTTTTCCAGATCCCTGGTGCGCTCTGCCAATGTTCTCACGTCTTGTCTAAGTAGGTTTACCTCCTCCTGGACCACGCAGACCTTAAAATCCAGTGCCACCTCAGTTTGTTCATGGCCAGCCCCAGTTTAGTCTCCCAAGCAACTTTCAGGTCCGCAATCGCAGCAAGTACCTCCTGGATTGTTCCTGGAGCCTCTGCAGTCCCGGTGGTAGTTTTGTCCTTACTCCTGGTCTTGGCATAATCATCTAGCATAGGCTGCTTGCTCCTCGGTCTCACAGTTTTGTTAGCCATCGTGCCGCACCAACTAGGTGTGTACAGCCCTGCCACTTCTCACTAGAAGGTCTGCGTTGTGTTGGGCCATCCTTGGTGTATAGGGCCCACTTCGACTGTATGGGAGGTGTGTGCCGACTTCCTGCTGCACTCCTGGAATGGGCTGTGTCCTCCCACGTACCAGGTCTAGCTCAGTGTTATTTCACAGGCCTGCGCTGCGCTCCCCTCAGACACTGGTAATCAGAAGCGTTCACTTGGTCCCCACCCTACTGCTCCAGGCCCTGACAGGACCCCACAGCTACTGGGCCCGCAGTAGCATTACTGACGCCTCTTCCAGACCCTGTCTTGGCAAAGGCTGCCTTCAGTGCGCTCTCCAAAGCTCTGCGTATGTCACAGGATAAACTGCTTTGGTCTGCTTCGTGGTATTGAAGGCGGGGTCCTTCAGGACCAGGACCCTGTCCAGGCGGTTCGGTGTCCCCACCCTCTCCCGGCTGTTTGTATAAATGTCTCTGGCCCCAGCACAACCCTCTCAACTGCTCATGGCCGTGGATGCCACCTTATGTAGGGGGCCCGTGCTCGGACCCGCATTCCAAGACTGAATGCACCTCCTCTTGTCCACGTGCAGTGCCGCCACGGGACCCAGCTGGGCGTCACCCGTGGGGCACTCCGACCATCAATTGGAGCCCCCAGTGTCCGGAGAGACCTTCACCACAGGCCTCCCTACTTCGTTCCTCGTTGTGCCTGGTTGCGGCCAATCAGGGCACCCACCGGGCACAGCAGAGTCTCGGCCCCTACTCGCAGCCGCTCCGGACCGTCTCCGGCACAATGCCTCAGGCAATCCTATCCCCGCAGGAGCCGGCGCTTCCCATCTTGTCTGGCCCCCCCGGCTCCAACACCGTGGGGGCTTCCGCTCTGCCGGGCACCGTGGGGACCAACCACGCAGCTCGGGGAGCACAGCGCAAGCCCCCCCGCCGCACTGTGTGTAGTGACGGCGACGCAGCCAGGGGCGCCCCACGTCCACCCTCCACCACGTCCCGCAAGCGGCGCAGGCAGGGACCACCCACCACTTCCGTCCCCGTCTCGGGACCCGGTATCCTTCACTTTGTCCGACGGGCCCCTTCCAACCGGGTCTCGATGTAGTTCGCGGGCCAAGTTCCACACAACTCCTGAAGCCGCTTGCGGGCTTATTCGGGGCTCCATCCACCTCCGTGCGCGGCCGTGACACTGCAGTCAGTTTACGACCCTTTGTCTGTGGTCCGCCATTTTGGAGGTCTCCCGATCTCGGGTGCCTGGCTTTCTTCTGGTGGCCATGGCTCCCCCTATTTGCAGCAGATCAGCCTAGTGCTGCAATCAAAATGTGCACCAGACCTTCATATGTCCCAGGGTGTGCTGCCTGCATGCTTTTTCGCCCGCAATCGTCATTTACTTCAAGGATCGGTGGCGGATCCGCGGGAGCTCCCAAAGAGCACGTCATTTCACGTAGCCATCAAGCCACGCCCCCCGCTGCTGCATTAACATTATTCCCCCTTATTCTAAGCACTTTAATAGTACTCAATGTAATGGGGGCTGGATTCGCACACGTGAGTACTGATTGTACACAGATGTCAGAGACCTGCACTCAACTCGCTGAGCTATGAGACCAGCTGGCAGAGCATATTATATCACACGCATATCAACTCTGGTACCCAATCCCTGTGACCGGAGAAGGGATGGATGGTTCAATGCCAGATAGAAGTCCTGCACGTGCTGCTCTGGGCTACCCTAGCACATGTTATCCTGCACCTGTCACTCCCAGCCATGATAAAGAGAAAACATGTCCCATTGTTCTCCCTTTGGCACTGCCCACCTGGTCATGGCTGGGTACGCTGCTGGATTTAGCAATACACCAGGCCAACGGTGCATGGAAGATGTTATGTCCCAGCTAGACTGCAGCATGCCCTCAGCTAAGGTCCCAAAACAGTGTCCAGGAAAAGCAAAATATATACCAGGCTTACAAGGGGGAGATGGCTTTCCTGCCTTGCCGGCTGGTTGAGTTGGGGTAGAGTCAGTAAACTTTTTGATTGCCCATGATCTTGTGAGAAGGGAAAATATCAACAATACCAAACACTGTGCGGAATATCCCTATCCCCTTCTCTGCTTTTTCTGATACCCCCGACTCCTCCCTTTCGGCATGTCGGTTGGCCATTCAATCCTCGATGCACTCTTGTTTCCTAGAGCGTAAGGCCTCTAAAAGAAGAAGTTCTATTTTTCCTATCCTCTACTATTTCTCCCTCCCCTCTTCCCTTCCCTGCATCTCCTTTCTTTTTCCTCCTCTGCACGAAATCTGTCTTTTTTACTTGACTCTTTCCTTTTCTTCACATATCTCTTGTTTCTCACTGCTGTCATTGCCACCAGTTTAATATTCCCACAGTTCGGCCATTTCTTATCTTTAACACCACAAAACCACTAAGTGCCGCTCTTGTTCTTTCTGGTCTTCTTGGCTATTGTTCCGCCTTGTTAGGGGCTGCCTGCCTACCAGCTTGCCCCCCCTTCAATCTTTACCTTCTTTCCACTTTACCCCTCTCCTCTACTTCTTCTCTCTCTTTGCTTTGGAGACATTCTTTTTTCCATCTCCTCTTCATTGGGCCTCATTACGACCCTGCTGGTCCAGAAAGAACGGTAGCGGTAAAACCGCTGCCACCGTTCTTTCCGGACCAGCTGATTCAGAGTCCTGCAAGCGGGAGGTGTCATTCCCACCAGGTCTGACTTGGTGGGATTTACACCACCCACCTGCAGGCGGACATGGAAACACCGGCTCTGTCATAGACAGGACCAGTGGTCGAAGTGAGCAGGAGCGGTCGGGAGCGGTGCTCCTCTACTTTTTTTTTAATTACCTTTTACAGCTCCTATACTTTTCATTTTAAAAAGAAACCATTCCGGAATGGTTTTGTTTTGAAATAAGTGTAGGAAGAAGTTGAAGTTTGCCCTTTCAGTGCACTGCACTAAACGTTCCCTTAAACAGCAGGTGCAAGTGTTTGGTGGTGTGTTTTGTATGTGGGAGGGGACGTGATGATGGGTTTTGTGGGAGTGAGTGCAGGCCAGCAGGGAACATAGTTCCACTACTTCTTTTCGTACACTTCGACCACTGGACGGGACCAGTGTTTCCATTGTCCCCATCCCCATGGAGTCCTACAGGACTCCATGGGAATGGGGATTTACAGAATTCTGCCTCTGGAATTCCCGGGTCACCGGGGTCGTAATGCCCTGGTGATTCCGACAATCATGGAGGCAGAATGGTAATAGGGGCCCGGCGGTAACCTGTCGGTTTTTCCGGCACGGTTACCGCCGGACTCGTAATGAGGCCCATTTTCTTTAAGGGCCTATCTAATTCATGGAACGTTTAGCATGGTACAAAGTCACTTGGCACTGCAAAAAGTACTCTTTGCACCTCCCATTACGCACCATGCGAAGAGTAGTTTTAATTTTTTGTAATTTAAAAAAAAATCTTATTTATTTTAATTGTTTTTTTCTAACACGCTAATACCTGAGTTCGGTTTCTAAGTGCAGATCTGGGTGTTGTTCAAGACCAACATGTTGCCCCTGTGCTATCCTCTGTTTGGCTGTCTAAGTTGACTTCGCTCCGCCGAAATACACTATGCACCACTCTGTGAATAGGTGCTGGTTCAAAGTGTTTGGTGGCAGTGTAAAGTCACTTCGCACCGCGCTAAAAGTTCCATGAATTAGGCCCTAAGTGTGTTAATGGCTTAGCACCTCCATAACTCGCGTCCTTCGTTACAGTTTATTCCCCATCACGTCTTCTGCATTCACAATCTCGGTTTCTTCTTGCAGTACCTAAACCGCCGTGTGTCCAGTCCCACTTTCATTCTTTCTCCCAAACCCTGGAACTGTTTACCCCTCTCTATTTGTTCATCTCTCACTTTTGAACTTTTCCGCACTCACTCGAAAGACCTAGCCGTTATCTTCTTCAGCCGAACTAAACAGTGTTTTTCTTGAATTTAATTTGCTTGTTCTCATTATTGTACCTATTTTATTTATTCACTTATTTAATTAATCGTTTATAATGTGTGCTAAACCGAGCAAAAAACCTTACATTACAATATTACAGTGAAGGACAAAGTTACTGGTTGATATGATAAAATGTTAGGGTGCACTACTTGAAAAGTCAAGTTTTCAAAAGTTTTTGGAAGATCCCGTATGAAAATTCTGCTCCGAGGGGGCGGGGGGGAGTGGTTTGAGTTCCATAGTTGTGCTGCAATGACTTGGAAACTGGAGCCGCCCGCTCTTGAATGTCTGAATTTGGGTAAGGTATGTCTTTTGGTGTAGGCTTTTCTGGTTGGTCTTGTAGACAGGGCTTTTGTGAATTTCTGAAGAGATGGGGGTGGGGGCAGTCTTTGAAAGGCACCTGTGGGTAATTGACAGCGTTTTGAACATAATTATTTCCTGAATAGGGAGCCAATGAGCCATTTATCTGACTGAGGGCATGCAATCTCCTTTAGGAATGTTTAATGCCGAGATTAGGGCGTTGTTTTGAATCACGTGCAACTTGCGAATGTTGTACTTGGCGGTGCCGGCGAACAGTGCATGGAAGTAGTCTTGCGCCTGTGACAGCGCAGGCAATGGTGAGGCAGAGGTCGGCCGACAGGAAGGCCTACAGGCCTTAATGAATTTAACAGTGGGTGGCTGAGAAAGAGATAGCATTGACTTGCCGTGTAAGGGAGAGGGAGGTGTCCAGGTAGACAGCCATGGTTTTGACTGTTTGGGAGTCTGGGATGTTAATGCCCTTTGATGGTAAAAGAGGCGTATTGTTGGCTGAGGTTGTTGATGACAGTGGGCTGGCCTACAATGAGTAGCTCAGTCTTTTCACCGTTAAGACACAGGAAATGTGAGGCTATCCAAGTTTGAATGGTGAGATATAATCTTTGTGTTAGTTGGGGAGGAGGATCTGGGTATCATCGGCGTAGTTGATGTAGGAGATACCCAGTGAGTCTAGGAGGTCGAAAAGTGGCTTTGTGAATATGTTATACAGTGTGCGGGAGAATCACGAACCTTGGGGGACACCACAGGAGATCAGTGCTGTGCAGGGGTGGCACTTATATTTTCAGCAAAGACTCTCATAGTTCTGTGTTTCAGAAATGAGGCGATCCAGCTGTTAGCGTCTGGTGAGAAGTTGGCTGCAGCGGTCAAGTGATGGGAAAGAATGTTATGGTCCACTTAGTCGAACGCCGTCCAGAAGAGTCCTGGATTTCGCCTGGCCGGGTCTGTAGGTCTAGCAGGGCAGATTCGGTCCCATGACCCAGGCGGAATCCTGATTGTCGGATCCCTTGTATGAGATTCGACTCCAGATAGAGTTGAATTTGGATATAGGCTGCTCTGTCCAGAATCTTTGGGGACAGTTGTGATTGGGTGATAGTTCGTGGGGGTAGAGCGGTCCACAGAGGTCTTCTTTAGCAGCGCAAGTACCCAGGCTTCCTTCAGGCTGATGGGGTCCGGACAGGATGTGAAAGAGGAATTGATAAAGGTGGTGATGAAAGGGACTAGGGCTTCAGCACAGTCCTTAATGATGGAGGCAGGGCAGGCATCACCTTTGCATCTGGAGGGTTTCAAGCCTTTGAGTAAGGAGGTGACTTTGTCCTCAGAGATAGTGTTAAAGCGGACAGGGAGGTTGTTTAGATTGGGAATTGGGATGGTGGAAGTTTGAGGATGAGGGCTCTGAGGGGTAGTGGTGACTTGCTTCTGTAGGATATTTTTGTGAAGCAGGGCAATTTTGTCCAAGAGGTCATTTTGGACCTTGGTGGACAATATTTAATATTTGGAGAAGTTAAATGAGGTGGGGAGGGCATTTCAAGTTCTCTGAGAATGGTGAAGATGTTGCAGGTTTTTGATTCTGCATTGGC
The DNA here is from genome assembly GCF_040938575.1 of Ambystoma mexicanum. Lineage (NCBI taxonomy): Eukaryota > Metazoa > Chordata > Amphibia > Caudata > Ambystomatidae > Ambystoma > Ambystoma mexicanum. The sequence continues at coordinate 1,618,609,313 of NC_090932.1, read as the reverse complement.
AATTCTCGTGTTTTAAGTGGCTGATTTTGTTTGTAGGATTGCTGTTTTGTACATTTTGGCTGCAGTTGAGGAGGCAGATTTTAGCAAGGTGGAGGGGGTCTTTCTCCATTTAGCTTCAGCCTCAAGTTTTATACCACGGAGTGTCAGGAGTTTGGGTGTAAACCAGGAATTGAGGTGTGTGCTGGGTCTAGATTTGCAGTAAGCAAGTGGAGCGACGGTGTCGACTGCATGCAGCGTTGTGTTGGAATAAAGGTTGACCAGTATGTCTGGGCCCAGGTGGGTCAGGCGTACTGGTTGTAGCTTGACGAGCAAGGCAGGATACAGTGTTTGGTAAGTTTCCTCGTGCTACGTGAAAAAGTAGGCGGCAGCAGGGTGGAGGGCTGTTATGTGCGATAGCAAAGGAAATTACGTGGTTGGTCCATGGACAAGGCTGTTTGGACAGAACTGAGATCTGGCAGTTCAGGAAGGTTAGCCAGTCCAAGATGCATCCTTTTTGATGGTTGTCTGCTAAGAGGCATTGTTTAAAGCCGAGGGCGTCCAGGGCGTTTGCTACAGAGGCAGCATTTGGGTCATTTGGGTCATTAAGACCTAGGTTTAGGTCGGTGAGGAGAATGGTTTTTGGATGTAGGTTTGATATTGGTGCTCAACAATTGGAGTAGGTTCTCCTCTAATGAGTAAAGGGGGCCTGGTGGCCGATATAAAAGATGCAGAGTGATCGTTTGTGAGTGGGATAGGGGTATTTTGAAGGAAAGTAGGTCACCATTTTCCATCTGTGTAGCGTTGGTTTGTCGGATCGATAGGGTGTCTCTAGCTATCAAGGCTACGCCCCGCCTCCTCTTGCGTCAAGTCTGTCGCAACGAAAGATGGTGTAGTTAGGGGGAATGGCAATGGATAGCCAGGGGCCAGAGGTTGTGTGGAGCCATATTTCTGAGACAGCTAACATATCACGGTTATTCACAGTGATGAGGTGGAAGATGACAAGGAGATGTGCGGGTTGACTAGAGCCCAGTCCAGTAGGTGGGGGTATGTACTCGGGACTGCAATAGAAGTATCGCTACTCGGGGTGATGAGGTCCCTAGTCACGTGTGGCTGTGGGGTAGACTGGTGGAATTCTTTGAATGAGGACGTAGCAGTGGAATGCATGCAGGGAGGAGGAGCGGGGTTGGCCACCTGGGCTTGGCCGTGTAATTTTAGCAGGTGTGGTAAGCTGAGTAATGACCGGTGTTGAACAGTAAGAGGCTACCGTCTCAGGCATAGTGTTGGGATGACTGAAAGTCGACGTGAAATCATGATGTCATTGTCAGGGGCCGTTGTTGTGGGGCAGAGGCTCAAAAGTGTCTGGGGGTGTGCACGGTCTTTGGGAAGTGCCATGGTAGTATGTGCAGTGAGTACGGCTACGAAGTCTTGCGTTCATGGTATGTGTGGGCACTGGAGAGGAGAGAGTGTACAGCGCTTTAGCCAAGGCGCTCCATTAATAAATAAATATACATCAGAATGCTATTTTCTGATTGGCTATAGCCTATTGAGCAAGTGTGTATCTACTAGGCACTGTCACAGGCACTACAATGGCCAAGGGGGCTTGAGCTCGCTGTTATATAGAACACTGCTGCCCCTCCGCACCTTGAAGACCCCCGCTTCTCCTTAAATGGAAAGACCTGGCTGTTCCTTGTGTAAAAAACGCTCCCGCCCTTCCCTGTGGGAAAAGCTACCCCTCTCCTTGGAAAATGATCCCAATTCTCTTATTTGGAAATTCCGCTGCCCCACTGTGATAGAAAAGTTCCCTGCCCTCAGTCCGGACCAACCCCCTTCTCTTCGGGATAATTAATCTCCAAACATCTTCTGAAAAACTCAAAACTCCTCCCCCTCTTTATGTGAAAAGCTCCCCTGCTTTGTGGGCGAAGCTTTCACCCCATTTCTGAGGAGAGCATATACTCCTATTTGTGGGAAAATTCTCCATCTACATTTGTTTTTAAATCTCCTGATTCTCTACCTCTCCCGGAAAACGTTCCTTCCCTTTGCTGTGACCCCCTACCAATCTCTTGGGAAAAGCTCACCCCCCCTATGTTCTGATAAATCCACTCCCTCCTCCCAGTGGGAAAATCTCCTGCCCCTCTGTGTTGGGTAAACACCTGATGCACTCTGGCAAAAGCCCTTGTCCCTCTTTGGGAAACGCTCCCGCCCTTTCTGTTGGGAAAGTGTCCGATGCACTCCTTGAGAAAATGTAATGTCCCTTTTGTTTGGCAAAGCTTGTGAAGCACTCTCTGGGGAAAGTTCCTACCCCTCTTTTTTGGAAAAGCTCCCGAGGGGTGTGTGGGTTGAAGCTTCTACTCCTCTCTGGTGGGAAAGGGCCTGATGCACTCTCCAGGAAAAGTTCCTGCCCTTTTTTTATATCGGAAAGTTTCTGAGGTGCTTTCTGCATAAAGCTCCCGCCCATCTCTGCTGGGAAAGCTCCTGAGTGGCTGTCTGGGAGAAAGCTCCCACCCCTCTCTGCTGGGAAAACTCCTGAGTGGCTGTCTGGGAGAAAGCTTATGACACTCTCTGCTGGGAAAGATCCTGAGTGGCTGTCTGGGAGAAAGCTCCCGTCCCTCTCTGCTGGGAAAGCTCCTGAGTGGCTTTCTGGGAGAAAGCTCATGACACTCTCTTCTGGGAAAGCCCATGAGTGGCTGTCTGGGAGAAAGCTCCCGCCCTCTCTGCTGGGAAAGCTCCTGAGTGGCTGTCTGGGAGAAATCTCCCGCCCCTCTCTGCTGGGAAATCTCCTGAGTGGCTGTTTGGGAGAAAGCATATGCCACTCTGCTGAGAAAGCTCCTGAGGTGCTATCAGGGAAAAAGCTTATGCAACTCTCTCCTGGGAAAGCTCCTGAGGAGCTATCTGGGAGAAAGCATATGCCACTCTCTGCTGGGAAAGCTCCAGAGTGGCTGTCTGGGAGAAAGCATATGCCATTCCCTGCTGGGAAAGCTCCCGAGGGGCTGTCTGGGAGAAAGCTCCCACCCCTCTCTGCTAAGAAAGCTCCTGAGTTGCTGTCTGGAAGAAAACTCACACCTCTCTCTGCTGGGAAAGCTACTGAGGGGCTGCGTAGGAGAAAGCTTATACCCCTCTCTGCTGGGAAAGCTCCTGAGGAGCTATCTGGGAGAAAGCGTATACAACTCTTTGCTGGCAAAGCTCCTGAGGGGCTGTCTGGGAGAAAGCTTCCGCCCCTCTCTGCTGAGAAAGCTCCTGAGTGGCTATCTGGGAGAAAGCTCCCGGCTTTATGCTGGGAAAGATCCTGAGTTGCTGTCTGGAAGAAAGCTCCCACCCCTTTCTGCTGGGAAAGCTCTTGAGTGGCTGTCTGGGAGAAAGCCCCTGCCACTCTCTGCTGGGAAAGCTCCTGAGGGGCTGCGTACGAGAAAGCTTATACCCCTCTCTGCTGGGAAAGCTCCTGAGGGGCTGTCTGGGAGAAAACTTTTGGCACTCTAAGCTGGGAAAGCTCCTGAGGGGCTGTCCCTGAGAAAACTTTGGCCCCTCTTTGCTGGGAAAGCTCCTGAGGGGCTGCGTGGGAGAAAGCTTATGCCACTTTCTGCTGGGAAAGCTCCTGAGTGGCTGTCTGGGAGAAAGCTTGTGCCACTCTCTGCAGGGAAAGCTCCTGAGGGACTGTGTTGGAGAAGCCTATGCCCCTCTCTGATGCGAAAACTCCTGGGTGGCTGTCTGGGCAAAAGCTTCCGCCCCTTTCTGATGAAGAAATCTCCTACCCAAAGGTTTTGAGTGTTTTAGAGGATGTTTGGAGATTAATTTTCCTGAAAAGGCGGGGGTTAGTCCCTAATGCTGGATGGGAGCTTTTCTATCGAAGTGATGCAGCAGATTTTCCAAACAAAGGAATTGGGAGCATTTTTCAGAGACATGGTAGTGGGTTTTCCTACAGTAAAAGGGCAAGAGCGTTTTTACACAAGGAAGAGCCAGGTCTTTCTATTTCTGTTGTGAATTTCAATTTCTCTTTGTGGAAAATGCCCCCACCCTGTTCCGTTTGAAAATATGCCACTTCCCTATGTATGAAATGCCACAGTTCAACTTGTGCTCTTCAAGATGAAATGCCATGTGGTTCTGTACATCACAATTCGTTCCATTTCTGTGGCCTCTTGGCACTAGGCCATGTACGAGTTGGAAGGGGAGAACCTGTGCTTGTGTTTAACCCCACCCTTTTGCTTCGATACCCACTATTTTATACAGGTCTGCCTGTACCTCTTTTGGAAGACCTCTGTGTAACATATGGTAAAATGTTGCTATGCTTTTATCCCATGCTTCCCCTGTCTCTTCTCACCACATTTCCTGAATTGAATGTATAATGCTGCGTCTTCTACAAGTCGCATTTTGCTTGTCATGATAGATCCTATGTCAGGTTTGTCTGGGTTTGCCCTTCTAAGAGCATCCCATAAATGGGCTCTGCAATTATTAAATGGAGCCCCATAATGTACATCACTCTCTAGTCAAACTCCCGGGTATCCTGCTTTTTCCCAAATTGTGTTTGTCTGTTTTCCTAATATATTGGCAAGTAGGCTCTTCCTATCTCCCACTGGTAGGGTGACACCCACTGTCTGCTTTTCTAATGCATAGGTCCACTTTCCCACTCCTGCAGTGAGTGTGGGCAGTGTCTTTATCAAGTTGCTTTTGTCCATGTGTGGCCAAATTACTTACTGTGATCTCCATATTCCTTTCTGAATTAAGGGAAATTATGTCCTCTTCCCTTTGTTAAGTGTTAAGTGTATTTGCCTTTTTCTTCCCTCTCACTACTGCTATTGATCGTGGGCATGGTCTGAGCCTCTCCCCCTATGGAGTTCTCTCTCTCTGCTCATCTTCTCTTTTCCATTCTCCTCGCCTTCCTCCTCTTCTCCTTCCCTCGCTGTTGCTTCTGACTCATAGTCAAAGCTTTGCTGATTTTGTTCCCTATGTGGCATGCTCTCTTCATGTCTCCTTTCCATTTGTATTCCTTTGTCTGTTTCTATTTTCACATCTTTAATCACTGAGCTATTCATTTTCAGAAGAAACTCCCATGCTGTGGAGATATTGGCATTTATCATTGGGCATGGCCTTTCTCTCTTTCTTCTCTTCATTACCCTTTGAGACTCCTCCTCTGTCTTCCGGATGGCTGCTTCCAGATCCTTACATGCTTTACTTTCTGGCTTTGTTATAATCGGCTCTCTGTTTTTATCATTAGCGCAACGTCCCATGACGCTGTTGGTTCTGAGCCTACTTGGGGTTTGTACCAGAAATTTGTATATCAGTGGCAGGCCTTATCGGATATGTTCCAAGTGTGGGTCGGTCGGCTGCGCAGGTGCTAGTGCCTGTGCCAAATTGGTGCCTTCTTCTGATGGGAGTGGAATTAGCGAAGGTGTAGGTGTTGCAGCTTGTGTTGTGCTTGTGCTTTCTCTGGGCTGTGGCTATAAGAGGTGGGTTTTCTCCTTGCTCCTTCACCTTCTCTGACTCTCCTTCTACTTCATCATATAATTTACATGATTCTAATATGCTCTGCCGTTGTCTTACCTTTTTACCTTTATACGTTGACAACAAGTGCGTATACATATATTCAATGATTTCCTTATTGTGCTGCCTTCGGCTGGCTATGCAATAAACATATTCCCTTCTGCCGCGCGGCCCATTCATTGCACTTAATCTTCTCCCTATACGTCGGGAGCTCCCTGCACATATGTTCAACTGGTGTACACACTTTAGACAACAACATCACGGTGATGTAATGGCCAATGACTGATTATCACAATAGAACGATACACCACGTTTGACAGAACCTCCAGAGGCCTCTACCTATGGCACACCTCTGATTCCCCACAAAAACACAAAGGGAAACATGAATCACTGTGAGTCTCTGCACAACAACTGACAAAGAATTTCTCCCATGATAAGTTCTCCACCGCAAATGTTTTCTCGAATGTCCGTACTCACACCAATGGTTTATTTTTCCTCCTCTCCCTTACGGTGGAATGCAGGGATACAGTCCTCGCTCTTGATGGACTTCCCACTCTTTTTCTGAGCAGCGCTGCCCTCCCTCCTCTCTCTTTTTGAAGGGACATTTCACTTCAATGCCTCTTGTTTTCACCACTACTACTACTGTGATGTCACCACTATATGTGAATCTATACAATACCTAGCAGCTTTGACATCTTTCGTCATATGATCTGCACCAAGTTGCAACATTTGATTGAACCACTGCTTTCCCTTCACAGCCTGGGAAAGAGCTGTGCCTCCGTGTCCTGACCAAGCACAGTGTGGCTTTACAGCCTGTCTTCCGAGGCCAGTGACATTGTATGTGTGTCTTTCTAAGATGAACTAAACTGGGTGCAATGGCCGATGAAGCTGCTTTCACCCTCAGGCCTCCTCTATAACATCCTGTAGATGTTAAACAACTAATGAATGTCAGATGTGCTTATATCATGTTTTTGTGATGACTACCTTCAGTGTTTCTAATGAAAGCTCTCATTGCTGCTTGGGGTGTGCATTGTGCCTCTATCCTGCTTACACGTGTGTTTACGCATAATCAGCATGGGCTATATCCTGAATGCATGTGCGTATGTGTCTGCTGTATGTTGCTGTCTACATTTCTTCATGGGAGGTTCTCAGAAATGTATCAATCCATTTGCCAGCCGACACTAGGGCCTATGTGTTGTACATGTTGGCTGGGTATATGCAAATCTGTGTAGTTTCTATCTCATGTTATAGGGACTTCCTTAGCTTGTATTTTTACTTGCCTTTGGGACATTGGATGTTCATCCCAACACCCCAGTGGTTGATAATTCTTTCATCATTGCAGGCATTAATGCATTTAAGGAGGTTACGCATAGCATTTTACCACTGCTAAAGGCACTTCTATTACCACATTCAAACGGTGTCTTTAATTGTGAGCTCTATACATTAACAATATGCCATCAAATTGGAAGGGGACAAGGTCCAGCCTGGGCATGTCAGTCAATTTCAACCGGGTGGCTAATCAGCTCCCAGCAGAGCGGGCTGTGAGGAAGACTGGCCAAGCTGCACCAGCTTAATAAGGATGCAGGACATTCGGTAGACCAGCCATGGAAAGGTAAAAATGGTTCCCAATTTTTATTTAGCATTAAGGAGCTATATTAAGGAAATGTGGGGTTCTGAACACAAACATGTTTGGGGCCCCATTGATGGAAATTTGAGATTTGAGTAACTGGTTGGAAATGACACACCTTGAACTACTTCCCAAGGGGTTTCTGAGGTAAGAGTGGGTTTCTCACAAAAAACACTTTACAATAATGGTCCTTTGCAGAAGCAAGTTTTGGCCATGATATCCACCGGTTAAAACAAGTACACTTGTATCTATATCACTGTTAAACAATGATGAAAATATATTTTAAATCTAAGGGGCTGACAGTGAAGTGGGAGAATGGAACAAAAGGCTCCCACCAATCCCCTCACACCCCTGGCCTAGAGGATCACGGCCCAGGAACCCGCCACGAGAGGAGTTTGCCCATCTACCAGACGACCAAATACCCTGGTACAGGAACATATGGATGTGCCCACCCGCGTGCCCACCCGCCTGCCCACCAGCCTGCCCTGCCCATGCCGACACCTGCGGCATGGATGGACTCGACTGAACCATCCAACACTAAATCAACACATCGTTAGAGATGCCATGACGACCTAGCCAACGGTCAGCACACCCGTGCAAACATGCACACTGGACACTCCCACACCAATCCACACGAAGAACATATTCAGTGCTATGACGTAGGTGACAGACACACCCACTGACGCGCATCTTTATTATTTTTCACATAGGCTTTTCAAAATGCAGAAACGCAAGACGCACAATGAACTCATCTAAAATGCTTGCTCACGCTTCTCCTAAACACATGCATTACAATGAGAAATATAACGAAGACCTGATACTGGGGATAAAGCAATATGATACCATAACCTAAAGCGCTGTGTATCAAACGATTCCACCTATGCACCAGGCCCAAGTAGGCCGCAAGTAAGAGCTTCCATGAACATTGAACGAGCAAGAGTACAGTTGCTGACCCTGCAGAATGAGCCCGGCGAGAGCAGACAGTCAAGGGCACAATGTTGCAAACTCGCATGCCGCAAGCCGACGCCAAGGTCACACCTGCAAATTAAGCCAGGCACACAGTGGAAAATACAATATTAATTGTGCAGAATTCTGCCTCAACCACGGTCTCACCTCACGTGACCAAGCCGAACCTGACAGGGTGCCAGGCCCAGGAGGAGGGAGGCGCCTGGATCCCACGTTTCAAGACACAGGCAGATACAATTAAGCGACTCAATGGACATCTGCGGAAGTGGGAGTAATCTGCCTTCCAGCATATGAATAAATCTTCACATTGTCTGCACATACCCATAGTGATACATTGTTGCAAATGACAGGTGCACCGCGAGCTGGGAACAGCGATGGTCTCAGACTGGGGGGCTCGCGAGTGGACCAATCAGAACATGGGGCTCTTATCACTGACGCCATTAACATTAACCAATCCTCAGGGGTCTTCATGTAACAATTTTCATGTATCAAATTGAAGGGACAACCCAAGTATACCACCTGACTAACCCTCGACCACTAATAACGCTCTCTATACGTATGCTATACTAACCCTACCACTCGAGGAGCCAATCCAGAGTGGCGATAGGTTTTTTGCTAACTTTCCCAGGTGCCGCAAGTAGCTTATCATACTAAGGTAAAAAGGGCCTGCGAGCCACACGTTTAGAGAGAGAGTGTCAGGACGGACGCGTACGATCCTTGACCCATCCCTGCCGTTTTGCTTAATAAACAGCAGAACCACCTTGCTTCTTGTGTGTCTCATACTCATTCTTTTGGGATATACGGGAGGAGTTGGGGCCTCCCTGCCCGGAGGTCCGCGGACGGCCCAGCCGACCCCGGGAGAATTTCCCCCCGACAACAGCCTTACATAGACATTAGATGCAGTGTGGCTCACAGATCAGGATTGCATTGATGGCGTCCTGTGCTTTATGACGTTCACATGTTTCTATCATGTTGTGTGGCTTATAGATCAGGATTACAGTGATGACGTCCTGTGCTGTATGAGGTACACGTTTCTATCATGTTGTGTGGCTTATAGATCAGGATTACAGTGATGGCGTCCTGTGCTGTATGAGGTACACATGCTTCTATCATGTTGTGTGGCTTATAGATCAAGATTACAGTGATGGCGTCCTGTGCTGTATGAGGTACACATGTTTCTATCATGTTGTGTGGCTCACAGATCAGGATTGCAGTGATGGCACCTTGTGCTGTATGAGGTACACATGTTTGCATCATGTTGTGTAGCTCACAGATCAGGATTGCAGTGAAGGCGTCCTGTGCTGTATGTAGTACACATGGTTCTATCATGTTGTGTGGCTCACAGATCAGGATTGCAGTGATGGTGTCCTGTGCTGTATGAGGTACACATGTTTCTATCATGTTGTGTGACTTACAGATCAGGGATGCAGTGAGGGCATCCTGTGCTGTATGAAGTACGCATGTTTCTATCAGGTTGTGTGACTTACAGATCAGGGTTGCAGTGATGGCGTCCTGTGCTGTATGAGGTACACATGTTTCTATCATCTTGTGTGGCTCACAGTTCAGGATTGCAGTGATGGCATCATGTGCTGTAAGAGGTGCACATGTTTCTATCATCTTGTGTGGCTCACAGTTCAGGATTGCAGTGATGGCATCATGTGCTGTAAGAGGTACACATGTTTCTATCATGTTGTCTGGCTCACAGATCAGGATTGCAGTGATGGCGTCCTGTGCTGTATGTAGTGCATGTTGTTCAATCATGCAGCGTGGCTTACTTTTCAGTATTGTCATGATGGTGTCATATATGAAGTGCATGTGCTTCTTTCCTGCAGTGAGGCTTACCTTTCAGTATTGCCATGATGGTGTTGTGTGTGATGGTGTCCTATGATATATGAATTAACGTGTATCTCTTTCATCCCTGTAGCGTGTCTTACTTTCAGTATTGCAGTGATGGTGGCTTGTGCTGCAAGAAGTGCACATGCTTCTGTCATGTTGTGGGGCTTACCTTTCAGTAGTGCAGTGATGGTGTTCAGTGCTATATGAAATGCACACATGTACATCCTGCAGTATGTATTGTATTCTAGTAATGAAGCAATGGTGTCCTGTGCTGTAAGAAGTGCCCATTTGTATTTGTTTATTATTTGTATCGCGCGCCTAACCCTGAGGTAACTGGGCGCTGGAAAACCTAACAAGTTACAGAAAACCTATTTACATAACTAAACATGCATAGGTATTCAACGGGTGGGACAACCAAAGGTTACAGGTAGGACTGTTAATCATTAGGTGGGTAGACCAGGGGTTACAGGTAAGTTTAGCAGTCAAATCAAAAAGTTAAAGGAATGGTTCGGTCAAAAAATGTTATTGTCCCTACGAGTCGGCCATGTGTTTTTAAGCCTAAATCGGTTGATTTTAGAAACATTTCCTATGGACCTTACCCGAGTTTTCGTCCATTAAACACACGAAAACAGGCACCAGGGCGCCGCCATTTTTTGATAATCCTATCACTTGCCGCATCGCCCTGGCTGACCTGCTTTTGCGGCACTAAATCAATTCCCCCGCCCCTGAGCCTGACATTATCAAAACATTCATATTCCCCGCCTCTCTCCGTGACGTTACTGTGCTGCGTAGGCAAACCCGCCCAGTCGTCTTCTACGCGACTTCACACAGAACCCGGAAACCAACACAGATCAACTCACAACACAGCGTGCCACAATTCGGAATTTGAAACTGTACTTTAAAATCAAACAGCAATACGGTACATTTGGAAAAGTACATTTATTTAACATAAAATGTTAAGAGAATATTCAGCAATTGCCATATTAAATCGGAATGGAATTTTTTTTCTTTTCTCTCGATCCGCAAATCCGGAAAAGTTTATCGTGAGTCACGTGCTGTTCTTTTATGGTGCACAGGGTGTTGGTTTTCGTTAAAAGAAGCACTTTGGACGCACGGTGAACCGCAAGGCTGTTCCATCAACTAGGCACTAGGCCACCGTAAAGGTTGATATGTTGCTTCTGGCCGCTAGTACCACGTAAGGGCATATGGCTCCTTGGCGATCGTCCCATATGATGGTCAATGTAGTCCAGTTGTTTACAAGAAGCTGCAGCTGGCGGTTGAAAAATCCATCTGCCGGGGTCTGGAATAGGTGGCAGTGGCAATACGGTAGGATGTACCTGTTTAGAAAACATAAAATTTGAAATTAGTCTCACCAGCCAATCTTTATTACTATTATTCATTTTATTTATTACGGGCGAGCTAAAACTATTTGCTTGCGAGGATAGTGCAATGGAGTATGTTCAGCTCTAAAAGCAATGCAAAAACTAATGAAATAAATAGAGGGAAACACACAAACTAATGATTTTTTTACCGTTGAACCACTGAGAAACGACTGTTTGTCTACAGAGTTACTTACATTATATTATATTTGCCATTTCCAATGTATCTCGGCGTAATGCAGTCCGTAAATCCCACTGTGTTCGTGCCAACGATTTTTCATATACTGAACTAACATGAAACCCGGTCTAGTTTCAGAATTTTCAGCCTTATCGTCTCTTACGTTATTGCCCCCCTCCTTAAAATGAAGTCCTTTCGGCATGGTCCCTGTCTCTCAAGGTCTAAAAACAATAGAACCTTATACTGCCAGTGCGATTCGCGGGCCTCTTCAGCCCGCAAGCAAAAAATCAGAGCCGCTGACCTTCACTCTGCATGCACGTACATTCTTACTTTGCAACATCCCGTCTAAAGCCATCTGTGAGAACTTGAATTTTCGACTCCATGTTTGTACTAGGCCTCAATGTGCAAATGCAAACCGGCTTCTCTCCCATCTGCAACGCCTCGATTGGCGCGTTCTAAGGCCCCCAATTTTGTCCCCGTTGTCCGTGAGCTTTGCAGCCCTAGAGAACCATAACTATGGAGACATTGACTTTTTGGGGGAAGGTCAGGGAAAGTATAAAGCACCCGAGGAGTTGAGCTAAAAGTGAGATTTATTGTTTATTTGTTTTATTATTTGCAATACGCAAGCCTCTCCTCGGTTAACAGTGCGCAGCATTTACATGAGATTGCAAAACTTAGTTACAGCAACAAAAATATATACATACACATATTCACAAGGTCAGCAATATGAGGTGAATAGAGAGAGAAGTCAAAGATGACACCCATGTTGTTCGCCACCCAGAATGGTGAATGGAGGGTTTAGGGTTAGCATACTTTGTATGCACACTGTACAATAACATTATTTTCAAAAAGACAATCAGATCACAATGATTTATTTAAACCAGGATTTGAACTTCTCAACGAGCTCTGCTTTAGGTGGACATGGCAAAGTGGCAATGTTTGGTGGCAATGCATCAGTGCTCTGCACAGAAACGCTCAAAATTCCATATCTGTGCTTCTCTAGCACACTAACAATAAGGCCTTTAACAAAGTCAAACTCCATTTCCTCATACACTGGTTTTACCCCCCATTTCTTAGTTCTTTTTCCAAAGGTCGTAGTGTAGCGAGGCATCCCCACATTTCCCGTAGTCCTAGACTGTTCACGGCCCACAATCACGTTATGGGCAAAGGCCGCTAGTAGAGTCCTATGTTTCATGCCCTGTAAGCTGAAATGCAATAGCTTTGGCCTGTACTTTAGGCACATATTGTGGAACACCTCCAATTCTCCTGTGTGACAGAATTCTGTCAGTCCCCTCACATCTCTTGATAGAGTTTTATCAAAAACAATCTTCTCAATGGCTTTGTGTGTAGGTGAAGATGGATTCAACCACTTCTTCTTCCGTGCCTCCTCTGTGGACAAAGGGCCATGTTCACATTGGTGGGAATGTTGGTTTTCTGTCAGCGGTGAACGTTAGTACAGTGGTGCATCAGTGACCGCCATTTTTCAAGTAGGATTTCCACTGACCCTTCACAAGTTTTGGAGCTCCACCAAAGATGGTTGCTGATAGACTGGGACCACTGTGAAATACTTTCAAAACCTTTTTTTCCCCTGCAGCCGAGATTTTCTTATTGATTGATTTAGCAAGATGCCATACGTCAAATTGATGTTTAATATGTGGGAACTGCTCTCTCATTGTCTTTGCAATTGAAACGTGTCTGTCCGTGGCTATGAGGTCGATGTGCATTCCCCTTGATTGTAGATATTGCAATGATTTTATAAATCCTAGTTTCTCCATGGCCACTGAGGATTTACATTGGGACACCTGCACGACCACCGAACTCACAATTTTCTTACTATCCATGTCCAGAAAATCCAGGGCTGTCGCACTGTCCATCGCCGGCTAGCCTGAATCGTTTCCCTTTGAATGTACTTGCTAGAGACAATTGTTCAATTTTCCAAGCATCACTAATGGCTGGAAACAGATAATCATGTTGGTATTTGTGGTACTGCATTTTAGAAAGGAAATGGAGTCCCACAAACTGAAAGAAAGACTCTAACTTTCTAAAACTGGAGCCACTACAAAGTGAGGCAGCTGCACACAGTAGATTGCCTGCTGGCAGCTTCCCCAGCATCGGTTGTGCAGACCATGAGAATGCATGATGTAATGTACAGGCGGCATGTATTTTGAAGTTACTGCCTTGTTTTTGACGAGTCACATGAATCAATGGCCTCCGGAATGCCCACATCTCAGCATACTTTTAATATCCATCAAACAACTGTCGAATACTATGTATTTGCCCTTTTTCATTAGACTGTCATCCGGCGTGAAAGTTGTTTCGGACTGTGCCGTTGAGGACATATCAACAAATTCGAAAGAAATATCGTTGATATCAAGTTCTGATGCGTCGGTGAATGCTGCTGCTGGTTCATTCTCTGTCATTTCAACATCTGTTACTTCAGCATTGATGGGAGAACACAACATTGTCGACAGGTTTTTGGGTGGCATTTTTTTGGCGGGTGTAGATTATGTGAATTGATCTGCAACTACTTTAGAGCTATCTTCAATACATTCAGTATCATCTTCTTTTGGTGGTGCAGTCGAACTGTAGCAATGGTCCAATACAACTTTACTGGATTCTCCGGACACATTCAATTCATGTTCTGGCCATTGGACATGAGCATCCCGAGTCTGAACACGCCGCATCTGAATTAATAGTTCCTCCATAGAGTAAATGGTCTGGCAAGCAACATCTCTCATTTGCTTCACTGTCTGTGTATGTATAGTTCGTACACCCACGGGTAACTAGAGGACAGATTGGAAAAGGGATGTTCATTTTAAACACAATGGCCCTCATTACAACTCAGGCGGTGGACCATGGTGCTATTAGCACCATGGTCCATGCCGGATTCCGCCATGGTGGATGGCGGAATTACCGCCCCATTCCAAGGTAAGTGAGGCGGTAATTACCCATTCACCATTTGCCCTTCCCCATTCCCATTTTTGCCCCATAGGGCATAATGGGGATGGTGAAGGTGCTAATTACGGCACCGTAAATTACGTAAATTAGCACCAAGGTCGCTTAGCGCCTTGGACTTTAACGCCTGCAAAAAGCAGGCGTTAAAGTGTGAATCAGGCGTTAAGGGTTAACGGCGCCGACGGCGCCATTAAACCCTTAACGCCTGACTTGTAATGAGGGCCAATATAAAGTATAGTACAATTGACAGGAAAAAAACATAATATAGTCCCCAACACAAAACAATTCCTAAAATTATGAACTGTTTGTAACTAAACTTATTTTTGTTTCTTTTCTTTGTAACTTTCTTGACTCAAACTTCAACATCTGCATGCTGTTGCTCAGATTAGTTTCTGCATGTCTTTCCTTCCTCTTGCGCTGCAACGACTATATTTTCTGGATCCGCATAGACAGCTCGGAATGACGCTCCATCGACTCCCTGAAACATAGTACTTTCATTACTATCTATCTCAATATTGAAAACATAAAACACACGTGAGGACGAACACACAGGTACATCTCAATAACTAAACACAAATTAAACATTCTGTAGAACAATCAAACGACAGGTATTCGAGCTCTGATGATCTAGTTTGATGGAACTGTCAGTATTCATACCTCTGGCTCCGCATGGACTGCCATGAATGGTTGTATTGGAGAGGAGGCATCAGCAACTCCCTGAAACACAGTACTTGCATTAGTATGGTTTTCAATATTGTAAACATAACACACAGTTGGGGTCGATGTCACAGGTACATATAAAGAGATAACCACAAATGATGCATTGTCTAAAAGAATCAAGGAATATCTAAATATGATCAGATTTCATCAACTTATTTCTCCGATTTCAAACATCTGCATCACCTACAAGGGATGTTGTAATTGTAGAGGAAGCTCCGTCGTCTCCATGAAACACAGTACTTGCATTAGTATGGTTTTCAATATTGGAAACATAACACACACTTGGGGTCGACGGCACAGGTACATATAAAGAGATAAGCACAAATGATGCATTGTCTAAAAGAATCAAGGAATATCTAAATATGGTCAGATTTCATCGACTTATTTCTCCGATTTATTTACATCTGCATCATCTAAATGGGATGTTGTTATTGTAGTGGAAGCTCCGTTGTCTCCCTGAAACACAGTATTTGCGTTAATAGGGAAGAAAGTATAGCAAATGGAATCACGTTATATGATCAGGCATGATGGAGCTGTCATTATCCATACCTCGTGCTGCCGAAGAATATGCAGGGATGTTGTAAATGTAGTGCGCACTTCCGAAAGCTGTTGCGCCGATTCGTATACGCAAGGTCCCGCTTCCACTTCCCCTGGAATTACTTTAATGTCAGGCTCTGCATCAAGTGCAGGGGTTGACGCTTTATCAACTGCCTGAAAGATAGTACTTGCATTAGTAAGGATTACAATATTGAAAACATAACACAGAATTGGGGTCGACCGCACAGGTACATATCAATGGCTAACCACGAATGAAACATTTTGTAGAACTATCAAACGACAAGTATTCCAGCTCTGATGAGCTGGAATACTTGTCCAGCTCATCAGAGTTCGATGGAGCTGTCAGTATCCATACCTCGTGCTGCTGAAGAACATCTAGGGATGTTGTCAATGTGGTGGACGCTTCAGCATCTCCCTGAAAGACAGTTCTTGCATTACTATGGATAACACTAATCATAACTGAAAACAAACACCAGTGGACTATAACTAAGGTGTATATCAATTGGAAAGAACTAACCAAACATTCGGTAAAATAATTACACGATACAATAAAAATATTACTTGACATGCATAAAACAAGTCTGTAGCGGAATAACCAAGTAAGATTACCTGATACGCGCTAGAAGTGGTTGATAACTGCAAGCACGTCACGGATGTAGAATGTTCTTGCTAAAGATTCAAGGGATAGTCAAGCAGTTGTAAAGGTAAATTATTGATTGATAATGAAATGCCAATATTAAAAATTGCCATGTAAGGAGACAGAATACTTGAGAGTAATGCTATTGAAAATGCGCAATATAGCACAGTTCCCTGTGCCCATATATAGATTTCGTTTGTGGGTTATGAAATCGAAAAAACAATATATTGATAAATGTCATTATTGAAAAAGCTATACACTCATATCAATGTCGAAAGTATTACAAGGGACACAACACCTAAAATATCAAAGAATCCATTCAGCTACCTACACACTACCGCAAGGCCTAAAGCTAAATCTGGACACTTGACTCACCAGTGGCGGAATGTGGACGAATAGAGTAGGAACAGCGTTCGCGAGCAATTTTCGTGTCGTTCGCCGTTTATTCTTCTTTGTTACCCAAGATGTTGTGTACATGTTCGAGGAAAAGTGCCGGCTGCAGATGCGGTATCGATCACCCCTCTTGTCCTCTAAGACTTGTTGAACTCTACTTTCCAGCTCATCCAGTGGATATCCGCAATGTCTGACCCATTCTCTTATTCGATCAACAGTTTTCGGGAATACATGCATTGTATTGCCTTCAGTTTTAGCATGGGTCTTCGAAGGGCAACCGCTAATCGAACAGGCAGGCATTGTTGAAAATTCTGAAAAGTAAAAATCGACATTATTATACAATCTTGATGAATAAAAATGTGACACAAAAGTAAATGAACCATACAATGTTCAATGCAAGGTTTGTTTTGGTCGCAGGAACTATACCAGTTCATCATGTGCGGCTTAGTATTTGCATAAATTGCAGAAATGTATAAATGATGTGACTAAACTCTGAACATGTGACTCATCCCTTGGATGTTCTGTCTTGCACGAGAAGGAAACATGCTTACATTATAGACTGGACCCCCGAAGGATGCAATTCGATGACAATTGACAGAGATGAAAATAAATAGATCTATTGATAGCATAACAATGGAAACTCAAGTCAATATCAATGAGACCAATGAACATAGCACTATTGAGTACTATACTCGCAAATAGATAGAAATTTAAAAATCAGCGAAATATGAGTAGCATACATGGCCTTACCTTGACCAACAAACAGTTGGATTCAGCAAGCAGAGCAGTATGTTGCAGGAGAGCAGGTAGATGGCCACAGGTAGCACACTGACGAGTTTGCTCGAAGCGGTCACAGAAGTTCACGGATAGCACGACGACGAGCAGATTAGCATAGATCTCAGTGGTTCTCAGGTAGCACGTTCAGGAGTTGACTTGCAAAGCACAAAGATGTTCTCATGAGACATATCAAGTGGTTTATAAAGTATTACAAACAGGGGTGTGTTTGTGAATGAATGACGTGTGTATGTTGTGGTACTATGTGGTTTGCCGGGGGCCGGCCAGTGTGAGGGGGGGTCCTGGCTGGACACACGGGGTCTGAGGAGGCCATGTTAGCGATGGGCCCTTGGCATGGGATACCTTTTGAAGTGTACATGCTGTTTGGCACCTTGGCCGTTCGCGCCCCTGACAGCCCCCCATGGCACCGTGCATCCACTGGCGTGAACCGCCTTTGATAGAGGGGGGTGGGATGGATGGGCCTGGGGCGTGCAGATAAGGCACAGGAAGACTGCTGAATGGAGACACACTTATGTGGATTGCAGGGGGGCGGCCTGCTTCAAGGGGGAGCCCTGCCTGGAGACACAGAGTCTGAGGAGGCCATGTGAGCGATGGGCCCTTGGCGTGGGATACCTTTTGAAGTGTACATGCTGTTTGCCACCTTGGCCGTTCAAGCCCCTGACAGCCCCCCATGGCAGCGCGCATCCACTGGTGCGAACCGCCTTTGATAGAGGGGGGTGGGATGGATGGGCCTGGGGCGTGCAGTTAAGGCACAGGAAGTCTGCTGAATGGAGACACACTTATGTGGATTGCAGGGGGGCGGCCTGCTTCAAGGGGGAGCCCTGCCTGGAGACACAGAGTCTGGGGGGGCCATGTGAGCGATGGGCCCTTGGTGTGGGATACCTTTTGAAGTGTACATGCTGTTTGGCACCTTGGCCGTTCGTGCCCCTGACAGCCCCCCATGGCAACGCGCATCCACTGGACTTGTTGTTATGGACTTTTGTTTTTGTTAAACTAACCACTTTTTTATACTTTATATAGTTATACTCCGCCTTTGATAGGGGAGGGGGGTGGATGGATGGATGGGCCGGTGGGCGTGCAGACAAGGCACAGGAAGACTGCTGAATGGAGACACACTTGATTCATTTAAAAAAATTTGTTGTTAAAATATATGTGGTGTTTTATTTTGTTTCTTTTTTTGATGGCACAAAAACACAAAACTTTACACATTGTACAGGTCAGGTTGCAGCACAGCGAGGGAAAATCCCCTGTACTGACCGCTGTCACTCGGGAAAGTTTCTCTTATGGCACGAACGACACAGGCGGGTATTACTCTTCGAACGTGGTGTCCAAGCCTCCCGTGAAGCCACCATGTAAAGGAACGATAGGCCACCAGCCGGTACCACCTGTGAAAAATAATGATACAAACTGTTTTTAAATGACCAAGATAAGTTGATTAAACGTTTGTTGTCAATGACAATTCTTGTAACTAATGGCATTCTGCTCGGACAAATGCTATCTAGACACTGCACACTATTGAACGACTTTCATGCGTTACAATGATATGTAGATGTAATTTTTGATATAGGAGACGACCATGAAATGGTAGTGGCATCACAAGCAGATTATACTTACTCGTTACTCGGATTACGAGGACGAACAGTTGCGCAAAGTTCATGCATAAGCACCATCATTATCCTCAACACGGACCGTGGGAGGCAGGCTGCCCTGAAGTCTGGCAGCTCGGTGATGCATTGCGGTCGTGGCTCGCCTTCCAAAATGTAGGCCACGCATCCCGAGTTTTCACAGTAGCAGCAGTTCTCCTCCTCGGTTGGCATTAGCTCGCACCGATTGCATGTGCACCAGGTGGAAACACCGTTCATGCGACTAGGTCCAGTGTCTTCATCCGTTGATTTGTCCTGCCAACTGCCGTCCGAAGCACCATCGTTTTCACGTGTTTCCCTTTCCAGTAGTTCCTCCTCGGTATACTCGGGCTCGTACATGCAGGGCATTATTGTAGCCATTGTGTGGTAAACAAACTAAAATAATTTATAACGATGGTACAGGTGTTCCCAAGGGCTACAAGCGGCAAAGGTAGCTGACCAGAGCACAGAAACGAGTCACAGAATACTTAAAGTAACACAGAGAGAGGAATGGAATCGGAAATCTGCTGCTGTGCATTGTGAAACGGTCTGTTTATACTTATTGAGGAAAGAGGCGTCCTGCCATTTTCCATGGCGACACGTCATTAGCTAAAGCGCAGCGAATGTTGACACAAGACATGTTTTGGCGTTGTGAAATGGGCGGTACGCGTCTGCTGATGACAGGCTCAGGGCGGGGGATATGATTTAGTGCCGCAAAAGCAGGTCAGCCAGGGTGATGGGGGAAATGATAGGATTATCACAAAATGGCAGCTCCCTGGTGCCTGTTTTCGCATGCGTTTAATGGACGAAAACTCGGGTAGGGGCCCTAGGAAATTTTTCTAAAATCGAGCGACTTAGGCTTAAAAACACATGGCCGACCCGTAGGGACAATAAACATTTTTGACCGAACCATTCCTTTAAGTGCAAAGCAGAACAAAACAGTCATAACATTGAGAAGAAAATACAGTTCTACTGGCAGCCAGAAGCTTCGGTTGTTGGCCTTGTCAGTGAGCCAAAGCTTTACTCTGGTTTTGAAAGCAATGAAGGATGGTTCCATTCTAATAGGGGGGGGTTAAGGAGTTCCAATACTTCGTGGCTTGGACAGGGAAACTGGCTCCCCCTGAAGTTTTTAGGTTAAACTTAGGAATTGAGCGGAGCTGAATTTGGGAAGATCTGGTGGGACGGGCTTGTTGGTATTTAGAGAACTTGTCTGACAAGTATTTAGGCCCAGAGTTGGGCAGAGATTTGTGAGTGATTGCCAGAGCGCGAAGTAATATTCTATCGTGCACTGGGAGCCAGTTGGCTTTCTGTCTAAGGCTGGAGATGTGGCTGGATCTTGGAATGTTTGATGCTGACCTTAAGGAGTTGTTTTGAAGGACATGAATTCTGTTGAGTTTCTGTTCAGAGGATCCTAGGAATAGCGTGTTGCAGTAGTCTATTTTGGAGAGCGCTAAGGCTCCGGCTAATGTCATACAGCTAGAGGGGGCCAAATATGATTTACATGCATTGATTAGCTTGTTAGTTTAAGCTGTTGATGATGCAATGGAGCTCACTTGTCTCCTTAAGGGCAAGGAGGAGTCGAGATAAACTCCCAGTGTTTTTATCTCCTTTGCAACTATAATCGGGTTCCCATCAATGTTGAAGGACATATAGCGCAGGTCAAGTTTGTTAAGGTGGGCCTGCGTGCTGACAATCAGGAGCCCTGTTTTTTCGTCGTTAAGGCAGAGGCTGTGGGCAGCCATACATGCCTGTATGATATCGTTAATTAGTTTAGAGTCAGCTTCGTAGCAACCTGACAAAGTGATGAGACCTGGCTATCATGTGCGTAGTTCGTGTAGATGACACCCATGTTGTTGAGACGGTCAAAGAGGAGCTTCGTGAATATGTTATAAAGCGTTGGTTTAACGCATGAGCCCCGGGGCACCCCGTAGTGGATGGGGATAGGGTCTGCTGAGGCAGAGGGCAAAAAGACTCTGGTGGTGCGATTGGATAAGAAAGATTTAATCCAATTGGAGGGGTTGACAGAAAAGGCTGCTGCAGTGGTTAAATGTTCAGTGAGGATCTGGTGATCGGCCAGATTGAATGCAGCCGAGAGGTCTAACAGGAAGAGGATGGCTAATTTGCCTTCATCTTTCACCTCTTCCATCTGTATTTTCAAATTCAGGAGGGCTGTCTCAGTGCCATGCCAGCGTCGAAATCCAGATTGATGGAGGCCAAATAGGTGATTGTCCTCCAGGTGTTTCTGGATTTGCTGGTGAGCAACTTTGTCCAGAATTTTTTGCAGGAAGGGGACGGTTGTGATGGGCCTATAATTTGTTGGTATGTTAGGGTCTAAGTTGTTTTTTTAGGAGTGGTATGACCCAAACCTCCTTGAGGTTGTTGGGGACAAGGCTGGTTTTGAAAGAGGAGTTTATCACTGTGGCGATGAAAGGAGACAGCTCTTTGGCACCTGCCTGGATGATGGGAGCCGGGTACATGTCTCCTTGACATCTTGAAGGCTTTAGACCTCTAATGATGTTTTCCACTTCCTTAGGAGTGACCAGGGAGAAGGTAAATGGAGGGCACTGATGGAGTTTATGCTTGGGAAAGTGTTTACCGGCTTAGCTGTTTGCAAGGCTATTCTTCTTGGCTTCTATTGTGGTTTGGAGTGAAGCTATTTTGTCCACTAGGGCTTGTTGTATTTTGGTGCACCAGCCTATGGCGCCAGGCTCATAAGAATAAAGTCAGTCCTGGCGCCATGGGCGCCAGGCTCATTACAGAAATCTTACCTGTTGCAGACCATGCTGCATACCTACCTGATGCAGACCATGCTGCACGAAGCCACAAGCCAAATGAGGCTTAAAGGGACTACTTTACCTCAGGGACTCCTTTCCTCTCGGGTGGGGCTGTGGAAGAATACTTACCTGGGACTTCTTCCAAGGCTATTTAAGCCACACCCGGACAGCCACACGTGCTTCGCGTTATTCTGCTTGCTGCAGCGTAACGCTCACCGTGTCATCAGCAGCTCCAGTCTTCAGCCACGCCCGCTTCAGCCCTGGAACACCTGAAACAAGAAAAGGAGAAGGAGAAGAGGTCAGAACAAAACCCTTACCTGAATCCTTGATCCAGCACATCGTCGATCTGGAAGAGAGAAGCCTTCTCAGGTGCATTGCCACGCACCTCGCAGAGCCGCGCTGAACTCACCAACCGAGGCTGCATTCCTTTACTCCATCGCGAATCCAGCATCTCCAGGCCATTCTTCAACACCTGGGGGAGACAAGAACAGATAGGTGAGCAAGGGCAATACAACCACCCCCAAAGACTTACCTGATTTACCGTAGGGGGGTACTCACCTCATCTCGAGTCGGCGCAGTCAATTCCGCATCACCGCCGCACCCCGGCCCCTAAGGGGAAAAAACAAGGACAATACAACCTAACCCCAAAGACTTACCTGATTTACCACAGGGGGGTACTCACCTCATTTCGGGTCGGCGCAGTTAATTCTGCATCATTGCTGTACCCCGGCCCCAAAGGGGAGAACCACAATAGATTTACCAGGATCTTACCAATTGCCACTTGGAGCTCTTCTGGTGGTTTAAATCTGCAACCTGCAAGGAATCTGGCAGAGTGAAGATCAGACTTTTGAACTCTTACGAACAATTGGACTTAGAGTCAATACTGGAACTCACCAATTCCTCCACGCCAGTGAAGTAACTGGTCGTCTACGCGCCCCTGCGCTCGACGCAGGGTGGAGAGCTCATCTTTCCAAATCTTCAGGTGAGATTAAGAGGGAACTTCAGGAGTGTTCTGTGGGCAGACAAGGGGAGTGGGAAGGCGGGTTAACGCTCAGATTACGGGAGGTTAATTCCCTTTCTCCATTGCAGAAAGATATTTGTACGAGTCCAACAAACGAAGCTAAGTGGGTCTGTCCAGTCTGTCATCTCGGCTCTACGTGTTACTCTGGTGGAAGCAACAGCGGGCCAGTCCAGATTGACGCCCCCGTGGGAATCAGGTGAGCGTAACAGAACGCGAAGCCTACCCACAAATACCCACCTGGGCGTCATGGAGACCTCGGAAACTGATCAGTTGGCCCAATTATTAGGGGAACTAAGGGCCGAAGTGCATTCCGCCCGCCAGGAATTCAATGCCCTCAGGAGGGAATTGATAGTGTCAAAAGAACAAACTGATGATTTGGCCAGACAGCTATTACAAAACCAGGCTGGACAAACACCTCTACCTGGACTCGGGGCCAGCCCAGCTCCGGTGCCACCGAGTAACCCTGTGCAGATAAACCTTCCTGGAGCCGTTCCCTTGGGTCCGCCTGAACGCTTTGCCGGAGACCCTAAAAGGTTTGCTATATTCATGAATCAATGTCGCTTACACTTTTTATGTAGACCTGGAGCTTTCCCAAACGATCAAGCCAAGGTAGCTTTTGTACTGTCATATCTCAGCGGCAGTGCAGCGGACTGGTCCATTCCGCTAGTAAATCAGGATGACCCGATTCTTCGAAATTTCCAAGGTTTTCGAACTAGTATGGAAAGACTGTTCGCTCGACATTCCCAAGGACAGGTTTTGGATAACGAACTTTTATCCTTACGGCAAGGTAATCAGGATCATTTATCTTACATTGCAACTTTCAATAGATTAGTTGTGGAAACCGAATGGCCTGAAGCCAAGCGAATTACATTATTCCATCGAGGGCTTCGGGGAGAACTCAAGGATGTTTTAGCCCAAGTCGTGAACCCGCCTTTAGACTGTGCTGAATATATAGATTTTCTGGTCCAGTTAGATCACAGACTTCAAACCAGAAAGGCTGATCGAACCAAGTTTGAAAACAAGGTCTTGGTTAAAACCTACGTACCCTCGAAGGGGGTAGATGCCTCAGAACCCATGCAAATCGGGGGGGTTAGAGGACCCTTAACCCAGAAGGAAAGGGAAAGAAGACGGCAACAGCAATTATGTTTATATTGCGGAGCTACTGGTCATTTCCTTCTGAACTGCCCTGTAAAACCACCCAAGAAAACTATAGGAGCAGCAGACGAAAACCACTTGAAACCTGACTCGGGAAACGATCACGCCCGGCAAGCGTAGAGGTCAGCTTGCCGAACTTAAAGAAGGACACTCTGACCTCGCATTTCACCATACCCATGGTCCTTATAGATCCAGAGCAACCATCACGCATGCACGCGGTAAAGGCGTACGTAGATAATGGAGCCATAGGAAACTATTTGGACTACGGATTGGCTTCCAGGATGAATCTACCTCTCACCCGAAAGACCACTACCGATGTCGTCACCACTGTTGATGGAACTGAAATTGCCTCTGGGCCCGTAACTCATTCCACTGCAGAGATGACTTTGCTGGGTCAGGATGGACACTGAGAGGTTATGGTGTTTGATTTAATCAAGGCTCCACAGTTTCAACTGATACTGGGAATCCCTTGGTTGGGAAAACACAATCCCTGTATTGATTGGCGAGAGAAGAGACTAACCTTCCCAGAATGTGCTAACACCTGTTACCCAAAGAGAACTCTAAATTCAGTACTGGCCCCAATAATCCCAGCTGCCATACCATTACCTGCTGAATACCAAGACTTTCAGGATGTCTTTCAAAAGGAGCAGGCAAACACCTTACCGCCGCACAGATTGTATGATTGTCAAAGAGATCTCATACCAGGAGCACAACCACCTTGCAGGAGAATCTATGCCCTTACAGAACCTGAAAATCTCCACTTGCGCCAGTACCTAGACCAGTATCTTGCTAATGGCTTCATCCGCCCGTCCAAGTACCGTGCATCTTCCGCTTTGTTCTTCGTGCCAAAAAAGGAAGGCGACCTTAGAACATGCATTGACTACCGCGCGCTGAATCAGATAACTATCAAGAATCGGTACCCATTGCCTTTGATCCCTGAACTACTAGACCAGGTAAAGAACGCTTGTATATACACAAAACTAGACCTTCGGGGGGTATATCATCTGGTACTCGTCAAAGAGGGTGACGAATGGAAGACTGCTTTTCGCACCAAGTACAGATTATTTGAGTACCAGGTGATGCCTTTCGGACTGTGTAACACACCAGCAGCCTTCCAGTTCTTCATGAACGATGTCTTCCGAGAGCTCATCGATGTTTGTGTAGTCGTTTACATCGACGATATCTTAGTATACTCCCTATCAGAATCCGATCATGTAAAGCACGTCCGAGCAGTCCTAGAAAAGTTACGCCAGTATAAGTTATACGCTAAACTGGAAAAGTGCATCTTTCACACTACGGAAGTAGAGTTTCTTGGATTTATTCTGACCCCGAAAGGAATCTGGATGGATACACAGAAGGTGGACGCAATTCTTAATTGGCCTTCGCCAAGCTCAGTCAAAGGAGTGCAAGCATGCTCGGCTTTGCCAATTTCTACCGTAGGTTTATCCCGGACTTCTCACACATTGTACATCCCATTACAACACTATTGCGAAAGAATAAACGCTTTACATGGACAGAAGAATCCGAGAACGCCTTCCAAGAGTTAAAAAAGAAATTCACGTCCGCTCCTGTATTACGACACCCGCGCCCAGAGCTTCCCTACATAGTGGAAACAGATGCATCCAGTTCAGCTATGGGAGCAGTGCTCTCTCAAAAGGATCCCGAAACTAACCAGCTGCACCCAGTGGCGTTTTGGTCAAGAAAGTTTTTGGCTCCCGAATTAAATTATGCTATAACCGACAAGGAACTATTGGCCATCAAGTCCGCCTTCAAGGCTTGGCGGCACTATCTGCTGGGCGCCAGGCATACCATTACGGTCATCACTGATCACCGCAACTTACAATACCTAAAGGTAGCCAAGGCCCAATCTTCACGCCAACTCCGTTGGGCATTGTTCTTCGCCGAGTTTGATTTTGTAATAACCTATCGACCAGGTTTTAAAAATGGAAAAGCTGATGCCCTGTCCCGAATAGGAATGGAAGAAACAGAAAGAGCTTTAGAACCTGTACCCATAATTCCTGAACAGAGGATCCTTGGTCTGACATCCATACACTCTCTGGAGGACATTCAAGAAAAGGTCCATCAACTCTTTGATTCCGATGCCTTACAGGGCTGGGCAAGGAAAGGCCCAGAGTATTCTGTCACCAACAATCTACCTTATTACCAAGGCCGGCTATTTTTGCCACTAGAGGAACTACAGAAACTTGTCATTTCTCATTACCACGACACCTCGATGGAAGGACATCCTGGCATTGCTAAAACTGAAGCCAAAATCAAGAAACAGTTTTGGTGGCCCACCTGGCGAAAAGATGTCAAGTTGTTTGTCATGTCTTGTGGCATTTGCGCTCAAAATAAAGGGGAAAAGAAAAAACCCGCTGGGTTATTACAACCATTAGACATACCACCTACTCCTTGGCATACCTTGTCATTAGACTTTATCACGGATTTACCCCTGTGCAAAGGTTATAACACCATTCTAGTTATTGTAGATCTTTTTTCTAAAATGGCCCATTTCATTCCTTTAAAATGAATACCTTCAGCTTCAATCCTGGCCAAGGAGTTCCTTGAAAATGTTGTCCGTCTACATGGTTTTCCTTCCGTGTTAATTTCAGACCGGGGAAGTCAATTTATTTCACATTTTTGGAGGAAGTGCTGCCAGCTGGCATAAATTGATGTTAGGCTTTCAACCAGCCACCATCCCCAGACCGACGGTCAAACTGAGAGAACCAACCAGACTCTTGAGCAATACCTACGTTGTATGCTACATCAATCTGAGGAGGATTGGAAAGACATTCTTTGGATCGCCGAGTATGCATACAATAATTCTGTGCACTCAGGAACTAAACAAAGCCCTTTTTTACCATATATGGTCACCATCCTCGAACTTCAGACTTAGATGGTCCCCAGCATTTAGAGATGCCTGTGGTGGACCATCTCCACGCTGTTATCTCACAAGCCTTTAAAGAAGTGACTGCACATTTACAAAAGGCTAAGGATAAATACAAGAAGGATGCTGATCAACACAGGGGTGAAGCACCGCAATACCAAGTAGGGGACCAAGTATGGTTAGCCACCAAGTACTTACCACTCAAGGGAACACGGACTTTTAACCCCAGGTACTTGGGACCTTATTCTATTAAGGCTATTATTAACCCAGTGGCCGTCAAGTTGGACCTGCCTGGTCATATGCGTGTTCATCCTGTTTTTCACGTGTCTCTTTTGAAGCCTGTGCAACCAGGAACTAGACTAAGCACCCGACCGGAACCTATCCTCATAGACGGGGAACCCGAATTCGAAGTCAAGAATATTTTGGACTCTAAAAGGGTGAGATCAAAACTCTTCTATCTCATTGATTGGAAAGGGTATGGTCCACAAGAAAGATCTTGGGAGCCTAGTGACCATGTGCATGCACCTCAATTAGTGAAAAGGTTCCACCAAGAATTTCCAGACAAACCAAGGCCGAGAGGGAGAACAGCTTTAGGAGGGGCCTTGAGGGGGAGTGCTGTCACGATGCCTGCCCCCGGAAAGCCAGACCAGGCCCAGCTACCCCGGAAGCAGGCATCATGCCACTTGAAGCATGCCCAAAAACCCCAGTTAGGGGCTCTTTGGCTACAGTCCTGGCGCCTATGGTGCCAGGCTCATAAGAATAAAGTCAGTCCTGGCGCCATGGGCGCCAGGCTCATTACAGAAATCTTATCTGTTGCAGACCATGCTGCATACCTACCTGATGCAGACCATGCTGCACGAAGCCACAAGCCAAATGAGGCTTAAAGGGACTACTTTACCTCAGGGACTCCTTTCTTCTCGGGTGGGGCTGTGGAAGAATACTTACCTGGGACTTCTTCCAAGGCTATTTAAGCCACACCCGGACAGCCATACGTACTTTGCGTTATTCGGCTTGCTGCAGCGTAACGCTCACCGTGTCTTCAGCAGCTCCAGTCTTCAGCCACGCCCGCTTCAGCCCTGGAACACCTTTAACAAGAAAAGGAGAAGGAGAAGAGGTCAGAACAAAACCCTTACCTGAATCCTTCATCCAGCACATCGTCGATCTGGAAGAGAGAAGCCTTCTCAGGTGCATTGCCACGCACCTCGCAGAGCCACGCTGAACTCACCAACCGAGACTGCATTCCTTTACTCCATCGCAAATCCAGCATCTCCAGGCCATTCTTTAACACCTGGGGGAGACAAGAACAGATAGGTGAGCAAGGGCAATACAAACCACCCCCAAAGACTTACCTGATTTACCATAGGGGGTACTCACCTCATCTCGGGTTGGCGCAGTCAATTCCGCATCACCGCCGCACCCCAGCCCCTAAGGGGAAAAAACAAGGACAATACAACCTAACCCCAAAGACTTACCTGATTTACCACAGGGGGGTACTCACCTCATTTCGGGTCGGCGCAGTTAATCCTGCATCATCGCTGTACCCCGGCCCCAAAGGGGAGAACCACAATAGACTTACCAGGATCTTACCAATTGCCACTTGGAACTCTTCTGGTGGTTTAAATTCGCAACCTGCAAGGAATCTGGCAGAGTGAAGATCAGACTTTTGAACTCTTACGAACAATTGGACTTAGAGTCAATACTGGAACTCACCAATTCCTCCACGCCAGCAAAGTAACTGGTCGTCTACGCGCCCCTGCGCTCGACGCAGGATGGAGAGCTCATCTTTCCAAATCTTCAGGTGAGATTAAGAGGGAACTTCAGGAGTGTTCTGTGGGCAGATAAGGGGAGTGGGAAGGCGGGTTAACGCTCAGATACGGGAGGTTAATTCCCTTTCTCCATTGCAGAAAGATATTCGTACGAGTCCAACAAACAAAGCTAAGTGGGTCTGTCCAGTCTGTCATCTCGGCTCTACGTGTTACTCTGGTGGAAGCAACAGCGGGCCAGTCCAGATCGACGCCCCCGTGGGAATCAGGTGAGCGTAACAGCAATAGGTTTGGCTTTTTTACATGTTTTCTACATCTTTCTATCATGTAGTGTGGCTTACCTTTCAGTATTGTAGTGATGGTAACCTGTGCTGTAAGAAGTGCACACGTGTCTATCCTGAAGCGTGCCTTAACGTTCATGATTGCAGTGATGGTGTCCTTGCAACGTATGAAGTGCGCATGCATTGTATCAGTATTGCCTTGATGTTGTCCTGTCCTGCGTTATGTGCACGTGTCTATCCTGCATTGTGTTTTACCTTTCATATTGCAGTGATGTTGTCCTGTCCTGTATGAAGTGCACATGCCTCCAGTCTTCAGCACGGCTTACCATTCCGTATTGCAATGATAGTGTCTTGTACTGTAAGAAGTGCACATGTTTCTATCATGTAGTGTGGCTTACCTTTCAGTATTGCAGTGATGGTGTCCTGTCCTGCGTGATGTGCACGTGTCTATCCTGCATCGTGGTTTACTTTCCTGTATTGCAGTGATGGTGTCCTGTCCTGCGTGATGTGCACGTGTCTATCCTGCATCGTGGTTTACTTTCCTGTATTGCAGTGATGGTGTCCTGTCCTGCGTGATGTGCACGTGTCTATCCTGCATCGTGGTTTACTTTCCTGTATTGCAGTGATGGTGTGCTGTCCTGCGTGATGTGCATGTGTCTATCCTGCATCGTGGTTTACTTTCCTGTATTGCAGTGATGGTGTGCTGTCCTGCGTGATGTGCATGTGTCTATCCTGCATCGTGGTTTACTTTCCTGTATTGCAGTGATGGTGTGCTGTCCTGCGTGATGTGCATGTGTCTATCCTGCATCGTGGTTTACTTTTCTCTATTGCAGTGATGGCGCCTGTCCTGCGTGGTGTGCATGTGCCTATCCTATATCGTCGTTTACCTTTCAGTATTGCAGTGATGGTCTCCTGTCCTCAGTGAAGTGCACGTTTCCATTCTTCAGTGTGGCCTATTGCAGTGCGGGTGTCCTGTCCTGCGTGGTGTGCACGTGTCTATCCTGCAACATTGTTTACCTTTCAATATTGCAGTGACGGTGTCCTGTGTGCACATGTCTATCCTGCATTGTCGTTTACCTTTCAGTATTGCAGTGACGGTGTCCTGTGTGCACATGTCTATCCTGCATTGTCGTTTACCTTTCAGTATTGCAGTGACGGTGTCCTGTGTGCACATGTCTATCCTGCATTGTCGTTTACCTTTCAGTATTGCAGTGACGGTGTCCTGTGTGCACATGTCTATCCTGCATTGTCGTTTACCTTTCAGTATTGCAGTGACGGTGTCCTGTGTGCACATGTCTATCCTGCATTGTCGTTTACCTTTCAGTATTGCAGTGACGGTGTCCTGTGTGCACATGTCTATCCTGCATTGTCGTTTACCTTTCAGTATTGCAGTGACGGTGTCCTGTGTGCACATGTCTATCCTGCATTGTCGTTTACCTTTCAGTATTGCAGTGACGGTGTCCTGTGTGCATATGCCTATCCTGAATTGTCGTTTACTTTTCAGTATTGCAGTGACGGTGTCCTGTCCTGCGTGGTGTGCATGTGCCTATCATGGTTTACTTTTCAGTATTGCAGTGATGGTGTCCTGTCCTGCGTGGTGTGCATATGTCTTTCCTGCATTGTCCTTTACCTTTCAGTATTGCAGTGATGGTGATCTGTCCGGCGTGGTTTTCACATGTTTATATCTTGCATCGTGGTTTACTTTTCAGTATTGCAGTGATGGTGCCCTGTCCTGTGTGGTGTGCACATGTCTTTCCTGCATTGTCGTTTACCTTTCAGTATTGCAGTGAAGGTGTCCTGTCCTGTGTAGTGTGCACGTGCCTATCCTGCATCGTTGTTTACCTTTCAGTATTGCAGTGATGGTGTCCTAAATGAAGTGCACATGTTTCCATTCCTCAGCATGGGTTAGTACAGTGATGGTGTCCTGTCTGTCTGATGGGCACTTGCACTGAGTACCACATTTCAGGTTTGTAGAGGTGTTCTTACCTCTGTGAGATGCATTTGTATCTTCGAGCAGTGATGGGAGTCTTCACGTATTGCATTGGATGTGTCCTGCCCTTTGTGAGCCACACTTATATCATTCCTGCATTGAGGGCCACCACTTAGCACAGTAATTTTGGTATTTGTATGACTCATCCTGCAGTAAGGGTCACCCTTTAGCATTTTACTAGGGTGACCTGCCTTATCTGATGGGCACTTTTGTCAAGGAGTTCCCCCCTTCTCACCTGAGTTTGATCTTTGCTGGATTTCTTGGTCGATGCCTTCTTGCGGACGGATCGGGTCTTGAATAAGGCTGCACAAGTCTCTTCCGACTCCAGCATGCGTTCAAAGTTCCGGGATGCAAGGATCCAGGAATCCAGGAAATGTACAGAGTGCGCTACTCAGCACATGGGTCCAGGAATCAAGAAAGGAAGGAAAGGGACTAGGAATGGGGTTGGCTGGGAAAGAACCAAGGATAACAATACCGTGAGCTACGGAGCACACGTCTGGTCGCTACTTCGCAATAGCATTGAGATGCGCAGAGCCGCGGGAGGAGTGGTCTATTAATAGAACACGCTACGTCCAACGTGTAGAGCAAAAAAGGTGTTTCACAGTGGACGGCCATGTTGGGAGTACAAGGGAGTGTAAGCCCCATTGAGACAAGGACCAGAAAGTCCAAAAGGGGCGTGTCCTGTAGGTCATGACAACTTGCTTCAGTCCAGTGGTGAGGGCCATTTACACGAATGTAGTGGAGGGGACATATGTGAGGTGAACTGGTTTCACCCATAACTTTAGTGCCACTTTTCTGCACTATGTTGTTACGTTGTCTGGTCCTGGATTAAGGTAAGTTTTCTCAGTCCTCAATAGCTTCACTTAGGCCTTTAACTCAGTCCCTAGACCGTTAACATGTGTGCGAACACTTGGAATGGGTGCTTAACGCTATATTTTGTTCTGACAGATGCATGAGAGTCTTCTCGGCCAATGTCTCAGCCCCTGCTGCTCCAGTCATCTTCATTGTCCCCAAAGTTCTTGTGTCTCCCCCACACTTTATAATATTTTTACCAAACCCCTATTTCACCTCTTTGATGACCAGGGCTTTTCCCTATACCAGTTATGCGGATGACAACCAGATCCTCCTCCCTCTCCCCAGTAACTACTCTACTGACTCTAATACTCTGCTCTCAGTCTATCAAACCATCCAGGCCTGGGGGGCCTCCCACCCCCTCTGCCTAAATGTTGACAAGACTGAAATCCTCTTGGTTGGGGCTCAAGCCTCACTCAGGAAACTGGATCAAGCCTGCAACACCTTTGCTAGCGATGGCATCACCATACCAGTTTCTAGTGAAGTAAAAACCTTGGTTGTATACTTAGATGCCACCATGTCCCTAACAAGACAAGTCAACACCGTAGCATCTGCAGCGACTTACTCCTCCAAGTTAATCAACACCTGCAGACCCTTTCTGTCCAGAAACAGCTGCCTCACATTGCTCGTGCGCTCGTCGGCTCCAGTCCAGATTATTGTAATGCCTTATTTGCAGTGATGTGCACATGTCTATCCTGGAACCTTAATAATCTCCAGGTCATCCAGAACGATGCACTCAGAGCCTCACTTAACATCCCAAGACCTGAGCAAATCACGTCCACCAGAAGAGTACTCATTGGCTACTGATCCGATAGCGCATTATCTTCAAAACATTAGCCATAACCCACAAATGCCTTGAGACGAGAGAGCCATTAGATAGAACAGTAACATCATTTTACCACATTTTATGTCAGGCCTGCACAAGCTAGTGCAACAACCAATGAAGAAACTGGTGGGAATGGAGGCGAAACCATAGCCATAGATACAGTTGATGATCGTGCATTACTGCCGATTGTAAAAAGAAAAGAAGAAACAGAAAGCCGAGAGCAGAAAGCAGGAGCGGGAAAAGTTAGTTCAGAAGAAGTTATCAAAATTAGCCATATAGGGAGCAGCATTGACAAGTAATGAGGGTGTGGAGACACAAGAAATGCGACAAGCGCAGCAAAATAATGTAGCATATCCTCCAGATCAGAGTAGATACAATTTGTGGCCAAGTGGAAGATGGAATGGGTGTGGAGGAGGAGGACTATATGGATTTCAAAACCCTTGGGGAGGAGGAAGATTCAGTGGTGGACTGCCGCAACAATACTAAACTTGCCGAAGAAAAGGACACATGGCCAGAACATGTAGAAGCAGAAGAGGAATGCAGCAAAACTGGCAGACTCCAAGAGTGGGGATGGTCTATGTCCCGTAATACAATACAGAAGCACAGGAGCATTATGCCCAAGATCACACACAGGTTCAGATGCACGCGCTGCAATCGCATCAGATACAGCAAGTGCCATTGCAAATTCATTCACCACAAGGGCAAACTCAGCAAGTCCCTATGCAGACACAAGCCAAGATACCACAACGGAATATGAATACGGGAGCCCAGTAAGCATCTGCACCTAAATTAGGGAGTGTGACTGTGATAGGAGGGAATCCTTTCACAGGTACAGGTATGCATTTATATCCACAATAGGACAGCCCACATATCGACCTGATGTGTTCAGTACTACCTGTTACACCGGACCCCCAAGCGGTACCAAGGTAAGACATTTTCATTTCTTGTAGACACTTGGGCGACTCGTTCCTGTGTCCATGAGGGAAAATACCCAATGTCAGGTATTGCCATGAATGTGCAGGGATTCACTGGGCCGATGAGTTTATTTCCTTTCACAGACAAATTACCAATCTCTATAGGACATATCAATGCCATTATTATATTCTAGGCAGACGCCCGGGTAACATATTAGTGCATGATTTGATGACAAAACCTAACATGACAATATCTTTTACTGATTAAGGAATAGTGTGTTCCACTCCAGGGATATATTATATGAATGTGAGAGAGCTTATATTAGCCTTCACAGGCCCAAAGGAATTAAGAGGAGTTCCTTTAGATTCAGGAGTATTTTTGTATGTAGCGACTATTCTATTATCATGGTTGACCAGGTTGGTAGGTAATCTATTAATGAGGTTAGACCAGAAAACCCATGGATGATGGAGAAGGGCAGACTATTCCTTTGGAATTATTAGCTGCAGTGGTAATAAAGGAAAAGGTGGTTCTTCATGGGACAGATGATGAGGGAAGAGGATGGGTAACAGTGATAGCCCTCAGTGAGGGATACAGGTTGACATATTTGACAGATCAGGAGCTGTTTAGGGATGAGTATTTTTCATAACTCTCACTTATTGGATGAAAGTAGAGAATGGAGAAATACCACAAAGAATAGCGCTGGTAAAAAAGAAACCATCATTTTTTCCAACAAGATTTTGAGAAAGTGGCAAGAATTTTATGGACGACAAGTCCATATGATGTGGGTCTATTAAAAGGAGTAGGAGCAGTACAAATCAAGCTTAAGCCAGGAGCTCTTTTGCCATGAGCAAAGCAATAGCCTATGTCTAGAGAAGCAGATGAAGGAATATTTGAGACCATTTCTGCTTTAATGAAGCAAGGAATATTGGTGCCAACTGATTCTGCATGCATCACGCTGGGGACCCAGTGAAAGCCTCAATGGGGGGGTCATGGAGGTTTATACAGGACCTTCGGCCCCTAAACAATATAGTCGAAGTTGAGTTTCCTTTAGTCCCAAATCCTGCGACAATATTGTGCAATATCCTATCTATAGCCATGTACTTTGCAGTCATAGCTTTAAAGAATGCGTTCTTTTTAATTCCCCTAAATGAAGACACACAAGATATGACTTCCTTTCCATGTAGAAATATTCACCTGAAACATACTTCTTTGACCCAGGGGTACTGTGAGTCCCCTTCATTCTTTAACATAGTCCTTCAGATAGACCTGGGTAATGTTCAGCTCGAAAGTGCAATTATTCAATATGTGGATGACATTTTTGTGGGCAGTTAGACAGAAGAAATATACCATGAATATTGAGTTAAGCTTGTGACTACACTCTTGGAGAAAGGGTGTAAGGTGGATAAAGAAAAGTTACAATACCGTCAGAAAGAGGTCTTGTATATAGAACAGTTGATTTCTCATGAAAGGAGGAGAGTGACACCTGAGAGAGCAGAAGCAATTATGAAGACCTCAGAATATAAAACAGCGAGAGAAATGCAACAATTTCTAGGCCTATGTAACTATTGTGTGGCTTTTGGTTACAGAATATATATTCAATCACTTTTAAAATTACTTTAAGGAGCACAGTTTGACAAAAGTAAAATAACATGGACAGATGAGATGCCTGAAGGATTTGAAGAATTAAAAAAGGCAATAAGTACAGCCCCTGTGTCAGGAATTCAAGATTATCATAAAGAATTGTACTACTTGTCTCATTCAAATGGGGACGTAATGACAGCAGTCCTTACACAGAAATCGGCATTAGGACATGATATGATCTATGATATGATATGATATGGCATTTATAACGCGCCTATACACAAGTGTTTCAAGACGTGACGAGGCATTTGAGGGGGAACAGAGGGAAGCCAAAGGCAATGATCATACTAGGCCAGGTGTCATTCAGATCGTGCAAGTGCATGGGAAGGGGAAAGGGGGAAAGTGCAGGGGAGAAGGGGCAGTGGATAGGGCAGTACATGGGATAATAGAATAAATAACAATAAGTAAATGTACGGCCAGCTGGTGGCAAGTGCAAGGGTAAGTGAAGACATCCAGTGTCAAGTGCTGGTAGTAGGACTGTAGGGATACAGAAAAACAGTCCCCAAGTGCGGGGTTCCCAGGAGGGCAGCGCAGGTGTGCGACTGGTGGGGGAGGGGACCTGGGACCAAGATCAGCCGGTAGCCAGATAACCAGTGCAGTATCAGTTTTAGCCAGGAATTCAGCCGGGGAGAGGAGACGAAAAAGCAGAAGCGAAGAGAAAGGTTTTTAGGTGCTTCTCCCCAAGTTTCAGTGAGGCAGGGAGGGTGTTCCAGAGGGAGGCCCCAGCCGAAGAAAGAGATCTACCACCAACTCGTTGCTTAGAGAAGCGACTGACCCTGAGGGAGTTGGAGGCGGATGAGCGAAGAGCTCGAGAAGGAAGATATTTAGGAAGAGAGAGTTGAAGGTATTTAGGCCCCAGGCCTCAGAAGGCCTTGTGCAGAATGACGGAAGGTGCCTTTCAAGAAGGAGGAGGTTTGGCTGAGAGGCCTGGACCATGACAGGGCCATTCTGGTAATGATGCCCCTAGAGGATAGGAAGTGTGCCAAGAGTACTTCCCATCGGTTTACACCATTAATGGGTGAAGAAGAGAAAGGGGAGAGGACTAAGGCCATATGGGGGAATCCAAAGGTCCGGAGAGGCAATGACAAAAAGGATGTCAGTCACAGTCTGCCTGGAAGAATCTTTGATGTAACTGTCAACAATGTGCAGGCCTTGCTTGGAGACCAGGAAATCTTTCTTGAATGTATTCCTTCCAGACTTCGAAAGAGAGAAAGGCTAGGTGATAGAGTAGCAGTTAGAGTAGATGGGGGAGGGGGAGAGCAGATAAATGGGGAGGGGTATAAAGAGGGGGACGGAGCAACTGTACAACGCACGACAAACTCACCAGGTGGCCAAGCATCAAGACAGATGCAGACGAGTCAGGTGCAAGATAAAGGAGGTCCATTAGATTAGATGCTCACAAACTGTGCCTGTCAAAGAGCAGCTGGGTCTCAGGAAGTTTCACAGATTGAAATGCAATTGCAGGCTCTTCAGGGCAAGCGCTGAGTGCCTCAGGCTCCGCAGCCCAGCATCTGCTGCAACCCCAAGCCACTCATTCTCATACGCAAAGATATGTGCTCTGCGCAGTGACATGTAGCGATCCTTCCAGTTCCCTAGGAGGGCTCCACTCCCGAGGAGGCCTCCACTCCCTAGGAGGCCTCCGCTTCTCTGTAGGCCTCCGCTCCCTAGGAGGCTACGCTTCTCTGTAGGCCTCCGCTCCTTAGGAGGCTCCGATTCTCTGTAGGCCTCCGCTCCTTAGGAGGCTCCGCTTCTCTGTAGGCCTCCGCTCCCTAGGAGGCCTCCGCTTCTCTGTAGACAACCTGCTTTCTCTGTGGTATTTGCTTTCTTTCTACTCCCTTTCACACCATCTTCTGTGCTCCTGAGAGCACATCCAGGGCCACAGATCTCACTCACTCAAGGTTGCAGATGTCACTCATCTAGGGCTGAGGCCCTCATCCATCCAGGTCCATGGATCTCAGTGGTCTGGGGCTGCAGAGACACACTTCCAAGGATAAAACTCTCACTGCCCTAGGACTGTGGATCTCTCTCATTCAATTTGATGGTGACTGCCACAGTAAAAATATAAAAAATATATGTGTCTGTGTATGTATGCATATGTAGGTGGATTTTTATGTATGTGGGTAGGGTAGACTAACGGCAGAATTCTACAACAATAGACCCAGCTTACAGGGCAGCCTAAGCTTTTACAAAATGTATGATCCTATCCATAAAGACAGCACTTTTAGTCAATTTTCAGAGGCTTGGAAGCTTCTTCTTTGTGTTGCTTGTGTGTATGTGTGTGTGTATTTCTACACACATAGCAGAGTATACTAAAGGAGCTCTTACAGGCAGTATTCTTCAACCATAGACACAGCTAACACGGTACCCTAAGCTTTTACAAAATGGATGATCCTATTCAAAAAGATTCAGTTTTACTCCATTTTCAGGGGCTTACAAGCTGCTTTGTGTTGCTTGTGTGTATGTCTGCACAGGTGGCAGGGTAGAATAAAGATGCTCTTACAGGCAGTATTCTTCAACCATAGACACAGCTTCCAGAGTAGACCAGCCATATGTAAAATGCGTGATTCTATCTGCACAGATGCCGTTTTGATCAGTTTTCACAGACCTACAAGCTTCTTCTTTGTCCTGCATGTTTTTATGTGTATATATATCTATACACAGGACAGGCTAAACTAAATGAGATCTTACAGGCAGCATTATACAAACCTAGACCAAGCCTATAGAGTGGCTCGGGCATTTACAAAATGGCTGATCCTCTCGGCGCAGATGCCGTTTTGCTCAATTTTCCGGGACTTACTCGCGTCTTGGTGTTGCACATCACCTGTTTGCATTTCTCAGCTGCTTTCACATGAGACCCGGGAAGGTCAATGTACTGTTGTGTTTTGTGGGCACAGAGAGCACACACAGCATTTTCACAGTGAGTGAGTGTGGGGTACTTGTGCTACATTCCCAGACATTTTCCTCAGGTATCTTACACCAATGTGTGTAAAAGTTGTAAATGTAAGAGCACAATTCACTAAACACCTCACACACTTAAGAAAGATAGCAATTGAGTATATCTCCTTCTTCCTCTGTCTTGTACTGTAAATAGCTGTTAATGGGCGAGGCAGTACCTTCCCCGGCTCCAGTAGACCTAATGTGGTGAACAGCTCACACCATGCGCACATGCTAATCTGTGACAGCCCCCGCCCCATCATTTAGCTGTAGCACAAGTAAGGAAATCCCCCTGAAACCTTTAGCTAGCAAAGGGACCAGGGAGACTGAAACTCAAGATTGCAGTCTTATTGGAAAGTCAATCATATCCCACACTCCGTAAACCCCTGTTTGTCCCTACCAATATAGCGTTTCCTGCAGCCATCACCCCCACCTGAGTCCCCTTTTTAATAGTACAAGGAAGTGCACATGTATTGATAAATCCACACTCCACCTTCCATCTTTTCTGCTCCTCATTTCATCACAAACAATTCCCTTCAGGAATGCATCATCACTCCGATACCGAAGGCCTGGTGCCACGTCAAAATCAGCTGGGTTTTGGCTGTTGATTGCGGGGGGAGAGGGGATGTCTTTTTGGACTGTGTGAGAAGAGCTAAGGGCTCGTGGAAGACAGCAGGGTAGATCTCTGGGCGAAATTAACATCAATGTTGTGAGTAGGGGGCTCCTACCCACAGCAATACCTGACAAACGCCTTCCCTGCCTCGACCGGTACAAGTCAAAGCAGGCCACTGACATGGCACTAGAGCAAGTTAGAGTGAGGTTTTAGATATCTCTCAGCCTGCTAACCAACATACTAAGGAAGGTGAGATGGGTGACTGCAGTCCTCAACTTTCAAGCTGGTCATCCACTGAATCTTAAGTTCTTGCCTCTATGAACACTGAACTGGTTATTGTAATGTCTGAGTTTCAACATTGCCCCTTTTCCTCATCTGCCAACTCATAGATGTGTATGTGCTCCAAATACGGTCAGTGACAGAAGTGTACCAAAAAAGTA
Organism: Ambystoma mexicanum; assembly: GCF_040938575.1. Lineage (NCBI taxonomy): Eukaryota > Metazoa > Chordata > Amphibia > Caudata > Ambystomatidae > Ambystoma > Ambystoma mexicanum. Next base: position 1,618,570,104 of record NC_090932.1, on the reverse strand, counting down.
GTGGAACTGTGACTCCGGCGACGAACAGAGCAAGATGGGACTAACTTGCAACACATTTTTAAAGGGGGGCAGTCATGCTGGTTGACAGCCAATTGATTTGAAACAGATTTCACTTTACCTGTAACTCATATCGGCTGATAAAGTGGAGAAGCGTGCCTTAACTTCATAAAGAACAGTTCTGATTATATGTCAATAGTATGAACCTTTCTTTGTGCCTGCTAAACTTTTGTATTATCTATTTCTGCCTTTAAATTCGCATTTCACATTTGTTTTTGATGAAAACATTTGACTTGAGAATGCTATTTGGTTTAAAAAATTAGTTTATTTTAGTTCTTGCCCTCTACCCGTGTTTCACTGCCATTATATTGCATTGGCAGATCCTCAGGAGGGATGATCCCTTTTTGGGATAGATTTGGTTTAGCTAAAGAATTGACAAACATAACACATAGCTTAAATATTCAGCAGTATCTGTTATAATTCAAACCAGTTTTCAAAAATATTCAAAAGTATTTACAAATTATAACACTGGTTGTATTTCAATTATTGACATGCATCAAAATTTGTTACCCATTGTGATATAGGCAGAAAAATGAGCTTATAATTGTTCGTGCTTTCACAAGTACATTTTTACTGTAGTTTATACCTTTTTCTGTCATTTGTACCCTTAACAAAACTTATACTCACATTTTTGGTTTTGTCTAATGTTTTTTGCTGTGAGATTTTCAGCACACATTAGTATTCAGTAATTCTTTCATCCCTTGTATTTGGTCATTGTTTGTAGCCAGTTATCTGTTCATTTTTTTTAATAAGATTTAGTGGTTGTACCTAAAGAGGAAGAGTAAGAGGGTATTTTAGTTCTTACCCCCCCATAGGTGCTCTATCGTCTAGTGATAATTATATATAGAGACTACTTAATCTCATATGGAGTTATGAGGGCCACTTACCTATGTATTTTTGTAGATATTGTTCTTCTAATGAAAGAGCGGCATGATAACCATCTTGTTCCTTGGTCGCGGTATTTTCCATCTTCAAAAGGGTGCCGCAATCACGTGTTTAAGTTTGTTCACGTGATCGCGTCTGCCATTTTCGAATGTGAAGGTTTAATGCATTAGCCGTGCTCGTGCGTCTGTGTGAGCCGCTTAGAAATGGTGCCGCGATCACGTGTTTAATCCATACGCGTGATTGCGTACACCTTTTTAGTTTGGGAGAGTTTTTACAATGTTTAAATGAGGTCTAAGCTATCTCTTCGACGGCCATCGACCTAAACAATTTTCCTATGATCACGTGATAAATATGATCATATGATTTTTTCTATGTTTTTTTCATACTGAGTTAATGGGTACAAAGTACATTTCCATTTACGATTCTTTTTTTAGACAATTTGAAGAATAATGTACACTAAGCATGATTGTAACCGACCAAATTACTATAATACTTTACTGGTATTTTTGATTCGCTTGGAAAAGAAAAGAAGTTAATTTTACTACAATAGATTTATCAGTTCGCCTTCAGAGTTCAAACCTCTATGGCATGAGCCCAAAGTACAAATCCAGTATGCTTCTCTTATCCTAAGAATTTTTCCACGTTGCTTCCTCTCGGTGGTACCATGATTTTTTCGATTCCAAAGAATTTTACATCACTTTTTTGTGAACCTTTATGTTCTGTCTGGTGATGATATCCTAGAGGGTATCTTGGGTCTTCCTTGATGATTGATATTATATGTTCTTGTATCCTTTGTTTTAGTTTTCTTGTTGTGCTGCCAACATATATAGCTACATTGTATTGCATATACAACTAATTTTGTGTTGCAGTTGATAAAATCCAGAAGTTTATATTTTTTTTCCATTTTGTAGCTATATTTCTGTTTTTCCATTTGCACTGTATTCACAGATTATGCACTGGCCGCATTTGAAATTGCCTACGAGTCTTTGTGAATCCCACATCCTTGGTAGGCCTTTTTGTTGCACTCTATTTGAAAAGTGGGAATGACTGAGTTTGTCCTGGAGACTTTTAGATCTTCGAAAGGTGATGTTCACTTCTTCATTCAAGCTGTTTGTTATATCATCATCCATTTTTAAGATGTTCCAATTCTGTTTTAGGATTTTCCTTACTATTTTTATGTCTGATGTATATGTTGTGATGAATCGTATTTTTTCAAAAGTTTTCTTTTGAGTTGGTTTGTCTGTCAATAGTTCCTCTCTTGTCCGATTTTCAGTTTTCTGATATGTTTTCTGGAGATGTTTTTCTTTATAAACTCTCTGTTGGAATTTATTCATTGCTATTTTCACATTTTTTTGAAATTCTTCGTTTTCAGTACAATTTCTTTTTATTCTTAGCATTTCTCCGTAGGGTTTATTTCTTGTGATGTGCTTAGGATGGTTGCTTTCTGCATGTAAGACTGTGTTGCCAGCTGTTGGCTTGACATATAGTTTTGTACACATGTTTCCTTGTTTCAATTTTAGTTCCAAATCCAAGAAGTGGATTGTTGTTTCGCAATGATCGATGGTGAAGTTCAAGTTATAAGTATTGTTATTTAAGAATGTAAAATAATCCTGGAAGGTGTTGGTGTCTCCGTTCCAGATGATGAGGACATCATCAATATATCTGCCCCAATAGATGATATGGTTCTCTGTACTGAAAGCTTTATGTTGCCAGACATGTTCCAACTGAAATCAGCCTACGTATAGGTTGGCATATGCAGGTGCAAATTTTGCCCCCATAGCAGTCCCTTGTTATTGCTTGTATATGTTGTTGAAGAGGAAGACATTGTTGTTAAAAGTAAAATTGAGCATTTCTAAAAGCATGATGTTGTGTGCTTAGTAGGAGACCGACCTAATTTTAATGAAGTATTCTATGGCTTCCATACCTTTCTGGTGTGGTATCGATGTATAAAGAGAGGAGACATCTAGAGTCACCAGCCTTAAATTAGTTTCCCAGTTTATGGCTTCTAGCTGTTGTATAACATGCTTAGTGTCTCTTATGTAAGAGGCAAGTCCCGACACTGGGGGTTGTAAGAAAGTGTCAATGTATTTGGATATTGGTTCTGTTAAGGAACCAATACTATTTATTATCGGTGTAAGTGCTGGGAAGGAAACAAAAGGTTTATGTATCTTTGGGATGAAATATATAGTTCCCAAAATTGGAATTGGTTTGTTAGAAATTGTTGTTCATCTTCTGTTAGCAAGTTGAGATCCGTCCAGTGTTTTGTCATGGTGTTCCATTCTTGTTTCAGGTTCTTAATGGGATGTGTTGATAGTTTCTCATTGCAGTTTTGTAAATTCAGGTGTTCTTCTGCTGCTTTAAGGTATTCTGTTGTTTTCAAAAGGACAATATTTCCACCCTTATCTGCTTTTTTTCACCGTGATGTCATTGTTCCTGCTAAATTTATCAAGTTCTGAATTTTCTTCCCAGGTTAACTTGTATTTGATTCTTGATGTTTTTCCTGTAAGGTAGTTTTGTCTTAATCTTGATGTGCATGCTTTGAAAAAGAGCTTAATCACATTATCGTGTAGAAGATTGGGAATTAATTTGGACTTGGGTCTCAAGTTTGTTTTATGACTAAGGTCCGTATCAATCTCCATATCTGCTGATACCTTGTCTATAGTATGGATATCTTCTTCCTCTCAAATATTCAAAAGTTGAGCTGTATCCTTCATGTGCGCCACTGTTAATTCTGAGGGTCTTATGGGTTACACTGTTCTTATTATTTTTGCATTATGAGCAAAATGTTTCTTCAATTTCAGGCACCTGCGAAAGCAGAAAAGATCTACATTTACAGAAAAATAATCCAATTTCTTGGAAGGGCAGAAGGTGAGTCCCTTGTTTAGGGCTCTGACAAGGTCTGGCGATGGGTCTAGATCTGTAAGGTTTATTAGTATATTTTTGTTGTTGTGATGTTTTTGGTATTTTGATCTTGTTTGCATCCCTTTGCTTTCGGACAATATATTTGGTACTATAGCCCCTTCCCCTCCGTCCCCTCCTTGTCCTTCTGCTTTTTGAGGGTTCTGAGAACCTTTGGAGGTTTTTGTTCAGGCGAAATATTGGGTTGTTCGCATGTTTCTGAATATCTTGTATTCCTCTAAAAAGGCTATAGAGGTAACTGGGTCTTTTGCAGGTGCTGATTGATTTGGTGGAATGCTTAGTTCTTGTTCAGTGTCACTCTGAGATTCTGCTTCTGAGGATGGTGGTGAAGTTAAGGTTTGCAGTATGGTTGAAGGCTTTTTCATTTTTTGAAATTGACTTGATGTATAGTTTCTATTTGGTATTTGCTGTTGGAAAGTGTAGATCCTTTTACATTTATAATCCATTTCATCTCTGATGACATTTTTCTGGTTTTTGATTTTGAGGTCATTTTCAAAACATTTAATGTAGTCGTCTAGAATTTGGTAATTTTTAAAAGTTGCTTCTGGCAAGTTCAATTTATCAATATCTGCTTTTATTTGTTGTATTTCTTTGGTTGTTATATCATGTGATTTTTTTGGATTATTGATTATGTGTGCCATCATTTCCTTTGATGTGTTGATTATTAGTTCTTCCCATTCTTGAAATCCTTCTAGGTCATTCTCTTCAAAGGATGGAAAGATGCATATGCCCAAACCCCTTGGTATTCTATTTACTCGTAGGTATTGTTCCATTGTTTTTATTTCCCACCATCTTGAAAGTACCTTTTTTTCCCAGTTGTTCCAATTTTTCAAAGAGTGATTTTAGTGATTCTTTATTTGTATTGGTTGGTTGTTGGTTGGATACTTTCAATCCCGAAAATAGTTGTTCCGCTTCTTGTTCTCTTTTTTCATAATTTGAAGCCATTTTAATATTTTGTTTTTGTGATCAAATAGGTTCTGCCTTTGTTGTATTTGAAAAACACTTGAGAACAGTTCTGGAATGGTGGAATGGTGAAATTAGTTGCAAATACTAGTGGAGTTGTTAAGAGCAAAAAATAAAAGTAGAGGATCACTGTTCCCGACCGTTTCTGCTCACTTCGACCACTGCATAGGGTGCAATACATCTATTTGAGCGAGAGAACTATTGGGAGCCAGAGAAATGGGACCCGTCTGTAAATGGCCTGGAGTAGGTGTGCATGTTGTCTTGCCTTGTACAGCCTACTCCTTCCCTTCCCCAATCTAGCCCACTCCCTCTTAGATCTTCTACCACCTTACACTATTTATTTATTGAATATATAAAGCGCACAACCAACCCAGAGGCATAGAGCGGCTGTTCCATATACAGGTTATTTAAATAAGGTTCATTAGTTTGGGGAGGAAGGATAGGTCAAGGGCAATGTGTCTGTCTTGGAAGCAGGACAACGTGGTGCAACACAGGTTTGAATCCTGATCCTGTGCTTAGAAACCACTTGCTGGCATTAAGTGTGTTGTAAGTGAACAATCAAATTAAATAAAAATGAATACATATTATGTATTTGAGTAGATGATGGAACTGGTGCGGGGAAAGAAAAGGAGAAATGCACAAAATGTGATTCAGTCTAGTAAGACAACTCTATTTTTTGTGCTTTTTAGAATACCCTGTAAGATTATTCTGTTCTCAGTGACGGAAGGAGGAAGTTCTACGGTTTAACTGCGATGTAGGGGAAGATCGAGCCTCTGGCTTTAGTTCGTTAAACTTTAGGTAATAGTAGGCGGTGAGCGTAGGGTATCCAAGTAGGTCTTGTAGAGTGGGATTTGGTTATTTTCTGGGAGAAGTGGAGGGTGGGCTGTGTTGTACAGGCACTTATGGGTGATAGACAAAGTTTTGAAAATGATGCGTTCTTGGATGGGCAGCCAATGAGCTGCTGAGATATGTTCTTTTTTAGGAATGTTCAGTGCTGCTCGGAGGGCATTATTTTGTATTACTTGTAGTTTTTGAATGGAAGAAGTTCTTGCAAAGCGGACATTGCAGTAATCTAGCCTCGAGCCAATGACTGCTTGGGGAATTGTTAAGCAGCAGTCTTTAGAAAGGAAAGGTCGCGCAGCATTTACTACTTTGGTGGCATATGCTGCTGGCGAGGCAATAGTGCTCACTTGGCAGGACATAGAGAGGGTGGCATCGAGGTACACTCCTGGGGTTTTTACGGACGATAGAGACAGGGACCAAGATGTTATCAATCTGGAAGGCAGTGTATTGTTCATTGAGATTGTTTAGAGCTGTGGGTGACCGACAAGCATGATTTCGGTTTTGTCTCCATTTAGACACAACTGGTTTGCCACCATCCAGGACTGGATCATGGAATAGGTATGGTTGAGGGTCTTGGAACGTCCACATAGTTGCCTGTGAGTGAGGGTAACATGTGGGTGTCGTCATAGTAGTTAGTGTAGGCTATGCTGAGTGATTCCAGGATGTCGAAGAGGGGCCTAGTGAAGATGTGTATAGGATTTGGGATATGCATAAGCCTTGAGGTACCCCACACGTAATAGGGGATGGTGTGGCATTGGCGTTCTCTGCGAAAACCATCATGACTCTTCCTTCAAGAAAGGATGTGATCCAGGCAGTGGCAATAGGGGAGACATTGGCAGAGATAGGAAGGTGGTGGCATAAGATGTTGTGGTTGGCCAGGTCAAAAGAAGCAGACAGATCTAGGAGGAGAAGTGCTGACTTTCCATTGTCCCTGATCTCGTCCAGCTGATTTTTAAGTCCAGCAAGGCTGATTCTGTACCATGGCAGAGGCGGAAACAGACTGCCGCATTCCTAGGATATGGTTGGCTTGAAGGAAGTGCTGAACTCGCAGGTAGCTGCCCGATCAAAGGTTTTTAGTAGGAAGGGGACAACTATGATTAGCCTGTGGTTGGTAGGAGTAGAGGGGTCTAAGGATATTTTTATTAGGAGGGGGAGAGCCCAGGTGTCATTGAGGCTGGCAGCCACTGTGGTTGTCGAGAAGGAAGCATTTATGAACGCAGTGATGAGTGGTGTGAGGATTTCTGCGCAGTCACCAACGCACCACATGGCCAGCCATTAGCACATGAAAGTAACTGAGCCACGACTAATCTCTACTCTCTAGCCCTGTCACACTCTCCCACATCATCGGCTAACCAGAGCCAAAGCATTGTAATCTATCAGATCCCAGGCTCTTCACTATGGATAACCTAGGTTTCGCCACCAAAGCCATAGAAAGCAGAATAGCAGTCACCACCGGTTACTTCCAACCTGCAGCCACCTACACCACAGTTTTCGTGGTTCACTGTGATTTTAAAAAAAACTGTAATAACTAAAAGATTTTTAACAAACCTTAATTACCCCAAAACTACCAGAGGGTTGCACCCCGTTTCCCTATGATTATATCCCCACCCCAATTTAAGATTTGTTTAAAAAGTTGTTATTTTCATTTCGATAATATCACTGGATGCCAGTTTTCGTTTCTGCCTCTCCCAATAGGCAACTCCAACCACCTTTTTTCTTAAAGAGCCATGCACAGCGAGGACCTGGATAGTGGCAGAAGAGCGCTATATAAGCCAACTTACATTACATACAAGAAGTTTATGCATACAAAACATTTTAACGTAACATAGGTCCCTTCCCTGCCAGTTGCACACCTGCACTGCCCCCCTGGCAACCCTTGCACTCTGGGACTGTTTCTGTATCCCTGCAGCCCCTTTCCAGCACTTGACACCTAATGTCTGCACTTACCCTTGCACTCGCCACCAGCAGGCCGCACTTTCTACTTATTGTCTTTATTGTTATTGCACTGCGCCCTCCACCCCTTCCCCCCGCACTTTTCCCCTTTCCCCCCTCCCTTGCTCCTGCGCAATCTGAATGTCACCTGGCCTAGTAGGATCGTTGTCTCTGTCTTCTTCTCTTGCCTCATCGCGCCTTGAAACCCTTGTGTATAGGCGCGTTATACACGCCATATCATATCAAAGCCAAGCGCAGGGGCTGAGGTAGAAGAGGTTGGTTCGCTATCATTTGGCTGGATTAATGTCAACGGTGGGACTGTGGCATAAACTCCCTCGGTGTCCAGTCATAATGTCGAAACAATAATGTCGAATCCAAAAAGTCGAAAACAAAAATGTCAAATTTTTTATTTTTTTATTTATATATTTTTTTTGGGCTCTGGGGGTAAAAAAAAAGGGGTAAAACAAAAAAAAATGTAAAAAGGGGGGTATTTCGAAAAAAAAGCAACCAAAAAAAAAAATTCGACATTTTTGTTTTCGACTTTTTGGATTCGACTTTTTGACTTTCGAGATTATTGGATTCGACGTTTTGACTATAAACCGACTCCCTCCATGCAATATACCCCTTAACATTTCTGAGCACAGATAATGTGTGTGCCTGGAGACTGCCCCTGCGTGGTCACGGTGCACAGTATAAATAAACATAACATAGCATGCATGCATAGGGATTTCACCAATATAAACCTAGATGACAAAGCGTTGTCACGAGATCAGAATATACTAATGGCTTTAAAAGCTGGTATGGTCATAGTTCAGCAGCCACTGTCCAATGAGGTGTTATATTGGAAGAAAAGGTTCTTCAGCGCCATCCTGGGTACAGGTGGGAGGAGCCAGGGTGTTGGCATGGGCGAGATATTGCAGAGTCTGGGTGCATAGCAGGAGAAGGCCTGTTTTCTAATCTACTCTTTTTCGTATCTTTGGATTCAAGCCTATCCATGGTGTGGCCTCAGGGGTTGCCCTTGTCTCTGGAGTTGGTCAGTGTTTTGACTAGGTAGGTCAATAAATTGGAGGTCAACGCTGTTTAAATGATGATGGCAGGGTCACAGGATGCAAAACAAGTAATAGACCTATGTTCCCCTCTGTCTCACTCCGCATGCAGCCACCGCCCACCGACCCGTTACCCCCACCCCTCTGTCCAATGCAAACACGATATTAGGGTCCTGACTGTCCTCGATTTCATCCCTGCAACTGCACTATTAACTCTGAAAGAAACAGTTCTCCACAGCATGCAGCTTTAAGCAGCCTTAACTCCCACCATTCGCACCTCTTAAAGGACATACCCAGGACTACAACCACTCCCTCCCTATCCATTACCTGCACACACAGCTGTGCCTGCAGCAATTCCAGGTTAATATCGAGCTAAATTGCAGAAGACAAACACTGATCACTGCAGTGGGGCCTATGTGGCGGCTCGGGAATGGGAGGGCCAAGCCTTAAGCAGGCTGTTCAAATAAACAGAAGCAAACCAGCACCCGCGAGACAGCTCAGCAAGCTGTGAGTCCTGCGTGTTCTGGGGAGGGCACAGGTTCTACTCCACAGCAAGGGTGGGGGGGAGAAAAACAGAGGTTCTGTTGCCTGACATCCAGGAACGGCACTCCAGTTTACAAAAAGTAAAGAAACAGTGGTGGATTTTCATGAAAAGCAGAGGACGGGCATACCTTCTATTTCCCGCCCCTTTGATATATGATATGGCATTTGTAACGTGCCTGTACACACGTGTTTCGAGGCGCGACAAGACAACAAAGGGAGGACAAAATAACGATCCTACTAGGCGGGGAAGGGGCAAGGGGAGAAGTGCCGGGGGTAGGGGAAGGGAGAAGAGCAGGTAACTCAACAAGTGCAGCCAGCTGTGGCTCATTAGTTTAGAGAGAAGGGACTGTAGGGTTGCAGGCACAGACCCCTAACTGCTTTGCTCTTGAGAGGTAGTTGTGAGGCTAAGCTTTTGGAGCTTGTCAGAATAATATTTTTATGGGTGGGGGTGATGTGACTGTATTTCTTCTGGCCTGTGACGAGCCAGGCTGTGGTGTGCCGGATGGCCTTGAGGGGGGACACAGAGACAGCCAGGACTTCTGTGAGGTGGTCCTTGCCACCACGTAGTTGGGCGAAGGGTAGCAATTGGATGGCAATCCTGTAAGGCTTGATTCTGCAGCACGGTATAAGCTGGTACCATGCTGTCTGTGACTTCCTGGCAACTTGAGACGTCCTGTCACCAGTGATCCAGAGAGATTTAGGATAAGGTGAGAGTTTGTGAGTGAACCCGATCAGTGTGTTTTTAGAGAGGCCCGCCAATGCACTGTACCAACATTGGGGTGAAAATATAAGTAAGCACAGATACTGGAATAAATCCTGGGGTGGAGTGGGAACCAAAAGAGGCCTTAGAAATAACTTTCAAAGTGGCCCCATGTTTCGCTTTTTCAGCAAGTCCAACTCTTGTCCTATGAGAACATTCGGAAATAAAATAGATTGCAACACAAAAGAGGCCCAGGGTTCAGAGGCCTACTGGGGAATCTCCAGAGCTGCCTGTAGGCCAGTCCACCCCTGCCAGGGTGCAGCGACCGACTGGGGAATCTCCAGAGCTCCCTGTAGGCCAGTCCACCCCTGCCAGGGTTCAGAGGCCTACTGGGGAATCTCCAGAGCTGCCTGTAGGCCAGTCCAGCCCTGCCAGGGTGAAGAGACCGACTGGGGAATCTCCAGAGCTCCCTGTAGGCCAGTCCAGCCCTGCCCAGGGTGCAGAGGCCTACTGGGGAATCTCCAGAGCCCCCTGTAGGCCAGTCAACCCCTGTCAGGGTGCAGAGGTCTACTGGGGAATCTCCAGAGCCCCCTGTAGTCCAGTCAACCCCTGTCAGGGTGCAGAGGCCTACTGGGGAATCTCCAGAGTTCCCCGTGGGCCAGTCCACCCCAGCCCAGGGTGCATAGGCCTACTGGGGAATCTCCAGAGCTCCCTGTAGGCCAGTCCACCCCAGCCCAGGGTGCATAGGCCTACTGGGGAATCTCCAGAGCTCCCTGTAGGCCAGTCCACCCCAGCCCAGGGTGCAGAGGCCTACTGGGGAATCTCCAGAGCTGCCTGTAGGCCAGTCCACCCCAGCCCAGGGTGCAGAGGCCTACAGGGGAATTTCCAGAGCTCAAAGTAATATTCGATTCTTCCAAAATTAGAACACCATTCACAAAGTTAATGACTTTCTTTTTGTCTTATTTATTTAGACCACTGTTATCATCCTCCACTTAAACACTCAGGGATCATGTACTAAAGACACTGAAAAGTTCTTAGTAATTTTGTTAAAACGACACCCATTCTTTGGGACCACCCTTTACGAGCCTTGGATATCCTTTTTTGGCAGCTATCCTTCAGCCTAACCCCCTCACAGCATAAGTGATATGAAGGGTCCCAGTGGGCTAGGACTCCCATTATACAGGAAGCCCTGTATTACAAAATGGTGGCCACCCCCTGTTGACGTGGGCCGTGGCTGAGCCTGTTGGAAACTCTGGAGAGAACCAGGAGTGCCGCTTCCCTACTGAACGGCTGCTGGAGGAATGGCTCCTCCCTGATGCTTTGGTACACACACCCTCCATTCCCCACCTAGCCTGAGACTGGGTGATCTTCTCTCCCGTTTCCTCCCCAGGTTGCTTGTAGATCTCTTGCTTCCAAATAGCCTTTCCGCCACCTCCCCCGTTGTTATCTCCACGCCCCCTTGCATCTCTGCTTTCCTCGCCGTGTCCTTCCCCCTATGATTGTAAAGCGCTGCGTTACTTCCCGAAGCCAGGTGTGCGGTCAGTTAACACCCTAATACTAATGCGGTCAATAATAAAGTGTGGAAGGTCTTCCTCCCACATCTGGAATGCTAGAGCCGTGAAGGACTCTGTTCCATGGTGGTATGCCCCTTTACTGCGTCGACATTATCAGTGCAGGTATTAACTGCGGCCAACATTGTAACGCAGGTCTTTACTGCGCTGCTAATGCCGACGTGGCAAGCATCCATGTCCTTGCTCGGGGGGAGGGAGTGTGGGGAGGTGTGGGGGAAGTTGTGTGAGGCGGCAGGCAATGGCAAAGCCTGGGTGGGGAGTCGTTAAAAGTAAGACCAGAGCAGGGTTGAAAGGTGTGAGAGGGTGAGCTGGGACATAACTGCAAGGTGGTGAAAGGGGGACCCCCCTTCTAAGAAGAGGGTAGGATGTAGGGGGTTTAAGGGTAGACCCCCTTCCTTCAAGCACAAGAAAGGCTGCATGACCAAACAAGTACCGTGCGGAAAGTGAAGGCGTGCAAGGGGCCCACATGGTCAATGATGCATGGAAATTGAGCGCTGCAAAGTCAAGGAAGCCTGTTCCAGCCCTACCAGCCTTTTCCCCACATTATTCGGACAGGAAATCTCCAGGCAAAACATTGGGGCGCGTTACAAGTTGCACGATGTGAGTAAAATGCAGCGGTATTACTGTATACCGCTGTATTACAGCACCGCTAAACTATAACTTTGGCAGAAAGTTGGATTCACCACCAGCTATGAGCTGGAGATAAATCCGCCAGCTTTCTGACACATTTCGGCAGAATTACTGCTGCAGTAATTCCACCAAAAACCCATCATGGATTTCTATGGACTCCAATTAATGGGGACTAACACTGCCTAATGCCACTTGTAATCCAGCGGAAATACCGTCGGACCAAGTGGCGTAATACAGTTTGCTGGTATTTCCACGGATTTACTGCTGAGATACCACCAAACTTGCAATGATCCCTGTATGGGACTAATCTTTAATTTTATTTTTACAGTTCTCTGGCACTAAAACAGGGTTGTGAGATCGTGTGGCTAATAAATTATCCTAAGTCCTCTTATCTCCAAACACAGAACACAGAATTAATGTTCTAGAACATACTGGGCCTCATTACAACCATGGCAGCCCCGGTATGAACGGTGCCGGTAATGTACCGGCACCAATCATACCGGGCCGCCACATTATGAGTTTGCTCGCGGGTGGCGGTATGCACGTCTGGTCTGGCCAGACGTGCATACCGGCACCCGCGAGCAGACCAGTATGCTAACAACGGACCCGTCATTAATGGGTCCATTGTTAGCATCCTCCCCATTCCCATTGAGCCCTATAGGGGCTCAATGGGAATGGGGACGTACCGGGTCCGGGTCCCGAAAATGGGAATTACCGGGCCCGCAAAAGTCGGGATGGGCCGGTAAGTCCCTTTTTCCGGGATCCGACATGAGTTTGGAGGTAGCCATGCCGGCATGGATACCTCCAAACTCGTAATGAGGCCCACTGTCTGAAACTGGCTGTAGGTGACCCTCAAACAGAGTAGACCAAAGATTGGACAGAAAACAGCAATAGGGGCCTCTGGAATGGGATGGTTTGAATTAGTTACATTTGTCTAGCGTTTACAACCAACTGAATTGCCTCACAGAACTTCACAGGTGCTAGTGAAAGGTGGTGGGTTGAGGACAGGGGTCAGAAATCATTCACTTTCCCACAAAGTTAAAATGTGGGGCCTGGAATCAGAAAATGTCCCATCAGTTGAGAAACAATAAGCAAGTAATTTCAGTGCCAAGATACCCCACCGGGGGAACGCCGGTTTATTAATGCGAGGTTATGAGGCGTTATGTTATGTTATGGTACATGTGTGGAATGTCTTCAGGATGGAAACTGAGGGGCTCCTTCCGCCCCTCGCTTCCCGTTGCCCCCTCCCCAGACACATTCTCCTACTGCTTTTTTCCAATACTCATATGATTCTGGCATTATTTGGAAAAATATGGAAAGCGCTTCGCTCTTAAATAATAACCCATTGTGAACATGTTGATCAGTGTCTGCTAATTGACAAAACGTCTTGTAAGCTTTGTTTAATTGGCAAATAAAAGCACTGAGCCGCAGCGGCAAGGAATGGATTCCTTATAGCAGTAATTATGTACATATGAGAATTTAATGAAGAGACATTGCATTTTTAGGGTATTAATGAAAATCAATTATTCATAAATTACTAAATCTCTGACTTAATGTATCACTTTATTAAAGTACACCTCGTCTATCAGACTGAAGGGTCTAAAAGCCAGGTTGAGTGATAGTGGGTGAGTTGAAGGGGCTATGGGTGGGCTATTTCTCAAGAGACTGGGGAGGGACGGCTGCAATATGAGGTCTCTGTGCAGGTTTATGTTCATTCAAAGCTTTTACGTGACATGCAAGCGACTTCCTTCAGTGGGTTAAGACGTGATTAACCACAGAAAAGCAACGTAGGCAACTTCACGCAAGCTTTTGAATGTTGTCCGAAACGCCCTATGACCAGCAGTGGCTGTGTCAGGGGCGTGGTTCAACATTAGGCTTCGGAATGAGGTAGGTACCACCTACTGGTCTCTGCCAGATAGGGCTCTCCTTACCAATAAACCGTCTTGGATCCGGAACATCTTGGAAAACTTCATCAGCACCCGGAGATCCTCTTTACTTGTGCAATCTGACTCTGTTAGAGGAAAACTCACAAAATCTTTAATGTGTGGATAGAATTTCCCAGTGATCGGGTCCTCTTTCGGTGCAGTGATAAAATCTGCATCTGGGGTATCTTTACTCCACTGGGCAGTCTAGAGTTCACTATTCGCACAAGTTTGTGACCTGGTGACAGCAGCAACTTGGATTTCCCCCAGCAGGGATTCTGTTTCTATGAAATCCCACTGCAGGGCTCTGGTTTTAGCCAGCTGGTCAGTCAGGTCATTCCCAGTCTTGTCTGACCCCTCTTTTCTGGAATTACCCCTTCTTTTATTCCAATGGATGGTCATCTCCTTGGAGGTCATCAGATCGCCAATTGACTGGATCAGTTTGGCGTGCTTTAGGGGATACTGTTGGCACAAAGCATGCCTTGATTCTTCCATTTAATCAGGTGCTCAACAAACCCATTCCTGACATAGTCACAGTCAGTGTTTATTAATTGAGTTGGTGGTGCACTGCAGTGAGGATGGCTTGATGAACAGCCATCAACTCTGCAACCTGACTACTTTGGGGTCCTATTTCTAACCAGCTGATGGTTTTGGGGTATCATTCACCCACACGTTCCTAATGCCAATCACCAGTTCTTTTTCCATGTTGTTATCAACATGGTAGGAGCACCCATCCACATAAACTGTGGGTATCCCCTGACATGTGTCCCCCTCTTACACTTCCAGGGAAGTAAGATATTCCTCCATATTGTCATTGGTCCTCAGACTTTCGTCCTCGAGACAGTTTTCTCTAGCACAATCATGCAATTCCGTCAACCCATGCGCTAGTGGACTCTTCTTGTTTTGGCCATATCTGACCTCCACAGGAAAGTCTTGCATGGACAGACTCCAGGAAGTAATTCTGGAATTACTAACGTTCCCCGCCCGCATTCTGTCACTTTGTAGCTACTGTAAGGGTTGGTGAGGAGTCTTGACAATGATGTGCTAGCCCCGTATGAATGGGCAGTAGACTTTCAGTGCCAAACCATTCCTAGCAGTGCCTTCTCGCACTCATTGCATTTTTTCTCCACACAGAACCAAGTCTTGCTCACCTACAAGATTACTCTGTTGACCTTGTCGTGCTTTTGATACAACACCGTTGTTAGACGAAGGCTAACAATTGATGGCAATCCTGAAAGGGTTGATTCTGCAGCGGGGTATTAGCTAGTGCCAGGCTTTCTGTGACTTCTCGGCAACGTGAGACATCCTGTCACCAGTGATTCAGAGAGATTTAGGATAAGGTGAGAGTTTGTGAGTGAACCTGATCAGTGTGTTTTTAGAGAGGCCCGCCAATGCACTGTACCAACATTGGGGTGAAAACATTACTAAGCACAGATACCGGGATAAATCCTGGGGTGGACAGGGAACCAAAAGAGGCCCTGGAAATAATGTTCAAAGTGGCCCCATATTACACATTTTCAGCAAGTCCGACTATTTGCCTATGAGAAAATTTGAAAATAAAATCGATTGCCACACAAAAGAGGCCCAGGGTGCAAAGGCCTACTGGGGAATTTCCAGAGCTCCCTGTAGGCCAGTCCAGCCCTGCCAAAGTGCAGAGGCCTACTCGGGAATCTCCAGAGTTCCCGGTAGGCCAGTCCAACCCTGCCCAGGGTGCAGAGGCCTACTGGGGAATCTCCAGAGCTCCCTGTAGGCCAGTCCACCCCTGCCCAGGGTGCAGAGGCCTACTCGGGAATCTCCAGAGTTCCCTGTAGGCCAGTCCACCCCTGCCCAGGGTGCAGAGGCCTACTGGGGAATCTCCAGAGCTCCCTGTAGGCCAGTTCACCCATGCATAAATCCAAATATTTGGGAGCTCAAAGTAATATTCGAGTCTTCCAAAATTGGAGCACCATTCACAAAGTTAATGACTTGTTTTTTTGTCTTTATTTATGTTTCGTTGTTTTTATCCTCTACTGAAACACTCAGGGATCATGTACTAAAGACACTGAAACGTTTTTAGTAATTTTGTTAAAACGACACCCACTGTTTGAGATCGGCCTTTGTGAGCCTTGGACATCCTTTTTTGCCAGCTATTCTTCAGCCTAACCCCCTCACAGCATAAGTGATATGAAGGGTCCCAGTGGGCGAAGACTCCCTTTATACAGGAAGCCCTGTATTCCAAAATGGTGGCCACCACCTGCTGACGTGGGCCGTGGCTGAGCCTGTTGCAAACTCTGGAGAGAACAAGGAGTGCCGCTTCCCTACTGAACGGCTGGTAGAGGATTGGCTCCTCTCTGATGCCTCGGTAGACACACCCTCCATTCCCCACCTAGCCTGAGACTGGGTGATCTTCTCTCGTTTGTTTCCTCCCCAGGTTGCTTGTAGATCTCGTGCTTAAATAGCCTGCCCACCACCTCCCCGTTGTTATCTCCCCGCCCCCCATGTATATATGCTTCCCTCGCTGTGCCCTTTCTCCTGTGATTGTAAAGCTCTCTGTTACTTCCCGAAGCTAGGTCTGCGCTCAAAAAAATACCCTAATAATGGTAATAAGGACAATAATGAAGAGTGGAAGGTCTTCCTCCCACGTCTGGAAGGCCAGAGCCGTGAATTACTCTGTTCCAGGCTTGCATGCCTTTACTGCGTTGACATTAGCAGCACAGGTATTAACTGTGACAAAATTGTGGTGCAGGTCTTTACTGCGCTGCTAATGCCGACGTGGCAAGGATCCATGTCCTTGCTCGGATGGTGCCGGGAGATGTGGGGAAGTGGTGTTAGGGGGCATGGAATGGGTGAAGCCTGGGTGGGGAGCTGCAAAATGTAAGAACAGAGCAATGTACAAAGGTGTGAGAGTGTGGGTTGGGACATGACAGCAGAGCAGTGAAAGAGGAGGGTGGGGAAGAGGTGGGATGAAGGGGGTTGATGGGCAGCCCCCCCCCCCCGTCCTTGAAGCACAAGGAAGGCTGCATGGCCCAAATAGTCCCAGTGTGGGAAGTGAAGGCCTGCAAGGGGCCCGCCTGGTCAATGATGCGTGGAAATTGAGCGCTGGGAAGTCCAGGAACCCTGTTCCAGCCCTACCAGCCTTTTCCCAGAACTATTTGGGCAGGAAATCGTCCAACAGGCAAAACATTGGGGCTCATTACGGGTTGTGGAGTGCAAGTAAAATGCAGCAGCATTACTGTATACCTCTGTATTACCGCACCGCTAAACTACAACTTTGTCAGAAAGTTGGATTCACCTCCAGCCAGCTTTCTGCCAAATTTCAGCAGAATAACTGCTGCGGTAATTGCACCAAAAATTCCCCATGGAGTCCTATGGAATTAATGGGGACTAACACTGCCTACCACCAATTGGCGGTAAAGGAAATACAGTTTGGTCTTACCTCGGCGGATGTACCGCTGATATACTACCAAACTTATAATGAGCCCCATTGTCTTAATAGGACTAATGCTTCACTTTTATTTTTTACAGATCTCTTGCCCTCGGGTTGTGAGGTTGTGAGGCTAAATGAAACATTTAAAAACATTATCCCAATGTTTCTTATCTCCAAACACTGAACAAAGAATTAATGGTCTAGAGCATACTGTCTGAAACTGGCTGTAGGTGACCCTCAAACAGAGCAGACCCGAGTGGACAGAAAATAGCAATAGGGGCCTCCGGAATGGGATGGTTTGAATTAGTTACATTTGTCTAGCGTTTACAACCAACTGAATTGCCTCACAGCACTTCACAGGTGCTGGTGAAAGGCGGTGGGTTGAGGACAAAGGTCAGAAATCATTCACTTTCCCATAAAGTTAAAATGTGGGATCTGGGATCAGAAAATGTCCCATCAGTTGAGAAACAATAAGCAAGTCATTTCAGTGCCAAGATACCCCACCGGGGCGACCGGGGGTCTATACATGCGAGGTTATGAGGCGTTCTGTTATGTTATGTTATGTTATGGTAAATGTGTGGAATGTCTACAGGATGGAAACTGAGGGGCTCCTTCCGCCCCTCGCTTCCCGCTGTCCCCTCCCCAGACACATTCTCCTACTGCTTTTTTCCAATACCCGTATGATTCTGGCATTAGAAGGAATAATTTGAAAAGCGCTTCGCTCTTAAATAATAACCCATTGTGAACATGTTGATCAGTGTCTGCTAATTGACAAAACGTCTTGTAAGCTTTGTTTAATTGGCAAATAAAAGCACTGAGCCGCAGCGGCAAGGAATGGATTCCTTATAGCAGTAATTATGTACATATGAGAATTTAATGAAGAGACATTGCATTTTTAGGGTATTAATGAAAATCAATTATTCATAAATTACTAAATCTCTGACTCAATGTATCACTTTATTAAAGTACACCTCGTCTATCAGACTGAAGGGTCTAAAAGCCAGGTTGAGTGATAGTGGGTGAGTTGAAGGTTCTATGGGTGGGTTATTTCACAAGAGACTGGGGAGGGGCGGCTGCAATATGAGGTCTCTGTGCAGGTTTATGTTCTTTCAAAGCTTTTACATGACATGCACGCGACTTCCTTCAGTGGGTTAAGACGTGATTAACCACAGAAAAGCAACATTCTGAGTGTCCACTAAAATATGCGTATTCACCGTTCTGACAAAACAGATCTATTACCT
This sequence comes from Ambystoma mexicanum, assembly GCF_040938575.1. Taxonomy (NCBI): domain Eukaryota; kingdom Metazoa; phylum Chordata; class Amphibia; order Caudata; family Ambystomatidae; genus Ambystoma; species Ambystoma mexicanum. The sequence continues at coordinate 1,618,551,446 of NC_090932.1, read as the reverse complement.
GTTTCCGTGGAGCATTTTCACGTGCTCTTCTTCTTAGTTCCTACCCATGTGACGAGGAAGCCTCTCCCTGACTCAGTCATTCCTTATATCCCTAAACATAGAAGAAAGACTACATTTTCAGATTCTGCGCCACTACAGACCATAACATTGCACGCTTCACTCCCCACCTACTGGTGAAATGCTTAAATACTGAGGAGGCGGAGGTCCACATCCTCACCATTCCCTATGGATTGCTAAGGTTGAGGAAGTCCATGTCCTCATCATTCCCTATGAAATGCTAAGGTTGAGGAGTTCCACGTCCTCATCATTCACTAGAGAATGCTAAGGACGTGGAGGCCCTCAACCTCACCATTCCCTATGGAATGCTAAGGTTGAGGAAGTCCACATATTCATCATTACCTATGAAATGCTAAGGATGTGGACGTCCACATTGCCACCACTCTCCATAATGCTGAGGATGAGGAAGTTATAATGGTTTATTGGGAGGCCACCCTTAACACAGGGCGTTCCTCCCCTCCCCAAGCTAAGTGTCAGTTTACACTTCAAGAAATAAACAAACTGGTCAATGAACAAAAGTCATTTACTGTCAGACTCCGTCCTTGGAAGCTCTGGCAGAGTTGGAAACATTAGATCACAGGAATTGTTTTAGCATTCTAGTGTTCCCCAACATGGCCGCCACAGCTATATATGGAGACCACGCCCCTTAGAACAGCACGTTGTATCGTCATTTTGACACTCTAATGCTGCGGTGCTAGCACTGTATTGTTCCTCCTTGTGCCTTTTCCCTGCCCCTGTTCCCGTACCTCCTGTGTTCTCTCTCTCTCTATTCGGGGTAGGTACCTCTGTGCACAGGTGACTTGGCGCCGGTGGTTCGGCTCGTTTCTTGTTTTCCAGGTGAGTGTCACGACCCTCGCCCAAAACCCCCTCTGGCAAACCCATTGGCCAGGTGGAGTCAGGACTCGGGCCTCTAGAGCCTGGCATCCTCTTCAAATCCCTCATGGGGCCAGTCCTGGTGCCTATGGCCCCAGGCTCATACACCATGAAAAACAATGTGCTTGGGAACTACTTTATTGTATTGTCAGCCAACATGGAGGCATCCACATAGCTTGGTTCCTAAGAACCAAGCTATGCAGTCTAGTGTTTTGGGTGTGGTAGCCTAGGGACTACTTTACCTGGACTATTTTGTTGGGGCTATTTAAACCACACCCGAGCAAGACAACACCCTTCTCGTTACTTTGCAGCTTGCAACGTGCCGCTCACCGTTTCCAGCTATTCCCTCGAACCTCGAAGAAGCAGTACCTGCAAGGAGACAAAAGGAACATCATTAGCAGCAGCATCTTACCTGCACTCTTCATCTTTAAACACTCGCAGGTACTGAGAACAGCTTCCTCAAATCTGCATGCCTCCTGGACAGAACGACCTTAAAGAGGAAGATAGAGGCAACATTAATGAAAGCAGTAGATATATTTACAAATTACGAACTGTTCAAAAGGCTTACCTGGCTGGTCGCCTCTCGGCTGGCACCACTCCGGACATTCCACTCACGCTGAAGAACACCGTGACCTACAAGGAAAGAAAACACAGGTTAGCAAAGGCAAGACTTCGCAGCGCTGCGCATAGCGCTTACTTACCGCATCATAGCGCTCTTAATGCGCAATCATTTACCAGCGGGGCTCAACCAAGCCAGTTTGCCAGGCTGAAGCTCCGCATACCTAAGGGAGAAAAAAGAGACATTTTAAACAAAGAAAGGCATGCAGGATAGTGTTAGGCGGAAACCTGTTCAGTTCCCTCTGGGACCACTGCAAAAGATTTAGGACTACAGGTGTTTGTCAGTAAACCCACTTGGTAGCAGTCTGTATCACACAGATTCACATGGTAGCTGTGGCTGAGCAGTCAGACTTCCCTCAAGAAGAGTTAAGCAGTATGTGGAGTATACAATATAGGGCAATTCTTCACAGTAAGACAAGCAAACACGCAACAAGGCTTCAGTGTATAGATATACAGGTATTTATTTATAACGGAACATCTATAGAAAACACTCTGGCACTATCACGGCAAACAATTCAATTACAATTACTCTACGAAGCAAAAGATCAATCCCCCTAACAATAGTTCGACAAGTCTAGGTTTTACCAGCATCACTTATTTACAGACAGAGGTGTATGCTGCCACCTAGATGGCACTCTAGTATTCATTAGGACGGGAGAGAAAAATAGTAGGTTACGAAATCAACACAGTTCAATACTTCACGGGAAAAATGCAAGGCAAGAAGACAAGAACCACAATAGATCATAAAGTTCAGAGGCCAGGCCCACTCGGAGAGAGGCAAGGCGATATGTCCCAAAAAGTCTCTTTGTGGAAATGCGTTCGAGTCTGTGTAGCAAATTGTTATTAGAAGATTGAACCAGTTTTGAACAATATGCTAGAGAAAGCTAGTAGGCGACCCTATAGAGAGGCGAGGATTAAGACACCTCACTCTATCCGGCAACAAGGGACGCCAGGCGGACACAGTACCTTGATTGTGGAGAGACAGCTCCGGTGGGGGCAGTTGTTCCTGGTGGTGGATGCACGTCGGGTCTTTGCCAAGAGTAGAGATGATCTCGTCATCGAAGAAAAGTGAAGTCCGGTGAACCACCAGGGAAGAGACCAGCCGCGGAGTGCTCCGTCACAAGGCACCACCTTTTGGTCGTGGTACAGGGGTAGTGGCTATCCGGTTGCCGAGGTGCTCTGCACGGGCAATTCGACCACTGCGCCCTGAGGCGAAGAAAAAGCAAAGGGGACTGGTTGTTCCCACTAGTCAGGGGAAGAGACTCTCCGGCTTGGAGATCTCCTCTGTCGTTGGGAAGTGGTGAGTCGGTTCAGCAGGGCTCCACCGGAGGTGTCGTCGTTGCAGGTCGGCTCAGCTTTACCCTCGTCGGATTCTTAGGTCCTGTGGCGACTTCTGAAGATCTAGTCCCAAAAGCCCTGCTTTTATGCAGAAAACCCCCATTCATCCAGCCTAGCTGTCAATCAACACACACTAAGTGGTGAGCGGGGAGGCTCACCACTTGGGCCAATCACACCAGAGTGCGACCGGAGTTGGCAAGGCAACTCGGTCCAGGGTGCCTAAACCCCCTCCCACACCCCTGTGGTAACCCAGACAGAATGGCACCACTTTGGAGGGTCTCTGTACAGAGGCCCGCCAAAAGTGGAACAAAGGGCTCAACCTTTGGTTTAGGAGTCACAGAGACGAACACAGACGCCATTTTACAAAACCGAGTTCTGGCAGAAAATACCATCCGATAGACTTATTTAAGATAAATAGACCGGTAGTATGTTAGAGACTAACGAGAAAAAGTATCAATCTCGAACAATGGGAAGAATCCCATGGAGTTATATTCAGGGTCGAACATAACAAGTAGTTTCCACTGCCACCAGCCAAAACTCGACGAGGGGGGACGGGACAGCGCCCCCTCGAATAACAGATCCAGGAGTAATGGAATTACCCCTACTAGTACATCCATAATAGAATGGTTTGTACTAGTTCTGTTAGTAAATTTAGGTCTAGTAAAGCCAATGGTGACTTTACATGCCTGGGGAGACAGTAGTCAGTCCCCGGGTATGGAGTCTATGACAAGGGTCCGCTAGGACGCCCCAGTGTTACGGCACATAGGGTGCGGTGTAACACACATAGAAAAACATATGAGACCCTATGGAGTAAAAGACCCCATAGCCCATAGAACACATTGACAGTTAAAGGAATTACACACATTCATGTCCAAGAGTGGGAGAAAAAGAGTCTCACTCTTGGCAGGATGGAAAAAACAAACTCCAGAAATCCAGCAAAGCTGCTGGGGGACTCACTAGGTTAGGAAATTCAGCCTAAACAGAGAATTCTCCCTAACACTCGGCCCCCCCAGACTAAGGGACAGGAGGATTTAATCCACTCCTGGATGAATCTCATACCTCTAGTCGATAACATACATCCTAGAGAGACCATCAGCATTTTGGTGGTGACACCCTGACCTGTGCTCAATGGTGAAATCGAACCCTTGCAGGCAGATCGACCATCTCAATAGTTTTGGGTTTTCATTAACCATCTCAAGGGTTGGTGGTCAGTCTGAATGACAAAAGTAGAACCATACAAGTACGGCCTAAACTTCTTCAGAGCCCACACGATAGCAAAGCACTCTCTTTCGATTGTTGCCCACCTTGTTTCAGGATCCTTCAGCTTGCGGCTGATGAAGCAAACGGGGTGCTCCCTACCTTTCCCATCCAGTTGACTGAGTATGGCACCTATTCCTACATTCGAAGCATCTGTCTGCACAATGAAGCGTTGGCGGTAATCAGGAGCTCTGAGTACTGGGGCTTGGCAAAGAGCCTTTTTCAGGTTTTCAAAAGCCTGATTGCACTCCTCGTTCCATCTAACCTTTTTAGGAAATTTGGGCGAGGAGATGACATTCAGTGGAGAAGCTATGGTCCCATAGTTCTCTATGAAATTCCTGTAGTACCCAGTGAGGCCTAGGAAGGCTCTCACTTGGGTTTGAGTAGTAGGTGTTGTCCAATTTTGCACAGCTTCAATCTTACTCAGCAAAGGCCTTATTTTTCCACCTCCTACCTCATGTCCAAGATAGACTACCTTACTCTGTCCAATTTTTGGCATTTAATCGCCTTTATGGTCAGATTGGCTCGTCCAAGAGCCTGCAAAACATCTCTCAGGTGGGTTACATGTTCTTCCCAGGAATTGCTGAACACTGCGATGTCATCCAAGTATGCCATGCAGAAGTCCTCCATCCCATTCAGAACCTGGTTTACCATCCGTTGAAACGTAGCAGGTGCATTCTTCAATCCGAAAGGCATTACCTTAAACTGGTATAAGCCAACGGGGGTAGAAAATGCAGTTTTCTCCTTGGCATGGTCTGTCAGGGCTATTTGCCAATAGCCTGACGTCAAGTCAAATGTGCTGAGGAACTTGGCGGCGCCAAGTTTATCCACCAACTCATCTGTTCTTGGCAAAGGGTGGGCATCAGTCTTGGTGACTGCATTAAGAGCTCTATAATCCATGCAGAATCTAAGCTCTTTAGATCCGGCCTTTGGTACTAACACAACTGGGCTAGACCATGGACTAGTAGAGGGCTCTATTACCCCGAGATCGAGCATCTTGCTGACCTCACCTTTGATGTGGGTTTGTACGTTTTCTGACATTATGTAGCCTCTGCTCTTGACCGGCAGACAGTCACCAGTGAGTATGTCGTGCTGGCCCCAAGGGGTCAAGCCTGGCTAAAGCGAGAACAGAGAGGCAAACTGATTCAACATAGATTTGCACTCTTCTTGTTGCTCGGGTGTCAGATTGGAGGAGAGATTCACTCCTTCAATTTGTTCGTCCAAAGGTAAGCCTCTGAGGAGATCCAGAAGAGCTTCACTCTCTTCTTCTTCCTCCGACGATGCTAGAAGCAACGCTCCTACATCGGGTCTGGAGACATACGCTTTGAGTCGGTTGGTGTGAAAGACTGTCGGAGCCTCCTTGGGATTGCCCAAGTCCACCAGATAGTTGACCTCTCCGAGTTTACCCACAACTCTGAAGGGTCCCATCCACTTGTCTTGCAAGGCCCTCTGCCTTGTTGGGATCATAACGAGAACGAGCTGGTCTTGAGCGAACTGAACCATGTTAGCCTTTTGATCGTCCCAGTGCTTGAAGAATGCTTGTCCAGCTTTCAAGTTATCGCTTGCTTCTGTCATCATGTGTGACATTCTCCTCCGGAGACCTATCACGTAGTCAGTCACTCTGACTGGGTTGGGGGAAGGAGCACTCTCCAACCCCTCTTTAATCAGGGCCAATGGACCTCTGACGGGATGACCATAGAGAAGTTCGAAGGGAGAGTAACCTACTCCCTCCTGAGGGACTTCTCTATAAGCAAAGAGAAGGCATGGCAGTAGAAGGTCCCACTTACGCTTAAGGGGCTCTTCTAAAGCACCTATCATGCTCTTCATGGTTCGGTTGAACCGTTCTACCAACCCATTGGTTTGGGGGTGGTAAGCTGTTGAGAACTTGTAAGTAACTCCACAGGTTTTCCACATGGCTTTCATGTAGTGGGACATAAAGTTTGACCCCCTGTCAGAGATTACTTCCTTAGGAAACCCAACCCTAGTAAAAATACCAAGGAGGGCCTTAGCCACAGCCGGGGCTGTAACAGTCCTCATAGGAATTGCCTCAGGATACCTAGTAGCATGGTCTACTACAACAAGTATAAAGCTGTTGCCTGAGGAGGTTGGAGGATCAAGGGGACCAACAATGTCAATCCCTACTCTCTCAAATGGGACTCCCACAACTGGGAGAACACTAAAGGTGCCACATTCTTGGAGCCAACCTTACCAGAGGTCTGGCAGGTGTGGCAGCTCCTGCAGTGTTTTTCCACTTCGGCCCCCATCTTTGGCCAATAGAAGTAGAGCGAGAGCCTTTCCTTAGTCTTCTTGAAACTCAAGTGACCAGCCAAAGGAATCTCGTGGGCTAACTGCAAGAACTGTGGTCTGTTCTCTTGGGGTACTACACGTCGTTTGTAGTCTCCAGGTGCAGACACGGTCGGTTCACTGTAGAAGAGGCCATCTTCCCAGTGCGACCTGTATTTCCCAGGCTCTTGCCCTACAGCCTGAGCTTCTGCCTGGTGGCGAAGACCTTCCAGAGTTGGACATTCTCTCTGTCCCTTACTGAAGTCTGCCCTGCTGGGTCCAACCTCTGCCAGTAAAGACTGCAGCTCAGGATGGTCAACAGGATCCAGATCTCCAATGAGTTCCTGGCCTTCTATTAGCTCTTCCTCAGAGTCTAATTCTACCACACAGGGTTGTACCTCCCTCTCAGCCTCAGCTGGATGTGGAGTTACGGGTGTAACTTTGGACAACCACAGGGAAGTCTGTGTTGGCTGCACTGGAATGCCGGCTGCGGGTTTCGGGTTAGAAGTCTTAGGTTTCCCCTTCGCTTCTGTTTTCTTTGAGACAGCGGCCGATAATTCCAGTGGAGCAGGAGTGATTTCTCTCTTCATCATCTCCTGGAGAGTACCGCGCATGGTCCTCTCTCTTGCGGGTCTGGTTAGCTCCTGTAACCGTTTACTAGGAGGTCTGGGAGTATGCGATACAACTCCGAGAGTTTTCAAATCGTTACCCAACAGTACGCGTCCTGGTACCTCACTCTGTATGCTGACAGGTATCTTCACAGTCATGTCGTTACACTGGATGAGAACTGGTAATTGGGGAAGCATCTGCACAGGCCCTCCAGCTAACTTGGTGAGGCGTTTGGGTGCCTTAGCAACATCCTCAGCCTGAAAAAATGATTTATCCACCACCGTTATGCTGGCCCCAGTGTCCCTAATGGCAGGCGTCTCCTGACCATTCACCTGGACACTGTCCTTATAATACTCTTTAGTATTATCGGGGATAGAATTATAGACATCTAAATTCTGTTGTTCCCACAACCCCAGAGATACTAAAGAAACGCTGGCTGAGACTCCAATGGGTTCGTCAGCTAGCAGTAGAAAGTTTCCACTTGCCATTTGGACGTCCTCCTCTGGAGCGAAGGCTAAGGAGACAAGCTGGACCCCTGAAGGTTTACCCTTACATCTGGGATCTCCTTTCACGTGGTCAGTCGAGCCACAAACAAAGCATTTACTGAATGCTTTCTGGAATGGTGGCTTGTTCTGGCCTCCTTCCGGTTTTACACCAGAAGAAACACTATTCTGCTACGGTTTTCCTTGTGGTTTACCCTTCTGGTTTTGTTTGGAGCCCTCTTTGGAATTTGAGTTATTAGAATTCTCTTTTGAGTCTTTTTTAGGCTGCTTTCCCTCATCCTTTTTCTGAGTTGCCGCAGAATCCTTGTGAGTAGCCCTGTTGGCAACCCACAAGTCAGCAGCCCTAGCTAGCGTCCGGGAATGCCAAGTGCTGTCTGAGCTCAGGAGAACAGGCATCATAAATAGACTCCAACATAAAAAGATTCTTCATACCCTCATAAGTGTTCACTTTGTAACCCTTAATCCATCCCTCTAAGTTTTTCAACCCTTCACTCACCCAGGTAGCCCAAGGGGTACCATCATGGTTTTTGAGGGTTCTAAACCTCTTAAGATACTGGGAAGGGGTCTTCCCGAATCTAGCTATCAAAGCTAGTTTCACACTTTCGTAATCCGTCTTATCTGCCTCCCCCAATTCCATTACCACATCAGTCGCAACAGGAGGGAGCCTAGAGAACAACCAGGGAAGTAAATCGTTCCCGGTGATGTCCTGGAGCCCATGATTGTACTCAAACAGTTTTAACCAATCCAACACATCCAATCTCGGTTCATACATACCCACTAATTCCTTCGGCATCCGGGGTCTTTTGGGACTGGAGCTCCTAGAGGAACCAGAGGAGAGAGAAGCATTTTCCATAGACAACTTTTTCATCTCTAACTCGTGATTAAGTTCTATTTCTCTGAGTCTTAACTCAGCTTGCTTCTGCTCAGCCTGGGCATTCATCCGTCTGAACTCGAGCTCTTGGTTTCGTTCGGATTGGGCCAAGAACCGTTTGTATTCTAATTCGAGCTTCATTTTTTCGAGTTCAAAATAAGCAGGGTTACTTGTGGGACCTGGTATGGGCCCCGTAGGTACAGCGGGTAAGGCAGGTAGAGGAGCAGGGGAGACAGTTTTGTTAGCCTCTCCTTCCCCTTCAGCCTCTTCATCACTATCATCACAATTATGATTTAGATCAACACCATCACTGTTATCTACATTTGCTGGAGAAATTGGTTCCTCTGAACCAGTACCCAGACTTTGGTTCGCCAGCAATCTCTCTATTAGTTCTAATTTCTTGCCTCTTACAGAAAGATTCTCTTGCCTACAGAGAGCTCGCAAACTCTCAGTATTTTCACCTGACAAGGATTCTTGACTGTAAGTTTCTATCGTAGACATGTTTTTGAAAGTTGCTTTTTAGTGCTAAGCTTTGTGGTTAGTTATCCTAAAGTGTCGAAAAGCACTCTAAACTGTATACTCGATACAAATCCCACCACTGTACACCAGTGTTAGGCGGAAACCTGTGCAGTTCCCTCTGGGACCACTGCAAAAGATTTAGGACTACAGGTGTTTGTCAGTAAACCCACTTGGTAGCAGTCTGTACCACACAGATTCACTTGGTAGCTGTGGCTGAGCAGTCAGACTTCCCTCAAGAAGAGTTAAGCAGTATGTGGAGTATACAATATAGGGCAATTCTTCACAGTAAGACAAGCAAACACGCAACAAGGCTTCAGTGTAAAGATATACAGGTATTTATTTATAACGGAACATCTATAGAAAACACTCTGGCACTATCACGGCAAACAATTCAATTACAATTACTCTACGAAGCAAAAGATCAATCCCCCTAACAATAGTTCGACAAGTCTAGGTTTTACCAGCATCACTTATTTACAGACAGAGGTGTATGCTGCCACCTAGATGGCACTCTAGTATTCGTTAGGACGGGAGAGAAAAATAGTAGGTTACAAAATCAACACAGTTCAATACTTCACGGGAAAAATGCAAGGCAAGAAGACAAGAACCACAATAGATCATAAAGTTCAGAGGCCAGGCCCACTCGGAGAGAGGCAAGGCGATATGTCCCAAAAAGTCTCTTTGTGGAAAGGCGTTCGAGTCTGTGTAGCAAATTGTTATTGGAAGATTGAACCAGTTCAGAACAATATGCTAGAGAAAGCTAGTAGGCGACCCTATGGAGAGGCGAGGATTAAGACACCTCACTCTATCCGGAAACAAGGGAAGCCAGACGGACACAGTACCTTGATTGTGGAGAGACAGCTCCGGCGGGGGCAGTTGTTCCTGGTGGTGGATGCACGTCGGGTCTTTGCCAAGAGCAGAGATGATCTCGTCGTCGAAGAAAAGTGAAGTCCGGTGCACCACCAGGGAAGAGACCAGCCGCGGAGTGCTCCGTCACAAGGCACCACCTTTTGGTCGCGGTACAGGGGTGGTGGCTATCCGGTTGCCGAGGTGCTCTGCACGGGCACTTCGACCACTGCGTCCTGAGGCAAAGAAAAAGCAAAGGGGACTGGTTGTTCCCACCAGTCAGGGGAAGAGACTCTCCGGCAGGGAGATCTCCTCTGTCGTTGGGAAGTGGTGAGTCGGTTCAGCAGGGCGCCACCGGAGGTGTCGTCGTTGCAGGTCGGGTCAGCTTTACCCTCGTCGGATTCTTAGGTCCTGTCGGGGGGAAATTCTGCCGGGGTCGGCCGGGCCGTCCGCAGACCTCCAGGCAGGGAGGCCCCAACTCCTCCCGTGTGTATCCCAGATAAGATGAGATAGAGTATGAGACGCACACAAGGAGCAAGGTGACTCTGCTGTTTATTAGACAAAACGGCAGGGATGGGTCAAGGAGCGCACGCGTTCGTCCTGACACACACACAATTGTGGGGCTCGCAGGCCCTTTTTACTGTATTATGACGCGCTACTTGCGTCACTTCAGAAAGTTAACAAAAAACCTATCGCCACTCTTAATTGGATGTTCGAGTGGTAGGGTTAGTATAGCACACATATAGAGAAAGATATTAGTGGATAAGGTGTAGTCAGGTGGTATATCTGGGTTGTCCCTACAATTAGATACATGAAAATTGTTACATGAAGGCTCCTGAGGATTGGCTAAATGTGCTGGCGTCAGTGATAAGAGCCCCAAGTTCTGATTGGTGCACCCGTGAGCTTCCCAGCCTGGGACCACCGTCGTTCCCAGCTCTCGGTGTACCTGTAAGTTGCAACAATGTTTCACTATGGGTACATGCAGACAATGTGAGGACTTATTCATAGCTAGACGGGGTACCGTTCCCACTGTTGCAGATGTCCATTGAGCCTTTCAAGTGTATCTGCCAGTGTCTCGTAGCGAGGGATCCAGACGCCTCTGTTCTCCAGGGTTTGGCATCTCGTCAGGTTCGGCTTGATCACGTGGGGAGGGACCGTGAAAGAGGCATAATTCTGCACAATTAATATTGTTTTTCTACTGTGCGTCTGGTTTAATTTGTCGGTGTGACTTTAACGTTGGTGCGCGGAGTGCGAGATTGCAACATCGTGCCTTTGATGATTTGCTCTTGGAACGTGGGTTTGCAACATTGCGACCTTGGCTGGTTGCTTCGCCAAGCTCATTCTGTAGGATCAGCAACTGACTCTTGTCTTGTTGATGTCCACGGGAGCTCTTGTTTGAGGCCTACTTTGGCCCGGTGCATAAGTTGTTCGTTTGGTGCACAGGTGCTTTAGGTTATAGGAGCATATAATTCCATAATCGGTATTGTCTTTATTATATTTCTCATCGTTGTACCTGATTTCAAAGAGAAGCGTGAGCAAGCTAATAAAAGTTCATGACGCGTCTTGCGTTTCTGCATTCTGAAAGCCTATATAAAAATAATAAAGATGCACGTCCGTGAATATGCCTGTCGCCTACGTCATAGCACTGAGTATATTCTTCGTGTAGGTTGGTGTGGGAATGTCCAGTGTGTATATTTGTACAGATGTGCTTCCCGCTGTCTAGGTCGTCATGGCATCTCTAACGACGTGTAGATTTTAGTCTAGTTGATCCGTGCCGCAGGTGTCGGCATGGCCAGTGCGGGCTGCTGGGCAAGCAGATGGACACATCCGTATGTTCCTGTACCAGGGTATCTGGTCGTCTGGTAAATGGGCAAACTCTTCTCGTGGCGGGTGTTTGGGTCGTGACCCTCTAGGCCAAGCGCGAGAGGTGAAGGACGGGAGCCTGGTTTTCCATTCTCCCACTTCAGTCCCCCCTCTGGTCGACTTGTCGACCACAAACATATCCTTCTCGTTATCTCCTCTTACTCGCCATATCTTGGTTATTCCTCCGAGATGTCCATAGTGGTTTACATGATCTTCAAATGACCAATACATATATTCACAGGTACCCCCAGGAGTACAATATACCCATCTTCCTATGTAGCTCCTGGGGTTTCTTGGGTTCTCGGTCTTTACTGACGGTGGGTCTAGATGGTTGGTAATTATTTGGGTGCGCAGCTTCTCCCTTTGTGTATAATTACACCTGTATGCTGGCCGTCATCTGCTGGCATCAAGGGGTGCATTCCCACCATTTCCAGCAATTCGTCAGTATTGCGTGCCTTTCGTGCCTTCCAAAATCTAATTATGATCAGGGTAGCTCCAGCCAATATGGTACAGCCCACTATTATTTTTAGTCCATCTGACAGCCAGGATGGCATCCATGACCATAATAGTGAAAACCAGCTCTCATCCTTGTTCACACCATTGCTTTCATCCGTCATTTTGGAGTGCATCTGGGCTAATTGTGAAACTGCTTCTGTCAGTGTACCATTGTCAGCATCATTGGCAGGTATGAACGTGCAGCATGATTGTCCTATCTTTGCACAAACTCCTCCTTCCATTGCTGTGAGAAGGTCCAATACATATCGGTTCTGTAGTGCTACCATCCTTACAGCTCGCAGCTCTTCTTTTATTGCGTTGAACCCATTTACAGTAGAATTGATGGTCATCATTAGTTCCCATCTAGTTATTTGGAGCCATTTTGCGTTTGCGTAGGCCTGTAATCCCGGGTGTATTATTGAGGAGAAGAACATTGCTGCTCTGCTGAATAGTCTGTGTTCTGGCGGTATTGATGTTAGTGCCGTTTCCGACCTTCCCCATAGGTAATTTCCTGTCAGCGGCTCTCCTTGTCTTTTTCTTCTATTTAGGACAGTGTCATTGCTGTTGGTCCTGTTCCCTTGCTCCTCTTGGAGTGGTGCAGATCTCTTTCTTCTCTTATCCCCTTCATTCATTCTAGGAAAGTTCGCCACATCGACGTGCTTCTTAGGTACCACTAGTGATGGTACATTGACGTGTACCATTGTGCACACACCATTCCACAGGGGAGGCAGTGTATGGTATGCCTTTTCTCCACAGGCCCAATAATGATCCATTATTACTGCTGTTCCTGCTCCCCCTCAGGTAACTCCGTCACACTTGCGCAATTGGTGTTATATCCTACGTCCACCTCTCCTTTATGCTGGTAACATACCTTGGGCGCAGCCAACGGTAGTATAGCTATTGGGTGTTCATCTTCTTCTACCCATGTGAGCATTGGTACATACTTGATCCACGTCGTCCAACATCGGTGATTGTGTGTCTCGATGGTTGAGATAGTTTCTTTTGTTACCATGTTGCTGCCAATCACTCCTATCTCCCAGCTGTTATCCAGATACACCTTTCCTGTTATCGTCAGTAGCGGCCTCTCCCAGCATCCTTGTTTACCCGGAATTTCAGTGGCGTACCAATCACATGGTAGATACTTCAGTGTTACTTTCTGTGTTTCTCCTTTTGCAGGGCCACTTGTTATATATTTGAATGCTTCAGCATGTAAACTGGTCTTGTGATAACTCAAGTAGGTCTTGAGGAAGTTGTTTTCATATGGGTATGAGTCTCGTGTTTTCCATGTCATGTGCACTACAGTTCCTTGAAATCTTCCTTTCGTCTGGAACAGTGCCAAGTATATTATGCACTGTGCTACTTTCTCATTTATTTCTGTAGCAACAAATGTTCGTGAAGCACTCATGGCGTATGGTATTAATGAGCAGACGTAGCAGCTATCCTCAGTTGTCTGCTTACCAATGCGGGTCATGTGTTGGTACCATATATTGTTTGTGACGTGTGCTGAATCTTGTACATAATTATCAATACCTTTATTGTCTGAGTATGTGCTGCGTTTAACTCTATTTTTCTTTGGTGTAATGTTACTACTACCACCTGACGTAACACCTGTTGCAGCAAGGAACGGGGGTATATTAGGTTTGGGTGCAGCAACAAAATTGATAGCACAGCTATACTGCCATACAGAAGCAGCCAAAAATCCGGTGATTATCAAAATCCCTATTATTTTTATTACAATTGCTAATCTCACCGGCATTTTGCTCTTACCTTGCTGCGGTCCTGGCAGCTTATTCTTGCGACGTTAAAGTTGTCCGCCTAAAAATTCTCAGAAATGCTCGTTTTAAATGTTAGTTTTGTTTTGTTTAAGCTCTCCCTATCAAATAGTCATTCAGTGCCCAGGCGAAGAGCTGCTCCCACGCTACTCTAAGTGATTGGTCTCTTAAGACCGGCAAGTATGGGCGGAGGTGGGGCATGTAATATTCTATGGCCAGGAGGAAGGCTGTGTAGTAAACACGTACCCTTCTTCTTTTTAGGTATGTTGGCCTTTTTATTTCGTATACAAATTGGTGTGACAATTCTTCTGGGTAGTTATCGTCTGGGAGTACCATCTACGCCTGGACAGTGGACTTTGTTAGTTAGCTTTCTACTTAACAATACAATAATACGCAGTTCCTGTATGTGCGAGAGAAAAAGAGAACATTCACGTGTTTACATGTGTATTTGTGCGACCAAGTTCTTTTAGTTTATGTTACAACTGTCCTGGGGGGGGGATGGCGTAATTATTTTTACTCTTTGAACGTGTGACCATGGGGTGGGCAGTGTAGTGATCACCCCTTTCTTCGTCAGTTATCGTCTCTGGGGTGTCGGGGTAGTGAGAAGGTAAGGGAACAATTGGGTCGTTGTCTGTGGTAGAACTTCCTTCCGCTGTCAGGGATGTTGTTGCTGTTGTTCCAATGGACCTGTCGTTGGCGCTGGGGCGGGTCTGCAGTTTGTATATCTTTACATCATGTAGGTGGTTCCAAGCACGCTTATCCTTTAGTTTTACTGCTCTTGTTGATACGTCTTCTACCAGATGTGGACCGGTGAACCTTTTATCGTTCCATCTTCTATTGAAATTGCGAAGTAGCACGTGGTCACCTTTGGCAATTTTGCACAAGTTCTCTTTTTCTAATTCTCTACTGGCGCCTTCTTCTTTATCTCTGGTGGACCCGCCCCGTGTGCGCTCGAGCTGTTGAGACACAAACACAACACTAGTAATCAAAGATGACACATATTGATACATTTCATCACCTAGTATACTCGCTGAACTTTCGTGGTCAGTGAATGCCCTTGACGTTGGCGTTAGAGGAAGGCGCATTTGACGTCCAGTAACCACCTCGTGTGGGGTGAGGTGGTGGTCGGACCCTGGCCTGTTCCTCAGCTCGAACAATGCTAACGGAAGGCAATACAACCAACTTTTCTTTGTTGTTTGTTGTATCTTTGCAATTGCCTCCTTCAATAAGCCATTTAGGCGTTCACATACGCCATTAGCCTGTGGGTGATATGCACATGCAAATTTGTGCTTTATGCTCAGCAGGGCTGTAATATGTTGGAACATTTCGTTTGCGAAATGTGGGCCATTATCTGATCTTAATACTTCGCACACTCCCCACCTGGGGAAGACCTCTCTTACTATGAATTTGGCTGCTCTAAATGCATCTGGGTGTGAACAGGGCCCTGCTTCAATCCACCTAGAAAATGGGCATACTACTACAATCATGTATCTATTACCTTGACATATGTTGATCATATCAACATAGTCAATGTGGAGGTGCCGAAAGGGTCCTTCTGGCCGGGGTATGGTACCTCTTATCACTTTTAGGGTATGACCGGCCGTAAACTGTTGGCATGTGAGACAATTGCCGATAAAATTTGAAACATGAGAATTTAACTCGGGACAGAACCAATCATCTCTAATTCGTGCTGCAATTATTTCCTTGCCTGTATGGGCTGGGTGATGTAATTGGCTCAGGGCGGTATTTAAAAGTGCCAATGGTATTACAACTTTCCCAGTACCACTCTGGCGCCATAGTGCGTCAGTTGGTGACATTGTACATCCTCTTTTTACCCATATTTCCTTTTCGGCCATTGGTGCTGCTGCTTGTAATTCCATAATCTGTGTGGCTGGGAGATGGGTATACCCTTCTCTTATTAACATCTCCCTAGCCATTCCCCTCCCTCTCCCTCTCTGTGAGTCTGTGGGGTCCCATATCTCACCAAAGTATGCAGCATATTTCGCATGTGCGTCTGCTGCTGCATTCCCTTTTGAGACATGGTCTTCACCATTGGTGTGTGCGGTGCATTTTACTAGGGCTAGCTCTTGGGGGTCGTTTATTACTTCAATTAATTCAGCCAACAAGAGGGCATGTTGCACTGGAGTGCCGTCAGCTCTCCTAAACCCTCTTCTCCTCCATTTTGTTAGCCCTGAGTGGACAGTGGATGTAACATATGCACTGTCCGAATATATTGTTACACGTTTGTTAAAACTTTCTTTTAATGCCAATATTAGTGCAACTAGTTCAGCGGCTTGAGCAGAGTAATGCTGTGGTAACTGTACACATTTCATAGCCACACACACCGGAGCCTCCATCATTTTTACCACTGCTGCCCCAGTTCTCCTTATCCCATCTCCTTGATCAATAGTTGATGACCCATCAATAAACAAAAGCTCACCTCCCTCTAGTGCATTCTCTTCAACTTTTCTAGTACATGAATACATTTCATTTAGTTGGGTGCAGTCGTGGGCGTAATCTCCCTCCTCAATTATTTCTGCTAGAAATCTTGCAGGGTTAACAGTGCTACATCTAACAATCGCTAGTTCAGCCCTAGACAAAATGATCTCATAACCTGATGCCCTTTGTGTCGTTAGTGTGGACTTGGGTTTATTCAATATTGCAAATAATGCATGTTCCACAAACAGTGTAGTTGGACACCCCATGGTTATTGCTGATGCCTTTTCTACTGCAAAAGCAGCTGCAGCGAGGCCTTGTTCGCAAGGGAAGTGGCCTAACATCACGGGGTCTAAGTGACCGCTATAAAATGCTACTGGTTTATAGCCCATGCTTGTTTTTTGGGCCAATACTGCTTTCATTACTGCTGAGTCGCAATGTGAAAATATAAAAAATCGTCGCTCATAGTCTGGGGATGCCAGTACTGGAGCTGTTGATATCGCGTCCTTCAATTCGTCAAATGCCTCCCTCATTTCCATAGTCCACCCCAACCTTTTTTCCCCTTTATTTGCTTCCTTCAACCCCTCAAGCAGGGGTCCTATGTATGAGCTGTAATCAAATACCCATGCTCTACAGTAATTGCATAGCCCCAAAAATTGCTGCAGTTCTCTCACAGTCTGTGGCATGGGAGTGCTTGATATGGCCTGTGCTCTTTGTGGTGCAATCTTTCTTCCATATTGGGATATCAGTTGGCCAATGTACAGTACCTGTTCCTGACAGTATTGTATTTTTTCCATGTCTACTTTATACCCGTTTTCAGCCAATATAGTCAACATTTTTAACGAGTCCTCTCTGCATTTACTTTCATTTGTACTGCAAATTATTATGTCATCCACATATTGTAACACTGTGCTTTCCACCTCAACGTTACCCAAATCCATCTGTATCACTCTATTGAAAATTGAGGGTGATTCACAATACCCTTGTGGTAACCTGGTATGTTTCCATTTAGTATTTCGGTAAGTGAAACTTGTTAGATCTTGTGAGTCGGGGTGTAGTGGTATTGAGAAAAAAGCATTTTTAAGATCTATTACTGTAAATCGTGATGCCTCTGCTGGAATGCCACACAATATTGTGGCCGGGTTTGCTGTTACTGGATATTCTGCTTCCACTATTTTGTTCAAGGGCCTTAGGTCCTGTATGAAGCGCCAAGACCCCCCTTTAGCCTTGCGCACTGGGTACACAGCCGTGTTACATGGTGATTCTGAGGGGACCAATATGCCATTGTTTATAAGGGCCGTTATAGTTTCATATATGCCCTCATCTGCCTCTTTTGACAATGGGTACTGTTTTACTCTTGGTAGTATTGCACCTTTTTTCAATTTTATCCGTACACCCCCTATGCTTTTAATGCATCCTACGTCATAAGGGCTAATGGTCCATAATGATTTGGGCACCTTTGCCATATCCTCCTTAAAGAAGGGGACTGGGGTGCATGCAGGTGCCTCAAGTGCCATAGCAATTTTCTGCGCTATATGTTTGTGAGCCACTCGTAACCATATTTCTACACTCATCATGAACACCATTTCCCCCTCCTCTTTTTCTTCTGAAAACAGTTCCTCATCTGACACCTGGGTCAACCTACATCCTTCTGCTAGTGCAATCACTGCCCTCCATGCTCTTCCTTCTTTGTCTTGGGCGTGCACAGCAATATACTCAGCTGTTGTAATAATGCTTTCAATGTCTATTGCAAACACCTTTCCTTCCTGTTCATTAACAGGTGTTTCTGGTCGGAACAGGTAAGCTGCTGGCCTCCTCCATATTTTACCTTCTATCCCTGGCATCCATGCAATTGCCATGTCTGTCCCATACTGGAATATCTCGCCATCTATTGGTTCCGCCCTAATCGCTGTCTGCCCACAGTATGCTTGCATAATCTGTCGTGCTGCTAGCATGTTAATCCCTGGAGTAGAGCAAATTATACCATCCTCTGTAAATGAGATTGTCATATTTAACCTATTCATTATGTCCCTCCCCAGTATATTTACTGGTGAGGCACTATAATACAATAGTGGAACTGACAGATCGTAATCTCCGATAGATAAGGGGACGTTATCAGTAAAAGGAACCAATCCTTTAGCCCCAGAAAATCCTTGGGTGTTCATGGCTTCGCCTGACATCTTAAATTTACCTTCCCTTATGCAAGACCGGGTTGCCCCGGTGTCAACAAGGAATGATAATTTTTTGTCACCTATCGTTACCTCTATGCGTGGCTCCTCCGCACTATTAGGTGTTACTGACAGGATGGGACACACCAAGGCCGTCTGTGGGCTGTCCTATTGGGGGTATAATGATTGGCCATTTCCTGTGTAAGGGTTGTGTCCCAATACCGTCACCCTACCCAATTGTGTTTGTTCATTTTGGGGTTGTTGTGTTATCACTACTTGTTGTTGTGGCAGTGGCTGTTGTTGTGTTAATTGCTGTTGCTGCAGTGGCTGTTGTTGTGTTAATTGCTGTTGCTGCAGTGGCTGTTGTTGTGTTAATTGCTGTTGCTGCATGCCCTGCTGTTCTTGCGATGGCCTAGGTTGTGCCTGCTCATTCCATGCTGGTGTCCCTGGCCTGACCCTACACGTGCGTGACATGTGTCCTAGTAGTCCACAACTCCAACACACGGGTGGTTCTCTGTTTTGCCATGGAAAGCTCCCTGTGTTGTCCTGGTATACCTGTTGCCCTGTGGGGTATGAACTTCCAACTCCCCCCACCTGCTGTTGGGTATTATATCCGTATCCTCTCCCTCTCATAAATCCTCCTCTCCCTCTGTTATACCCATAATACCCAGCTCCTTGCATCTGGTACCCTCCTCCCACGTTTTGTGCGTGTAATTGTAGTGGCGGCATTTGCTGTATTATACTTTGTCGAGGTGCTATTAGAGCTGGGTCTTGTGCAGCCACTATTTGCGTGGGGCTTTGGGCCATTGTTGTGGGCGCAGTTATTAGTGCCCCCTCCATTGTATATTTAGTTAATTTTTTCTGTACTAGTTTGGCCTCTTCCGTTTTCCTGTCCTCTTCCTTTTGTTTCATTTTTCCTTGCCATATCCTGCAGTGATGTACTATTGTCAGCTGTATTTCAGGCCATGGTTTTACTTCCATTCCCACTACTTTCTTTAGTTGTTTCTGTACTCCTTCTGGGAGCCCTTGTACTAGTATATGATAAAATATGGCTGGTGTTTTATCCCATTGTTCTCTCGTTTCCATGCGCCACTTTTCTTGAATATCCTGTATATAATCAACGGGATCTTCATTCTCACGCATCTTACGGGAAGTGATTGCTCCTATATCTGATGTGTCTGGGTACTGTACTCTCAGTGCCTGCCATAGCGCATGTCTGCAGTTTGCAAATGGCGCCCCATCATGCGATGTGTTTGTTATTGTTATCCCATGGAATCCCGCTCTCTTCCAAATGTCGTCCGCTCTATCCCCTAATATTGATATTAACAGGCCTTTCACATCTCCTACTGCTAGTTTCTGCCCTGCGGTGTGTTTTTCCATTTCATATATCCACTTACCCGCACCTCCACTTAGTGATGGGAGCCTACATTTTATATTTTCTTTATCCGTATGCTTCCATGGTACATACTGCGGTCTAACCCCTCCTCTCTCCAACAGTGGCATTAAGTTGTGTCCTGTGTCACCCTTTATGTTCCATAATATTGAGTCCTCACACCCCTCCTCCTCCCCTATTTCCCTTACCACATCAAATTCTTCCTTGCTACCCCTCCTCCTACCTACCTCTCCTTCCCTTCCCCTTGTTTCGTCATCCTCTGTGCTTAATATGGGTATGCTTATCTGTCTGTCTTGCCTGCGGCTAGGGAGGTCTCTAAGCCGGCACGCATAGGGAGTCACTTCGTCCATGAATGGCGCAAGCTTTATTTTGCGCAGCGTGCGTGTGGTTGTTGAACATGTAGGGTGCGATGGGGGAGGGCGTGATGGAGATGGCGATGGTGTGGCTTCATGGGTTTGTTTTCCCACTAGTTGTTGCACCCTCTCCTCACTTTGTTCCAGCTCCTCCCTTCTCTTACGGATCCATGGCGAGTCTATATTGGTTCTAGTGAGGTACAGCTTATCTAAGCTTTCCCTTTCACTCTTTCTTCCTACCCTTTCTACTCCTTCTTCCTTCTTTTCCCCTTTACTGTTACTGTTTCTAAGTCTATTCGCTCCATTTCTCCTCTTCCTTTGTTATCAACTGTTCCCCCGGGTGTTGATGTTGTCGCTACTTCTCTACTTCTATATACATCCCCCCATTTTTCACTCTCCTTATTTCTCCCTCCTCTTTCCCCTTCACTCCTCTCCTCCATTTCCCTACTATTTTCCTCCCTTTTCCTTTTTAATTCCTCCATCACTTCGTTGCTCATCTGTTCCAATATTCTTTCATCTTCTTTCTTTCTTTCCCATTTCACCCTTTCTTTTTCTATTGCTTTCTCTTCTTCATATTTCTTAGCTGCCTCTGATACTACCCTCCTCCTCCATATTTCCAATTCCCTTTCCTTTTCCTCTTCTTCCTTCTTTTTTTCTCTCAATACTACTCTTGACACCCTTTCTGCTGCTGCTCTTACCCTTCCATCTTCTATCCTTTGCTCCTCATTTCGTTCCCTTAATTTGTCCAATTCGTTTTTACCCTCTTTCCTTTTCCTCACTCTCTCTTTTTCCCCCTTCTCAAGCTGTGTTAGTAATTCATTCTGCTCATCCCTTAGTTTTGCCAATTTTTCCTCCAAAATCTCTTCTCTTTGTATTAGTAGCTCCTCCCCCTTCATCTCACTCTCCCTTCTACTATCCTCGCCTGTTCTCTTTACAGCCTCCCTTTCTTCTCCCGTTAGTGAACCCCGTAATTTTAATAATATCTGTGCAGCTACCCACTCATCATGTCCTATCTCTACAATCTGTTCTTCTCCAATCCTCCCCTCCCCCACTATCTTCCTGTGAGCCACATATGGTGGAGGGCTGTAAGCCGGGTTCGAGTATCCTTCAGCCGCCCTTAACTGTCCTTCCATTTCTCCTAGTTCTCTTAAAGGGTACAACCCTTCTCTCTCAGTTTTCACTCCCTGTGTTATGGGTATCTCGTTGCTCGGTTCCTTTTTTATGTCTTCTAAAGTGTCAATCTTTTCTCTTCCCTCTCCTTCATTCTCCGCATTCTTTTTCCTTTCACACCCCTTTTCCCCATCCGTTCCCTCCTTCATAATCTCCTTTACTTCCGGTGTTTCTCCCACAGAGAACATTCCATTTGGTCCTGGTTGGGATCCCTGGAACATCCTCCATAAGTTAAACACCTCCATATGGCTCGCCAACTTCTTCCCCTTGTATGTATTATGCAGATGGTTTAGCAATGAATGTTGGGCATATGGATCGAAACTACCATTAGGCGGCCATGGTGTTAACATTTTGTTATCCGTCCCCTGGGTCCACTCTATGCTGTACTTAATTAATTTCTCCCTATGGGGTGGCAGTGTTGTGCATATGTGTTGTAGTGGGGTAGTGAGGGTGTTCCCCCACCCTCCTGACCCTTTCCCATATGACATAGTTGTGCCCTACTTGTTACTCCTCCCTTCGTTATCAGTTTACAATTTACAACCTTATATTGTTTACCTGGCCCCGTAAGTGTGGGGACTTACGACAATCCTTTACAAAGTATGCAATAATAATAAAAAAAAAAACAAGAAATAATAAAACACAAATATATATATATATGTATAATTTTGTATTGTATATTCCTTCCCCTACGGCCCCCTGCGGCCGAAGCGCACGCAGCCCCCTGTGACTGCGTACCCCTTACGACGATCTTATACAGTCGTCCTTATTCCTCGTTCTCCTCCCCCTTTTACATTTGCCGTGGCTGGCGTTCTCCGTGCTCAGCCACGCCCCTCTCCCCTTCTCCTCTTCCAATCTACTCGTTTATTGTTTATCTTCTTATCCGCTCCCTCATCATTTTTCTCTTCCCCACCACTTTCAAAACTCAATGTTCCTTGTGCTCGTGATATCCTATAAAATCCCTACTGGTGACGTCACCGATGTCTCTACGCTACTAGTACAGTCTCATTATTAGTTTCAAAATACACTTGCAATTTATCCCCGCTAACCCCACAGTTGTCTTCCTGTCTCTCCTGGAACAAGGTAATCTCATCAATAATATAATTGGACTGCACACGCTGCGTCGCCTTGCGTGTGATACGCCCCTCAACAGGAGGGCTTAACCAGCCAATTATCTTCCGTATTTGGCAACTATGCAACTAGCTACCCCCTACAGGGAAACGTCATCTACCTATCGAGTTTCTTGCTCGAACAATAGGAAACCTCATCTACCTATCGAGTTTCTTGCTCGACCAATAGGGAACCTCATCTACCTATCGAGTTTCTTGCTCGAACAATAGGGAACCTCATCTACTCATTGATCAATAAATGCCAAATCGTAGGAAACCACACACGCCCACCCCTACACGTTAGTCGCGATTTAGGCCAATCAGTGTCTACGAGCGACCACACGTGATGTTTCGTGCTCCGCCCCCCCTCTTTCACGTCACTGCTCTCGCACTCTTTTCACTCCCTTTCATTCCATTGCCAACACTATATTGTCAAACCTTCACCGCGCACCTGTGCAACACCTCCCTCCTCCCTTATTTAATTCCTCCCCCCTCCCTCACAATTTCGCGTTGCTCGTTGTGTGTGCCATGCTCACCAAGTTCTCTCGATGCAGGGCCGCTCGACTGCGTGCACCCCTCCAAGCGGCTCGCCACCTCCCCTCGTCTGGACCACGTCTGGACACTCGCCAACCGCGGGCGGGATACTTCTCAACCGGCTCCCGAGGGCCAATATCCGGATTGCGCTGTCCGGTCTTCTCGCAGCTCCGCGATGGTCCTGTAGTCCTCAGAAGGGGGCAACGGCAGAGGGGGCCGCGCCGCCGGGCCTCCTCGCAACGGGAGTGCCTGGAAAAAGTAAAAATAAAAGTCGATCTTAAACAGATCTCAGCAGTGCCTCCAACTTGTCGGGGGGAAATTCTGCCGGGCTCGGCCGGGCCGTCCGCAGACCTCCAGGCAGGGAGGCCCCAACTCCTCCCGTGTGTATCCCAGATAAGATGAGATAGAGTATGAGACGCACACAAGGAGCAAGGTGACTCTGCTGTTTATTAGACAAAACGGCAGGGATGGGTCAAGGAGCGCACGCGTTCGTCCTGACACACACACAATTGTGGGGCTCGCAGGCCCTTTTTACTGTATTATGACGCGCTACTTGCGTCACTTCAGAAAGTTAACAAAAAACCTATCGCCACTCTTAATTGGATGTTCGAGTGGTAGGGTTAGTATAGCACACATATAGAGAAAGATATTAGTGGATAAGGTGTAGTCAGGTGGTATATCTGGGTTGTCCCTACAATTAGATACATGAAAATTGTTACATGAAGGCTCCTGAGGATTGGCTAAATGTGCTGGCGTCAGTGATAAGAGCCCCAAGTTCTGATTGGTGCACCCGTGAGCTTCCCAGCCTGGGACCACCGTCGTTCCCAGCTCTCGGTGTACCTGTAAGTTGCAACAATGTTTCACTATGGGTACATGCAGACAATGTGAGGACTTATTCATAGCTAGACGGGGTACCGTTCCCACTGTTGCAGATGTCCATTGAGCCTTTCAAGTGTATCTGCCAGTGTCTCGTAGCGAGGGATCCAGACGCCTCTGTTCTCCAGGGTTTGGCATCTCGTCAGGTTCGGCTTGATCACGTGGGGAGGGACCGTGAAAGAGGCATAATTCTGCACAATTAATATTGTTTTTCTACTGTGCGTCTGGTTTAATTTGTCGGTGTGACTTTAACGTTGGTGCGCGGAGTGCGAGATTGCAACATCGTGCCTTTGATGATTTGCTCTTGGAACGTGGGTTTGCAACATTGCGACCTTGGCTGGTTGCTTCGCCAAGCTCATTCTGTAGGATCAGCAACTGACTCTTGTCTTGTTGATGTCCACGGGAGCTCTTGTTTGAGGCCTACTTTGGCCCGGTGCATAAGTTGTTCGTTTGGTGCACAGGTGCTTTAGGTTATAGGAGCATATAATTCCATAATCGGTATTGTCTTTATTATATTTCTCATCGTTGTACCTGATTTCAAAGAGAAGCGTGAGCAAGCTAATAAAAGTTCATGACGCGTCTTGCGTTTCTGCATTCTGAAAGCCTATATAAAAATAATAAAGATGCACGTCCGTGAATATGCCTGTCGCCTACGTCATAGCACTGAGTATATTCTTTGTGTAGGTTGGTGTGGGAATGTCCAGTGTGTATATTTGTACAGATGTGCTTCCCGTTGTCTAGGTCGTCATGGCATCTCTAACGACGTGTAGATTTTAGTCTAGTTGATCCGTGCCGCAGGTGTCGGCATGGCCAGTGCGGGCTGCTGGGCAAGCAGATGGACACATCCGTATGTTCCTGTACCAGGGTATCTGGTCGTCTGGTAAATGGGCAAACTCTTCTCGTGGCGGGTGTTTGGGTCGTGACCCTCTAGGCCAAGCGCGAGAGGTGAAGGACGGGAGCCTGGTTTTCCATTCTCCCACTTCAGTCCTGTGGCGACTTCTGAAGATCCAGTCCCAAAAGCCCTGCCTTTATGCAGAAAACCCCCATTCATCCAGCCTAGCTGTCAATCAACACACGCTAAGTGGTGAGCGGGGAGGCTCACCACTTGGGCCAATCACACCAGAGTGCGACCGGAGTTGGCAAGGCAACTCGGTCCAGGGTGCCTAAACCCCCTCCCACACCCCTGTGGTAACCCAGACAGAATGGCACCACTTTGGAGGGTCTCTGTACAGAGGCCCTCCAAAAGTGGAACAAAGGGCTCAACCTTTGGTTTAGGAGTCACAGAGACGAACACAGACGCCATTTTACAAAACCGAGTTCTGGCAGAAAATACCATCCGATAGACTTATTTAAGATAAGTAGACCGGTGGCATGTTAGAGACTAACGAGAAAAAGTATCAATCTCCAACAATGGGAAGAATCCCATGGAGTTATATTCAGGGTCGAACATAACAAGTAGTTTCCACTGCCACCAGCCAAAACTCGACGAGGGGGGACGGGACAGCGCCCCCTCGAATAACAGATCCAGGAGTAATGGAATTACCCCTACTAGTACGTCCATAATAGGATGGTTTGTACTAGTTCTGTTAGTAAATTTAGGTCTAGTAAAGCCAATGGTGACTTTACATTCCCGGGGAGACAGTAGTCAGTCCCCGGGTATGGAGTCTATGACGGGGGTCCGCTAGGACGCCTCAGTGTTACGGCATGTAGGGTGCGGTGTAACACACATAGAAAAACATATGAGACCCTATGGAGTAAAAGACCCCATAGCCCATAGAACACATTGACAGTTAAAGGAATTACACACATTCATGTCCAAGAGTGGGGGAAAAAGAGTCTCACTCTTGGCAGGATGGAAAAAACAAACTCCAGAAATCCAGCAAAGCTGCTGGGGGACTCACTCGGTTAGGAAATTCAGCCTAAACAGATAATTCTCCCTAACAGATAGCAACAAAACTAAAGAACAGCAATAAGACCTACCTGAGCAATATCAAACGGGTCGGTGTCAGTGAAGTAACTGGACTGCACTCACCCATGAAAGACAACGCGCCCCTGCAAAGAAGGCAGGACGGAGAGCACGCCTAATTCTACCACAAGGTGAGGAGAAGGCGCCAGAGGGACTGAAATCATACGGGGTGGAGGGAGGAGAATTACTCCAGTCGGTCAGTCTTAAACACAGCCCTCCTGTGTTTTCAGGCAGAACCTTCCCCGCAGACCACATCAGGGCAAAGCAGAGAAGCATACCAGCGAGTAACCCGGCTGGGTGGCCTCCCTGTGGATACCAGGTGAGCGTAACAGTGAGCCAGCTATCGTTCGCTTCCTTGTTTTGGGACGTTGAGTTCTGTTTCTTTACTTCCGGTCCTGGAGTTGGACCGCGGACACTATTGGTGAGTTTCTTTCTTACTCTTTCTCCTGTGGTCTTTTCGCACCCTCTTGGCGTACCTTTTATTCTTTTCCTAAACTTCTGTACTTATTCAGTCTAATTTCTTTCTGTTATAGAGAGCTTACCTGTATCTTACTTACCTCCTTTCCTTGCCGCTGCCGCCCATTTCTGTAGCGTAAGGATTCAATTCCTTTCACCTTGGATCCTCCGTTCTTTTGTGGCTCACTCTCCCTCTCCTCCTCTTGTCTTCTTTCGGCCCTGTTTTCCCAAAGTGCAGAATGCTCTGCATTATATCTCCTCGAGACTCCTGTTTCCATCTCTCGGTACTGGATACTACATCTTCCAGAAGCCACCGCTCCGTGAATCGGTACTGGATACTACATCTTCCAGAAGCCACCGCTCCGTGAATCGGTACTGGATACTACATCTTCCAGAAGCCTCTGCTCCTCGAATCAGTGTTGGATACTACATCTACCAGAAGGCACTGCTCCTCGAATCAGTGTTGAATACTACATCTTCCAGAAGGCACTGCTCCTCCAGAGACCAACCAGGGAGACCTTGTACTTCTTGCAATCCAAACACCAAGGACCACACTTCTGCGACCCAGGGTTTTTTGTGCCACCGGCTTTTTCCCTGGTTTGGGGTTTGGCTCCTCAGGGATCACAGAGGACAGGTTCCTAATCCTGCCAAGGTGGCCTCTGAGGGAGCCAGACCTTACTTAAACAACAAGAAAGAAAAGAAACCTAAAGAAAGAAGGCTCCATGCCCCAGGCGAACACCCGAGCATCGTTACAGCTCTTCAGAATCCTCAGGTGAGGAGAAGGTTCGGGAGGGTAGGCGTCGCCCTAGTCGACCTGACATTTACCTGTTTAAGGCTGTGCAATTTTGATTATCCTGCACACATATTAAGCAAGCAATTGGGTTTATAGATTGGTATAAATTCCTATGGCAATTAAGATTTCACCCACACATTTGGTTTAAAATGTACACGGGGTGATTTAGTTTGTTTTCAGCCCCCCCCCCTCACTGAAACGTCTGTGTTGGGGAAGTTGGACAGTAAAATTGGGACAATTTGAGAATTTTGGAATGGACAGAAAGATTACACAATTAAAGTACAGTCTACAGTTTTCGGCGCATACTTGGAATGAGCTTTGCTCATTTCAAATTTTAACAAAATTCACCCCATAGTGTAATGTCAAAGGGAATTAATTAAATTAATATTTGTATTTAAATAGGCTAAAGATCTACACCGTTTTGCCCCCCCCCTGCCCACTAAAAAGGGAAATGATTTAAGGCTAGCAGATTCCTCCACCTTTTGGGCTCCCAGGACTCAATTCTACATACATTGAAAACCTCTGTTTAAAGTCAGGAAAGCCATCTGTATGTCAGGACCCTCTGGAAGGAAAGGGCAGTTGTCTGGTCACTCCACTCTCAAGGATGGCCTCCAGCTCTCAACCATAGGACTGAGTCAGCTTTTAGGCCTTCCCAGAAATAGACAGCTCCATACAAATGCAATCTCTACAAAGTCTCCTTTTGGTCTTTCCTGGCAGCTGTCCTATGGTAAGTTTCAACAGCTCTCCCGATGGTACATTTCAGCAGCTCTGTCCCTTTCTCATAGTGCATTCACTTTATATAGCAGATATGGCACCATCAAGTTTGCCATCTTGGGGAGTACCCTGCTGAGTTCTCACAAATAGTATTGGAGAGGTACCCTTCTGTCTCTGTCCAACTCCAGCTCCTCTCTAAGGATTGGTTTAGGAGTCTGGAGCAGACATATGGCAATTCCCATTTGCAATCTCCTTTGTTTTCATTTCAAATATTTGGCAAAAACTAGGTATGTGGCAAAACTTCATAATTGTACTAGCAACTGCCATAGTAAATATGTTTTCTGATTCCGCTAATCAGGGGAAATTTTATAAAACAACAGCTGGGTCTGCACCATGCTGCACAGTCTTTTGGCAATTTTCCACCATTATTACAAAAAGCATAACAGTTAGGATCGTGTCATTTATTATCCATGTTCCTAATTTTACCCTCCACCAGCACACCAATTCTCTCATACCTGTTAAAAGCAGCCAGGAAAACATGTTAGCTTGCCGTTGCAATTCCCTAAGTCGCAGATGAAGGAATTTTACATCACTAAAATCGCATTGAATTTATCTACAAAATAAAACAAACATGTATACAGTGTGATTTGTAGTTTCTGAGGACAAGCCACAATTGTGACAGTCCATTTAAACAAAGGGAATCTTCTTATATGCAAATATGAGGTTCCGTTCCTCCAGGTCATTTGTCTCTTTGGCCCAGCCTGATCGATTAGTATCTTTGTTGTTTGGGGTGTAGGGTGCAGATCATACATCGGGGATGCATTTGCTACACAGAGATCCTCCACTGCAGACATCTGGCATCCTGCCCCCTTATCTGAAAAGCTTCTATTTTCCTGTATTCTTTCTCAGGAGTTCAGTCGTATTTATAGCCTATGTGTTCACACCTCTCCCCCTACATTGGTCATGCACCAGCCGAAGCATTTGGCCTACTCAGGACTGCCTTCAGAGATAGTAGGTCTAGGGAAAGTCTGTTTCGAACACCCTTTAGCAGGACACATTGTATTGCAGCTGTAAACAGTTGGGATGCCAGCCGGGCTTTCAGTGGGGGAGTTCTTTGTGAATTCTGCCCAGATCTCCACCAATTGTCCTTGACTGAAATGGACTCACACATTGCATTTTCTAACATCAGCCTTGATTCCTTGACATACGTGTGTTTTCATGGTCCACTTTGCTTTTTCTCTGAAATTACAGGGCTGTTTCTTTCAGTCATTAATAAAATACACTTTTCATTATCTACTGTTCATTTTCCTGCTGCAAAATGAGTTGGAATGGTCACAGTGCACCACCCTTTGATGTGTGGCAGTTTCAGTGAAAATGCTGCATTCTGTTTCTCAGCCAGTAATGTGATGTGCTTTCGCAATCTGCACTCAGATTACATTTTTGTTTTTGCTTTCTTTAGATTTGCCTTGCAGAAAGACACCTGCATAGTCTGCCTAAATAGGCCTACCAGAACTTTTCATTGTAACCAAGTGAGCTTTTCTTTTCAATTGTTTTGCCAGTATGTTGTATGTGAAACGTAATCTACCTCACCTTTTGTCCACAAACACACCATATCTTTTCCTTGACATCTTTATTTTGGCAGGGGGACATATGTCGCAGGTCTTGACTCTCCTTGCAAACACACATGCAAAGCTGTTTTTGTGTCGGTGTTTAAAAATCCTGTTTAACATTGACCTTTGAATTTCTTCTTCCTTTGTGAATTAAAATGCTGGCTTTTCTTTTGGTAATGACAGGTAGGCCTTTTTCACATGGCAATTCAGTTCCGTTGGTTTGGGGCCTTTGATTACACCCTACAAAGTCCATGTCCTCATTATTCCCTATGGAATGTTAAGGGCTTGCAGGTCCACATCCTCATCATTCCCTATGGAATGCTAAAGACATGTAGGCCCACATCCTTACCTGTCCCTATGGAATGATAAGGATGAGCAGGTCCACGTCCACATAATTCCTGATGAAATGCTATGGATGTGGCAGTTCACATCCTTACCATTCCCTATGGAATGATAAGGATGAGCAGGTCCACGTCCACATCATTACCTTTGAAATGCTAAAAGCGAGAAGGTCCACATCCTCTTCATTCCTTATAGAATGCTAAGGACATGGAGGTCCACAGCCTTATCATTCTCTATGGAATGCTAAGGATGAGGAAGTCCACATTCTCACATCCTCATTCCCTATAAAATGCGAAGGATGTGGAGGCCCACATTCTTACCAGTTCCTATGGAATGCTAAGGATGAGGAAGTCCACGTCCTCAACACTGCCAATGAAATGCTGAGGATGTGGAGGTCCACATCCTTACCATTCTGTGGAAGTGGGAGGCAGGCCATAATGGGAGAGGCTGTGAGGGAGACCTGAGGCAAGGCCACAGTTTTGGGCCGGGGAGTTACTGGGCCCCGGCAAGTCTGCATTCTGTATGCAGACTGGGTCTCCCCTCTGGCAATAACAAGCAGTCAGCACAAGAAAGTGGGAATACAAAAGAAGGCACCAAAGTCTTTACAGAAATCAGGAACAGATTTATTACAGGTAGATAGTAAGTTAGGCACCCTGGACATGGATGATTGACTGCACAGGCTTGCTTGCACAAGGCATGGCATTGATGGCAGGCATGCTACCTAGAAACACCCACTGGCATGGCACCCGGATCATGGGAGCCTCCTTAAATGCATGGGGGAAGGAGGGGTCAAGGGACACTGAGGGAGGAAGGGAAGGGTTAAAGAGGGTGAGAGCTGATAGAAGGGGCAGAGACGTGAGCCCAGGTCTGCAGAAAGGCAGGCAACGGGCCCACACGGGTGAAGACAGAGAGGAAAGGCGGGAGAGAGAAAGGGAAAGAAAGAGAAGGACAGAGAGAGGGAGCGAGGAACAGAGGGGGAAAGAAAGAAGGGGAGAGAGAATGTTAGGAGAGAGAGAGATAAGGAAAGAAACAGAGAAGGAGAGAAAGACAGACAGGGAGAAAGAGAGAGAAAGGGGAAAAAAGAGAGAATGAGAGAGAGGCAGCAAAGGAGAGAAAAGGAGAATGGGAGAGAGAAAGACAGAGAAAGAGAGAGAGAGAAAGGCAGGGCGCAGAGACAGAAGCCAGCAGGTTGGGGAAGGGGTATCCGGGGTGGGGGAGGGAAGAGGAAGGCCAGACTGGAAGACATATGCCTAATGATGGCCTCTGCAAGTCCCCTGCCTCCCCCACATGTCCATCACAGTACTGCAACCAAAAAAGAGAGTGAGCCACAGTCCACTTAACACTTATAAGACTGTTGCTCTGCCCCTCCAGAACCCGACTCCTCACGCCTACTCCTGAGCGACACAATAGTTCCCAGGGTCCAAGTGGCAGGAAAATGGGGGGATTTACAGTGTGTAGGATGACACATACAGACAGAGCTGGGTATGCAATGATTATATCGAAAATAACGAATGCGCATTTACTGAAAAACATAACAAATGCTAAATATGTACAGGGTGGGGGTAAAGGTTTTAAAGGTGTGGGGGCGGTTCACGGTTGCGTTAGAAGCATGGGTAAATGGGGGGTTTGGGTGGACACACCAATTTTTCTCGGTAAAGTTCCATTCATTATTTCTTCATTCATTATAATCACATGTAACCGCAACGCTATAGCTAAACACTCCAGGTCCTTCTGGGCTGCCCCGTGGCTTGAGGAAGTTTGGTCCAGGAAGTGGGGGGGCCCTGACAGGTGAGCAAACATACCCTATGATGGACACAATGGTTCCCACATAGCTGTTCCAGGGTCCAGAGGGGCTGGTGACAGGAAGAGTGGGCAGGTGGACAAATATAGGAAGGCCCCCTTGGGAAGGGAGGAAACTGTTCTCAGGAGGGCTCCAGTAGATGCCATGATGAACAAATCTGTTCAAGTGACAGGAAGGGGGGAGGAGGCCGTATGATGCAGGCAGGTGGGTACACATGCAGGGACTGGAGAGGACTCCAGACGGGAGGGGAAGAGTTTCTCAGGTAGAGGGGATTAAGTGGCTGTAAAAACTGACCGCTGTTAGCTGTGCCTGAGGCAGGAACAAGTTTCATATGATAAATTGAAATGCAACAATCTCCTGTGTCTCGGCCAGTGCAGTCACACACAGAGAAATATATTTGTGAAAATGAAGTCATGCAATACATTAAAAGGCCCCAAGTGACATGGCATACTTTAAAATGCATGTTAAACAGTGAGATAGAGACAGTGCAAGTCACTGCAATGGTTCAGAGATCACCCCACAGTATACATAAAACACATTTTAATAATTCATACAAAAAAATTACAATTGCTGTGGTACATACACATGATTAAAAAATGTTTTTCAAGGCACTAAGAATTAGTTCAATGCATTTACAACATTCAGCGAAGATGAAATAGGTGTGGAGTACACATAAATGTAATTGCTTCACAACATGATAAGCTTATTGTTATAAACAATCGGAATTTAAAGCTCTGGTGATAATTATTTGTGTTTCCAGTCTTTTCGCTCTGTGTATTGAGTCACAGTTTATGGTCTCGACATGTTTCTGTACAATTAACATTTGTGGGATGTATTGACCCACTCCGCTGTGCTATGCGGTATCTCTGGCCAGTTAAGAGGGAAAAAAACAGCAACAATTTGCGGCAAAACCCTTGTGCACGCCAAAAACCCACAACACCCTCACAAAACGGTGTGCTTCAACACTCAAAAGAGGGATGCACAACCTGCCATCCATGGTGCATGTGCAGGGGAAATAGAGCACACCCTGCAGAAATGTGCCAGTGGGTCCCATGACCAGCAAACAGAGTGCAGAGAGAAAAGCAGCACTTTGCAAATAAAAAACGAAAATGTGCCTACAAATGACATTTGCTTTGTTGCCAAAAACTCCAAAATGCCTATAACACAACACTTTTCAACATTCACAATCTTGCCTAGTGCTAAAGTCCATGTATCAAATGAAGCATTGTAAACATACAAAGTCCTAATATGAAGAGCAAAAGATTCATGTAAAACATACAAAGTCTGAAAACTGACAGCCTCTATGCCAAAATCTGGGTGCAGTACCCTGGGCCGCCAGAATGACAGCTGTCAGAGAAGTTACTAATTAAACTTTAAAAGTGAGCTAAAACTCAAAAGCCTGCTGGATTAGCAAACAGAAAAAGAATTGTTGCCAAAAAGGAATATAGATTTTTGTTGTGTTTTTGATTCCACAGTTTTTAAGGCCAAGAAAGAAATGTATTTGTATGTGATGCAACAGATGTGGTTTTTGCTAAGTTTAAACGTTAATTAGTTTGGCTGAAGCTGTAAAGAACTGGAAAAGCAGGTTTTTTTTCCAGAAGGAGGGCCTTCCTCTCAGCAAAAACTCATTGGGAGGTGTTAATTGCAGGTGGGGACAGAATCTGGTCTACACAGAGCAAAGGAACAATGACAAAGTGCAGCACAGGAAATTGGAAGTGTGAAAAGGGGTCATAAATGGCCTCTGGAAGGAGCAAGCAAGGGGGGGATGCCTTGGACTGCAGGGAGACAAAAAGAGGCAGAGCCAAGCGACCATTTGTTGCTAAACATGAACAAAGAACACTTTTTAAAAGACTTATAACTTGCTATTCAAAATGGTGAAAAATATACAAAATGACAGAGTTGTTAATTTAATTTGTGGCTACACGTCTGAAGAGGCAGCAGAACTGTGTGGCATGTTCTGGACAGGAAAGGCAAGATATGTGGTTTTATGCAAAATGTATTACTGTTAGAATTGTGAAAATGTACACGCATGTCCCCATGTTAAACACTCATATTTGTGGGGAGACAAGATCACACTACTGCAGGGTTTTGAGGAATAGCTGCTATGTAAAATATGGCATCTTTAGGATTGATTTGTATAAAGGTGACCAATGTAGAAATGTACATTTAAGATAAAATCAGATTTGGAGACTGTTGGGCAGAATCCTGTGCAGTGCCCTTAGGGACCACTACACACAATTAAGACTACAGGTGGCAATACAAGTTTTACCTTTGATACAAGCCTGTACTACTAGGTTAGAGTGGTAGCAGTAGCGGAGCAGCCAGGCTTATCTTAAGAGTATATGAGCAGTAGAAGAGATTACACAAAGTGACCACAATTACTGTGACTCAAGCAAACACTGACTCAAGGTTTCAGGTAGAAAAATATAAGTACATTTGTTTTTGAACCATTCGTTGTCAACACAACACTTCTATTAAATTTAAAACCACACGTTAAATACACTTCAACTGACCAATTCACTTTGTACGGTATGAATCAAGGTAAGTACCCTGTGTTTGAGAGAACCAGTATTATGGAACAATACACGTTACCGTGAATATGACTCCAATCACTTTTTGACAGTTCGGTCTACTAAATAAACGCATATCCGCAGCAAGAAATGTTACCGGGGCAAAAACATACTTAGCACCTGAGATACCCAGAGAGAGTTGGGGGCAAAAATCATAGGCAATATGTTAGTTAGGAAAACAGAATCGAAGAACACTCATGGACAGAAATGCAAGAGTCAAGAGGCCGGAGCCAATGTCAAGTGGAACCGGGTTCCTGTGTCGAGGATCACACGTCGGATAGTTCGCGATTCAAAGTTGCCAAGGGTCCTTTAGATATTGTCCGTAAAAGTTATAAGAAGGAGAGAAGAATAAGAGCAAGCCTTATAAGTGAAGAATAGGGATTTCGCCCAAAATTCCTCAAGCAGAACACAGTACCTTTTCAAAAACAAAGATGGTGCCATGGCAGTTGTTCCTGGTAGTTTCCTGTAGACACACGATTCCTGGCTTCGGCACGAAGAAGGACGTTGAAGGGGGTCTTCACCACACAGGGATGAGGCCGGCAGCAGCGACGATGAATAAGAGGTGCGCTCCTTAATAACAGGAGAGGCTCTTCAGGTGGCTATCTGGACCACTGCAGCAGTGTGCAGCGATTTTGACCACGAAGGGGACCTCTGGCTGAAGAAGATGAGCTGGTTATCCCCACCAAGCTCAAGGGAAGAAGACTCCGGACTGGATCTTCTCTTAGTCGTTGAAGGGTAGATAGCTCAGGACTGCAGCAGGGCTTCACCGGGACGGGATAGTTGCAGCAGTCGACCTCTCCTCCACTTCTCTTCGGTTCCTTGCAGTTCCAGTGGCGACGCTCTGATTTCCAGCCCAAGAGACCTGCCTTTTATGTGAAAAACCCCATTCACACAGCTTGGCTGTCAATCACACAGGAGGGGGGTTGTCCAGCCCGGACAACCACCTCAGCCAATCATGAAAAAGTGCGACTTGGGTTTCCTAGGATACCCTGTGCAGGAGGTGACTACACCCCTCCCACACATTCAGCCCACCTAGACACCCAGGTGCCTTGAGGAGGGCTTCTTGGCAGAAGCCCGTCAAAAGACAGTGAACAAAGAAGGCAAACCTGGTTTGCCGCGCAAAGTAAAACACAAGAAGGATTTTAACAAAAAGAAATGGCGAATAAACCGCACCGGAGCCAAAAGAAAAAGCATTTGGTCAAGCGGGTTTAAGTTTGAGGCTAACACAATAGCATAATTATACAATTATATAAGATAACCGCAGTAGAAAATGTGGGTAGATACCACTGCCACCAGCCATGTCTAAATGTTAAAAAGAGCGAAACAATGCTCTAGGAGGTACAGATAAAAAGGGCTGAGGAGTAACCCTTTCCAGCACTCCATGTAAGTTGGTGTGTACTGGATCTGTGTTTAATTTGACTAAGTAAACTTAATGGTAACTTTACCCTTTTCTGGGGGACGGTAGTCAGCCTCAGAAATGGAGTCGGTGGGAAGTCTGAACGACAACCCTGTGTCACTGCACGGAGGGTGCTGTGTGACACACAAAAGAAGGGGGCTACTGAAGTGGTATACTCTAGAGTCCACAATCATAAAAACACTTAAAAACACATAGCAAAATACAAGTAAGAGTGGGGGAAAAGCTCACACTCTTACCCAGTGGAAATAAATAATTCCAGAGATCCAGCAAAGCTGCTGAGGGACTCACTAGGTAAGGAAAATTAGCCATGAAATGAGAATTCTCCCTAACAGAGACCAATGGCTAAAGGGAGGTCTCTGAGGATTGTAAAGCAAATCGTAAAACCTGACATCACCCAGCCTTGATCCAATCACCCCAAATGCAAGGCGGAGATGAAGTGTTGACCCTATCCCAGCTCAAAGGGGCAAGCTTAGCTAAGCCGGCCCACACACTCGCTTTGTGATGTCATTTCTATAGCATAAATAGAGACAGCTGATCACACATAGGGACAGACAGATCCACTCAATCGCCTGACTGCTGGCGGAGCACCCTGCTGCTGAAATCTACATCT
The DNA here is from genome assembly GCF_040938575.1 of Ambystoma mexicanum. Lineage (NCBI taxonomy): Eukaryota > Metazoa > Chordata > Amphibia > Caudata > Ambystomatidae > Ambystoma > Ambystoma mexicanum. The sequence goes on along the minus strand of NC_090932.1, from coordinate 1,618,515,227 downwards.
TCCTTGTTCCAGACTCCAGAAACTTGGCAAAGCAAAGGCCTATTGCATAGCTGAACCATTCTCAGCTAGGCCTCAAATTCTAGAACAGAACCCCAAAAGCCTAGGGGAAGCATCATAATACAGCCGGGCGTGCTGTTAATGCTTGCTTGCTGAACTGAAATATCCTCAGAACCAAGAAGGGCAGATCCCGTCCAGTCCGGTGCGTGCTGTGACCAGAGTGCCTTGCTGACCCTGTCCAGTCCAATGTGCCCAGCTGTCCCTGATAGAGCCGATTCAATGGTCCAAAATCCTGACGGTCCAAAATCTTAAATCCATTGTTTTGTGAGTATTAACAGGAAGCTAGAAACTGTTGATTCCCGTGCACTATCTTGTCCCCTCCTAACCTCTGAACTATCCTTACTTCCATAATCAGTAATATTGTTTAAAATCCGTAGTGATTTCTTCTTTTGTCTATCTGTAAAATCATCCTTTTCCTAGTCATCTTGTCAACTTTGATCTATTAATTTCATTCGAGTGACCAGCCTAGCGCTCCAAGGTGGACAGCGAGGAACCAGGACTGAGTCGCGAATCAATCCTGACTCTAACGTTGTGCCATCCTGGTGGCTTAGCTTGGATGCTCTAGTCCATACTCAATATTTTTCTGATTTTAAAACTGAAGCCTCTTTTCAAACCGCGCCTATATTTTTGAAAAACGCTCTTACTAAAACCTCTATAACTCCATCAATTTTTGTGATAGAAACGAAATTCCAACTCCTACTTGTACCTAACATCCATAGCTATGCATAGAACCCAATACCGCGCACTGAAAAGTTTGCCGCGAATTCCCATTTTGAGAAATCTTTACACATGTGAAATTGCTTCCATTTGTTTCCGTCCTGGACTTTAAGATTTCAAATGTTTGCTTTGGACTAAATCATTGCTGGTGATTGTGTGCAACTGTTCAGAGAGGCTCCCGTAGGAATTTATAATAATTTAAGCATTTTTCAACACATTTAGAGTTCTTGCTCAGCCACTTCAAAAGTCATACTGGCAGTTGAAAAGCCCACTTCGTTTTTCTCTTTCTGTGTAAGGGGGAAAGGGGGAAGTGAGACACTGTTTGATCTGTAGTATTCCTGAATACCTGCTATCTCCCTCCCTCTCTTTGCATTGCCTATTGGGGGTTGAGGGGTGTTGCAGGGGGAACCTCTAACCATAGTGCTATCTGATCTGAACCAACACAAAAGTATTATTTTCTGTGTTGCATTTTCTTCGTTCATTGCGTATTCCTAGTGCTTTAAAGATATCATTCTGTGTTCTGTCACCCCATTGGTGATGGTTGTTTAACTATTAATATATATATTGTGATTTTGATCTTAAATAAATCAATAAATAATATCTTTTACAAACCAGCCCGATTCCTGGTCCAGCGTGACCCGGGGTATTTTTAAGTAAGGGTGTGATACGAGTGGTAGCTCTTTCAAATAATTGAATCTATATATCAAGTAAGTTTTTCCATTGCGCTGTACACTAGGCCGAGAGCAGAGTGTATCGCCTGATTGAAATCCTTAACAAATCTGGGGGCTCGAGTCCGGGGTTTGATTGATTGCCACCTGTGACAGTCTAACACAGCAGTCTAACCTGCAGAGTAATAATACTTTGTGTGGTGTGAGTACTGTGCTACACTGTATAAGCGCTCCTAAAATAAATACTCTAGAAATCAGGCCTGTTTGAAAAAGTAAATTTACCCTGAAATAAGCCAGAAGGAAATTAATATTTCTGGAATGGCGACCCCAGTGGAAATCAATATTGCAAGGGAACACCCACTGCACAAATTGTTTGTCAGGGGTGAATGGGTAGAACAGGACGAACATGTATGGCTTCAGGGAATAAAACAAGAAGTCACTCAAACCAACCTTAATATCTGGCAGGACAAGGGGCCATTGCATCAAGCACTCGGTGAGCTGTACATGACCCCTAAAATAAAAGAGCAATGCAAAATTGCCAAAATAGCAGCCTACCTGTGCCTCCACATAGGAGTCATACAGGAAAAATATGCAGACCATACAGATTTCACAAAGAGGCAAGGGGAAGCCCTGCAGAAAATCCAGATTAATCTGGACTCTGCAGAGCAAGGCTCCAGGGTAGCCAAGAAGCTGAAACAGAGGCTAGGCAGTATGCAGCCAAACTGCAAGAAGAACTGACGCTCTTACTGCAAAAGAATGCCGAGCAAGACGCCCAGATACAGACACTGCAAAAAGAGTGTCAAAAAAGATTGGACTCTTTTAAAACAGAGCCAACAAAAGCTGGAGCAACAATTGAATTATAATAGTGTTTGTGCAGAGCAGATAGTCACCCTGCATAACCGCCTAGAATCCTTAAAAGAGGAAAATAATAAATTGATTATCAAAGACCTAGAATCACAAACAGAGTTTGATGAGGAGCGCCAGAAAGCTGGTGACCTTAAAAAACAGAGGGACGACATGGCTGAGCAGAGGGCCACTCTAGTCAGGAGAGGGATGCCTTAGGCCAGGAAGTCAGCCATTTAAAAACCAAGTTAGAAGAAAATCATCTGGCCCTTCAGGGACTTGGTAAACTCAAAATGGATTATGAAAAGTTGTGAGAGCACACCAGGCGGGTGGAAGCGGCTCTGGCAACGAATAATCAAACCAGTAAGGACCAAATTCAAGAGGTGAGTCTCCTGCAGCAAAAATTGACCCAATACTCCCAATTCAGACATGAAGCACAGAGGGACAATGAGGCTCTCTGGGAAAAGAATGACAGCCTCCATAGACAAATAGCAATGCAAGAACAACTCATAGAGACCAGTAAGGCCTTAATAGAGGAACAAAAGGGTCAGATTCTGGCATGTCATCAGGGATTAGGGGCTGAAAGAGATGAGGTAAGATGGGAGAGAGAAACCCCTGAGCATAACCTCAGGAACCCTGGCATCAGGGACTTTAATGACTTCAATTCCATGGACTCTGCCACCCCCATGTCCACTGGCTCATATGAATCAAGGGCCACGGGATGGTAGACTTCAACACAATGGGAAACATGGGACTAATAGATCAGCGCCTCCCAGAAATGGATGGGCGGGCATCTATGTACAGGTTCCCAAGTGCTAGAGCCAGCTTCTTTGATCAGGGAGACTCCAGTGAGGGGAGAATCAGAGAACTGGATCCCCAGAAATATCACCTACCTAGAGATCAGTCAGTAAAATTTGGTGGGGAATTCCATGAGACTAGGCCCACTAAGAGCATCTTAAAAACCTCTTCCCAGCTAGGATCGTGGGGGGAGTACTCAGCCAATCCTGGGAGCAAGGGAGTGTCAGAAGACTCTCTGAGCGCCACAGGTCCCAGGAGACTAGGGCCCCACATTCTGCCAGCCATTCCCAAGCTCGCAGAATCAGGGAAAGCCTAGAAGATCAGACAGCCACCTCTGGTAGCAGTGCCTCTGAGTCAGAGGATGAGTGGACCAGGGTGACCAGAACTAAAAAGGCCAACAAAGTTAAGAGAGCTTTACTGAAAGATCCCCTGAAGCAAATAAAAGCTATTAGGAACATCATCACGCCCTACTACAAAAATGCCAAATATTCAGTTTGGGAGCACCTTGAATTGTTTGAGCAAATGATGGAGACTTTTCACCTGAAGGACAGCCAAAGCTGTATCCAGTATGTCAAGTGAACATTTTCACCTGAATACTCCAGCTTCTTTGCGGGGCTGGAGGATCAGAACCATTGAAGATGGTCCACCTATAGGGCGGCCATCCTGAAGCATTTCTCAATACACAGAAACCCTCAAGAGGCCCGCAACGCAGCCTACAATCTGCAATGTGGGGAAGACCAGGCCCCACAAGAATGTGTCCAAGAGCTGAAACATGCCTTTGCGCAGACCACCAGGAGGGTGCGCGCTGACAGTAGGGAATTTGTCAATACCTTCTTTCATGCCCTCCCTAAATATATTATGACCCAGCTAGTGAGGGACTTTCATGAGAAAAGATCACTAGACTGGGTCATTGAACAAGCAACTTGCATCTACGAAGTGCAGAAGCCACTAGAAAGTAAAAATACTAACAAAAGCCCAAAACCAACCAAAACCCCTGCTGCTGCTAAGGTAGCGGAGGTGAAGGTTGCCCCCATTTTAGATCTGGAGATGGAGGGCCTAAAAACATTCCCACACAGAATCCTACCAACCCCAGACCCAGAAGGTCCTCGGGCCAATCCCAAACAGGGAGTCAGGGAGGTAACCACACAAATGGGACCCCTAACTCCCCTGACTACATCATCCCCCGTTACAAGGGCAACAGACCCATCCTGGACTATGTGTGGACTCCTCCAGCCCAACTGGGTGTGGGGATCCAACCAGACAGCTGCCAACCCAGGGAACTTCCCTCCTCACTTTCCCCAGGAGAGGGGAGGCCAAGGGTGGAGGGGTACCAAAACTATCCTAACCAGGGGTATTATGGGAGAAGGGATAGTTACCTTCCCGTGATCAACCAGGGGTAGACCAGAGGACCCCGTACCAGCCAGAGCGGGTGTCCCAACTGGAGTGCCAGGTCCAGAACATGGCACAGGATCTGGGTCACATGCTGAGGGCTCAACAGAACCCTCAGATGAGCATGGCGACTCAGAACCCCTCAAATCAAGGGTCTGGTGCTCCAGAACAATGACGGGGGGAAGAACCCCGACAACCCACCGGTTCCCAGGGAGGAGGCACAGGGAGAAGAGGGGTGTAAAGCCTTAGAGGAAGCTTCCATCCCCACTTGTGGAAAGCCCCTGGAAACCCAGGAACCGGAACCAAAATCTCCTGCCCCCGAAAATCTGCAACCTAAGGAACAGAGGGCGGGTAGGAGAAATAAAGAGCCTAAAACGGCCCATTTTGTGGAGGAGGTGCAAATCTTCCAATTTGAAGGAGAGGGGTCCTCAGAGGATTCTGGGAAAAGGATCTTCTCCTTCAGGGATGGGGGAACTCCCTTCAAAGAAAAATGGGTCCCAAAGGATCCCAATCCAGACTGGGTAGATGTGGGGATTGAGTTAAAACTGCCCATCATCAGTACCCAGAAGGACCAGCACGAAAGCCCCCTGGTTCAAACCCATCCTGGTGACTGCCTCCAAAAAGGGGGGGCAGCGCAAAATCAGAACCAGGGGAGTCCAGAATCTCCCCCATATTCAATTGTCACCTTTTTCTTACAGGTTCCCAAGATCCCAAACAAAATCCTACCCAAATCACCCCTCTGTCAGAATCCAAAGCAAAGAAATTAACCCACCAATCGGCTAAACATGTGCATTATCTTTGCCCCTTGAGGAAAAGGAGGGAAGATTTTATGCCCCGGTCCAAATACAGGGGCAATGTACAATTTTGGCACTGGTGGACACTGGATCCCAAGCCACCCTTCTGTCAAAAAGGGCCTTTCATCAGCTGAATTCGGGAAGGGGGGAGAAATACCAAATCCCTCTCACCCCTCTTCCTGGACAACTTCAGAACTTCGAAGGGAATGAAATTCCTGTCAAGGGGACTGCAGATTTAGACATTAAAATTGGGCGACACAAGGTGAAGCCCCCGGTTATAGTTGTGACTCCAGAGGGCACACCTTGTTTACTAGGGAATGACATCCTGCGTAGGTTGTCTCCCCTCATAGATTGTGTAAACAAGGTCCTCTGGACGCAGACTAACCGACCAATAAAACTGAAACAGAGAGTCAACCATGTTAGTTTAAACGGCACATACCACATGGTTGAACAAAAACCTGACCAAATGGAATTCCACTCCCAGAATAACCAAATCCCAGACGTGACAGTAATTGTAGTAGGACAACAAACTGTTGATGGGGAGTCCTCCCTATTTCTGAAAATCAACCTTCCTTCCAGTCTAAGATGGCATTCCACACTGGAAGGGAACACTCTGAAATTCTATACAAATTCACAATCAGAAATTCCTACTCCTATAGTCCAAAATGATGAGAAATCAGCTCAAGGTTTGGCTGATATTCAAAAAATTGGAGAGCAGTTGTTCATCCCTATTCAGTTAAATGAAGGGAAGGACTCTGTTCTCGCCCGAGTATGTGTGAACAACGGTAAGTGCTTCATCAGCGAGGCCATGTTCCGCAAACTCCCAAAAGATCCAGACATTCCCACATTTAAACTGTTAGACAAATGGGAAATGGACCTGGAAACACCCAATTCCAAACATCTCCTGCCAAGCAGGTGTATGCTCAAAATTTCCAAAGGTAAAAAGAGCATTGTCCTTAATTGGGTCGTGCGAGATGTCCCTGCTGCATTTTATTTAGGCAGTGACATTCTCAATCGCTTCGCTATTAGTTTGGACCTAATAAACTTCAAAGCCTCGTCCCGATTAGCGGGTAATCCCATGGACTTTGATGACCCAGAGAAAGCATTTCGGTCAGCTCAACTGCTGCCATATGCAGTTGAAATTCAGTTGGAGAGGAAGTCACCATCCCAGAACGGACCCGACAATTCTCACTGGAAGTAAAAATTAAAAGAGGACAGAAACTGAAGAATCCTGACGCCTATGTTCATCTCAATGCTCATTTCCAACAGCAAGGGTTGGGGTAAACCCAACACCACTAGTCAATATAGAACACAACACCATTCCAATAGAGGTGGATAACAGTGACCTAAAGAGTATCACTCTGGGCGCAGGCACCATTATTGGAATGGCGGTTGATGACCAACATTTTTCCATAGATTTAGGTAACGAACTGTTAGGACCAATCCCCAAGGATTGTTTTGACAGTGATAGCGACAATGACACAACACCAGGATCTTCACCCAGCAAGGGGGGAATTTCCTGGTGTTCTCCTCCTGCCCTTATGGTAAGGAAGATGTGACCTGTGACTTCAGGAGGGATGAGGTGATCTTTCAAGTCCACAAGGACTGCCTTCCTCACCTGAAGCCATCAGTCCAAATCAATACTTTGACGTGGGACTACTCCACCCAGCTGGAGGAGGCCGCTGAGATAGCCAAACCAGACGTCTTTCTGGGCTTCACGTAGATGGTTGAAGAGAGAGTCAACCTAGCGGATGCCTGTGAGACTCTGGAGAAAAAGCAAAAATTGAAACAAGTTCTCTTAGATTTTCAAAATCTCTTTGCGGTGGACTCATATGACTGTGGTCGCACCGACATCCACACAACAACAAATCCCACGGACCCTGGCATGACTCCAGTGCTTGTGAAGCAATATCGCTTGCCTCTCGCATCAATGGAGTCCCTTACTGAAATAATTAGAACCTTGGGTCCCGTGGGATAATTCGTCCAGTCCACAGCACCTTCAATAATCCGGTGCTGGGGACTTTGAAACCAAATGGCCAGTGGAGACTCTGTGCTGACCTAAAGGAGCTCAACAAAAGGGTCCATACTTCCCGATGACTTCTCCCCTACATTGACCAAGGGCTGGCCCAGAACCAGGGGTCAAAGGTATTCACTGCAATTGACCTGACCAATGGGTACTGGACTGTACCTGTCAGTAGGGAGGACCAATACAAGCTGGCCTTTACCTTCGGGGGCAGCAGTACACTTGGACCCAGACTCCCTTCGGATACATCAACTCCGGCAATGAAATTAACATCTTTCTGCATAAGGCCTTGCCTGACTTGGGTGAAAGGGGCAACCTGGCCTATGTAGATGATGTTCTAATCAAAAGCTCAACTGTGGAGGAACACATAGCGGAGATCCGTTATGTCCTGACACAGTTGAGTGCTGCCGGAGGAAAACTCTCTTTTAAAAAGGCACAGTGGTGCAGGACCCGTGTCAATTTCTTGGGGCATGAGATAACTCCTGAGGGTCTCTGTCCCCAGGAAAAGAAAGTAGAAGTACTCCAGAAAATAAAAGACCCCACGACTCTGCAGGAACTAAGGAGCCTCCTTGGACTAACTAATTACAGCAGAAAGTTCATTGAGGATTACACAGAGATCACAAGACCCCTGATCCATCTTTTGAAGGAGGGGGGGCCAAGTGGGAGTGGGGTCCAGAACAAGCCGAGGCAGTAAGACAACTCAAAAGAAGCCTCTCACAAGTGCCTTGCCTAGCTTAGCCTGTCAAAAACAAGGAGTTCTTCTTGGAGACAGGGTTCTCAAATACATGATTGACTGCAGTGTTATATCAAAAGCATGACAAGGTCAATAAAGTAATCTCCAATGCGAGTAAGACTTTATCCTCTGTGGAGGAAAAATTCCACGATTGTGAGAAGGCACTCCTGCCAACGGTGTGGGCATTGAAGTATTACCGCCTGTTTATCCAGGGGGAACACATCATTGTGGAGACTCCACACCAACCTTTGCAATATCTTCAAAGTGACAGAATCCGGGCCGGAAATGTGAGTAATTCCCGAATTACTTCCTAGATTCTGTCAATGCAAGGCTTTCCTGTGGAGGTCAGTTATGGCCAAAACAAGAAGAGTCCCCTCGTGCAAGGTCTGGCTGACTTGGATGATTCTGCCAGAGAAAACTGTCTCGAGGACGGAGGTCTTAAAATCAAGGACAACATGGAGGCATACCTTAATTCCCCACACAAGGTGTATGAAGAAGACAAGTGTGAGGAAATGCCACCTGTCTATGTGGATGGGTGCTCCCACCATGTTGACAACAATGGGGAAAAGGAACTTGTGGCTGGCGTAGGGAATGCATGGATGAATGGTGCCCCAGAACCCTCCGCTGGGTACAAAATTGGTCCCCGAAGTAGTCAAGTGGCAGAGCTGATGGCTGTGCATCAAGCCATCCTCACTGCTGTCAAACACCAACTCCACGAACTGGTCATAATCACTGATTCAGATTATGCACGGAACGGGTTCGTGGAGCACCTGGTTAACTGGAAAACCAGAGGCATGGTATGTGCTAATAATAAACCTTTAAAACATGGAAAATTAATAAAAATATTGATGATCTGGTCACCTCGAAGGGATGACCATCTATTGGAAAAAGATCAAGGGTCATTCTAAAGTAGAGGGACCAGACAAAACTGGAAACGACCTAGCTGATCAGCTGGCCAAAACCGGAGCCATCCAAGGGGATCTACTTGAGATCGAGTCCCTGTTGGGAGAAATCCAGGTCACTGCTATCACTAGGTCCCAGACAAATGCTCACAATGAACTCTCAACTGCGCAATGGAGTAAAGAGACCCCAGATGCTGATTTGATTACGGCTCAAAAAGGGGATCCAATAATTTGTAAGTTTTATCAACACTTTGAGGACCCTGAGAAATTTCCCCTGACGAATACCGATTACATTGGGAAAGAGGACCTCAGAGTGTTGATGAAATGTCCAAAAATGTTCAGAATCCAAGAGGGTTTGTTGGTGAGGAAATCGATATCTGGCCATGACCAGTGGGTGGTCCCTACCTCATTCTGAAGCCTGATGCTAAGCCACACCCATGATGCGGCCACAGCCAGTCATCGGGGGTTTCATATGACATTAGAAATCTTGTGAGAGGTTGCATACTGGCCACACATGGGGCACAACCTTGACCAATACTTGAAGGGGTGTCTTGTGTGTGCACAATTTCAGCCAACATCACTCATACACCGTGCTCCCCTCCAAAAGAGGGGGATGACACTGCCTTGGTCAGATTTGCAAGTCGATTTTATAGGGCCCGTGATTCGCTCCTCTAGGGGGAACAAGTACATGTTGACTGTAACATGCTTGTTCACTAAATGGGTGGAATGTCTCCTGGCCCCAAATTTCAAGGCAGAAACAGCAGCTGCTCTGATGATCAATCACATCTTCTCGCGTTTTGGACTACCCCAAGGGATTGAGTCAGACCGAGGTAGTCACTTCGCTAGCGAAGTGATGACAAAGATATGGGAGATACTTGGGGTCAAAAGGAAACTACACATTGCCTATCAGCAGTCCTCCAGTGGTGGAGTTGAGAGGTATAACAAAACTATTGTGAGCATATTTTAAAAGTTTGTGGCAGATTCTGGGCCAAGTTGGGACATTCGATTACCCTTTGTTCTGATGGCCATCAGATATACCCTTTCTTCTGCAACAAAAATGTCTCCATTTGAGCTAATGACTGGACGCAGGATGGTGCTACCCCAGCATCTGCTCTACAGAACCCAAGAGCGGACCTTGATAAATGCCTCCAAAACTCATGAGTATGTCAAGAATCTGAGAAAACACCTTCAACATGCTTTTGCCTATGCTCAGCGGAATCTAGAAAGATCTGCAGACAGTATGAAGACCCACTATGATCTTAAGACAACTAAAAAGGAATACCAAGTAGCAGACCGGGTCTACTTGTACAATTTCCAAAGGAACCAAGCCAAAGAGCGCAAATTCCTCCCAAATTGGCGGGGTCCTTTTGAAATTGTGGATAGAATCTCACCAGTCGCCTACAGAATCCGCATCCCCAAGGGCAGTTTGGCAGAAGGGAAAGACTAGTGGGTCCACATAAACCATCGGAAGAGTTGCCATCCCAGGCATACTTTGCGGCAAATAGAGGAGCCAACCAGAAACACAGAGGGGGAAAATCCGGAAACCTAGAAGAATCACTAAATATTCACTGTGCATGCGCAAGAAGAGTGTTAAGACCAGTAGTAAACATAGACGGGGAATATTGCTGATTATAACCAATGCAAGTGTCTTTCCTACTGCTGACATCCCCAAATGATGTGTGGACACAGGAGTGGGAAAATCCCCATAACCATGCTATGTTCTATCTTCTAGCACCTGGATTAAGAATCATCCAAAGGGATTACCAAGGAGGATCACTCAGGTACCGGGAAGAAAGACCCAAGGACCCCAGAGTGCTGCTCCATAGTCCCCATCAGAAACAGCAATACTCCTTACCAGAATCGGTGAGGAGAGCGGGTTGCCTCCAGCACTGACGGGAGAAGCAGCTGACTTTCTCCACATGGACAAAATAAAAGAACATCCCAATCTCCCGACTTCCCCTCGACGGGCGGTCAAAATCACGTCGGGAGGGGGGCTCTGTGGGATGTATTGACCCACTCCGCTGTGCTATGCGGAATCTCTTGCCAGTTATCGGGAAAGAAACAGCAACAATGGCGGCAAAACACTTGTACGCACCAGAAACCCACAAAAACTTCCCAAACCCGTGTGCTTCAGCACACAAAAAGAGGGATGCACAACCTGCCACCCATGGTGCATAAGCAGGGGAAATAGAGCACACCCTGCAGAAATGTGCCAGTGGGTTCCATGACCAGCAAACAGAGTGCAGAGAGAAAAGCAGCACTTTCAAAATAAAAACCGAAATTGTGCCTACAAATGACATTTTCTTTGTTGCCAAAAACTCCAAAATGCCTATAACACAACACTTTTCAACATTCACAATCTTGCCTAGAGCTAAAATCCATGTATCAAATGAAGCATTGTAAACATACAAAGTCCTAATATGAAGAGCAAAACCTTCATGTGAAACATACAAAGTCTGAAAACTGACAGCCTCTATGCCAAAATCTGAGTGCAGTACCCTGGGCCGCCAGAATGACAACTGTCAGAGAAGTTACTAATGAAACTTTAAAAGTGAGCTAAAACTCAAAAGCCTGCTGGATTAGCAAACAGAAAAAGGATTGGTGCCAAAAAGGAATACAGATTTTTGTTGTGTTTTTGATTCCACAGATTTTAAGGCCAAGAAAGAAACGTATTTGTATGTGTTGCAACAGATGTGGTTTTTGCTAAGTTTAAAAGTTAATTATCTTGGCTGAAGCTGTAAAGAACTGGAAAAGCAGGGTTTTTTTCCAGACGGAGGGCCTTCCTCTCAGCAGAAACTCACGGGGAGGTGTTAATTGCAGGTGGGGACAGAATCTGGTCTACAGAGAGCAAAGGAACAATGCCAAAGTGCAGCCCAGGAAAATGGAAGTGTGGAAAGGGGTCGTAAATGGCCTCTGGTAGGAGCAAGCAAGGAGGGGGATGCCTTGGACTGCAGGGAGACAAAAAGAGGCGGAGCCAAGCGACCATCTGTTGCTAAACATGAACAAAGAACACTTTTTAAAAGACTTTTAACTTGCTATTGAAAATGGTGAAAAATATACAAAATGACAGAGTTGCTAATTACATTTTTGGCTGCACGTGTGAAAAGGCGGCAGAACTGTTTGGCATGTTCTGGACAGGAATGGCAAGATATGTGGTTTTATGCAAAATGTATTACTGTTAGAATTGTGAAAATGCACACGCATGTCCCCATGTTGAACACACATATTTGTGGAAATTTGCAGAAAAATTGGAAAGTCTGTTCATAGCAAAAAGGGTAAAATTCTGTAGAAAAGGGAGACAAAATCCCACCACTGTAAAATATGGCATCTTTAGGTGAGATTTGTATAAAGGTGACCAATGTAGATATGTACATTTAATATAAAATCAGATTTGGAGACCAATGGCTAAAGGGAGGTCTCTGAGGATTATAAAGCAAATCAAACAACATGACATCACCCAGCCTTGATCCAATCACCCCAAATGCAAGGCGGAGATGACGTGTTGACCCTATAGCAGCTCAAAGGGGCAAGCTTAGCTAAGCTAGCCACACCCCGCCTTTGTGATGTCATTATTATAGCATAAATAGAGACAGCTGATCACACATAGGGACAGACAGATCCACTCACTTTCCTGATGCTGGCCGAGCGCCCTGCTGCTGAAATCTACATCTTCCTTGTTCCAGACTCCAGGAACTTGGCAAAGCAAAGGCCTATTGCATAGCTGAACCATTCTCAGCTAGGCCTCAAATTCTAGAACAGAACCCCAAAAGCCTAGGGGAAGCATGATAATAAAGCCGGGCGTGCTGTTAATGCTTGCCTGCTGAATTTAAATATCCTCAGAACCAAGAAGGGCAGATCCCATCCAGTCCGGTGCCGTGCTGTGACCAGAGCACCTTGCTGACCCTGTCCAGTCCGATGTGCCCAGCTGTCAGTCCCTGATAGAGCTGATTCAATGGTCCAGAATCCTGATGGTCCAAAATCTTAAATACATTGTTTTGTGAGTATTAACAGGAAGCTAGAAACTGTTGATTCCTGTGCATTATCTTGTCCCCTCCTAACCTCTGAACTATCCTTACTTCCATAATCAGTAATATTGTTTAAAATCCGTAGTGAAATATTATTCTGTCTATCTGTAAAAGCATCCTTTTCCTGATCATCTTGTCAACTTTGATCTATTAATTTAATTCAAGTGACCAGCCTAGCGCCCCAAGGTGGACAGCAAGGAACCAGGACTGAGTCGCGAATCACTCCTAACTCTTACGTTGTGCCGTCCTGGTAGCTTAGCTTGGATGCTCTAGTCCATAGTCAATATTTTTCTGATTTTAAAACTGAAGCCTCTTTTCAACCGCGCCTATATTTTTGAAAAACGACTCTTACTAAAACCTCTATAACTCCCTCCATTTTTGTGATAGAAACGAAATTTCAACTCCCACTTGTACCTAACATCCATAGCTATCCATAGAACCACACACATTTCAAAACAGTGCGATTCTCCCGTTATCGCGAATATTGCGTACAGAAAAGTTTGCTGCAAATTCCCATTTTGAGAAATTTTTACATGTGTGAAATAGCTTCCATTTGTTTCCGACCTGGACTTCAAGATTTCTAATGTTTTCTTTGGACTAAATCATTGCTGGTGATTGTGTGCAACTGTTCAAAGTGGCTCCCGTAGGAATTTATAATAATTTAAGCATTTTTCCACACATTTAGAGTTTTTGCTCAGCCACTTTAAAAGTCATACTGACAGTTGAAAAGCCCACTTAGTTTTTCTCTTTCTGTGTAAGGGGGAAGTGAGCCAATGTTTGATCTGTACTATTCCTGAATACCTGCTATCTCCCTCCCTCGCTTTGCATTGCCTATTGGGGGTTGAGGGGTGTTGCAGGGGGGAACCTCTAACCATAGTGCTATATGATCTGAACCAACACAAAAGTATTATTTTCTGGTCTGCATTTGTTTTACTCATTGCTTATTCCTAGTGCTTTATAGATATCATTCTGTGTACTGTCACCCCATTGGTGATGGTTGTTTACCTGTCAATATATATATTGTGATTTTGATCTTAAATAAATCAATGAATAATACCTTTTACAAACCAGCCTGATTCCTGGTCCAGCGTGACCGTGGGTATTTTTAAGTAAAGGGTGTGATACGAGTGGTAAATCTTTCAAATAATTGAATCTATATATCAAAAAAGTGTTTCCATTGCGCTGTACACTAGGCTGAGAGCAGAGTGTATCGCCTGATTGAAATCCTTAACAAATCACTAATGAACATTCTTCAGGAGTTATGTCACCCAACATTTATCGATTCGCTGTGGTAATGCCAAAGATTCAGATCTCAAAGTTCTTGTAAGCACTCTTGTCCTGCCAATAAAAAGAGATGGAATAGTGTAAGCTTGAATTGCTTAAATTCTATTCAAATTCTAATCAAAGAACAAAGAACAACAGTAAGCAGACAGATTACCTGCATGGGCTCTGTGGGGGCGCTCAGCACTGTTCATAGTTGTTGGGAGGAACTGTCTGTGTCCAGTTACATGCCTGTGGCTGCAAAAAGCATACCATTTGATTTAATAATCGCCTTTGTAGTGCTCCTGGGCTCTACCAATACTACAATGAAAATTTCATATGGCATAAAATTTGAGTACTAACGTGCACCCACCTGTAGGTTCAATATGTCAGGTCGTCTTTGTGGAACTGGTCACGGTGGAGTAGAGAAATTCTGTGTTTTAGTGTAGTACACAAACCTGGACTTTTTCCTTGCTTTCTTACTGCTGGTTGTTAAGCTCAGAGGTGAACCCTCCTGTTAAAAAAAAAAATGGCTTGAGTATTAGGAGGTGTTGAGTCCCTGGCATAGTAAGGGTCCACATACTGTGATTGTAGGTCCCATGTACAAGGGGTCCAACAAGTGACATACATTAGAAACACAGGTATGTAATACATTAAAATGAAACAACTGACACATATAAGAAACACAGGTATGCAATACCATCATAAAAATAAATTTATTTTTGGCACACAGCCATGAAAGTGTACAGATTCATAATAAAACACATTACTTGAACAATTTAATAAAAGCATAACAAGAGAATTTAAAATGCAAATAATACCAATTGATTTGACTTGTAGACAAGTGCAATTACACAAAGGGACTCATTACAAAGTAGGCGGTAAGGGTTTACCGGTACCGGAAAGGGCACCGGTACCGGTAAACCCTTCCCGCCTTACTACGAGGTCCCTTTGCGGGACCCGACCTTAACGGCTGGTGTAGACCAACCGTTAAAGTTGGGACCCGCAAAGGGACCTTGGTGATAATTATGGTACCGCAATTTGTGGTACCATAATTAGCCCCTTCCCCATTCGCATTGAGCCCTATGGGGCAAAAATGGGAATGGGGAAGGGCCATGGAGAAAGGGGGAATTTCCGCCCCGCCAACCTTGGAATAGGGTGGTAATTCCCCTTTTCTCCATGGTGGTACAGGTATGGTACCGGCGGCAACCATGGTGCTAATAGCACCATGGTTTACCGCCTACCGTGTAATGAGGCCCAACGTGTTCAGCAGTACATTTCAAACATAATTATATACACTTTAAAAATAGATTAAAAATATAAACAATTCACAGAATCTTAAAATAGGGATAGTAAACTTGCAGCAATCAGAAACATAAGATTATTTATAAATCTAGTAATAACTATACCAAGAGTTCAGACATCATCTCTGATGTCTGGGCAGAGCTTCTGTCTCCATAGCCATGCCTGGTGAATGTAACATGTAATACTTGTCACAGAATCAGGGCTAACGGTACAATTGCAAAAT
Organism: Ambystoma mexicanum; assembly: GCF_040938575.1. Taxonomy (NCBI): domain Eukaryota; kingdom Metazoa; phylum Chordata; class Amphibia; order Caudata; family Ambystomatidae; genus Ambystoma; species Ambystoma mexicanum. The sequence continues at coordinate 1,618,499,490 of NC_090932.1, read as the reverse complement.
GTTAAGACTTCCACAACTGTGTGTATGCCCTCCCTTTGTAATAATGGTTTCAGTGGCAGTACTCTCACAGATTTCAGTGGTTCACACAAAAAATGCACAATAGTTTCCTCTCCCAATTTGCACAGGGGCAGAGACCATCCCCTACACATTTCCAGAATTTAGTGAAAGCTGCAATAATAAGTCACACACATACGATGGACTCAAATAGTCCAAATAGTCTTCTTGACCAAATTCTAACTTGTAAGCTAAGTAATTCAGGCCCAATTTTAAAATACCTGCTGCTTCCACTAATTTTGTCCTGGTTAGGATTGTTGCTTTTTCCTTTAGCCTAAATGTGTCACTCTTAACAATAGAGTGTGGGTCCTCCCTTACCGATGCTTTATTTAGGTTATATGATAGTTTTAAAAAAAATGTATTTATTTTGTTTATTTATAGGGCGCAGTAGCCCACAGGCATCAGGGCGCACAAGTAGACAGAGACAGGATGGGACAGAAACAGATATTTACTCAAAGATAAAAGTTTTTAGATTTCTTTGGAAAATGTAGTATTTTCTTGCGGATCGCATAGATGTGGGTAGATTATTCCAGGCACCTGCAGCTCTGAGAGGAAAGGATCTGCCTTTTCCTTGTACTCGTTTGGCCCGAGGAGTGGTGAGAAGGAACGCTGAGCTTGATCGGGGAGACCTATTAGGAATATATCGTGTCACAGTGGATTTCAGATATTCCGGTGCCTTCCTATATATGCACTTATGGGTTAGAGATAGTAGTTTGAGTTGAATTCCTTTCTCCACTGGCACCCAGTGAAGTTTCTTTCGGGAGTTGGAAATGCGTTCCTTTTTTGGGATATTGTAGATTATCCTTACAGCATAATTCTGGAGGATCTGTTAGTTCTGGATATTCTTTTTGCTGACTCCCCCAAGCAGGGCAATATAATAGTCGAGCCGAGGCAAGATTATAGCTTTAACTAGAGTTTCGCCGTTTTTACGTGACACTAATGGATTTATTTGCCTCAGGATTTTAAGATGGCAATGGGTATTTTTGGCAAAATTGTTGACATGGGCATCTGAGTTTAGAGATGCTTCTCATATTATGCCAAGAGTTGTTACCTTGTCAACCACCTTAATGGAACAATTGTCAAGTATGTAATTGGCGCAAGATGGATTGAGCTTGCTTCTGGCTTGATTTGTTCCAAAGATAATAAGCTCGGTCTTCGAGCTATTTAGACACATCCAGTTGTAAGTCATCCAATCCTGGATGAGTAGATATAGGTCATTTAGTTCGGCAGTGTCGGTGAGATGGTCACCACCAAGGTCCATAATGATCTGGAAATCGTCAGTGTAGTTACTAAAGTGGAGGCCCTTGGCTTCCACTATTTTGCATAAGGGCTTTATATATATGTTAAAGAGAGCAGGGAACATGCAAGCCCCCTGGCCACTCCGCAGCTGATAGGGGCTGGTTCCGAGCAGGCTGTGCCCTAACATATTCTAGACGTTCTTCCACTTAGAAAGGAGCTAATCCATTCAGTGGAATAGCTGGAACAGTGACCTGAGTTGGCTAATGTTTCTAACAGTCGAGGGTGACCCGGTGAATAAAATACCGCAGAGAGACCCAGTTAGACGAGCAACCTGGTCTTTCCCTCATCTAGTCTCTCCAACATAGGTGTCTGTAAATCCAGCAAGCCGCTTTCTTTCCCATGGTGACTACGAAAAACCAGATTGTTTGTGGGAGAATGCTAATGATGTTTCAAAGTATGCCTGTAATTGAAGTGTGGCTGCGTTGTCCAGAATCTTTTGTAAAAATGGGGTATTTGTTATTGGTCGTAAATGAGCTGGGCCATGTGGGCAAAACAGGGGATTCTCTTATCCCCTTCTAAGGCCAACACATGATTCATAGCATCCCGTATGTATGCAATACATTACAATGCAACAAGTGACATATATGAGACACACAGGTATCCACTCGTGGATACTTCAGTTTCCACAGCCCCCCTCTGTTCCCTGAAGGGAAAACATCAACTGGGCTGGGGACCAGCGTCACACCTCAATCCTGGCAAGTCTGTAAGGTTTTTGGTTTAGGCTTCGAGGATGTGAGGCGGAGATGAGCCATGGTGATGTAGGGTCCCTGGGTCCAGCAACACTTTGATATGTAGCACCAGAGCAGTGTGCAGATGATAATTAATGCAAACAACCCCCTAACAACACACAGGACACATAAAAGCATTTTCCCCCAGAAGGAGCTGATGCAGTCTTTTATTCCATCCAGAAGGTCTTTAGATGTATCCTTGGGGGGTGGCCCAAGGAAGGTCATGTGAGCGGCGTGGTGAAAGATTTCATCAGAAGAGTCTGGAACAAATGCACACTGCTTTTATTCCAATAAATGGACACACTCCGCCATGGGAAGCCAATATCAGGTTGTTGTTTTTGAGTCCATTTTCTCAACTCCCTCTGCTTGGCAGCTAATGTTCCCAGTGAGACAGCAGCCTCATTTGCCACCACTTGCAGAATTGCCTGGAACCGGTTTAGACCCAAACCTACTCTCATGACACCCATCTGGGGTATTGCTGCTGTGCCATACAGCTGTGCATCCATCAGAGGAGTGTAGGTGTTCACAGTGTCACGGGCTTGTGTAGGTCTCAGGCATTTATATCTTGCTGGAAGGTCTTTCTTTGATGACCATGATGGCGGGCACCATTTGGCTCAGGGCACAGCTGCTGCTCCAGACTTTAAGCTGCTGCTGGTACTTGCTGCGGCAGAGTGAGAAAAATCCTCAGGTGACAACCAAGTACCTGTTGGCTGGCACTCAGGCAATGGTATCTTCCATACCCGGCAGGAAAGGCGGTCTTACAGGGAGATGATATTCCAGTTGGCTAAGTCTTCAAGGCAGTCCATGTCAGAGGTGCTTGTGCGACCGAAGCACTGTGGACTAGCATCTGGTTATGGAGCCAACATCTTCTGCCCCTTCTTTTCTTTCCTCCTTGACGTACGCAGGGAAGGTGGCCTTGTACCACACAGCCGCTTTTCCACAGGTGTGCACTGGGCTTCCCGGGATGGTGGAGGAGACATTTGCAGGTATGGCCTTGAGCGAGAACTGTGCACTGATGTGGAAGCATATGGGCACTGACCCATCAGTTTCTTTGATTGAGTTTGCAGGATACCTGATGGCTGATCTGGAGGAAAGGCTATTAATGCATGGGGGAGGAGCAGCGTGAGCAGAGCAAGCATGAATTGCCTGATGTTAGACATTAAGGATTCGCTTTGAGAACCCACGGGGCACAAGAACGCCCAGTTGGAGCAGAGCGTGTGCAAATGAGTTAGAGTCTGTCTTTCATGTCATTTGGTGAGTAGAGGAAAAGTTCACTAGAGAAGGGGAAAGCAGAGATCTCACAATAAAGCAAGCTGTAATGGAATCAAACTGGTACAAAAAGGCGGGATAATGGCATAATGCAGTAATTAAAGATGAAAGGCACGGCGGGTACGCTGGAGCAGAACATGTCAAATAAAATACACTTAAAACAAAGTGAGCTGGAGACACTGTAATCAAGTATTGCAACTCACAAAATATCATCTTTCAGAAGGAGCCCTCCTAGTCACACACAACATCCACATCCACTGATATGCCGACGCCACACACAGCTGTACCTCAAGATCATTTCCATCAAGGACATGCACAGGCTCAAACTTTGCCTCTCATTCATCCAGTCTTGGATGTCCAGTGCATACTTGAAGCTCAACCCCTACAAGAACGAATTTCTAATCCTCACCAACAACACCGAACACCCAGACATACAGACCTAGCTATCAAATATGAACCTTGAGGGCTTAGCACAGAGGTCACCTCTTGTGCCAAGTCCCTCGCTTTCAACATTGTCAAAGACCTCTCTTTCAAGACACGTATAGCTTAGAAAACTCAGCCAGCCTGCCATCAGCTCTCCCTTCTGTGGAAAGTCAAGCCCTTTCTGCCTCCGGAGAGCTTTAGATCCATCGTTCAAGCACTTTCCCTATCCCACCTTGATGGGGGCAATAACTTCCTTGAAAGCCTCCCATTGTCTGCCCTTGTGCCCCTGAGAAGGGTCCTACACGCGGCTGCACACCTCATCAAGGTCTACGCAAATACAATCACATCACCTCAGCCCTCATTGACCTTCACTGGCTCCCACTGCACGCACAAACCACATTGCTGCATAATCTATAAGACAGTCAAGTCACCCAGCTACCTCGCTGAGAAACTCAGCATCTCTGCCAGACAGTGCACCTCCAAAAGCCAGGACACGTGCAGACATGAAATCCACTGCTGCAAAAAGGAAAGGACCAGAAAACAAGCCTTCTCTGCCTACGCCCCAAGACTATGCAACCTACCCGGTATCAGCATCAGGCACTCCCCCACACTCCTACAATGCAGAAAAGAAAACAACACCCACCTATTCAAGGCGTTTCTCCTCCTCAACACCTAATTGATCACTTTGCCCATGCCATTTGACTCGTTAGATGTCGCCACCTTGTACAACAGTACCCCTCATCTGTGCCCCTCTGCATCCTACCCCTCGCTGTATATCTGTTCTCTTATTCCAACTGAAAAGCACTGTGTTATGCATCTGTAACTGTTGAATATGCCTATAAAGCACTATGTTGTGTATCTGTATTGTTGTATACATCTGTAAAGTGCTCCTTTGCTTCTCAAAGCTAGGTCTGCCCTCAATAAACCCAAAATAATAATAATAATAATAATAATAATAATAATAATAATAATAATAATAATAATAATAATAATAATAAATAGAGATAAAATAAAATGACAGAAAAACCCAACAAATCCAACATTTTAAACAAATAGAAAATATCAAAATACAAAAATGAAAAAACAAAATATACACATTAAAATTATCCAAATACAAAAATCAAAATACTAAAATGTAAATATCGAAATAGAAAAATGAAAATAGAAAAATCAAAATACAAACATTACAAATCAAATATATCAAAAAACAAAATTAGAAATTAGAAAAAAATATAAAAATACAGACAGTGTTGTTTCCTGAACACAGGTCACTTCCTCACAGTGAGAGAAGATAGACTTTTCCCATTCCGGCAGAGGTTCTGAGTGGGTTTGGGATAGATTTTTTGAAAAATAGTCTATACTATGGGGTGCAGTGTCCTAGCTTTCCCTCCTTCCATAAATGCAATCTTTTCTGGCCTGTCACAGGCTGTGCCTCACTGACCTGGTTGCAGATCAGTCTTATGACTGAACTAAGATGTTTCAAATAAGCCAGAATTGAATCATCAGTCAGTGCCAAAGGTGACCTGCTCACAGGGGGTGGAGCTGCAGCCAGCATGGGCATTGGTCTTGCCATCATGATGTCAAAGAGAGAGAGTCCAGCAAGCGGCTGGGCATACCTCTCATGTACATGATGGCAAGGAGCCATCTTTAGGACATTTAGCCAATTCTTGTGCAGGATAAGTCAGATGACAGCCCCACTGTTCAAATGACTTAAAATGTCAAATAGAACATTGGTTTCAAATCATGGATGGACATCTCTATTTTAACTATTATGAATAGCACACCCCATTGCAATATTATCCCAATCATGACTCAAAGCTGAAGCCTGAGACACACCACCCTTTGCCAGGATCTCAACATAGCAATGTCACAGCCAGCCAGCCATATATGTGATGTCATGGTATATATAGGGTCTATACATTGGAAATCCCCTTACCATAAAAATGCAGTGATTTGGTGGGAAGCACCTCTTATTCTAATTCTAACCCTGTATAACTTGGAGGTTCCTTCCCCTGTTTGTGTGATGTAGGTAAATCATTTGAGAAGTACCCCCCCCCCCCTGCCCCTGTAGCAAATTGCTGAATTATCAGCCCTCAGTAAATTGCTAAATTATCAGCTTGTTGCAAGATGTCAAAATATCTACATAGGACCTGATCGAGGACTATGCGTCATACTTGTTTTCGTCCTGGCTCTAGGCCAGTGGTATTCAAACTCTTTCCTTCTGATCCCCCCCTTGAGGAAAACAAATGCTCTGCCCTCCTTGCCTCCCCCCCCCCCATCTAGGGGTTGGCCTCCCAAGTGGCCCAAAAGATCTCCTGGGGGCCCAGGCTCTTTAAATTATAAGGATATTTTCTAATCCTTTTTTATGTTAAAAACAGCCTTCTCAATACCTTTTTAATGAGTCTGCCCCCTGGAGATCCTTTGGCCCACCTAGGGGGCCCAGCCCCCCAGTTTAAAGAGCACTGCTCTAGGCGGACAGCCATTTATTCCCTCAATATGGAGAATGAAGTGGATTTTTATTTCACAGTCTATCAGTGTAGCTTTTATGTATATGTTGTTCTTGCATTGACCTGATTAAAGCTAAATATGTAGTAAACATGCATGCATGAATGAATGAGATGTTTAAGACTCCAAGCGCTTTACTATAATAAATGTAGCATCTAAAAACACACTTCTTGCTATGAAGCTACTTTTGCTAATACGGGTCTCGAAGCGTGCATACAGTGCTTTGAGAATACTTCTGCTGCTTTGTGGCACTACGTTGCTATCCTAAATATTAAAATGTTGCAGTTTTAGACTGCTCTTTAAGCAGCATTACAATGTTTGTCAGCCTAATGCTGACTTACTGTTATGAGGGGAATTCTGACATGAAAGGGTATCTCACTTGCTGCTCCTACCCGGCAGGGCAGAATGGGTGAAACCCCATGTCAACGCGGGGGTCCACATCCTTACCACTCCCCATGGCATGATAAGGATGGGGAAGTCCACATCCTCATCGTTCCCTATGAAATGCTATGGACATGGCGGTCCACATCCTTACCATTCCCTGTGGAATGCTAAGGATGTGGAAGTCTGCATCCACATAATTCCCTATGGACTGCTAAGGATGTGGAAGTCTGCATCCACATAATTCCCTGTGGAATGCTAAGGATGTGTAAGTTTGCATCCACATAATTCCCTGTGGAATGCTAAGGATGTGGAAGTCTGCATCCACATAATTCCCTTTGGACTGCTAAGGATGTGGAAGTCTGCATCCACATAATGGAATGCTAAGGATGTGGAAGTCTGCATCCACATAATTCCCTGTGGAATGCTAAGGATGTGGAAGTCTGCATCCACATAATTCCCTATGGACTGTTAAGGATGTGGAAGTCTGCATCCACAGAATTCCCTATGGACTGCTAAGGATGTGGAAGTCTGCATCCACATAATTCCCTATGGACTGCTAAGGATGTGGAAGTCTGCATCCACATAATTCCCTATGGAATGCTAAGGATGTGGAAGTCTGCATCCACATCTGCATGTGGAAGTCTGCATCCACATAATTCCCTATGGAATGCTAAGGATGTGGAAGTCTGCATCCACATCATTCCCTATGGAATGCTAACAGTATGGAAGTCAATGTCCTCACTGCAGACACTGGTTAAGGCCCCAACACTGGGGCATATTTTCCTACAAGGGCCGTACATTCCTAAAAGTCAGGTGCATTCCAATATTCCAAAATAAAGCAGATGAGTGCATGGAGTAGACGCGGGTCTCCGTGCAGCACACAGAGGCTCTGGCCTCCTGTCAGGTCCTTCCATCTTCCTGCTAACACACACCATATTGGAAAAGAAGGTTGATCGTTTCCTTAGCAGGTGGGTTGGGACTGGGTGGGGGCAAGACAGTGCGCCATTCCGTGTTGACTCGAGGCCTACCTCAGTCTCGGGAGGATAGCTCAGTGGCAACGTGCTCGCCTTGGAAGCAAGACGACACGGAGCAACACAGGTTCGTTCCCGTGTCCAGGCTTAGAAACCTCTGGGTATTAAGCGAGTTATAAATAACCTATCATATCATATCATATCACCTGCTGCACAAACACTTGCAGGAGCCCGGCCAGAAGGCTGCCATTCCTCTGCCTGCTTCTGTACCTGGGATAGGCAGGGAGCACTTACAGTAGATGATGGCAGCAGTGTTTGTTGCTGATCTCAGTGTGAAGGGTGGTTTCTTACCGGGAACATCCACTGAGGGAGGGATCCATGACAGAGGCGGGGCTGCTGGATCCTGACTTATATGGACAGGGCTGGGAGGATAGCACAGAGGCAACGCGTTTGTCTTGGAAGCTGGAAGCCCAACAAAGAGAAACACAGGTTCGAAACCTGGTCCCGCACTTAAAGACCTGTTTCTTGTATTAAGTGTGTTACAAAAGATTAATTAAATGATTAAAGAGCAAATTTTCAACTGACAGAAGCCCAGCAGCAAATCTAAATCTGGCCTTTCAGATAGGACTTATGTCAGTGGTAGGGGACAACTGGTCTCCCATTTGGGCAGCGATGTGCCCTTCAGAGAATTGAAAGACACGCCCAGGCAGGTTCACTTTGACTTTTATGGACTTCATTCATTCATGATGCGTCACCCTTTCTCAGCTCTCATGCTGAACTTCTTTTGCATCTCGTACTCATGGTGGCCCTGATTCATGCTGTTCCCATCTTCATCGTGTATCCTGGTTTGCAATATTATGTGTTACTACTGACTTCTGCAATTGTATTCACTCTCCCCTCTTGCTTCTCCACTCTTTTTGACTGCTTACTCTCTGTTCTCTCCTCCTTTCCCTTCTCCCTTTTCCTATCTCCTCCCCTTACTTTCTTCTATGCAGTTACTCTATCAGAATTGTCCCTGGACCTAGTATGATAGGAACCTCGTCTGTAACCTCCTCCCTCCCCTTACTGGTTCCCCCCCCTAGCACTATCTGAGATGTCGATAGGCCTAATATGATAGTCGCTTGTTTTGTTCCTCCCCTCCCTTTCTGCACCCCTCTCCCTCGCCTCTTGTTTTTCTCCAGCTCTACCAGAAATGTCATCAGGCCTAGTACAGTAGTCGCCCGTCTGTTTCCATTTCCTTCCCACTCTCCCCCTCCCTTATCTATGTCTTAGCTCTTGCACTATCTGAAATGTCGTCAGGCCGAGTACGATAGTTAATTTCCCATCCTTACATTCATGGCTTGTAAGAATGTCATTGTATTTTCCCTTGTTCCCTCCCTTGCCTTGAAGCGCTTTGAAACACATTGTGTATAGGCGCTATATAAATAAACTATCATATCATATCACCCCCGTTTTATAGAAAAGCATTACCACTTGGTTGTCTTTGAAGAACTTCAAATTAGTGTCATCCTTTTGTTGATCTTCGGCCTCTTTGTACTTTCTATGACCACGCTCTTTTTCTTGCCAAAAAACAATACTGCACTAATCTTGTGATGACGGTTTCTCCTCATTCTCCTCATCTTGTGGATATTGTGAACCTACTGCTGTCCCGCTCCACTCCCGGTCCTTTTTTGTTTTTGTCTCTGTCTAGGTCTGACTTATTTCACTTCAAGATCAAGGTGTTGCATTCCTCTTTCTCACCGTCCTCCCATTGCAACTCTTCTGCAGATTATTCTCCTTGGTGTTCTGTACTTTTTTGTTAATCCTTATAAGACATTGACACCATTTTGTTTCTTCGGCGCGTGCTCCCTACTGCAGCTACATCTACCCCTCTTCTTTCTACTCTTAGCCCAATTGTTTATCCTCTCGATTCCATAACTCACTATGCTCTGTTATCTCTCCTTCCTCTCTAGGACTTTCATGGCTCTTTTTAAAACATGCTACTATCTCTCCTATACTAAAGAAGCCTGCATTGGATGCTTTGCTTCCCTTTAATGTCCATATTATTTATCTCCTATCTTTTCTTTCAAACATAGTCCGTTCACAGCAGTCATCGCATCTCGATGCAAAGCAAACTCCCTCCCTTCCACTGCTCATTGGGATTTTGGCCCTGTGAAGCTACGGCCACTGCTCACTTGAAGTGGATAACTCTCTTCTTGAAGGTCATCATGCGGAGCAATCATCTCCTATTGTTTGATTAGATCTTTCTGACGCCTTCAACACTGCGGATAACACTATTATTATGTCTACTCGTTCCTCAATGGTGCTCTCTGGCACTGTCATTCACTGGTTTTCATGGACTGGAATGAAATACTGTGGTGGGGTGATGTGTCTATAATTTTGCGCTATGCCAAATTTGTTTAGGCCTTGGTGTTAAAGATGTCATTTGTATGGCCTTTTGTTGATCTTTAGATCCACAGTGTATAATGGGCATGGCACTGGGATGTGCTAAATCCACTCTCACGTGCAATACGTGGTTTGGCATATCCGGGTTAGATGCAAACCATGAGTCATATATGAATATACATTTGGACAGCTTCACCTTTGGGAGTCAAGTGTTGGCTGTCCAAAGACAGCTTCCCTGCACGGGTTCTAGCGCAGGAGTGTTAATCACTTGATCATGATTAATGCACGGTGTAGTTGTGTGGCGGCAGTGAGGGAGCCCAGGCAGTGCCCTAGCTGAGAAGCAGCTTTTGGAGACTATCAGCCCTGGCCCACTTAAAGCAATGGGTTCACCTTTGGCATTTCTCCAGGACCCTTCCTGACCCCCACTTCTGTTCATCTTTAATATATTGCCCTGGATCTACCCACTGGGTCACACTATTTGCTGTTCCAGAGGTGCCCGGGTGGTGCGAACCTGCACTGCACACTGGGGGAAGAGTCTGACAACCAGAGCAAAAGCTTGAACGACTGGCACACATCCGTCATTGTATGCTGGATTTCTGCCATTATCTGGGCAGGTCAGTAACAGGCGAGAGAAGCAACAGCACCCTTCACTTGCCACGGTTGTGCAGGCAGTGAAAAGGGTCAGAAGTCTGGGCATACTGTCAAGCCAGTTGCCCAGGTTGCACCACTTTCCACCCCAAGTCTGTATGCGTGGTTAAGAGAGTGAAGGTTTACACAAATGAATCCATTCAGCCTCTGGTTCACTCTCTGAACCCAATTGTGTGTAGAGTTGCCCACTTGTGGTTGGTTGATTTCGGGAGATTGTTGAAAAAGGTAATGGAAGAAATATCACGGTTATTCAGGAGCTCCAGGTCTGATCTTGGCTACAAGGTCAAGGATATAGTAAAGGACGCGGGAGTCCCTCGATTTTTCAGGGGGCACGACCTGGGAACACTGTGGCAAAGAAATTGACCGATTGGGTTGAATCACAATCAAAAGACATGAAATAATATGCAATTTTGTAACCAAAAGAGGATGTTGTGGAACGAAATAGTTCAGTGATTGTAAATATATGATATGATATGATAAGACATTTGTAACGCGCCTATACACAAGTGTTTCAAGGCGCGACGAGGCAGGCAGGGGGGACAAAGGGAAGACAGACAACGATCCTATTAGGCCACGTGTCATTCAGATCGTGCAAGTGCATGGGCAGAGGGGGAGGGGAAAGTGCAAGAGGAAAGGGAGAAGGGAAAGTGCAGTACAGGGGCAGTAGAATAAACAGGATAAATAATAAGGGCCGTGTCAAGTGCAGGGTAAGTGCAGACAAGTGCTGGGGGGGGGGCTGTAGGAATACAGAGACAGTCCCGCAGTGCAGTGGTTGCCAAGGGAGGCAGTGCAAGGGGAGAGTGGCTGGGCCAGGGACCGAGATCGGTGAGAGTGGCCCAGTTGCAGATTCAGTGCAGTTTCAGACAGGAATTCAGCAGGGGAGAGGCGGAGAGAAAGCAGAAGCAAAGAAGAAGGTTTTGAGGTGCTTCCGGAACCGGAGATGGTTCTCCTCAAGTTTCAGGGAGGCAGGAAGGCTGTTCCAGAGGGAGGCCCCTGCCGTGGAGAGAGATCGACCCCCAACTCGTTGCTTGGAGAAGTGACTGACCATGAGGGAGTTGGAGGCGGATGAGCGAAGAGCTTGAGAAGGAAGATATTTAGGAAGAGAGAGTTGAAGGTATTTTGGCCCCAAGCCCCAGAAGGCCTTGTGGACACTGCAGAGGGTTTTGAATTTAATCCTCGCAGCCACAGGGAGCCAGTGCAGAGATTTCAGACCTGGAGAGATACGGTCCCTGGGCTTGAGGCCAAGGACAAGTCTCGCAGTCCTGTTCTGGATGAGTTGCAGAGGGAGGAGAGTAGAGGCAGGAAGATTTAGATAGAGGCTGTTACAGTAGTCCAGTTTAGAGAGAACCAGGGCTCTGGAGACAGTGAGATTCTGGGGGAAGGAGAGGAAAGGAAGGATACCACTGAGGAGGTGCAGCTGGTAGTGTGACTTCTTGGAGACGTCAGATATGTGAGGAGAGAAGGAGAATGTGGAGTCGAAGATGACCCCAAGGTTTTTTGCCTTACAGGTAGGAGCAGGAAGAGGGCCAAGAGAGGCCGGCCAGAGAGCTGCAGGGAAGGAGGGAGTGGGTGTGCCGATGAGTAGAATCTCAGTCTTACTGGCATTAAGGCAGAGGTCATTGGCGGCACACCATTCCTCTATAGCAGACAGACAGTCAGAGATGAGGGAAGGAGAGGAGGAGGCCGAGGGTAGCCTAAAAATGAGCTGGGTATCATCCGCATAGCACTGAAAGTTGGGGCAGAGAGCGGCGATGTGGTGGGCAAGGAGTGCCAGATATTGGTTGAACAGCCAGGGAGAGAGGTTAGATCCCTGGGGGACACCACAGGTAGATAAAAATATGTCAGAGAGGAAGGACCCCAGTTGGACCTGGGAGGGTCGATTGGAGAGGAAAGAGGTCAGCCATGCCAGAGCCTGACCAGTGATACCCAGGTTATCATGGAGATGGTTGAGCAAGATGGCATGGTTGACAGTATCAAAGGCAGAAGAGAGTTCGAGCAAAATGAGAACACATAGAGTATTAGAATCAAGGTTGGAGCACAGGTCTTCACAGATGTTCAGGAGAGCAGTTTCCGTGCTTCTGGCAGCTCTGTAGCCAGACTGATGGTCATGAAGAGAACCAATGATTCAGTATGGAGATTAAGCTGGGAGATGGCCAGTTTCTCCAGGAGTTTACCCAGGAAGGGAATGATGGAGATTGGGCGATAGTTAGCCGGGCAGGAGGGGTCGGAAGAGGGTTTCTTAAGAAGATGGTGCACAAGGGAGTGCTTAAGGGGGGATGGGAAGACTCCAGAGGCAAAGGAGTGATTGCAGAAGTCAGCCAGGGCAGGAGCCAGGGAGTCAATGTGGTCCTTGATAGTTTTGGAGGAACAGGGGTGAACCTGTTTTGACAAGACTTTCATAGGTCGGACTTGTCTGGAGACCTTGTCAGCAGAGAAAAGGGGAAAGGCAGAGAAGGAGGGAGGAGGGGTGGCTGCAGAAGGGCCAGAGGAAGAGCAAGGAAAAGAGGGGGGGTGATAGGAGGAGAGTGAGGACAGGATGTCCTGAGTTTTTTAAATGAAGTGAGAAGCCAGTGCCGTGCAGAGGGCCTGGGAGGGGACAGGAGATGTAGAGACTGCAGCAGGGTTGGCCAGTTCCTTGCAGATTTTAAAGAGTTCAGCCGAGTTGTTAGATGCCGCAGAGATGCGGGCTTGGATAAGGGCTCTCTTTTTGGTGAGAACGGAGAGTCGGTATTGCCTTTGGAGCAGGCAGCAGGCCAGTTTGTCAGAGGATGAACATGAAGCACGCCATAGCCTCTCTGCCACCCTGCACTTGCGTTTTAGGGTGACGAGATCCGAGTCATACCAGGAGTTACATTTGGCTTTGGGCTTCATGCAGATTCTCATGACAGGGGCAAGGTTATCAAGAGTATCAGATATAGCAGAGTGAGAGTGGAGAGGGCTGTGTCAGGGTGGGAGTCAGCCGAAAGGGCAGGGGGGATGAGAAGGTGGCGACGAAAGCCTCAACTGACACGCGCTTCATGGGTTGGATGACCGAGAAGGAGGGTGGCAGTGATGAAGGTGGCTTTGCCTGAGGGGTAGGGAGGGTGAGGTGGGAGGATAGGAGAAAGGGATCACTCCAGGAGAGAGGAGGGGAGAGAGGGACAGAGAGGGGAAGGTTAGCAGAGATCAGGCCATCAAGAGTGTGCCCAGAAGAATGAGTCGGCCCAGATGGGAGAATAGAGAGTGAGAGAGAGTCGCAGAGGTCGCGAAAGTGTCCAGAGGGGGGACAGGAGGCATCCAGGTGGATGTTGAAGTCTCCAAGAAAGAGGAGTTGAATGATTGAGGACAGGAGTAAGGAGGAGAGGTCCGCCAACTCGGAGAGGAAGGAGGAAATTTGCCCGGGTGGCCGATAGATAGTAGCCACAGTAAGGGAATGGCTAGGAGAGAGAGAGTCGACAGACAAGGCATTCAAAGGAGGAATAGGTCTGCGTAGGAGCGACAGTTGCAGGAATCCACTCAGGGAAAATGAGGGCAACACTCCCACCAGCATGGTTGGGCCTGGACATGGAGAGGATCTTGTAGCCGTAAGGTAGGAGTGTGTCAAAGCTGGTGACAGAGCTGGCCGTGAACCATGTCTCAGTGAGACCGAGGACATCAAGGTCCAGTTCCCCTAGAAGGCAACAGATGTCAGAGGAATGTTTGACAGCAGAGCAAGAGTTTAGAGTGGCAATGTAGAGAAGGTTGCCATCCTTGAAGGACTTCCGGGAGGGGTACATATCAGAGGTACGCCCTGCAGAGGTGAAGAGGAAGCACGAGGAGGGGGCAGGGAAGGAGGGGGAAGGCAAGGTAGCCGCGGACAGAGGAGGGGGCACAGCAGGAGAGGAAAGGAAGTGGATGAGGCGTGGGAAGCATCTATCAAAGAGGTGAAGGTTGGCCTGCGGGCCTTGGACCAAGACGGTCCCATTAGAGTAGACATTAATGATGGCCTTGGAGGAGTGGAAGGAGGCCAAGAGGACATCCCAATGGGTGCCACCATTAATGGGAGAAGAGGAGAAAGGAGAGAGCACAGAGACCATATGAAGGGTCCATAGGTTAGGTGAAGGCACGAAAAAGAGGATGTTGGTGAGAGTTTCCTTGGAGGAGGCACTGGTGTAGGTGTCAACGATAGGGAGGCCTGGGTTGGAGACCAGGATGTCTTTTATAAACTTTTTCCTACCAGATTTAGTGAGGAGAGCAGGATAGTCAATAGAGAAGCAGTTAGAGAAGATAGGCGAGATAGAGAACACCATAGAATAGGAGGGAGAGGAGGGGGGGGGAGACAGACGAGAGCAAGCGGACAGGATAGCGAGCGGCAAACCAGTAGTGCAGTAGGACAGACTCTCGGGGTTGAAGATCTCACAGTGCTCAATATGGAACCAGAGAGAGGCCACCCAAGTTTGAGAATCCTGAGCGGGGAGGAAAAGGCCTAGTTTACCACAGTGCAGAAACAACAGTAAGCATTGGCACAATGCGTAATATGGTGAAACGGGTGTAGGAGGGGATAGCCGGGAGAGCAGGTGGGGCTAGCAAGGTGATAACTGGCGCCTGGCGTCCCCTGCGGACACCTGCAGACACAGAAGGAGCTGCAACCAAGGAGCTGCCCTTTGCCTAAGGGGACCTTAGCCGAGGGGGGGCTGCCGGGCAGGGGGCTGCCCAGGAGGATCAGTTTTAAGGCAGAAGGAGGTGAGGAAGGGTGGGGGATGTGGGCGGGAAGGGAGAGGAGGGCCAGGAAGTGGCTGCAGGGGGAGGGGGCAGAAAAATGTGCTCGGAGCGCGAGCAAAACAAATATTTTTAAATTAGCAAAATCTACTCACTGGAGGCCCACGGGACCAGGCAGGGCTTGGCCTGCAGTCAGGGCCCACAGGGCTACTGGCGACTGCTCGCCCCCGCTCCGCTGTACAAAGAAGCGAGCGGGGGAGCAGCCGTCGCGTAGTCCTGGAAGGGACTAGCAAGGCACCAATCAGAGGGGGGTGGGCGGGGAGGGAGGCAGGAAGGGAGAGGAGGACCAGGAAGTGGCTGCAGGGGGAGGGGGCAGAACAATGCGCTCGGAGCACGAGCAAAACAAATATTTTTAAATTAGCAAAATCTACTCACTGGAGGCCCACGGGACCAGGCAGGGTCAGGGCCCACAGGGCTACCGGCGACTGCTTGCACCCGCTCTGCTGTACAAAGAAGCGAACGGGGGGAGCAGCCGTCGCGTAGTCCTGGAAGGGACTAGCAAGGCACCAATCAGAGGGGGGGTGGGCGTGGGCAGGGAGGCGGGAACGGAGAGGAGGACCAGGAAGTGGCTGCAGGGGGAGGGGGCAGAAAAACGCGCTCGGAGCGTGAGCAAAACAAATATTTTTAAATTAGCAAAATCTACTCACTGGAGGCCTACGGGCCCAGGCAGGGCTTGGCCTGCAGTCAGAGCCCACAGGGCTACCGGCGACATCAACATGATGATCATCAAAACATGAAGAGAGATAACATTCTATTGCATAGGTAAACCTAAAGGTTAACACAATTTGCACCGCTTGTGCCATGTTATTACATTTAACAGGTTTGATGGGCACGTTTCAGTACAAGTTGAGGCATCATAATAACATTCAAAACAAAAAAGATGATGGGGACAGATATCCCTGTTGAGAAGATTATTGAACTGAGGCAAGGTGGTGTGGCCCAGCGTGCCTTCTCCTGTTTAATACAACGTGTTTCGGGCAGGCATGCCCTTCATCAGGTCAAGACTATCTGTTATTCTATTTTTCTCTGCTGTGAATGTAAATAATAATGTGTAAGTGATGATATTCATTATTAGAGAATAATCATCAACTCTCAATGACCTGTGGGCATTGTTAACTAACCTGAGTGTCAGCAACAAGAAGACATTCGATTTACATGTCAGCCCTGACTGATCTGATGTACCCTTCATCGTATCCGGTAGACGCTGGAAATGGAAGGGGTTGATTCTGGTTATTCTATCTGTCTGGGTACCAGTAGTTATTTAAATGTGTGGTCAAGCATGGGACCAGTCGCTAAAGTATAGCGCGCGGTCCCACGCTCTGACCACAGTTGAAAAAGGTGCTGTCTATCACATTTGGATTCTAAGAGCGTATTCACTCACCTTGGGGGTCGGAAGACCAGGTGGTTAGCTGAATTCGTGTTTCTGGGGCCAAGTTCGTCGCTCGCGTGTCCTGTGGGACAAAGGTGACGTTTAGACAACAGGTGGCCGGGTAACTGCAGCCACGTCGGGGCTCGCGAGATCCCACTGCAGAACTCACGTCAAGGGAGTCCTTCGACTGCATCAGATTGATCCATGAAAGGCGAGACACTTACTCGAAGTAATCAGTGAATACGGGTCAGGTTGTCATGGAAACCTGCACGCATGCATACGTGTGTATTAGTAGTGCCTTTGACTAGCGCGCCACATTGAAAGAGTTTATCTCCTATGCATGGAAAACAGATAATGCCAGTTTGTAAGATCCAAACTTTTATAAAGCACCTGTGGTGAGTAAACCTGAATAGACAGGGGTGTTTCAGTGAACACGAAAAGCAATTTAACTGGCTCGATGTTTGGAGCTGCTGGTTGGTATTGTTGTATACGCGCGCTTACCCTCCTGTGTGAAGATGCAGCACTATTGAGCTGAACTTCACTGAAGGCGGTAAGATAAGGTAAAAGGGAATCAGGTGGTAAAGTGAGCAACAGTGTTCTGGTGTCCTTTACTATATCCATGACCTTGTGGCTAAGATCAGACCCGCAGCACCTAAATAACCGTGAATTTTCTTCAATTACCTTTTTAACAATCTCCTGAAATCAAGCAACCACAGGTGTGCACAGGTGTGCATGTCTGCACACACTTTGGTTAAGAGAGTGAACCAGAGGCTGAATGGGTTCATTCAATGCTGACAAGATGGCACAGAGAGAGTGGTAAGTGCCCAGTGGCAAGGCGAGTGGAGTCCCTTGGGCTGAGAAGAGGTTGTTAGCAGAGAAGTGTATTTGAGGTGTGGGGAGTCGATTGAGAGTTACATCCTACAATGGAGAGAGACTGCAATTAAGGGGACTCCCAGACAGTGGTACACCTGTGAAGTATGGGCTGATGTCAAACCTTCCACTGATCAGTAAATATGGAAGTGGACGTGACACACCAGTGGCAGCCAAAGTAAATATGCATGGCTTGGAAGTAGACTGCCACCTCATCCTGGCTCCTCCCACTAGAGTTCACCACTACCACACCTTCGCCTAGCATCTGACACAATAACGTTCAAACACCCTCTCAAGACTCACCTGTTCCTTGCAGAATTTCTAATTTTAGACTCAGTATGACTTCTTTCCCCATCACTATTTCCCCTCTCTGGTTTAACTTCACCCAATAGCACTTTGAAGAGGCCAGTAAAGGTGGTACGCGCTATAAAAAAGCCATAACGAAGTAAAGTCAGGTACAAAGTACGATGTGCAGGGTATTCAGTTCAGAGAAAATTGCCTTTTTGATGGGCCTTGTGCAGTTTCTGACACCAATGTGTGTGCATGTGTGTGTACATGTATATAACTGTATGAGTGGCTCTATATGTATATAAGTGTGCGTGTGTGTTTGCATGTGTGCCTGTGTGTGAGAGAATAAGGGAGAGAGTCAGAGAGCAAGAGTCTATGGGCTCATTGCGTGTTCCCCGCTATCCCGCTGGTAATTCTACTAGGATACCGGGAAAATACCATATTGTCTCTGCCGCCTGATATCCTGGTATTACGGCATATTATGGGCAGCTGAGACACTGGTAACTCCACATTCCAGACACCATAGGATGGGGTAGCCTCTAATCACTGCCACTCTTAGTACCGGTGCCAGTGATTCAGGCAGTTATCTGCTGACAGGGGCTGATCTACTGGCAGGTTAGGTCTGTCGGTAGATCAGAGCCCCTACCGGCAGACTTGTAGTTGGTCGGTCCTGGTAGGTGCCAGTATACGTTGTTAGCGGCACTTTATTTCCAGTCCGGCCAACTCATAATGAGGGCCTGGAATTGGATTCTGAAACCAGCAACAATTGGCCTAACCCGCTCCTGATGCCTGGTAAACAAAAAGCCCTGCTTAAGACGCTAAACATAGCACCTGCAGTGATCAGCTCTTCCTAGCACCAGAGATTAACTTCCAGGCCCAGAGGAGCTCTGCTGCATATGTCTTTCTTTTGCATTTAAGTGCATTAGAGTGTGATTAATGTGAGATGGCTGTAGAAAAAGCAGTGAGTGGGTAGTTGGGAGTGGCTGTTTCCCTTAATAGTTATGAAAGATGGGTGATTGGAAATGAGGGCATTGCTTAAAGCTGCATTCTCTGCGAAATAATGACTACAAGCTGATGATTATATCATCAATTTTCTTTCAGTTTGCTTTTCCAGACTTGTAAGGACAGTTATAAAACCAAAAGGAGTCTGCTTTAGTCTCATATTATTTGACTGGTAATTGTAGGCTTCTATTCAGGATGGGGGAAATAAAAGCTACAATCATACTCCCTTTGTTCAACATGTTACTAAAGGTACTTGCACAGTAATACTACTATAGTGATAATTAGCACAGCATAATAGATGTATAATGTAACATAACATACTTATTCATTCCTTGTGGGTTTGGTTCATTATGCTATGTGTACATGTTTGCACTAAAACCGTGTTCTTTTTTTGTAGCCCTATGTTTTTTACACTTTTTACTAGAGTGTCACTTGCCTGCTATGACTCCACCATAAATCCTCCCCCTATCTCTCTGACCCCACTCCCCCACCCCATTGTCCCAGTGGAATTAGGGTGGCCAAACGACCATATTTTACATGACAGTCTCGAACTCACTCTGTCCAGGTCGAGGGAAAAGTCCTACCTTTGCTTGAGGCCTGATCAAAGCCTGTCCTGCTCTCGCTCACTCTTTCATGTGAAAGTTGGGGCTTGGAGAAGCAGAGTGGTTTACCCAGAGACCTCTGAGAAATATTAACATGTCTCTCTTTGTCAACAGAGCATTACAAAGGGAGTAATTCGACGTTGATGGGTGGGACGGGGCTATTAGCAGGGACTTTTGCCCATTAAGAAATGTGAATTGTACATGATATAAAATGGGGAGGGTGCATAATAAAGTGGAATAATGAATACGGTTTTAATAACCAAGAGAGTTTTTTTTGCCACACAGTTGCTACTGTGACCTTCCATGCAGGATGGGGAAAATAAAACTAAAGCCATACTCCATTTGCTCAACATATTTCTGTGACAATGGGGGCCATTATGGGTCTGCCAGTAAACCGCTGGTGATTCCGGCGGGTAAACAGAAATTCTGCCTTACTGTTACTGGCACTCAATATCCCGGTATTTCCAGGATATTACGGGTGCCAGCAACGGTGGTAAGTTCCCATTCCATGGAGTCCAAATGGGTTTGTCACAATCCATGGAATGCGTTTGCCACAATCACCGGCACCGGTGGTACCGATGTGATTGATTGCAGCAATTATTTGCCGGTAGGGACCTGAACTCCTGGCAGGTCACTGCCACTGCCGGTATACTTGGAGTTTGCTGGTCCAGTAAAAATGCTAGAGTCTGTATTACCAGCATTTGTCCCGCCATTTTTTACCAGAGCAGCACACTCCTAAGGACCCACAATGTATATAGTGTGAGGTTAGTTGATTATGAAATGCTACTTCAGTATGTAAGGCGTGATCGTTTCAAGGTATTGCTCTAAACAATGTATTATATAGGCGCATGAAACCCAAAGCAAAACCTTACAAAATATTTATATCAGCTACAACTGGGAAGATATGTGGTTGAGTTTAAATTGCCCACATCACAGTTTCACCGCTTAACCAAAGTTTGTAATCTAGGGGAAATCATTCAATCTCACAGGGATAGATTTGCCAAGGTGTTTTTCAATGTGAAACACCCCATTAAAAACGCCCTGTAAATTTGGCCCACCGTGTGTGTTAGCTGAAGTACCTCAATCCACAAAGCTATTTCTATCTCGACTTACTCATGCCAACTTCTTGTAATGTCACTTCCCATGATGCCTGCGAGTGTCATAAACTGATGACGCTCCTGGCAATACCCATTTCTGTGACATCACGGTTATTGATGTTAATACATATGCAAATTAAGACGTTTGCATGCCCTTTGCCCCACACTGGAGAGAACGTTGTAGGTCAGTGTTCTGCTTGCATAATGGTCCTACATTTTGTTTTTTTGTGTGCTGTGTATGGGTTAAAATACCAATCGCCAATAATTTTACCAAATGGGCGGGTACAGATACTACATGGGTGGGGACAGATACCACGCGCACTGCAGGCTGCTTCGGGTGCGCTTCAACGTCCTAAGTGTCCCGTGAAACCGTTTTGTAAAGGTGGACACCCTACGTGGAATTCCAGAGTATTTTTCCCATTTCTAGCAGCACTGCTGAGACTAGAATCAACACCAATCTCCTTCTCCCATATTTAGTTTGGTCTATTAGGGGCTGCTCTAGCGCAACCTACAAGCCAAAACTATTGCATTAGTGCACACATAGGAAGAAATAGCACATGAGGAGGGACACACAGCTTCTAGGTGTTTGGTTATTTGCCCACCCCTGGACTGCTCATGGTCATGCTGATCCCTATTGCCATTCCCACCCAGTGCTTGCCCCTGCCTGCCCAAAACACCTCCTCCTGGGAACTCTTTGAGGTCACTTTAATGAAGTCTTACCATCAAACTTTGCACTCCCAGTGCCTGACAGTGTTTTTTCAAAGCAGTTTTCTGAACGTTAATGACTTAATGGGAGCTGTACAGGTGCTACTGAGTTCAGCAAAATGTCTTAACCAGGTCTGCCTTCAGCCATTTCATTTATAAGCACTGTGCGTGTTGTAAAGCCACAGTTTTGGCTTGTATATAAAGAATTAGGCATTTGCCAGGCACTGCTTTTAGAAGACCAGGTTCTTGCGCCATTTTGCACCTGCTACCATCAATGGGCAGTTAATACCACTACGGCAGTGCCTGGCAAGTGCCTTCCCCATGCCTACACATAGGCCCAAACTGTTGGCATTGCCAATGCTTGTTTTCATAGTAAGCGTGCAGGCAGGTTGGGGCTGGAGGGCAAGCGGAGGCGGAGGTGTGATTTTTTTCCGATTATCTTGTTTATAAAGGGAGAATTCCCCAGCAATGGAACCCCACTCCTGTGGCGGCCAGCGGGGGTCATTACGACCCGGGCGCAAACGTATACTGGGCACCGGTAATGACACCAGTGCCGGTAATCCCTTTGCACCCTATTCCGAGGTCCCTTTGCGGGTCCTTCCTTAACGCCTGGTTTTAGCAGGCGTTAAGGACGGGACCTGCAAAGGGACTACAGAGCTAATAACGGTACCGTAATTCACGGTACCGTTATTAGCACCCTCCCCATTCCCATTGAGCCCTATGGGGGCTCAAATTGGAATGGGGATTGACATTTTCCATGGGGACTTACCGGTCCCGCAAAGGTCGGACTAGACCGGTAAGTCCCCATTGAAGCAGGGCGGGCAGGGTACCGGTAATGGTGGTAGTCATGGCGCTAGTAGCGCCATGACTAGCACCAACCTCGGAATGAGGCCCAATGCGTTCTTTTCTTTACGCGAGTCTAATCTGCTCATCTCCCGTGCGCTTGGCTCCGTGCTCCCCCCAGCCTCCTTGGGTGGATCCATTTATTTCCCGCGCAGTGTTCCTCCTCTCCAGAGGCCCTGCGGCCGTATATCTCCCCGAGTCCCCGATTCTCTGTAAATCTCCCCCCCCTCCTTGGAGTCTGACAGTCGAGGTACCGCTCCCATCTCCCCGTCCTCGGTGCTCCTTCTGTTCTCGTGAGTAAATCAGATTGGGCTGAATGACTACAAAAATGGTGACGCAGAAACACAATACATAGCGTCACAGAAAAGTACACATTATGGCAAATAAGCATGCTCAAAACAATACAGACTACTGCATTAAGGCAATTCCAGCGCTGGAGGCCACGCTGTTCTCTCCTGATACCAAACAACTGGGGCTTTAAATCAGAGTTTCCATTTCCTTCATCTGCCTCTGAGCCTGCGCACCCGCGCTGCGCACCGGTGCAAGTACTTTAAGTACTATTTGCTGGAAGCACTCGCTGTATTGCTCACTGCTCACTGCTGAGACTGAGACCTGCATTGGATTCGGCTCCACAACGGCCCGGAGGACGTCTTTGAGAGTTACTCTCTCTAGTGCCTGCCTTAGAAAAGAAGCAAGGACTACTCTACACTGACCAACTCCTCCCCTTTTTTGTGACCACGCCTTTCCATTCCCTTCATCTGCCTCTGAGCCTGCGCACCCGCGCTGCGCACCGGTGCAAGTACTTTAAGTACTGTTTGCTGGAAGCACTCGCTGTATTGCTCACTGCTCACTGCTGAGACTGAGACCTGCATTGGATTCGGCTCCACAACGGCCCAGAGGACGTCTTTGAGAGTTACACTCTCTAGTGCCTGCCTTAGAAAAGAAGAAAGGTGATTGTGGCGGCAGAGCTTTGTACTTTATTATTGCTAACTGGAGGGACTACTTGCACGTTTGTGCTTGTGAACTTACGCACACTTTGTGCTGTTGAACCTACGCATTGTGCGCACTAGCACACTTACCTTTCGAGTTTTTCGTGTTTATACCTTTCTTTTTCTTTTACTTACTAGGACTACACTACACTGACCAACTCCTCCCCTTTTTTGTGACCACGCCTTTCCATTTCCTTCATCTGCCTCTGAGCCTGCGCACCCGCGCTGCGCACCGGTGCAAGTACTTTAAGTACTGTTTGCTGTTCGCGGTGCGCGCAGCGCGGTGCTGGGCCAGTTATAATTCCTTTCTGATTCTATTAGTAAGTGAATTGGGTTTTTATTGTTTGTGGTTTCAACAGTATCAAATGCGAAGGTAGTCATTGAAAATTGTCTATTGCTCAGTGCTGATTGCACTTTGACTTTTGCTCTCGCGTTGAGCGGTGTGACATATTCAAGTATAGCTGTTGCTCGGTGGGGCCCTTGCTCACCTTAGCTCACCTTAAGTGTATCTTTGTTCACCATGCTTCCATACACAGCATACAAGCTTACTACAAACATGCCAACTATTGCTCCACTGGTGTTAATGCCACAGACCCAATCTTCATCACCAAAGACAGCGGATTACATAGTGGCACCCCAAACATTTTTTACTGCTATGTCTGTCACCCCTGCAAACCTGCCTAATCAAACCCGTTTTCCATTTGAAGAGAAACATGGTGGTATAAGTATCACACCTTTAGAGTCTTCTGTCGTTGTCCCTTCAAGTATGACTTCTACTCCTTCTCCTCTCACAGTTGGCAAAATCAGTTCCTCGCAGCGTACACCATTGAGGTGCTCCAATCCTTGCCCAATTTCTGATCGAACTATGATTGAATCTATCAAGTCCTGTCATAAAGTATACGATGCGAACATGTCTATTTCTCCCATTGCTTTCCCACTCTTATTGTCTGATCCTTAAGTCATATCCATTCATGAAAGTTCATCTGAGTTTATTCACACGAACAGCGAGGCGCAACGTATCAGCAGTGTCCCTGATGACTCTACTGTTCCGCCCTCAGACATTGCTCTTTCTATTCTCAACTCGTTTGCTCTACCAACACCGCGCCCTCTCAAACCACAGCTGCTCAACAATGCTGCTCAAACCATATCAATGATTCAACCCTCATTAATAGCCATTAACACAGCAGTTTATAGTTTGTGTAAACTCTTCGAATCCCTGGATACCAAAGTGGCTCGCCAATCAACCCAATTCGAAGATCTGATGCAGTGGCTCTCGATGCAACAGCTCACCAAAACTGAGGTCCACAAAGACAAGTTAGACCAGTCAGTGGTTATGTTGCCCAGCCCGTCGATTCTTCGTGATGTTACTTCACTCATTTTACCAACCTCCACTGATCCAGTGAAAGAAGCACCTTCACGCCCACTGATACCCTGTCCCTTGCCCTTAATTCAAGGCATTATTGGCCGAGACCCGGTGCCTGAGAATCATGATTCCATTCCAATCCTGATTCCAAAAATGAAAACTGGGGCTTTAGAGGGTATAATTGTACCATCCAGCGGTGTTTCGATGGACACACAAGGACTGAGCGATTTAACACGTCCAACAGTTGAGAAACCAAAAAAGAAAAATAATAAAAAACAAACTTTTATTCCAATAAAAAAAACGAAAAACATGATTGGAATTAAGCATCCAAAGAGCACCTTGTCTGCTTTTTTTTAAAGCCCTTAGTAAAAAGAAAACAACTATAGCTAACTGTGAGTTGGGTGATATGGAAACTGTTGCTCCTATACATCCTGCAGGGCCTGACGTGGCAGGTACTCCTTTAGTTTCTCCCAATTTTGGCTTGACCCAGGATCCCCCGTCTGTGCCCCGGTCCCCTCTAACACAACTGGTACAAGCTTTAAGTGAGTTTCAGAAAACACCTACACCATTTCTAATTTCAGACAAAAGTACCACTGTTCAAAATCTTCTCCCCCCACGTTCAGTGCAAACACAGATACCACTCAAATCATCAATTAAAAGCAGTGCTGGTTCGCTCCCGGTGAAGTTATGTCCTCAGCAACTTCCCGCCCCTGCTCAAGTTCACTGTGATATTGTAAGTCACCCCAAGATGGTCACGTTTGCGCCTATGCCCAGTGACACACATACTATCAATGCCAATAGCATTCAATCTTTGACAGATGAACTTAAAAAGAAAGTTGATGAATATCTTTCCGCCAAGGTGGCATCGGTGTTTACGCAAGCCCAGGGCGATTCTATAAAATCACTAGCATACCCAGTTAATGTGAATCAAACCCCTATTAATGCACCCCCCGAGGTGGCAAGAAATCTCAGACCAAGTTGGCCCTCCAATATAAAAGGGTCCCCGCGTAACAACAACAAGCGCTGGTCCTCAGGGCAACCCAATTCGGGACGAGCTCAATGCCACACTTTAATTCTCAAATGTCGAGAGGGTGGCAATCAAATGTATGATCTTAATCGGCAAAGTGTCCTGAATATTTTTGGTGACATTGATGAATTACGTAATATCACCTCACGCGATATCGATCAGGTCGAATTTATCTCCGAGGACACCTTGTCCATAGTTAGACTCTGGATTCCATCAAGCATAGTGCTTCAATCAATATGGCGCAATACAATGGTCTTATTTAATATGGGGGTTTTGCTGGCAGAGGAACCAGAATTCGCTCGCTTGCCTTTGAACACTCCAGTCATGATCCCCAAGATATATCAGGGCTCCCATGGTGAATCCAGAGAAACGTGGACATCTGAGAATTCTCGGCATTAACCACCAAAAGGAGAGATCAGAAACACATTGTTATTTGTCAGCTGGAACACAAGAGGGCACAAACATCTTCATTCCTCTTTTAAAGAAATGCCTTTGTTATACCACCTCATCGCTTTACAAGAGGTATGGCTCACCAAAGCTCTGATATGGGACAGCTATGAAATAGCCTTGATTCCTGCAGTATTGACTGCAGGCAGACCGGCATCAGGCTTACTGGTGGCTGTGAACATTAAATTAGGGTTTACAGTCACTGTCTGGGCATCTGTAGGTGCGCACATACAGCTTGTAAAAATCCGTAATAAAGTCCTAGTCTTTGCTGTAGTAAATATTTACCGTAATCCGCTCAGCATGCCTGATGAAACCTTTTTTGCAGGACTACATGACATGCTTGATCTAATCTCACTTGACAAATCAATTATGTATGCCATCATACTTGGTGATTTGAACCTCAACTGTTGCAAGTTGGGTGCCAAAACTCAAGGTGCTCGAAAATGGGAGTTGATTATGTCCGAACGCAACTATCATATGGTCAATGGCTCAGTACATAATGATGTCCCCCCGCATTACACTTGGCATAGAGGGCAATCAAATAGTATCATAGATTATATTTATGTCGACACCAGGCTTTTCCAACAAATAGACCACTTTGAGATTATTGACCATCTTAAAAGTGATCATTGCCTCCTGTCCTTACAGTGCACATTCCAATATACAATGCCAACTAGAGATTCTTATTATTGTGGCAACGTGGGAGTAAACAACTCACGCACACGTCTCAAATGGACTGCAAACTCCCTGAACCAGTTTGAACATCTCATAACGAATAGGGCCCTCCATTGTAATAGCATCGAATACATAGATTTGCTACGCTCATTTGCTCAGACCATAAATATACCGCAATCCGACTCGATCAAACATTCACATACCTTGGATCAGGTAGTTGCCAAAAGAAGGACAGAATTTAGGATGCTTAAAAGAAAAATTTTACTCTCAATTAGTGCGGACAAGTGGCAGGCATTAAAATCTGCAAAATGCCAATATAAGAACTGGCTCAGTGGGCGCAAGTCCTTGTTATTCCAACGAGATAGTGAAGCCATGAGTAGGGCTATGAGAAATAAAAATTCGGCTGGCATGCGGTCGCTGCTGAATAGTCACTCATACCATCACCAAGCAGATGCCCAACTGAATGGGGTCTCTGAACATATGTGGATCAAGCATTTTTCAACACTATATGCTGACCCTTGTTATAACCACACTAAATATTTGCCAGTGTCAACATCCAGTTGGAATTTAAAAGTCTCGGTTGAGCAAATTTTTGACCTAATCAAAAAATTGAGTTCTTCAAGTGCAGAAGGACCAGACGGGTTGTCAAACCATATGTTTAAAAATCATCCAGACATTTGGTCTAAGATCTTATTTACAATCTTTAGTGACATATTAAGCACCCGTTTGATTCCTACATCATGGAAGTCCTCAATCATAATTCCAATCTTTAAAAAAGGCGACCGGTCACAACCTGAAAACTATCGACCGATTGCGTTACTAGATGCCCCAGGGAAAATCTTTACCAAATTGGTACTAGCCGATTTCAATACTTGGACAGGAAATAATAAATTCAGGGATTCCAACCAAACTGGCTTCATCGCAGGAATGGGAACCAACATCAATCTCATGACCTTGAATGCAATCAAAGCTCAGTGCCAAGAGACAAAACAACAGTTGTTCTTGGCTTTTATTGATCTAAATGCAGCCTTTGACTCTGTGAGTCGTCCTTTATTATTAAAAAAGCTCTTGAGAGACGATTGCCCAGCGTCCCTGTACGATATTATACACGTAAATGTGCCCCACTTACCTCCAAAAGACAAATAGACTTTGCAAGACATTGTCAATACCTCGGAAACATTACACAGGTCGAATGCTGGTCGGTCCTGTTGGGGTCAAATAACTTAGCAATCCAGATAGCAGCTGTTAATTTTCTCACCAGTCTTAAATTAGATACTTAACAGAAAGGAGCATTTAATTAATTGTTGTATGTGAATTTTTCTTCTATTTCTTCGTTTGTTTTATTCATGTCATAATTAATGTAAATAATGTAAATACGTTTTCTTTTTTTTGTTTTTCTTTATTTATTGTGACATGTTTGATGTTCGATGTATGCTAAATCATGTTAAATGCTGTATTTCTATTTTGTCTTTTTGAAAGGTTGATTAAATTCAACCAAATCAATAAAAAAAATAAAATAAAAATAAATCAGAGTTTCCTACAGTATAGTTTACATT
Source organism: Ambystoma mexicanum (assembly GCF_040938575.1). Lineage (NCBI taxonomy): Eukaryota > Metazoa > Chordata > Amphibia > Caudata > Ambystomatidae > Ambystoma > Ambystoma mexicanum. Next base: position 1,618,471,254 of record NC_090932.1, on the reverse strand, counting down.
GTAGCCCTATGTGGTCGGAGGGCATGATCGCCATGGCTGGCAGCCTGGCCCCTGTGCCCCTCGGTAGGAAGCTAGCGGTATCCTGATGTCATGGTGTTGCAAGGAGTTGTAAAGGTTCATGCATTGCAGATCACCATCAACCAAACAGCTGCTATTAAGCGCCACACACCAGTAGGTTGGTCTCAGAGTTCAATAACAAAGAAATATGTGGTGTCTCAGAGAGGGGAAACACAAGGTAAGTTTGATTATATTTATTTGTAAGTAATATATTACACGGCCACGGTAGTGATGGTAAAGTTGCTGAACCCATAGGAAGAGCACTTTTTCGGAGGCTTATAACTTCGTTCCCTCTGGACCAATTCTCACCAAACTTTGCAAAAAAAGTATATGGCCGGCTCTGAATGTTTTTGTCAAGTTGGGTGAGGTGTCGTGCAGGGGTGGGGCTAGGTTATATGGGGGGGGGCCCAATTTTTTTTCTTCCATAGACTGAATGGGAAAAACCTTGTGCACGGCTACAGCTCGAACGGCTGGGCGGATTTTTACCAAATTTGCAGCAGGAGCTGGGGCTTGGGCTAGAAAGCGTGCTTTTGTGTTTTTGGTGGAGATCCGACCAGTACTTTTGTTGCAAATCACAGAAATGTATGTTCCAAAGAATTAGTGATATCTGGGTCCACTCCACGGACGCAGTCTGATTGTCGTGTGGCACACCGGGATGTTGGCGAAAATTGGATGTGGCCGGTGGTTGGCTGGAGGGGAGCGTGCTGTTCGTCAATGTGTTCGGGAAATGGCGCTATGGTGTATCGGAGGATAGTGTTGTGGTGTGTGTGGCAAGGCTGTAAGGCATTGTGAGCATGACTGGTAGCGTTGTAAGTAGCTTACTGATAAGGCCCAACAAGGCTCTGAAACACGTGTATGGGGTTGCTGCTGGCACTCTTGTTCAGAAGAGAATTGCCATAACATTTCAGTGCTGGATTGCCCATGTGTGCGGGACAAAGACTGAAATGCAAATGGATATTTCCCTTCTGTGAAAGGTACAGTGAGCTAAAGTGTGGCTGCGTACTCTTGACTGGGTACCTTCCTAAAAAACAGGTCATTTAGCCGTGTTCGTTCTCAAAGAGGGGCGCCTATGGACTATTTTTTGACAAAAGACGACAAGCCTGCCGGCTGACCCAGCACCCGCCCAACCATTGTTGCCGGGGGAGTTGGTGTAAGTCAGGAGTTTTGTGAGAAAATGGAACAATCCCAGGTTCCATGGGCCCTAGAAGGTTGTGTTTTCCACCCCTCTCAGAGTAAAAGTGAATGGGCTCCGATATTGGATACACGTCTCAGACATTTGCAGGGTCCCACCCAATTCCACACCAGCTCCCCAAAGCTAATGCAACAAGTCTACCTCAGTTCATATAGCTTCATGCTGACTATATAAGTGCATGTGTAAGAGCTATACAAACATGCATTGCTGCTACAGGCATGAGCTACTTAAATTAAACCATTCTCTCTTGCTCCTTCTTCCTTGTCCCTCCCTAGTGTTTACCTCATTTACCCTCACCTCCCTTCCCCCACTTCCCTCCCATCCTTCTGTGTTACCCACTCTTATTTCCACTACAGGTGTCGGAAAGATGAAGACTTCGACATCGAATTGTTCATTATCTAGCAATCAAAATGCTGTCAGTAGCACTAGAATGTATTGTTATCAGTGTGTCCTCCATTTGTCGGCCATTTTATTTCGTTTTTTCATGTTTGCATTAGGAATATATTGGGGAACACCTTTTATCTGGGCAGGCCATCTAAAAGAAAGGGGGAGGAACATGGGGAACTGGAATTTAAACGAAAGTACAGCCTTTAACGTAACTGAATCGTCCCCAAGCTTGAACCCGAATGAAAGCATGAATGAAAGCACCCCCTTTAATCTAACCAAACAGGAAAACATGACGAGAGATGTGTATGAACCCCACAATTGACAGCAACACCCGCACAACTGTGTGTACAAGTAAAATATTTGAAATATTACTTCGAAATGTCAAAAATCTTTTATGTAATGTACGCAATGATGTAAATGTCACAAACAGCAGAAGCAGGTTAGCAAAAAGACACATAGCACGCCATAACAGAATGAAAAGCAAGTACGTAAACCCAAATATGACACATATCATGGCCTATGTCTGGATGCTGTGGAAGATATCCATTATCCCGAGCACCCCAATAGTTGGTATTCCGACATGAGTGCAGTGGGAAGGCAAACAACTAATAGCAGTTGCTATGTGTGATCATTAATACCGCACATATCTGGGACGCCCAAGGTTTTAGTACCACAGGAAGTACCAATCATAGAGGCACAATGTATAATTCATCCTGCACTATGTAGGGTCAAAGGCACTTTCCAGGCAGGCAACGTCCACCTAAAACGTGTTGATTCGGATGACCACAAATGCAAAACGAGCCAGACCAACACCAACAATGTAACGCAACACTACCTGGTGATCGAAAGGGCGAAATACATTACCAACAAGTGGCAAGAAATGAACCTCATGTGTAAAGCTGAAGTACTTTTAGGGTTTCCAGAAAAAACTGTGGCACTCTTGGAACAGATTTGCGCACAGGCATGGACAGAGCACGTCACAAAATTGTTGTGAATTGCAGCCATAGAGAAACCGGTAAAAAGTGTGTAGAGGAGGTCACAGACATGGCCTGCACCTCAGCCCCACAGTTTGAGGTACCAGGAACATACTCGCCAAGGTACATGACGTATGAGGAACAATTAAATCAACAGAGAGCTGCACTGGGCCTATGCCCAGTGCCCGTCAGAAGAGCAATGCCTGTTGAAATGCCTATAACCAGACGACCATGGGCAACTCGGTACCCGCTGTGGCAACCGTACCAGCAGCTGACACGAAATGAAGACTACTTACAGACTGTCCCCGAAGAGACCCAAAGAGCCTTAATGGAAGGCAAATGGTGATGACCTAAGAGCCCAGACAGTCGTACAGATGAACATAAAAGACAAGCGAAAAGGTGACACACAAGACGAAAAGTTATGAATAGTGGTACGACAGACTTAAAAGAAGAACGTAACCATGAAGGAAGATTTTTTGTAAAAGCAGAATTAAGCCCAGGCTGCAAGGGGCTAACAAGGCCAAGATTCATATTCCAGCCATATTCCAGCCAAGACCAAAGGAAAGAGTGGAATCGAAACTCAGCAAGAAGCAGCCCATGCCTGGGAATTTGAGGTCAACCTAAGGAAGGGAGGAGAGCGGCAACCTCGAAGAATCAAAACTTCAGAGCATACCAGCCAGCCAGTGAAGGTCGAAATAAAGAGGCCCCAGGCAGGTGGTGAGGCTATGGAAGAATCAAATACATGAATAAAAGGAGAATTAAGCAGATTCATGGTGAACAGACACGTGACCAGCCAAGGGCGAAGAGGTACCAACGTCTGATGTCACCCAGAACCCGAGGATGCCATAACTTTTCCTGATAAGAAGCTACAGTTCGAGGCCATCCCTAGCCAACTAATCGACACATAGCCCTAAAAGTGCTGATTGATGGAAGAGAGGCAGGGTGAATCCTGGGGAACAAGGCACCTGGGTGTCCATTCTGCATGCTGCTAATTAAAGTGGAGATTTATGTCTAGGGGTGTAACCCACCCAATCACAATGGACCAAATAATCTAGGGTCCTATAGCTAGTAGTACCAATAAGACGTCGTACTCGTAGTAACGTCTATCACGAGTGATGTAGAGGGATGGACGTAGATGCCCACCCGATAAGAGTTATCCAATCCTCACGCTCTTTTACCATATACAGATATAGTACCTATAGTAAAGTTACCTTTCCCAACCAATAGAAGTGCATGACAAACTTTGGGTGTTACACGTCAATGATGACGAGTTTTGGGTATAAATGTTGCTGTTTGTATGTAGTTCGAGGAGTTGAAGCGAGACAGGCGACCGCAACACTGCTGATTTCCATTTGTTTCCCCGTTTTTTGTATTTGTCATTAAACAGACTTCCCTTTGCCAAACTACTGAGTTGTCCTTATTGATTTTTGTTGGAGTAAGAGAATCCAGCAGCCCATCCTCCACAAGGCGCAGCTATCTCGTCTTAAAAGTACTCGAGGGTGAGCACTGATCCCATGTGCCCTTCAGATGTCGCTCCACCCTCCTGTACACTTGGTAGCTGTGAGGATGGTTTTGACCATCGATTATTGATTCATTATTGATAAGACACCTATTGACTGTCGACACGAAGTAACTCTAGGTCTTCGGCAATATCACAAGTCCTTCGCCATTCGGTGAGTATACTGAGAAGTGTAAGTCCATAAAAAACTGCAGTGGGTCTGAAGGAACCTGCCTTACAGTGCATAGCCCTTCTCATTCCTACAGGCAGCCGATCGGACGAAAATACCTAAGGAGGCGGTAAAGGAGGGGGCAGTGATCCTGAAGATCGAGAGAGGAATCATGCGAGCGGTGAGTGAACCCGAAAATTCAACACTTTGCAAACGTCTTATAGGCATTAGAACAAGTAAGGGAAAGGTAACGGAGGGTGGTGGAGAAAACAAAATAGTTAGAAGTAGAGAAGACTGTATATATATAAGGGAATAATGACTCGAGTATAATTGAGAAAACAGAGGTTACCGGGGTAGACCCCCGAGAGAAACCAGAGGTTACCGGGGTAGACACCCAAGAGAAAACAGAGGTGTACCGGGATAATCACCCGAGAGAAAAACAGAGGATACCAGGGAGGACACCTGAGATAAAAGTGAGAGGATTCGCCTTGTTCCTGCGCTTTAATATAGCATTCAGAAGAAACGTGAACTCAGAGCCCACTGATTAGGGGACGATTAGGATACGACAACGTTTAAAGACGTGGTTAAGGGGGTTCGTTTACACCCCATGTTGGGGTATTGATTAGAAGGCAGAGATATATGTGTCCAGCTGGTGTCTGTCTAGTCTGTCAAGTCTCTATTGTACGTGTTCTGCTGTATGTCACATGTAAAGAATTGAGTATCATTGATTGTTTGAAACAAAGTTTTGGGTTTTACGCGATTCTGTAACTGAGAGGGAATCGCATATGGATTGATGTTTTAGAGTAAATTGATGATATACATTTTTGGTGGGAAAGATTGGATTGGTGCTCGCTCATATTGTTGGGAGTATTGAAATTGCATGAAAATATTGTTGGAAATAGAATCCAAGCATGGAGGATATTACACCACTTGCGTAAGCAACTGCCCAAACATGCACCCAAGCTTAAGAAATATAGCACCGAGTGGGTTAAGGATACAGCCCACAAGATGTTTATGCCATGGCCACAGAACGGGTCCTTATCTAAAGCCGTTTTACAGCATATGACGACTTATCTACATGCCACATATACAGGTAAAAAACTAGAGAAACGCCTTGCTGTTCTAGAACTTTGGAATATGGAGGAAGAGTCACCCGCAGACTGGATATTAAATGTATGCACGGAGGGGGGTGAGACGCCTACCACACCACCAGCCACAGCTCAGCCAGAAATCGAGGGAAGTAAGTCAGAGGGACTTTACCCGCTAAGAGAGCTCAAGGGAACCATGGGGTATAGCAACCCCGCATATGAGTCACCTACGTACAGTAGTGACGAAATCAAGGGTAAGGAGCAGGAAATTAATATTACCTCCGCAGCCCCGAGGGACAAGGAGAGACGCGATGATGAAAGGAAGGACCAGGCACAGATTAGTGCACCTCTCAATAAAGAGAGAGAAGGAAAGAAGTGGAAAGGAAGTGAAGATAGAGCTGTTGAGATAGCATTCGCAAAAGACGAATGGATGGGAGGACAGATATTATTGAAACTCGATGGAAAGGGAAGTGATGATGTGAGACCGAGAGAGAAGTCTGATGAGACACAAAGAAGGGAGAAAGAAAAGGAAAGGAAATAAGGGATGAAAGGATAAAAAGGAAAGATAGGCTGAGGCGAGAACAGCTATATCGTGAAGAGCAGGAAAAGCAGCTCGATCGCAAATAGAAGGCAGCCTATGACCAGTACAGACAGAATCGGAAAAGGTTGAAAGAAGAGAAAAGAGTACGTGAAAAGAGAATAAAGAGACGGGAAGATGAGGAAGTTAGAAGGGCAAATGAACGTAGCAATGAAAGAAGGAGGGAAGAAGATAAGACTAGAGAAGACGCGAGGAAGCGCAAGGATGTCGATGATGATATAGAACGTAGGCGTAGACAGAGGGCACGGGATCTTGAATATTTGGAGCAGGAAGTTAAAAAACCCAATCATGTTGTAGAATGCGAAGACATTGAAGAATTCTTTCCTGTGTATGACTCAGTACCAGGCACGAGTGGGACAAATAATGAAGATGACTTCGACACCAGAAGCATCGGGGAAACGATCGATAAAATATACGATGAAATGGGGTTGTAATCAAATTCCCACGGGGGAAGAGAAGACGAGCGCTTGGAAAGCACTGAGCTGCATGACACAGAGAATGTTACCCGAAGTAGTGGAAGTAGGGGGCTGTCCCTGGACAGGCTAGAAATTAGTAAGAACGACGAAGATGCAAGGAGTTGCGTGAATGGGGAACAATCAGTGTCCAGCTCCGGAGAGGAGACAGAGGACAAGACAAATGAAGAAGGGAGAAGGTGCGAAAGGCGGCTCCCAAGGGACAAAGGGGTAAGATGGTCAGAGACTAGCGAGTCCGCACCTAGGGCATCAGAGTTTGCCGCGCAGCCTGACCGGCATGAAGGAACACCCCACAGTTAGAGGGGGGTGTCAGCACCCACCTATGTAGACAGATTGAGGACATTGCCAGGTAGACTGCGATGCAGGAATGTTACACCGGCGATAGACAGGAAAGCCATGGGGAAAGAGAAGGAAGACTGTGTATTCCAATTTCCGCAGCTAGAAAAACAGGGGAGTAAGACCACAATATATTCCATGGCCACACATGGATCGAGAAAACCTGAAAAACAAGCTTCCAATGCTGACATCAGGAGCCGGGAAGTGGATACACGGGTTAGAAAAAATGACAGGGGGTGTCCACATTAGCTATAGGGGACATTAAGGGTCTCCTAATCGCCATACTTCGTGAGAGAGCAGATGATGTGTGGAAGCGGGCAGGGTACCCTGGTGTAACCATAATTAACACTACCCATGACAGAGCACCATTTAATAACTGTAGAGTCTCAGTTTGGAAAGCGCTACGAGTACTGTACCCAGGCACGTCCAATATGGGAACTATAATGACTCGAAAAATGAAGGAGTCAGATGATCCATTGATTTATATCCAGAATTTCCAAGACACGTGGGTGCTCGAAATGCATGAATCTTGGACGAAATCTATACCTGTATTCTACCACATATTGTGCCAAGGGCTGCCAGGACCAGTGCAGAAACAGCTCAAGAAATTGGTAGGAGTAGAGGCTAAACCTTGGGCTGAAATACAGTTGACTGTTGCACATTATTGTAGATTGTTGCAAGAAAATAATCGGAAAAAAGAAGCAACTCATAAGGGTGAGGAAGCAAAGCTGGTGCAAAAGAAACCATCAAAGTATGCTCTCGAAGGAGCCATGCTGACAAGCCCAGCTGAACCGAATGTACAACAGGTGGCTAACACACAACAGAACCAGGGTAACGCGGGATTCTACCCGAGGGGTAGGGAATTTAGAGGAAGAGGATGGCAAAGTAATCAGGGAGGTTTCCAGAGTAACCAAGGAGGCTTCCAAAACGTGCAGATGGGCAGTCCAGATATGTCAACTGGACAAATAGGCCGACCACGGCGTGTGTGTTGGCTGTGTGGTATGACAGGGCATGTGGCGCGCTCGTGCAGAAGCCAAGGCGCGTGGCAAAATGGTCAAGGAATGGGAGCAGGCACGGTGAATCCGCCTGCTATCCCACAACAGGGCGGTGCACTGAATCACACAGTGCAGCAGCAAGCAGCGGGCTTGCAGCAAGGTGCACAGCAAGGGGTTCAACCCTCGAACATGGGGAACCTGCCACAAGGGCAATTCCAACAGGCACCACTGCAAATGTCTCAGGGCGCAAACTCCGGAAGGGGAGGCAACCCTGGGAATGGAGAAAATCCACAAGCATACAGTGGGTCGAACTTATACATGAACTAGGACAGCTCACTGGGAACTCTGATGTGTTCCATCCTATCAGTGACAGCAGACCCTAACAGGGAACCAAGGGTGAATGTCGTCATAGGGGGGAAAGAATATTCCTTCTTAGTTGACACGGGTGCAACTCGCTCGTGCATACGAGAATGCAAGTTTTCCTTGTCCGACCATGCCATAGATACTCAGAGTTTTACAGGAGCTCACAGCAGAGTTCCCTTTACGGACAATCTCCCAGTCTCTGTAGGAGAATGTGAGATGAATTTACCCTTATTATATTCACGTCAGACCCCAGTAAACATTTTGGGTCGAGACTTAATGACTAAGTTGAATATGATAATCTCGTTCACAGAGGAGGGCATAATATGCTCCACTCCAGGAATGCATTATTCAAACGTGTGTGAAATGATCAGAGCATACTCCGGTCATATAGCCATGAGAGCTATAGCATTAGAGACAGAGGTCTTCGCATGTGGCATGCGTGAGCTTATGGCGGGGTTGCCAGGCCTTGCAGATAGGAGCATGAGAACCCCTGACGAGTTTCTATTCAGACCAAGAATACCTATGCATGAAGAAGGGGGACAAGTATTTCCCTTGACAATACATATTGCAGCAGTACGAGGGAAAGTAGCATGGGTTGAAGGGTACGATGACGAAGGCAGGCAATGGTGTGCGATTATCACCATTGAAGAAGGGTATCGGGTGACTGATGTCACATATGACGATCTGTTCGAAGAAACCCTAACTTAGAAGAGACGAGGGTGGAAGTAATCCTCATATTCTGGGTGAAAATGATCAAACGAGAAGTGCCACAGAGAATGATGTTGGCGCTGATCTGTCCAACATACTTTGATGACGTCATGGCCCAGGTGCCTCTCTCAGTATGGACTACAGGACCCTATGATGTAGGCCTCCTAAAGGGGGTGGTAGAAGTAAAAATCAAACTGAAGCCAGGAACAATTTTGCCAAGAGCACGACAATATCCCATGTCCAGAGAGGCGGATGACAATTTCTGCCATGATGGATCAGGGCATCCTGGTGACGTCAGAATCACCCTGTAACACAGTGATTTACCCTGTCAAGAAATGAAAAGGAGGGTCTTGGCGTTTAATGCAAGATTTAAGAGCATTAAACGATATTGTTGAAGCCGAGTTCCCTCTAGTCCCTAATCCATCTGCGATCCTGTGTAACAGATTGATCGAGGCGAAATATTTCACGGTGATTGACTTGAAAAATGCTTTTTTCTCAATCCTGCGGCACCGTGACTCACAAGATCTGACGTCATTCACTTTCAGACAAATGCACCTGAAAAGTACGAGGTTCCTACAGGGGTATTGTGAGTCCCCGTCCATTTTCAACAGAGTCTTACAAATGGGCCTAAGCAATATTGTAGTAGACAGTGTTGTTTTGCAGTATGTGGATGACATTCTGATCTGCAGCACCACTGAAGAGCAATGCAGGCGTGATTCTATCCAGCTACTGACTATACTTGCTGAGAAAGGATATAAGGTTGACAAGGAAAAGTTACAATACTGTCAACAAGAGGTGCTGTATATAGGCCCGGTAATCTCACATGAGGGGAAAAAGGTCACCCCAGAAAGGGCTGAAGCTATCATGAACACAGCTAAACCACTCACAATAAAGCAAATGCAGAGCTTCCTAGGCTTGTGCAATTATGTTAGAGCATGGGTCTTCGATTACAGCACGTATACCAAGCCTTTGCTCCAGGTCCTAAAGAAGGCCCAGGCGACAAAGGACAAAATTGAATGGACTGAGGCAATGGAAAAAGGGTTTGCAGAACTCAAGAGAGCAATTTGCACGGCTCCAGTTCTCAGGATTCCTAATTATGCAGAGGAATTCTACCTGTTCTCGCACACGAATGGCAGCGTTATGACGGCAGTGCTCGCCCAAAGAACCTTTTTGGGGTACAATCCCCTGGCATATTACAGTGGGAATCTGGACCCAGTAATGAGAGGCCAGTTCCCATGCGAACAAAGCTTAGCTGCTGCAGCGTTCGCCATAGAGAAGGTGACAACCATCGTAATGGGATTCTCCATGACAGTATACGTCGAGCACTCATTATTTGCCATCTTAGAGGAACCAAAAGGCACATTGACATCTCAGAGAGCTTCTGCATATGAAGTGATCATATCTAATCCATTGATCGAAATAGTTCGATGTAAAATAGTAAACTCAGCTACGTTCGTAGCTGAGCCAGTCACTGAAGGAGAGCCGATACATGACTGTGCGAACTACGAAAAATTCTATGATGAAATCGCCAGGGTGAAAGAAAATGCCCTGGTGGGAGGGGAAATCGTCTTTATTGACGGGTCTTTGTGAATCGACCAAGTAGACAGACAAAGATGTACAGGCGTGGCCATAATAAAACACATAGCAAATTGAGAATTTCAAGTATTTGTCAGTGCACAAATACCATCTCATTATTCAGCACAAGCTGCAGAACTATTGGCGTTGATACTCGCTATTGAGAATCACGCAGATCAGGAAGTAACGGTGTACAGTGACTCTGCCTATGTGATGCCAACAGTGCACGCAGGTTTAGCGCGCTGGAAAAGGAGGGGCTATGTCTGAGCAGACTGAACACCAGTACAGCACGCAGCCTTATTGGACAGGCTGATAAAGGCACTACAGCTCCCAGTGGGCATAGTGGTCGTGAAATGCGCCTTCCACAGCAAAGGGACAGATTTCGTGTCACTTGGAAACCATGCAGCAGAAGCAGAGGCCAAGCGTATGGCCTCTAAAAGTGAGATGATCATGGAAGTAGAATGGCACGAACGCATGAACTAATGATGGTAGCTCGAGCAACACCAGAGGCCTACAGTAATATGGGGCAGACTCAACTGATGGAGCTTCAAGGGGAGGCACCGCAGGACGAAAAGAACCTGTAGAAGTGTTGAGGGTGTTCTTTAAACCCCTCGCACGGATTGTGGCAGCAAGACAGCACTGGTAAACCAGTAATGCATGTAGCCCTACTAAAAATAGCATTGGAACAGTTGCATTACCCATTTCATATGTCAAAAGAAAATCTTGCTGCAACGCTCACAGAAGACTGCTTTATACCGAATTTAGTGGAGCATGTTGCATTCTTTATGGTGAACTGCATAATCTGCCAGCAATTCACCGCTGAGCACACATTAAAGTAGTGAGAGGAATCATCCCCCGGCCTAATGGGCCTTTTCAGCACTTAGATATTGATTATGTCGACATGATTCAAGTGTGTAATGGGTACAGGTACTTAGTTGTAGTGGTGTGTCCATTCTCTAGATGGATAGAAGCAGGTCCCTGTACACACCCAAACTCAACCTGTGCTGCCAAATTCCTGGTGACGGAAGTGTTCCCTAGATGTGGAGTGTGTGAGGTGATGAGGTCAGATACCGGGGCTCATTTTGTTAACGCAGTCTGTGAGCAGATCAGCTTGCTGCTTGGTATAAAGCACAAGTTCTCGTTGGCGTATCATCCGGAAGGTAACGGTATTTGTGAGAGGCTCAACGGCTTGTTAAAGGAAAGGATAGCCAAGTTGAAGCTTACTCTAAAGAGGGGACGGCTGCACTGTCTACCACTGGCATTGTATGCTCTTCGGAACCAACCAGGCTCCGAACATCATTTTACGCCGCACAAGATAGTCACGAGACGGAGAATGAACACCCCACTTACCCCTTGAGATAGAGCTAGATGTGATGCACAGGCAACCAGAGAGGTCTTGGGAATCGAGCTGCAGGAATACCTGAACTGCATGACATCAAGCCTTAATATCATTCCAGACCAACTACAGCGATGACGAAAAGGGTGCAGCGCAGCACAAAACACAGCAGGAGATGCTGAAAACAGACACAGTTCAAGGTCTATGTGTGCCTCTCATCTTCCCTGGAGATGCCGTGTTGGTAAAGAACCACACAAGAAAAAGGTGGGACGAGCCAAGATTCAACGGCCCTTTCATCGTAGAGAACTGCACTCCGTCAGCTGTTAAATTGCAAGGCAGGCGAGCATGGATCTTCCTGAATGACATTAAACCCTATATCAGTGAGATCCCTCTAGCTGCACCCCACCACAAAGAAATCACAGACAACTGGGAAGAACCTCAGCACATGCAGACAAGATCCATGACGAGGAAGAAGGACGCATGAGCAGCAAAAGCCAATAAAAGAACTCCTCTGCAAGTTGTGGCTTAAACTGGACATTTCCTCTAAGCAAAAAGGGGATAAGGACATAATGGACACTCTGTGCATCATAGTTGCATGGTGAAAAAGAGAATTGCGCATCTAAGCCACAACGCACTGATAATACAAACTTTTGAATCAAGCCACACCTAAGCATTGTTGGAAAACAAGACTCTGATAGACTGTGAGCAAAGACTTTTTGTTTAAGAGCGTAAAACAGTGTCCTCAGGCAACCAACACCAAGACTTTGTTTCGCAGAACTTATGGTACCTCCCAGCAGAAATCTCACATGGGATGCACTCACCTCCTTCCAGTTAGTGGTAATATCATATATGTCACTTGTGGGGAGAGTAACCTGAGTCACAGACTTTGTTCAAGATCCTGCCAACAAGAAGGTAATCCACCAACTGCTAACTGTCATTGCGGAAGCCTTCGCTGAGTTGCCCAAATACAGTGATAAGTACACACATGCTTCCACCACAGGTGATCATAGATTAACTCACTTATACGCTTTTCTTTCGTATCATAGAGGAGTGCCCAGGACACGTCGGGAGAACCATGGACACACTTACATACATTAGAGATCCAAGAAACACTGAACATTTGAACCAACTGTGGAACAGGCTCAACTACGTAGTGGCAATCCACGCAGCAGGAAAGTGTAGAGACTGTTCACGTCAAAAGAAAGGCCTGTGATCCAGAACCCAGCAAAGCAGGACAATTGTCCCTGTCTCCTGAGGACAGTCGGCTGGCTCACAACATCCTATTCCGTCTAGTCAATGACTTTCCAGAAATGGTGGGGAGACCTGCCGAGGTTGACGTCATCACATTCTTCAGAGATCCAGCTAATGTCGCACACATAGGAACACTCCTCCATGGAATCATGCTCCAAGTGGAGCTGTTCAACTTCCAAAGAGAATATCTAAGGAGATTCCAGTGAAACCTTCCCCCGAGGGACAGATCAAGGAAGCCAAGGCAGCTCTTCATCTTTCCGCCGATGGACAGATCCAAGTGACAGTGACAGAGACACAGCTCTTCATCTCGCCACCGAGGGACAGATCCAAGTGACAGAGAAACAGCTCTTCATCTTTCCACCGAGGGACAGATCCAGGAGACAGAGACAAATCAGTTCATCTTTCCACCGAGGGACAGATCGAGAGAGCTGAGACGAGAACTTCACCGTCTTATTTTTCTTATTTTTATTTTTACTTTCTGACTTAGATTTGTATTGATTGCTATTTTTCCCATTTTTTACATTGAACAGGATCCAGCATGTCTCAGGACTGAAGCAAATTCGGGGGGTGGACTGGGACTTGACCTATTTTGAATATGCTCAATAAATGTGACTCACCAAAGGGGATAGTCTAATCTTTTTCCATATTCTAGCAAGGGAACTGCATCCCGTAACCAGAGACAATTGTCACCCGCAAGAGGGGGACGCTTACGAAGCACAAGACTGTTTATGTTAAAAACATTTTTAGAAACAATAACGGAGTGAGTAAAAAGAATTAAACACTGACATTGACATGAATGAGATGAGGGCCCAGAACAGTAACCTGGTCCTCCCGCAAACAAAGGGGTGACCCCACTTCCCTGGAAGGAAATGCTGCCAACTTTCATACCGCTCGATTATGTGTATATGCATAGTGATTATCATTGTTTTTCTGTCATTAACAATCAGAACTGCATTCTTTATTGGTGCATGAAGCGTCCCAATTTCATTGTACCCACCAGATAATGTACGCCTGGGTCCCACGAAAGCACCCAGACCCTATATAGACATTCCGGTTCCAAGAAAACCTGATGGTAAAGTGAACAAACTAAAATTGAATGTAATTAGCAGTGATTCATGCACACTTGAGGTAACGAATGAAGAGAAAAGCTGGAGACAGGGTCAGCACGGAATGAATGAAAACGTAGCACTGACTAGTACACGCACCCACACACTGAATGCACACGAACCAGGGCAAGTGTCAATGGCTACAGAACCTCGAACAAAGACAACAGAAGATACGAGACTGCCTCCCCAGCAACCAGTGCCTGAAAATAATAAAGGTGACCGAAAAGAAGCAAGTGAAAGACCAACTAAAGAAGATATAGCAAAAGCCATCAAGAAGACAGAAGCAGCTACGAGACAATTCACTGCAAAGACACAAATGCTGATAGATCATTTATTCCTGTTTATAATCAGAGCAAGGAGACTATATGAGGAATTGAAAAACAGAACCACAGAGACTGCAGTTATAAGCACACCAGTTCCAACACAAGAAACCAGCACCAGGCCCAAGACGAAGCCAAACGTTGGGGCAGATGGCACACAGGGGGTGGTTGAAGGTGCTCTACGAGAGAATACAAGAAGAGAGGAAAAGAACCGCAAAACCTTCTCCTACCACAGTGATACAGATAATGAAGCCTGCTTCACTGACCAGAATGCCCGAGAATCCTCCAGCAGGGAAAAGTCACACCAACGCGTTTAGAGATGTAGTCATAGCTAACTAGAAAAAGACACTGAGAACAAAGAGAAGCCCACACAAAGATAGCAATGAACTAAACGATTACCTGAACAGCACAGCACATCTAGGGAACAACATTTGGTACCAACACATGAAAGAGGTCGGGAGAAGAAAATCAGAAGGAGAATGCTTCGTCTGTGCACTTTTCCCGTACAGCATGGGAAAATCTAAGATCTTTGTGGCTGTAGAAAATGATGTCCCTACTGCATACTGCATGTCACAGGTAGCGATGTGCAACACCAGAGGGTAATTTATGGGGAGAGATGCCTCATTGATATGGGCAACTGAAACAAACTACCCAGATGAAGACGGCTACGTTCAGGACATCAAGACAAGAAATAGAGCTCATACTAGGAATCACATGATTAGGTATGAGAAACCTGAAGTTAAAGGATCAGGAACAAGATGGGAGATAAACCCGAGGCTGAACGTCCAAGGAAAGATTCCAGAAGAGGCTCAAATCTGGAAGAACAGAGGCCAAATGCAGATTTGGGGGACAGTGGTCTCCCCAAATGGATGGGAAGAAGGAGTGGTAATCTGCCGAGCTTGGATGGTCCTTGGAGCCTGCCAAGAAGCAATAGAGAACTCACAGAGGTTATTCAAACCTCCATGGCCGAAGTTGGTAAAGTTGCTAACATGGGTCGAAGACAGAGGAGGACCCTTGCAAATAGTATCACTAGAAAGCCCGAAATTGTGCTTCAGGAACAATGGCACAAGGAAAATGGGAGAAAATCAAAACTGCACACGAATCTTTGAAGCTACCGGAATGACTCATGGAACCTGCAGTAATTATGGATCATTACTGGGCGTGTGGATCCAAAGCATATATAAGACTACCGAAAAACTGGGGAGGCATATGCACAATAGTGAACGTCCACGTTCCTGCACTAGTGATCCCAAAAAGCGACCTGAGTATTGACAGTTTCCCGAAGGCAGATGCTCATCTGAGGAAAAGGAGATCTGTGGAGCTGGTATCCCGAATGAAGAGAGAGAATGACTTCTCTGCCAAATCAGAAGAAGCATTTTATGCAATCCCGTGTGAACACAGGGTGTTTAGCCTCACCTGCTCAGTATTCACAACAATAGTATTGCCACACATCCAAGTTGGAGCAAATACTAAATGGTTGCAGATAACCAGATGGGAGTTATTGCAGACCATCAACACCACCATAAAAGGATTCAATGCGATCAAAGAAGAACTAAGAGCAATCGATTGATGATCCTCCAGAACAGATATGTACTTGACATGATCACAGCGATGGATGGAGGTATTTGCGCAAAAATCGGAAAATCATGTTGCACATTTATACCTTCGCATGACGACGAAAATGGAACCTTAACAGAAGCCATAAGTATGCTGACAAACCTAAAGAACCAGATGATCAACGAAACCGACGAAGTGGATGATGACAGCTGGTTTGGAACACTATTCTCATGGGTCCCACAATGGATGGCGGATATATTCAAGCTTCCGGGAGCCTTACTAATAATGATACTGCTAGGATTCTGTGTTATCAAGATAATCATCACACAGTGCCAGAAAACTGTGAAGAAAGCCATTGGGATGAAGATCATTGTCGACGTCGAACCAGGATGGAAGCCCAGACACTTGACTGATGAAGAAATAAGAGACTTTGTGAAGGCCAGCAAATTTGCGTCAGAAGGAACAAAGGTTGTGTATCCCAGAAAACAAAGAAGGAATAAAGGAAAGTGGATCTATTGCAGCCCAAATGGACAGTGTCAGCTCATGACCTGGAACAAAGACGAACATGTAAAAGCAGCAGGAAGCTTGAAAGGAGTGATAAAAATATGGACTCCAAAGACACTGGCATTCGCACCATTGTGTACAAACCCAGAAGACGATGAACAAGATACAGAAGAACAAAGTAACAAAAATTCAAAGGAGGAAGCAGAAGTGGTCGATGAACCAACTAGAGGGGGGAGTGTAGAGGAGGTCCCAGACATGGCCTGCACCCCAGCCCCGCAGTTTGAGGTACCAGGAACATACTCGCCAAGGTACATGATGTATGAGAAACAATTAAATCAACAGAGAGCTGTAGTGGGCCTATGCCCAGTGCACGTCAGAAGAGCAATACCTGTTGAAGTGCCTATAACCACACAACCATGGGCAGCTGAGGCAACTGTACCAGCAGCTGACACGAAATGAAGACTACTTACAGACTGTCCCCGAAGAGACCCAAAGAGCCTTAATGGAGGCAAATGATGATGATCTAAGAGCCCAGACAGTCGTACAGATGAACATAAAAGAAAACCGAAAAGGTGACACACAAGACGAAAAGTTATGAATAGTGGTACGACAGACTTAAAAGAAGAACGTAACCATGAAGGAAGGATGAAAATACGCAACTGACTGAATGCATGTAAATAAGCTTGGAACGCAAGAATCCAAGGAAACGGTACTGCTTGCAATGCTTAGTACAAGAAAAGAGTGGCAAGCGCCAATTATATATCTACCTCAATGAAGCACAGTATACAAGTGCGACTCCATTTTGTAAAACAAAATTAAGCCCAGGCTGCAAAGGGCTAACAAAGCCAAGATTCATATTCCAGCCAAAGCCAAAGGAAAGAGTGGAATTGAAACTCAGCAAGAAGCAGCTCATGCCTGGGAATTCGAGGTCACCCTAAGGAAGGGAGGAGAGCGGCAACCTCGAAGAATCGAAATTTCAGAGCATACCAGCCAGCCAGTGAAGGTCGAGATAAAGAGGCCCCAGGCAGGTGGCGAGGCTACGGAAGAATCAAATACACAAATGAAAGGAAAATGAAACATATTCACGGTGAACAGACATGTGACCAGCCAAGGGCGAAGAGGTACCAACGTCTGATGTCACCCAGAAACCGAGCATGCCATAACTTTTCCTGATAAGAAGCTACAGTTCGAGGCCATCCCTAGTCAACTAATTGACACATAGCCCTAAAAGTGCTGATTGATGGAAGAGAGGCAGGGTGAATCCTGGGGCACAAGGCACCTGGGTGTCCATTCTGCATGCTGATAATTAAAGTGGAGATTTATGCCTAGGGGTGTAACCCACCCAATCACAATGGACCAAATAATCTAGGGTCCTATAGCTTGTAGAACCAATAAGACGTCGTAGTTGTAGTGACGTCTATCACGAGTGATGTAGAGAGATGGGCGTATACGCCCACCTGATAAGCGTTATACAATCCTCACGCTTTGTTACCATATACAGATATAGTACCTATAGTAAAGTTACCTTTCCCATCCAATAGAAGTGCATGACAAACTTTGGGTGTTACACGTCAATGATGATGAGTTTTGGGTATAAATGTTACTGTTTGTATGTAGTTCGAGGAGTTGAAGCGAGAAAGGCGATCGCAACACTGCTGATTTCCATTTGTTTCCCCGTTTTTTATACTTGTCATTAAACTGACATCCCTTTGCCAAACTACTGAGTTGTCCTTATTTATTTGTGTTGGAGTAAGAAAATCCGGCACCCCATCCTCCACAAGGTGCACCTATCTTATCTTAAAAGTACTCGAGGGTGAGACCTGATCCCATGGGCCCATCAGAGGTGGCTCCACCCTCTTGTACAAGTGCACCAATAAAAGACTTATGAACTGTGCTTTTTCAGTGAAGGAACTATTTCTGTCAGCTCAAGCGAACAATGTAACAGGACTGTGCTGATTCCAGACCTCAAGAAGGGAACCGCAGCACTGATAGACTACTATGGGGTGTGTGGCCAACAAGCGTACTTGCACCTCCCACCCTCCTTTAGGGGCTATTGTTCGCTAGCTATGCTACACTCAGCCCTGTTAGTAGTCCCAGAGCAACACCGGACAGGAGGGCCACTGCCTGACGAAGCACCTACAGTGCCCTGAACCATCAAAGCACAGCACACACTGCCGCCACCAGACTTTTGCATCCTCCCCAAAAAAGAACTGTATGGCCAACTACGAAGGAAAAAGAGATCATCAAACTATCTATCAAAAGACTCAACAGAACTGCTTGCACAAATACCCGATGAATAGTTAGCAGAGACATTTTTCGCATCCCTAATGCTACCTGGCGTGCAAGCAGGAACCAATGCTAAATGGCTCCAGATAGTGCATTGGGAGCTGGTGCAGTTGGCTAGTGACACCGAGCAAGGGTTCAACATCACAAGGGTCGAGCTGGGCGCCCTAAGGCTGATCGGGAGTTCATGTTGCAGATTGGTACCTTCCAACGATGCTGAAAATGGGACATTCTCACGTTATTGCAGCAGTGCATGATCTAGGGGGGAAGATGAAAAATGAAACTGGCGTACAAGAAGAAGATTGGTTCTCACTTGCATTCAGTTAGGCCCCATGCTGGCTCGGAACATTGGTGAAAATGATGGTGCCCATCATCGTGTTTGTTCGGGTGATCTTCTGCATGTGGCAATTGGGTCTCCGGTGTTGTGCATACAGTGCCTAATAGCGCAATGATGATGGTCTCTATCAGCGACCCAAAGTACCTTGTGATACAAACGAAGGTGAAGTACAGACTAATCAACCCATTCCTCACATGGTCCCTATTCCCTGCAGAGAAACAACCATTGTCCCTCACCTTGACCCTGAAAATGACAAGGAAGTGTG
Organism: Ambystoma mexicanum; assembly: GCF_040938575.1. Taxonomy (NCBI): domain Eukaryota; kingdom Metazoa; phylum Chordata; class Amphibia; order Caudata; family Ambystomatidae; genus Ambystoma; species Ambystoma mexicanum. The sequence continues at coordinate 1,618,451,882 of NC_090932.1, read as the reverse complement.
GGTTGAGCTGGCAGGGGATGGGGGCTGCATTTATATGTCATGTACACCTGGGGAGTATAGGTGAGCAGGAGAAATCCAACGACATGTGTGTAGGGCCTGGGCGCCGATAACGGGAACACCCCTCTATGAGGCTGCAGTAAGACGAGAAAATGAGCGCAAATATGGGGAAGAATTTTCTACTGCAGAAGCAACGAAAGGGGTGAATGTTGGGATGGAAATGAGTCTATCCCACCCCCTTAGGCGCTTTTAGGTGAGGTGAATCCTGTATGAAGTTGTGTAATGTGCAAAGGGGGCAGAGGCCTAGTGAGCACATAGAAATGAACGCCATTTTGTAGTTATGGTAGATGCACATTCTTGCATGGCCGCGCGGCATCACTTTAGCTCCATGGAAGAACTCAACTAGGCCCAGATCATTCTGATGAGATGAGCCTGCAAAGCCAGTTCTCACAGAAGCTTCCCCTTGTCCCTCCATTGTTGCAATTACTCAGTATCACTGGGTGGAATGCACCCTGCAGGGCTGTGAGGCAATACCAGGCTCCTTGCAGTGCCTATTCATGACTGCCGAACCACCGGCAAACCTCTGACTCCCACCCAGCATAAACAGAGCCATGGCCCACACCCCGTCCCGATCCCCACACCCCTGCATTCTATGATAGTGAATGACACCAGCCATAATCATAAACCGACCGGCCATAATAGATCTAAGCATGTGCAACTGTTTTACCTCTTCACATAAATACATCCTTTGTAGCACGAGGTACAGGGAGGGATAAATTATAGATCAAAATGAGGGTGGGGGCCTCGGTTGCGTGGGGTACGGTATCAGCAAAGCACAGAATGTGTGGGCCAGCGTGACTGTATTTCTTCCTCCCTTCCCTCTGGCACCAGTCCCCGAGCCTCCCAGGTGCATGCCACAGTAGTGTATCATAGCAGTTTTTGATAATGTAACTCATGAGAGACTTGACCTTCACTCTGCGGAGAGATGAGCCCAGCTGACCCACCTGGGAACTGACAGACCGGCGGAAATGTGAACCAATTGCAGTCTGGCATCCCCTATGGAGCGGGCCCCTGTATATGGTCTCTTCAATATAGTTTTTACTATATGCAATGACACCACCTGGCTTTTGAAGCCTCTGCTTGCACTCAGATTAACAAGACGTTCTCGAGCAGCAAAGTCCTTTGCTGATACCTTTGTATTCTGTACAATTAAACCTTTTTCTCCTTGCAAGCGATCTCTTGGCCTTTTTCCATAGAGTGTTGTTTTCTTTCTGGCGTGAGCGTAAACAGGGATGTGCCATCAACCCCACCAATGGCACCCAAATACAGCCCATTGGAGGCTGCTTGTGTCAGTCTAAAAAAAAGCAATGTTTTTTTTTTAAGCTTCTTACTAGTGGTCACAAGACATAGAACCCTCTCTTGACAGTTTTAATCTTACCAGATTAAAGTTTTGGTTTTTCTTTGGCATTAGGATAAGGTAGTATCTGTTATTTTGGCTTTTCAGGATGTTTAAAAAATAAATGTATTGGGTATTTATAATGCATCTGCACACAATGTGCTTCAAGGTTCAACAAGAAAAGAGGGCGGGGGCAAGGATGACAACAAAACGGTCCTACTGGGCCATGTGACATTCATATTGTACAGTTGCAGTTACAAGAAGTGCAGGGGGGTAGGGAGGGAGGAAGTGCTGGCCAGGGCGGAAGGGCCAAGGGATAAGCGAGTGCCTGGTGAGGCCAGCTGGGCAGAGCAGGAGGAATGCAGAGAGTGCAAGGGAAGGAAGGTCCATGTGCTAAGTGCCAGGTAGAGGGCTGGAAGGGATGAAGGGGTGCAGGACCAGCCAGGCAAGTGCAGGCGGAGGGAGCCCTGAATCACAAGTGCAGGTTGAGGGGCGACCAAATGCAGGGGTACCCTGTAAGAGTCTGAAGGAACCAGGAATCCAGTCAAGAGGCAGACAGGGGAATTAGCATGGGAGGGGGAGAGGGAAGGAGGAAGAGAAAAGGAAGGTCCTGAGAAGCTTCCGGAACTTAAGGGGATCTGACTCAAGTCTGAGAGGGGCAAGGAGGCCATTCCAGAGGGAGGCACCCGTGGAGGAGAGAGATCTACCCCCCCACTCTCCACTTAAAAAAGCATCTGATCTGCAGAGAGTTGGAGCTAGAAGGCCAAAGGTCTCTAGTAGGGAGGTATTTAGGGAGAGAGAGTTGGATGTAGTGGTGTCCCAGGTCCCAGATAGTCTCGTGGATGATGCAGGGGGTAATGAACTTAATCCTTGCAGCAACTGGGACCCAGTGGAGAGATCTTCGGGCTGGAGAGATGCGGTACCCAGGCTTGAGGCCAAGGAAAAGTCATGCAGACCGATTCTGGATTAGTTCAAGGGGGCGAAGGGAGGAATTAGGCTGGTTGAGGAAGAGGCTGTTGCAGGAGTCCAACCTAGAGAGGACAAGAGGTCTGGAGACATTGAGTTTCTGGGGGAAGGAGAGGAAAGGAGGAATTCCTCTGAGGAGGTGCAGCTGAAAATGGGCCTTCTTGGCAAGGTCCGTGGTATGAGGAGAGAAGGAAAGAGAGGAGTCAAAGATGACATCAAGGTTTTTTGCCTCACCGGAGGGTGAGATGGGAGGGGGCCCATTGAGGGCAGCCAGAGTGTGGGAGGTAAAGAGGGAGCAGGGGTTTCAATGAGAATGATCTCTGTCTTACTGGCATTAAGGCAGAGATCGTTAGCAGTGTATCATGCCAGAATAGCAGATATGCGGTCATGAATGAGTGAGGAAGTGGAGGAGACAGAGGATGGAAGCTTGAAGGAGAGCTGCGTGTTATCCGCATTACCGTGGAAGTTAGGAGAGAAGGTGAAGATCCAATGGGCTGGAGGGGCCAGATAGATGTTTAAAAGCCACAGCGAGAGGATAGAGCCCTGAGGGACACCACAGGTGGAGAGTGAGATGGAGGAAAGAAAAGGGCCCAGTTGCACCTGGAAAGGTCGGTCAGAGAGGAAGGAGGTCAGCCAGTCTAGAGCTAGGTATGTGATGCTAAGAGAGGATCTTGGTCCCAGTACCCTGAGACAAACTCCTTCTGTCAGTGTCGAAACTCAGAAGGAGGCAATTGATTTGGCACAGTATGCCCATTGACTTTGGATTTCCATGCTGGCATTAAGAGAATGGACTCCTGCAGATGGAATCCACCCACAGGAATCCATTCTCTTTATGCAAGAGTGAACATCTCATGGAGGCATAAAAGTTTTTAAAAAATGCAGATGGAAAGGGCATGAGGAGGAGGAAACTGTTTAAATTCAGGTCGATTCCATAGGAACCCATTTCATTTATGCAAATCGCAAGGAGCATAAAACTAGGTGGTTTTGAACGTGGAATGGGGACAAGGAGAAGGAAACTTATTTCCCCTCTCATCCCCCAATCTGCATGTAGAACAGGGGTCTGGCTCTCCTGATGTTTTGGACTACTATTCCTGTCATCTCTATCATGCATCACCAATGTGAGTGCTTATGGGAGTTGTAGTCTAAAACGTGGAGAGTCGCAGTTGAAAATGGCCCAGAGCAGTAATATAATTGTACATCTGTTGTAGCCCGTGTCAGTGGCAGAAGTGTACCGAACAAAGTAGTGGAACTGTGGTCTCGGCAGGGGAGAGGGTAGGCGGAAGCATAGTGCAACATGTGACAAGGTGTCGCGGTCAGGGCACTGCAATAGTCCAAGCGACTAGTAACTAAGGCTCCTATTATAACTTGACACTTGCACAGGGACATGAATGGAGAAATCCTCTATATAGAATGTTGAAAATGGTTGTAAAAAGTAGAGTGATGGTAAACAGAAAAAAAAGTAGTAGAACACCGTTCCCGACCGTTCCTGCTCACTTCGATGAAGTGACCCGTGTACATTTCGTTTTTACACTATCACAAACCTCTGAGTGTTTTGTCATTGTTTCACTCTGAACAATGGCATTGATAGTCAGGTACAAAGCTTAGCTCTACATTCGATAGTAAAATAAGGTCTTCTGCGAGGCTCCCTTCTAATGTCAATGTTATTCCACCTTCTGACTTCTGATCTTCTTAACGTGTTGGAAGAGAGTGGATCACGTTCAACCCATATTGCTGGCGTGCACGAGAGCTTAGTAATGTGTGCTAATGGTACGTTCCTCTGGGTACTGACCTCCGTGGGCCAACGTGGACAGTTAATGCATGGCACAGGTACTGCATCGTCCCCGACTAACGTCATGGTTTTTGGGGTTCAGCAAGTGTGGATTTGGGGATCTTACACACTGGAGGTTGTGAGGCACGATTAGTGTCTACTTTTACCATTTGGTGTCAACCTGTCCTGGTGCCACCATTTCGAAAGGCACAGTGGCACACGCTGAAGCGCCAATGCAGTGCCAGCTTAAATCAGAGAGTCATGGTGGCCTTTCTCTGGAATCACTGAAGAAAGCACATCTGGGAACTGTGGCCCCCATGATTTTATAGGGAAACTGACTTGCAGGAGCTAAGGGCCTGGCACTGCTGACATCGTATAAAGCCTGACTCTCGAGAAGGGCCTTGAGCAAGCCTCGCGTGACCCCCATCAAGGTTGGAAATTGGGCTTTGCCCGGCAGAGCTGGAGGCTACAACGCAGTTTGTAAACTGGCAATTTGGTGCATGGTAAAAGGAGGCCCATGAACCAGATGCAATATTTAAACATTCACAGCACATGTCAAAGGTAAGATTCGCTAGGTTTATTACTCAAATATTGAGGCACTGGGACAACCAAGGGCCCTGTGCATTACGCAGCCTAGCAGGCTATGAAAGCCAGGATTCTGATACCATTGGCTCGCCAGATGTTTTGGACTACAACTCCCATCACCCCCAGTAGCAGAGGCAGGGTGCCAGGGGTAGCAGAAAATAGGGCACCAGTGGGAGGCTCGGGTGCACTGGGCACCAAAGGGGAGTAAGAGCTGGTGGCGGCTGCCTTCCCTGCCTCCCCCGGCTCCACCACTGCTTATTATTGAACTGAATTAAGCAGGAGCTGACATTAACCGCTGCCACTTTGCCTGCTTCTGCTTCCAAGTTATTGGGCCTCATTACGACCCAGGCGGATTTCGCGGTGCTAAATGCACCGCGAAGCATGGCGGAAAGCCGCCGATAGCGCCATGGGGGTTGGCGGATTTACCGCCCCATTCCGACCTCGGCGGAGCGGTAAATCCCCAATCCCCATTCTGCCCTTCCCCATTCCCATTTTTGCCCCATAGGGTATAATGGGAGTGGGGAAGGAGTTAATTACGCCACCGTAAAATACGGTGGCGTAATTAACAACGAGGTCCCGTAGCGCCATGGTTTTCTCCGGCTGGTAAAACCAGGCGGAGAAAACCTCCATGGCGCTACGGGAACTCGTAGTATGGCGGAGAGGTACGCCATGCACTACGCTGGCGTAATACCCTCTCCGCCAGGGTCCTAATGAGGCCCATTGTGAGTGAAGGCACCACACATAGTAAGTACTCCATTTCTTTCTACACTAGGGGTGTAGGAGAAGAGGCCCTTGGCCACCAATTGTGGCAGAGCTGCAGCTGCACCTGTGCATAGCTTGCGTGCCATGCCCAGCCTTTTCCTGCCCTAGATGAGTTTGGCCATTTGTGCTTGTGGGGAGTACCTTAGTTGCCCTTGTGGTGAGGAGGCACTCTGGGCCTGATTCAGAGGTGCTCGTTATCATGGAAAAGTGCTATGTCTGAGTTGACACACACTTTTTCATGCAGACATGCAGGGACGTCATTTGGGGGTCGCCAGAGGTCGCAAGTGCGACCCCTGAGGTCTCCCTTGCGACCTCTGAGGTCTCCCTTGCGACCTCTGTGGTTTTCCATGTAACCCAAAAAAAAAAAGTTTTTTTTTTCTTTTTTTTTTTTTTTTTGCAATGCAAGTTCCTGGGCTGTGGCCAGCACCATGTGTCTCTTTAATTCTGGAGTGGCTAGCTTTCTTGTTCAGGCCCCTTAAAAAAGAAGAAAAATAAGAAAATGAGGCCACAAGTCTACACTTTCAGCACTGAACCTAAATAAGAAAGAATAGGAATGGCAAAAAATGTGCCTTTCTGGAATTCTATGCAATAATTGCTAGCCTCATTAAAGGTTTATTTCAGGCACACTTCAGTCACTGATTTAGTCTGTTCTCAAACGCCTCAACTCAGCTTTTCATCCTTCTTTGGTCGATAAATGGGTACCAACACAGGTTGGGTGATAGTGGGTTTATATGTCTTCTATGTAAAGCGCTTAAGCGTAAGTGCTATATAATAACACATCATTATCATTTTGCCTTGAACGTCTGCTTGCAATCACAGTAATTTGGTAATATGGGCCTATACACACTGATCTTAACGATACATATGGCGATCCATTCAGGAATGAAATGTACATCACAGTGATATAGTGATATTGTAACCACATTTTTCCTAGTGTACAATGCTATGCGATGCCACTTCCTGGTTTGTCAACGGGTGAAAGGTTGTGTTCCATCCCTTCCCACAATATCACTTTGGGGAGGGGTCAAATGACATCACTTCCTGTGATGTCATCAGGGGGTCAAGGGTCATGTGATGTCACTTCCGCTACCCCTGGCATTTTGATGAAATGACGTCCCTGCAGACATGCATTCTGAAGTAATACGGGAGTGGCGGCAATAAACAAAGTCTGTCACTCCTGCAAAGCCTCGATTTAAGGCGCAGCAACAGGCTTGCCAATCACCTCACATCTAAGGGACAGGCAAGGACTGTATTCAGAGGCCAGAACACCGTTCCTGCACCAGCAAAAGAGGTGTTCATTGACGGTACCCCGGGAGGTGCGATTAAACACCACAGCACACTTTCTCCCGTCATGTACATAGCATTTCTCAGACTGCTGCGCCACTTTTCTAGTTTAATGAAAGTTTACGCAAACCTTCTCAAATTATAAGTGACAGTCTTTTGGGGAATGTTCATTGTGACACTGGAGCACATTTCCCCCAAAGAGAGATTTTAGCTGCTTTTGCTGCTGGAAAGAACAACATTTGCCCTCCAATATTTCCACTCATGTCAGAATGATGGTGCTGGAAACTGGAGGGAGAATGTCGGCTTTCCACCCATCTCAGAATGATGGTACTGGAAACTGGAGGGGGGGATGTCGGCTTTCCACACACATTTTATCACGAGCTCCGAATCAGGCCCTAAATGGCACACCTCCTGGACTTGCGCGCACTTCATGTCGACACCGTCTCTCTGAGGAGATGGCAATTCCCTGATCAGCCGTGCACGGCTGTCGACATATTTCTGTGGTCATCATCATTTTGGTGTTGGCTGCTGACACCCAACACAGCCCGTCACCATAGGTTAAAACTCATCCCTATAGTTTCAGGCCAAAGCGTTTCCTTAACAGCACAGCTGTGCCACTGTCTATACACTCCTCTAAAAACAAACCATTGACGTGCACAGAGGCACTGCCTCTGCCCATGTGAGGCCTTCTCCAACTACACAACAGTAGACTCCATCTTTCCTGAGTTCAAAACCAAACAGCAGTGCTCCCCATTGGATGTTCCTGCAGAACCAGCAGGCCATTGCAAGGGTGGATGTGTCCTGGACGGTATACAGTGTTTATATCGAATCCTGTATTTCGAATCCCCATATATCTAATCTTTTATCTTAAAAACCTTTCCATAGAATATATTTTGGGTGGGGTAAAGGGTTACATTTTTAGGGAATGGGTTTTTAGAGGTGGGAAACGTGGGTTAGAGGGGGACCCCCCCAAAATAAAATGCATTCAGTATAAAGGTTTTCAAGATAAATGTTTCAATATATTGGCATGCAGTATACATTATCGCAGTATAAAGACATGTAACCATCCTGGACATATCAATGTGCATAATAAATACATTCCGAGCCTGATTCACAGAGCGTTTTCCTATGGGATTGCGCCATTATAAATAGCTTCTGTCAATCTGGCCCTCTAGCTCAACGTGTTTATGTGGAATTACAATGAAAAGTACATATACATTTAATGAAGCACAGACCAAGTGGAAGTCAGGTATTTACTCGGTTTTTTATCCAACGTATTTTCTAGCCGTTTTAATCCCACATGAGCCAGTCCAGTCATTTGAAGGGGGCACACAACTGGAGAAGGTTGCCTGTGTGTTTGATATCCACACTTTCCCTTCTTCTTGCATCACCCGAGCTTATGCGATTGTTCCCAGCAGACTATGGTCTGGTGACACCGGGCGTGGGCAAAATATACCACGGGCAAGGTTTTTGTGCATTGAATGTATTATGCTGGTGATTTGGCACAGTACAAAAGCATAGTAACATAACATAAAACGTGGCTGGTTGCCCATCACAAGGTTTGCCATGTAAGCAATCCTCACCTACAAAAGCAAGAAGCGACCCCCTGCTGGGAATGATACAAAATAATACAATTTGGCAAAATCATTTAAATGTGCACCATTCATTTGAGCTGCAACAACAATTACATTTGAAAACAAACATTGGCAAAGCCATTAGTTTTGCTGTCTCCTACTGTTCATTGCAGTTAGCATGCATAGACATCAGTAGCAAGGGGATGAGTGCAAAGGTGTGAGGGCGGATGCAAGAATGGATGAGAGAAAGGAAAAGGAGGGTGCCTGCGAGGCTGAGCAATTGGGGGTGTAAGTGAGAGATGGTAAGAGGGAGCGATGGTGTGGAGGAAAGACAAGAGAGAAAATACGGGGCCAAGGGAAGATGAGAGTCGCAGAATTCCTATGGAGGTGCCATTACAATTTCAGAGAGCGTGGGGAGAAAGAGAAGCACAAGGGGTAGAGAGGACAGGTGTCAGGAGAGAGACAAACAGAGAGAGTGAGCTCAAAGAGAGAGAGTAGGAGCGCACAAGGAGAGAAAAAAGGCATGAGAGCGCACCCAGAGCGAAAAACAGAGAGGCAGAAGTAGACAGGAGGAGGGACAGGATGAGAAAGTGCGCAAAGAGTGAGCGAGTACAAGGAGAGATGGTGCAAAAAGAGAGATAGGACATTGCAAGGGGCGAGTGTGCGCAGAGGGAGGGAAAGAGAGAGTTTGAGCAGAGAGGGAGAGAGAGAGAAAGAACATGAGATGAGAGAGCCTAAGGAGAGAGAAAGAGCGCATGAGATAGTGTGGGGCAAGGGAGAGTTTGCAAAGAGAGGGAGTACAAAGTGAGAAAAAGACAGAGAGTAGAGAGGGGGGAAACCATGGATATAGTGTGAGGATAGATAAACTGCCTGCAAGGAGAGGCAGAAACAGAGTGAGAGGAAAGACACACAAAGAGAGTTTGAAGAAAGTTACGAGAGTGAGGGAAGAGAGACTGTGCATGCAGAGAGAAGCAGAAATAGAGTGAGAGGAGGGACACGTAAAGAGAGTGTGAGGAAACACACAAGTGTGAGGGAAGAGAAAGGGAGAGGCAGCATTCAAGAAAACAAAATGAGAATGTGAGGAGATAGAGAGAGAGCTAAGAGAGAGGCAGGAGAGAGAAACAGAGAGTCATAGGACAGAGTGTAAGTGCAGAGAGCAAAAGAGATGGTGAGAGCTAGACAGAGAAAAAGTGAGAGAGAGGGGCCTTAATAGACTGTGAGGAAAGAGAGAGACAGAGTGTAGATAGACAGGGAGCGAGAGAGTGAGGAAAGAGAGAAAGAGTGTCACGGTTTATTACGCGGTCACACTCAACTCATGGAGTTCCTTTCCCCCAATGAATGTGGCACACAATAAAGCACTATATTTTATTTGGTTCACTTTGGTAAGGCCTCAAACCCGTCTCACGCACATCCCCAACAAATACGGGTGCCACAATGGACTAGGAACCAGGCCGGTGTGTATTAAGAATATAGATATTTATTAATGTATTTAAACCAAATATGACAAATAGATCAACATCAGCCACCAATGCTGTGGCAACACAAGAACAAAAAAGACTTCCGTAAAGGCACCAACACAGAGATAACACTAAGATATGCAGTCACAATCATTTCATTTTAAATCACCCACCAATAAAGTTAAAGAACAATTCAACACACACAGTGACTGCTAATTTTGGCCAGAATACTTTTCTACAAAGAAGCCTCAACCTCCAAACATCAATTAGACCTGACTCCTCTGAATGGAAGGCAGTGGCAGAGAGTAGGAACTAAATGGGAAAATCGTTTTGGGATTTTAATCACAGAAACAATATGAAAGAAAGAAAAGCAATGGGAAATTAGCTTTGCCACACTTTGCGGTTTTGGTCAGGGCACAGCGGGAACATCGGTTTGGGGATTTTAAGCACAACTGCAATGTCAAAGCAAGCAAAGCAATGGGAAATTCATTTTGTCAGACCTAACAAGAACATGCGGTGCTTTGGGGTTTTGGTCAGAGCACAATGGGTACACAGGGGCAATTTTGTTTTGCTCCTTGCATATGTAAAGGCACTACCAGGCTTCACACTTCTGGTTTAAAATGAAGGGGATCTTTGGGGAAAATCGTTTTGCACCCTGCACACTCATGTGTTAACAGGGTTTCAGGATTCATTATTTTGCCAAGTCTTAATGTCTATACCGGCTCAAAACACACTGGCAATAGATTGTTGATTTCAAATTCCAACGAAACCTACCCCGTGATCACTATAGGGGAATTAATTGATTTACTTTGATTAAATGTGCTAGGGATCTACAAGGCCAAACATGATATTTTTCTATGGGGAAATAGCTAGAACAATACTTGAAAGATATCGGGCCTAAACAATCTATGGCTTTTTGTTAGTTTTCCTTACAGGAGAGGCCTTGACGTGGGCATCAGGGAACATCAGGGCACCGCTGGGACTGCAAGGGGGTTAGTCAAGGATATCCTCTGAATCCACCAAGGGGTCCCAATCAGCTGCTATGTCTCCTGGTTCCTGTCTCCAATGCAAGATGTAGACCTCTCTGCTGGGATGCTTCTCATCAGATTTCAGCAGCAGGTTGCCTATCGGAATTAGTGGAAGAACTCCACTCATCAGTAATCTACTGGTACATCAGCGATCTATCTAACCTACTGAACCTTTCTGCTGTAATTCCTGTATATTTTAGTTTTTTGTTTTTTATTCTGTATATATGTCATTGTGTAACCTAAGCCTTAAGTATTCTTGCTCATTACGCCCAGTTACCTACAGGTTTGGTGCGCCCTACAAATCAATAAACAAACAAACAAACAAACTCCAGTTCTATTGCAAACTGATCTACTTATAGGGCAAATTATATCATAAACTTGTCATGATTCCCACGAAAGGGATAGGTTGATGTCCACTACCCACCTCCCACCTGTGTGCTAATAGGACAAGGGGATGGGGGAGTGATTTGGGACAGCTGTGTGAGGAGAAAGCTTCATCATCCCACTTTGACAGGTGGGCTCGGCCTCTTTTAAACTAAAAAAAACTCTCAACATGGGAAATACCCTAAATTTTAAAATCTTTCCATATATGAATATATTTTTAAGAACATCATTTTAAGGTGAATCAGAAAAGGCCAGTCTGAAGTCAGCACGGCCGTCCAATGCAGAGATACCGTTTTTCTTCCTTTACTCAGGAGCCATATCAGTGAAAAATATGCTACTTTACAGTTTTCGTGTTACTTATCTCCCTCATGCTCATACCAACTTTCACCACTCTTGGAATCAAAGGAAGGCCGAAATCACATTTTCATAAATAACTTTAGTTATGTTTATCACACCAAAATCGGTTTAGCATGGTTAAACGGGGCTGACTGTCACCTTTGATAAAAGTCTGGAATGACCACTGTGATATTTACACTGCCTTTTTTAAGCGATTGAATGTATTTTTCCATTAACCAAACTGCGGTTTCACAGGCCTCTTTCACCCCAGCCCCCACCATTTTGCTCCTTCTGCTTAGACATGTGACTAGGCAAAGAGGCTCATGTTTAGGGTCGCCTTCCCCTTCAAGGCCTGATAGCAACCCTAAGGGATATGTTATGGGACTTGTGATCAGAGTGTCTACTCACCACATCTGCTGGCAGAACGGACATGGCTTTATCAGTTTTCCACTGTGTTTTCGATCTAAGAAGTGTATTTCTTTCTTGTATTTTTAAATAATGACCCTAATTGGTGATGACAACCAGGCATGTGGTCTCCAGGGCAGCAGAGGGAAGGTCCTGGAGGTTTGTTTCATGTTGGGAGAAATGACCGTTCATGTACCCTGTACAACAAATGGCCTTTTAAACTCAGACACACAATTGCAATTTTAAACGGCATCTTATAGGGCACACAGGTTCAATACACATGAGTGTCACGTTTGGATTGTCTATATGTATAAGGCTGTTACATGAGAACACCATGTTCAAGCTTTGAAAGTCTAGTGAGCATTTCCCTTAGCATATTGTCAATTTGGATGGGGGGGGACACAATAATGACATTCTTTTATTTATTTTAGATGCCACAAGCTCGGTTTCACTTTCGATGCTTGGAGCACAATCTGGTATTCCATTGACAACACTGTACGCACTGCTGTTCCTTTATGTTTAGGTGCAGCTCTCCATGGATTGTCAGCCACATGTCTTTCGTTTCCTTCCTGAAATGCACCGCACACATCTTTGCATTTTTAATTTAGGCCCACTTTCTTTCCATTAGATTTTAGGCCTGAGATTTCAATGGGCATTTGCAAATCACTCTGGCCTCTTTATTTCTGGCCTTCAGAGGCTATATTTCACCCCACAGGAGGGAGGAGATACAGAGGTGCAAAAAGAAGAGGAGACAGAGAGAGTGCAGAGAGAGATAGGATGATGGAGCGACAGAGAGAGCATTAGGGTGGAAAGACAGCGAGAGAGTGCATAGAAACAGAGCGAGTGAAAGAGAAAGCTCAAGGAAACAGAGTTAGAGTGTGGAAGAGTGCATAGCGAGAGGGGGAGAGTGAGTAAAAGGAGAGGGAACATCTAAAGAGAGGAAGGCATTGAGTGAGGAACCTAGAGAGAGAGAGAAGGATACAGGCAGAGAGTGCGAGAAGAGAGAAAAAGAAATAGAGTGTGCAGTCAGAGTGATAGAGGTGGTGTGAGGAGTGAGAGAGAGATACTAAGCGTGAGAAGAGAGATGAAGACAGAAAATGTGATAAGAGAGTGAGGGGCCACAATCAAGCACCAGTGAATGCCAATACATTTCAGGCCGACCACAGCACATGGGGATGAATTTCACATCTATTTTTAGACCAATCAAAGTGACGCGTCCTATGCAAAAGGGATGCACGGAAAGTTTTCTGATTGAGAGCCTGTGAATCTGCAGTGCTTCGGAGGATGAATTAATTAATATTGAGCAAGACTCTGTGAAATGTCGCTCCTCAAGGTGCTTCCATGTTTCAAGGCTAGACAGGAAGGAGGTTTTAGAAACGTTGAAGTTTAGTTTTGGTTTTCTTTTGTGTTTGAAATTAGGGAGCACTGGTTTTGATCCTGCTCTACAGAGAGCACCTTTTTACGGGTGTTTCAGATCACGAGCTTGTAATGTCATTCAGTGTCTATTCAAAAGAACTCCATGCGTTCTGCATCAACATATGCCAGTATTACTGCGTGAGATAAACGTTCATGTAACATTGATGCCATTGCAAACAGACATGTATATGCTGGTTGTTCCAAAATATGCAAGTGTGCTCACATAGGAACACACTCAGTGTATCTTTTCACAAAATGCGATTGGCGTAATGCTACTGTAAGAAACAATGGGGGTCATTACAAGTTGGGCGGTAAGGGATACCGGGCACTGGTAGGGAGACCGGTGCCGGTAATCCCTTACCACCCAATTCCGAGGTCCCTTAGCGGGAACCGTAAAGGACGTGTGGTCAGACCACACGTCCTTTACCGGTCCCGCTAAGGGACTAGGGCGCTAATAACGGGCCTGCTATTCGCAAGCTCGTTATTAGCACCCTTCCCATTCCCATTGAGCCCTATGGGGGCTCAAATGGAAGTGAGGAATGTTTAGTTCAATTGGGACTTACCGGTCCCTCCAGGGTAGGAATGCACCAGTAAATCCCCATTGAACCAGACCAGTTCCTGACCCGGTATTGGAGGCAGCCATGGTGCAAATAGCGCCATGGCTACCTCCAATCTCGGAATGAGGCCCGATGTCTATGCTGGCTCCACCAATGTATGTTATATGACTTTGGCATGATGCACTAACACATCGGAAACAAAACATGTGCATTCTACAGCCTCATTCCTTTGCATGGGATTTCTATGCAATCCTGCCCTATGCACCCTCATTCGCTGTAATTCACATGTGCACACATGTGCATAGGTATTCATTCAAATGTGTGCAATCACAGACACACACACCTCCTTTGTTACTCACCGGCCGGCGAGTGATCCGGGCAAGCGACCAGGACGGTTGTACTGGATGTTGCTTGAAAAGCTCGAGATGGAGCCTCCACCTGAGCCTCCTCTCTGTTGAGGGAAATAAGCTCTTATTGATGATATGACTCTCGGCTGCACTAAATCACAGACTGAGAGACCGATCACCCAAAAGAGCTGGGGAGAACACACCGCCACGGACCCAGCTAAAAAGAAAAAAGACAATTGGTAAATACTTGGGGAGAGCAAAGATCACCACAAGAAAAGCCTCACAAAAGCAGAAAGTTCCTGGGTCACCCACTCCCCTTGTAATTGAAAAGGAACAGAAATAGAATTTCCCCTGTAAGTATAGAAAAGATATTAGCTTCTATTTTGATGGTTCAGATAGGAATTCATAAAAAAAAGTTAAGGAAGTCTTACCAGAACAGGAATTGAAATAACCTAATCAAACCAGGTTAGAAACAACAGAGGTACAAAACAATAAACAGGAAGGTTAGTAGGGATGCTATATCCGGGCGGCACGAGGAGCGCACTAGATACGGGTAGGTGCACTCTCAGCAAGGCGTCCCTGTGTGCACTTTCAGAAATGAGTCTTTGTGTAAATCAGCAAAGCGTCCTTGCATACACTTGAGGGAATAAATCCAAAACAACGGAATGGTGTCGGAATGCACAAAAGAACACTGGAATTGAAGAAGGAAACGGTTCCCAGTATTTGGAGTCAGCTGGGAAGGTGAGGAAAACCAGGTGAAGCCGGTGGTAGGTAATTCAGGACAGAGGTTTCTGTACGGTAAGAAATAGCGGAAAGGCATCTAGTGGACAGGCAGTGAGATCTGGTACACAGGCGGGCTAAAGACAGTACAGAATCAGGAAGCAAGCAAACCGTAGGACAGGCAAAGGTCTGGTATACAGGTAGGCAGAAGACAGTAAAGAATCAGGAAGCAAGCAAACCGTAGGGCAGGCAAAGGTCCGGTACACAGGTAGGCAGAAGAATTGAGAAGTCTCAAGGCAGTCCGTAATTGGAAAAACAGGAATTGGTACACAGGAAGGCAATGATTAGGAATGCACAGAAGACGAAACTTCGGATGCCGGTCGCAACGTTAATCAGAAGCAGCGTCCTTCCCGCTGCAGTGCCTAATATACCCAGGACGCAGAGCGCCGTAAGCCCGTCAGAGCTCACGTTCCGAATAGTCGGAACTACACGCAAAAGGTAGGTTTCCTGGGAGTTGTAGGCAAAGGCTGGGTTGTCGATACCTTTGATGTTGTCGAGCCCAATCTCCAGGGTAACCGCCACCGAGAGAGGTAAGGGGCTGAGAAACGTCGGATACTGTGGCGAAGCGTCACGACTTTGGTAGGTACCTTGAAAGTGGTCTGTTTCACCTGGCGTGATGAAGAGGCGCGCGGATCATTCAGACCCCGATGTGTGACATCCATGCAAGCATGCACAGAAACATATACATAGATAGAAACACACATAGAAAGTTTTATTTTCTGCATCTACCTGCTCATCGCTGCCTAAGTTTCAGGTCAGCGGGTCAGGGACAGGGTCTGTCAGTGGCATGGTCAGGGGCAGCAGGAAAGGCATTTCTGCTGTGGCCCTGGTGGGTTGCTGAGTGGCTCTTAGGTATGCGCACCCCCATGCACAGTAACACTAACTGGTCCAGGTGGCTGATTGTTTCTGGGCATGGCGGGAGGATCATTTGCTACATAATAACAAATGTACCCTGCAAGGTGCCTGCCTGCCCTTGTCGGCTCCGGATAGTCTGGCCCTAGGCGGCTGCCGGTCAGGCAGGTCCAGGGAAATCGAATTTGCAAAATACTGTGATTTTCAGCACACATACCAACAGCTACTGCCTGGGATGATACCCTCTGTTTTGCCAAATGGACAGTATCACGCCAGGGCAAGCAGGTGGCGCACGCAGCAGGGTTGCGTTGCGGGCTCTCAGCACGCACAGAACACGTGCAGCTGTACGCCCACTATGTTTTTGGTGCATTGAGCTTAGTTTGTGACGGGTGCTCGGAGTGAAGCGATAGCCCAGCGGGAGCCCAGGGAGGAGGCATACCGGGTTCCAGGTTGGTATGGGGGGGGAAGCGCCACTCTTGCCCCCCTCCACCCCAGCTTCTCCACTGATCAGCACAAGCCAGCGTAATCAATTGTGAGGGGTTGTGGGAGTCTTATTGCAAAACATCTGCCGATCTTCAATTAGAAGACGCCTGATGTAAGGCAAAAGGTCACCTGCTTAGAGGAAGGACACTGTCTTTTCGTTGCTTAAAGTCCTAACGTGTGTGGCTTCAATTTCGTTTGGCAATTACCCTCACAAGGGACTTTCTCTGATGATTGCACAGGAGCCCTAGAATGAATCGATTGCCCGGGATCTTTACCGTTGGTAAGTGACAGCTCTTTATATGGACACATCTGCCAGAGATATCTCAAAAGGAAATGATGCCAACAGGGAATAAAGCACAGGCAGGGGGTCTCAGGTTGCTGGGAAGGCCTAGCTAAAGACCTATGTATGGCATACAACACTCATACGTTATTGATGAGACATTGATTAAATGTCTAATCTCATTACATGTAGGGAAATCAAAATGATTGACCTGAAGTTACACTAACATGCAGCTGAACAAATGATTGTGTATTACTTTGATTGAGTGGGATTTAGCTGCCCGACTAATGATTTTTGTCATTTTGTACCTTGAGGGCGCTGGCTAAGTCATTGTACATTTTGTAATGATTTTTAGATTTTCTACATGTCTTTTTTTTTTAAACCGAATCAAACAAACCGTGAAAAATAACATAATCCACTTTATTATTCACTGCAACCGGTCACTACCTTCAGATCAATTGGGGAAGGAAAATTCCTGCGTGCAAAACTCGCACTTGATCCACGCTCAATATGGCCCCCGGGACCAGTTTCTCGGAATAGCCTGAACTCAAGATGACTACAAAAAAAGCCGACTAAACACCCATAACAAATAAAAAATAATCTTGCTAGTGGTTCCTCAGGACAATGAATAACCAGGGCTTCATTACAAGTACGGCGGTCCGGAAATAAGGGTTCCGGTAGCAGCGTACCGGCACACATTTCAGACCTCCATACTACGAGAATGCCGGTCGGGGCCACAGATCGTCCAGCTGGCTTGGCCTGCCGGAAAATCAGGCGCCTACCGGCATGTCTCTCACTGAAGCACCGGCACCGTTAGCAACAGAGCCGGCGCTTCAGTGTCCCCATTCCCACGGAGTCCTACGAGACTGCACGGGGATGGGAACTTACCGTTTTGCTGCCGCCCCCAATATCCTAGTGGCACTAGGATATCAGGTGGCGGAATTGGTGTTACAGGGTTGGCGGCAACACACTGGTAGCACCAGCGGGTTACCACCAACCTTGTAATGAGGCCCTAGACTATTAATACCATTATTGGGAAGGTTGCCTAATACTACCCACTATCCCACCTTACACACCCTTGAAGTGCTCTTATTGGAGACTTGTAGCACTTAAAAAAATCACAAATAACTACATTTGTAAACTTTTTGTGAGCAATTTGGAAAGACCCCAGAATACCATTCACTTTTCTGTTCTCACTTGGTGCCCAATTCATCCCTCTCACTAGCTGCAGTCTTGTCTAGCAGGTGATTGCTGCCTTAACCCTGGTCCTCCAAGTAATGACCTTGCAGCAGGACATGTAATGACATACAGTTCTGAGTATCTTGGGCTAGTGGAGGAGAAGGGGGCATTTGTTTGCCACATGCACGGAACAGTTCACCAGCTTCCTACACGTCGGGCTGTTGATTTGCTGAAAACTTCTTGTGAGGTTCAGTGATGCAGACCAGCCAGCCACTAACTTATCAACTCCCTTTTTGTGGGGATTTTACCATTTGTTCTTGTTTTTATCCGCTCTCTTATAATGCAAATCCTTCTCTCAGTGCATCATAAACAGCCAAGTGTGGATATTTCGAAATCTCGCTGAAGGTCTTTTAAAAGTTTTTGTATTTGTGGAACGACATCCCTGAAGTTGTGATTTCCAAAAACAAATTAAGAGATAGATATACTGTATCTGTTTTTAATTGGCACGGTCTCCATCCGGGATGAAGGAAAGTCTGGGATAGTCAGAATGTTTATGAGATGCAAGGGCTTATGTCTAGAGAGAGCCGTGACACTACAAGGGCCCGCTTGAGCGCATCTCAAGCCCATACCACAGCCGCACACCAGCTACATCAAGTATCATGCAAGGTCTAGATCAGGGTTGTCTAACTCCAGTAATCGAGGGCCGAAAAATGTCGGATTTTCAGGATGTATAATGATTTTAAATGTGAGCACATTTTGTCTTTTGAATATTAATGAGGGATATCCTGAAAACCATTTAGGATTGCAATCCTCGAGGCCTGGCATTGGACAACCCGGGTCTAGATATTGACATTGCGGTAAGGCCTTTGTATTACAGAGAGCTTAACATTCTCGAAACTTTCTTCCACACATACTGGGCCTCATTCCAAGTAGGGCAGTAAGGGATACCGGGCACCGTTAAGGAGACTGATGCCAGTAATCCCTTACCGCCCTACTACGAGGTCCCTTAGCGGGAGCCGCAAAGGGACCGGGGAGCAAATAACAGTACTGCAAATTGCGGTACCGTTATTAGCTTCCTCCTCATTCCCATTGAGCCCTATGGGGGCTCAAATGGGAATGGGGATTGCCTTTTTCAATGGGGACTTACCGGTCCCGCAAAGGTCGGACTACACCGGTAAGTCCCCATTGAACCAGGTCTTAGTCTGTACCGGTATGGGCGGTAGTCATGGCGCAAATAGCGCCATGACTACCACCATACTCGGAATGAGGCCCACTGACAACTAATCACGGTTAAGACACACGCATCCCTACTACCTCAGCAATACTACCACCCCACGTCCTATTTGTTTTTACCCCCCTGGATTTGTTTGTCCATTGCCTAATCCCCCCTTACTATCTATTCACCACCAACCCTCATCCTACTATCTACAGACTAAGGTCTGGAGACACCCTGGCGAGGCCACAACGGCTACCTTTCGGACAAGTCAGACCACTAGGGTGCTGATGAACAAAGTATAAATATTGGATACCATAGCATAGCATAACATAACCTGCCAGGACTAGTCATCTTTTTTCAGTATTTCTTTATAACACGGTAGTGTCCATCGGGTGATGACTCGGGTAAACTCATTGACATCGGACCGCTGTGATGGAGGACATGTTTAAATCGACCTTTGATTAGGCCACCCCTTTTGATGTCCGGCTTTTGCAACCATGTACTTATACAGATTGCTTTAATGTGACTGTTATCTACTGTATCTGATGAATTACACAAGTCACTGGAGGTGAAGGATTTGTCACAACTAGCACCAAGTACCATTGAGTGTTTGCTGTATATATCACCATAATTACTCTGTTCCAAAGATTATAAACCAAATAAGACCACTAATAAATACTGGTTAATTTGATATGAACCTGTGTGTTCCATTGCTTAGCATGTTCAAAAAGAATAGGTATGGTACACGGAAATCGCCTCTTAGTGTACCCCTCATGACAAAGACATAAGTTTGTTTTACTAAATAAATTGTAAAATATCAAAACACCAAGGGAAGGACCCCTCACCCCTGTACCTATATACTCTGTAAACCCATTGTCCTTTCCCTTGCAGGGCTGTCCCTTCCGTTTCGAGATGAATTGTTTAACAGAGCTACATGTGTGAGGACTCATAAAGGATCATGTTTTAAACGTATAGTCTTGTTTGACGTGTCGTGCAGTAATATTGAGTGTTGAATCTTCAGGGGCACTTAACCAGGACGGCTCCTGTTTACCAGAGCCCTCCTTGAAAGCTCAACCACGGAGCATTGGGACTTCAACTCGTGAAAACGATTGGATGAAAAGTGAAAAGATACACCAACTTTGTGTGTGGATCCTCTCAAGATCACAGACAGAGGTTCTCAAACATTGGCAGAAATCATGGGGTTCAGGTCGTGTGGAGGGGAGGGGCTACAGCCATTTTCTGCATATGAACTATGCAGACTTGGCTGTGACTGTAAACATGTTCGAAAAGAAGGAACCTTTGCTCTGATTGCTATTTACGGCTTGCTATGGTGTGCCTAGGTTTGTAAAAGATCCGGGGCTACACCAATGTCGGGACTGTCAGGACTCAGAGCTAGCTAGCCTTTTGGTTGTAGCCCCTGAGCTTCTATCCGGGGCTTCAACCCAAAGAACCTGGGCCACAGCCCCCCCTAGCAACTCCTGTGATACGAATCGACTTACCTTGGAGGCTCTGCAGCGCTAATTCCTTGATGCATGTGGCTGTTAAGTGAAATCTTGGGGTTCAAGCGCACCCCTGGATGGTCTGTGTGTTAATGAAAACTGTCAAAACTATAAACAACATTTATTTGTTTGACAATTGTTGGTGATTTGTTGCTGAGCAAGCAAGATGAAAGGAACTCTGGAAGGGGTCAACATCCCTTTCCCCCAAAATGGCACAAGTTATTAAATAAAGACATCTTCTTGGGACGGGGGGGGGGAGGGGGCAGAGGGCACACATTCCAGGACTGTCCCAGTAAAACATGTTCATTCGGTCTCCATATGTAGAAGTCCAGTGGGCAAAGGTCAATTCGAGTGGTGATTTGGGAAATGGAACCTCTCATTTGCACAATGAGAAGACCGGCCTTGGTAGGGAAGAAGCGCCTCGTGGCTCCGCGCCAGTGAACAGGTTTCTAGTCTAAGGCTTCCATTAACAAGGCCATGCATTCAAGCTGCTGCCCTCTTCCTTCGACACAGAAAGAATTGCACACCTTGATTCATTTGATTTCCATTGCAAGCTTAATGGCCCTGCAAGTGCTGGCCATATGAATGGCAGATAACAGAGACACTAAAACATTGATCTTTTCAATTACTTGTCAAAGAGAAAAAGCATTGACAATGAGTTTAATTAAAGAACTGATCTTTCATAACACGCTTAAAAGCGAGACCATTCTGTAAGCACGGGGCAAGGATTCCAACCAGTGTTGCTCTGCGTTGCCTTACTTCCAAAACAAACGCATTGCCCCTGAGCTATCCTCCCGGCTTTGACTGATGACTTGTTCCAAAGCAAAGGGGCTCATGAGGAAAGACCTCCTGGTCACAGAGCATGAGGACAGTTGAGGGGCCCCGTTAGCAGGACCCGGCTCTACTTTGAAATGGCTGTTGATTGTCTTTCAAATAGTTCTGGACAATTTTGTGAGGGTATTTATTTTCCAAACAGGGTGTTTCAAAGGAGACCCTGCCTTTCATTAGTAGCCAGAAGAAAGAAATGAGGGCTTTTGACACCTTTTTCCATTTCCCATAAGCACTAGCTCGATGGCTATGGTAAAGGTTTGCAAAAGGAAAGGCTGGCAGTGAGAATGGGTGGCCTACGGCTGTGCTTATTCCACCCAAGAGCACAATCCAGCCGGGTTTTCACATTGACCACGGGGTATGCAAATCATATCCATTGATATTCATTACATGTAAATTTATCTCATACATATTCATTGTGAATATCCTGAAAATCAGGTAGGATGTTACTTTTCTGCAAGTGAACAGTCCCAGCTAGCACTGTTGCACCCTACTGTGTCCCCAAACATTGGGTAAGGTTGGATTTAGAGGGCACAAGTCAATGCTTAATGTGATCTTAAGTTGGCCTTGACCTCCATAGCGTTTATAGGATTGGGTTTGGAAGCCTGTGACGGGAATGTTCGAGGGAAAAAAGACTGACAGTTATTTTTCCAAAAACCTTTGGTCTTTTCTCCCCTAAACATTGCAGCCACGGTCTTCCAACCCCACCCCCCTACTTACCTTGCAGCGGCACACTTCACTGTGTGCCACCGACTCGCTGTGTGCCTGCAATGCATGTTCCCTTTCACTTCCGTGATCGGGAACCACCGGCGCAGGGTCCTTTCCTTTTCTTTTTTTTTTGCTTTGTACGGGAACGGCTGTGGGGGACATCCCGTAACCCCCATTTACTGTATAGGGAATGCGGGTGCAGGTGACACCCCCATAGCCCCCACAGCCCTTGCCACCGAATGGGGGATCTGGTCGAACTTTTCAGCCGTTCAGACTTTTCGAACGGCTGAAAAATCGGCCAAATCTCCAATTTGGGCTTTTTTATTCAGGCTTTTTGGACAGTTCCCATTTATAATCACAATGTGTGCCCTTCTCTGAAGGCTTGTTAAAAACAAGCATTGGCAAAGCCAACAGTTTTAGCTTGTGCATAAGTATTAGGCACTGCTATTATATGCAGGGGTACTCGCACAATTTTGCACCAGCTACCATCACAAGCCAGTTGAAACCACTAAGATAGTGCCTGTCAAGTGCATTTTCCATGTCTACACAAGGCCCAAACTGTTGGCATTGGCAATGCTTGTTTTTTTAAATCTGTGTGACCTCACACTTTTTCTGACTTATCTCCGCAATAATTCAAGAGGTTTGTGGGAACTTGTGCCACCCAAATGCACTGACCACACTCATTGCCCGAGTCAAATGCCCAGAGGAAACTGTCCGCAATATGCTTCGCTATTTAAATCCGTTGGAATTCAATAAAAAAAGCTCACTGGATATAACATAACTTGGCATGACCAGAGGTTCCGACAATAATTTATGCCATGCTTCCATGGGCATTAGGAGCGAATTACACATGCACACAAAAAGAGCATTTACATCCACGTTTGGGGGCTAGAAATGCTGGTGCGACAGCAATGGTTTCACCTGCTGCTGTCACATTTCAATAACAATGCACGAGAGGTTCATAAATATACCTCCCATGCTTTGCACACGCCCCTGCGCCTGTTCCTAACAGGTTTAGGGGCATATGCCTCACTTCTGACATCTCAAAGCACCTCCCATTTGGGATGTACTTTGAAATGCAAATGCGCGCTGTTGTGGAAGCCCTGTGTGAAAGGGCTGTTTTGTGGCTGCCCTCCTGTGAAGTGCTTTGTGGACTTACTACGGCACTTGATACTGTAGCAAAAATGTTCTAAGTGGCTTGATCCCGCCCATCTATCCCACAATTCCTTATCATCTCCAGCGCACCTGCCATTGCGCGCACGCTGTTGTGGAAGCCCTGTGCGAAAGGGCTGTTTTGTGGCTGCCCTCCTGTGAAGTGCTTTGTGGACTTACTACGGTACGGACTTTCCTTGGGAAAACAAAGTGGACTTTATTATCTACTCTGCAAAACGTGATGACACTATGTTTGTTTGTTTCTTGTTTGTTGTAGGCACTTGATACTGTGGCAAAAATGTTCTAAGTGGCTTGATCCAACCCATCTATCCCTCAATTCCTTATCATCTCAAGCACACGCGCCATTGAGCGCGCGCTGTTGTGGAAGCTGTTTTGTGGCTGTTTCGTGCTTGGAAGGGCAGGTAAGCCGTGATGCCACTGTTTTAACATGCTATAATTACCACATCCATCCTTTATTCTCGACTTGCCCTCTAACTTTGTAATAGTCCCAAACGTTTAATCTTTTGAACAACTAACATATCTGCGAAAACCTACTTACGTATGCAAAGCACACATTGTGCTGTATTTTATTACACACTAAAAAACGATATGCCTTCCAAACTAGAAACGCTCAAATTAAAAGAGCGACTGAAACGCACTCCGTTTAAACATAGACATGCGACGTGTCCTTTGAAGGACTCGACACCTGCATCGAGGAATATGGCGTACTCAGCGTCTGCTGATATTCGCTCCTACTCGATTGAGTCCAACAAGAATGACACAAAGGGCCTCATTACGAGTCAGGCGTTAAGGGGTTAACGGCGCCGTAAACGGCGCCGACCCTTAACGTCTGATTACAAGGTCCGTTAGCGCCATGGTGATTTTAACGCCTGCTTTTTGCAGGCGTTAAAATCCATGGCGCTAAGGGACCATGGTGCTAATTACGCCACCGTAATTTACGGTGGCGTAATTAGCGGCTTCCCCACTCCCATTATGCCCGATGGGGCAAAAATGGCAATGGGGAAGGGTAAAATGGGAAATGGGGATTTACCGCCCCACTCACCTTGGAATGAGGCGGTAAATCCGCCATCCACCATGGTGTAAACTTAGTTTACACCATGGTGGTAAGGGTAAGACCCAGGCGGTAACTTACAGCCTGGGTCGTAATGAGGCCCAAACACTGAAATTACGAATTCACAGCTTAATAAGGTTCCATCTCTGTGTACGGATCACGCACCGGCAAATTGTATCGATGTTAGTGATCATACATGATCATACAATGGCACACATAACGGCCTCGGCAGCTAATGTGGATCAGCTGACATTAGAAGGGGAGACCGGACGCTGTGAAATATCCCCACTTGATTCAGTGAATTCCTTGCATGTAATTCAGCGAATTACATGCAAGGAAATCGCTGCCATCAAATGTTAAATGACCTATTAATTCTGCACTCGCCTACACCATATCACACGAACAAGGACGCTGCAAGTCTCTCCAAACCAGCAATTGTCAAATTAGACCAGTCCTGCGAATTACATCATAAACTACCTAATATTATTCAAGTAATAACTGAATGCAGCGATTCACCAGTTGCTCAGTCGGTGAAACTGATCGACTTACACCATACTACTGGAAAACAGGAATTCATGAGTTGGACTCAGCACCTTGCTTTACACTATAGCATTCTCCAATAATGTTTGCGACTCCTGCCGCTTACTCTTCTCCCCTTTCAATCACGTATTCAGAACGTTCTCTTCAGAGAGGACCAACTATTGATAGATCTCAGCTGAGTCCCACACTAAAGCATTCTTTGCTGCAAACTACTTTAACATCAATGAATTTAGCATTGACGACAATGATAAAACTTTATGAGTCCGCGAACACAAGGCAAAACATACATTCGGACCTGTAAAAAAAAATCTTAATACAACAAATAGAAACCAATCAAATTTTACTCAAACAAAAAGTCATTGATAGTAATCATCGACCTCAGAAATCTACGAATATTTGCTTGGATACTCCGCTTAAAACTCGATTAAGTGTGGCGACTCAGACTAGTGTTTCTACTGATACTATACCAATTGAAGACATTATAGAGATTAAAGACAGTCAATAAATATCTCACACATGAGTCTCCGTTACTCATTGATACTGCTGCTGTGAACACTACCCATTCTGAGATGACAAGTGGACAAAGTGCTCCATCCTTGGCACCCAGAGTGGACTTTGGCATATTCTCCAAACCTATCTTTGAACGTGGAAAGAAGACCATTGCTCCTCCACAAGTCAAAAAGACTAAAAATATCAAAGAAGCGTCGTTAGTTGTGTGAGCGGTTTCTAAAAGCTTTATGAAGATAAAGAATTTATCCAAACCTAACAAACAAAAATTAGATGCAAGTGAAACAATTACTAAGAAATATATAAAAATCACGAGAAGAAATAAAAAGTCCAAAGAACGGAAACAAGATATTAAGACGTCGGAACTAACACACAAGCCTCTAGATGACAGATACAATTGATAATCAGGAAAAAAATGTACCCAAAATCACTAATAAATATACAGCTGCGAATGATGACACTTGTTCTGAGCAGCAGACTCAATTGTTAAAGGAAGGGTCTTCTAAAATACTTGATCGAAGGCTAATGGACATAGAAAAGCTAATACACTGTTGTTTCTCTACTACGGCTTTTGATGGCCCTCCACAATCCCAAATAAAACTAGACAAAGAGCAAACTGAAGAAAGACAGCAACAACCGGAATTAAGATTTGAGCCTAATCGAGTTTCAAATGCAAAGACTATGGGCCTCATTACGACCCAGGCGGTAAGTTACCGCCTGGGCCGTGACTTTACCACCATGGCGTAAACTACGTTTACGCCATGGTGGTTGGCGGACTTACCGCCCCATTCCGAGGTCGGCGGGGCGGTAAGTCCCCAATCCCCATTTACCCTTCCCCATTCCCATTTTTGCCCCATAGGGCGTAATGGGAGTGGGGAAGGCGTTAATTACGCCACCGTAAATTACGGTGGCGTAATTAACTCCATGGTCCCTTAGCGCCATGGATTTTAACACCTGCTAAAAGCAGGTGTTAAAAGCGCCATGGCGCTAAGGGACCTCGTAGTTGGCGGTAAGGGGTCGGCGCAGCTAACGCTGGCGTTAACCCCTTACCGCCAGGGTCGTAATGAGGCCCTATTTCACATATGAATGGATCGAATAACATGCATTGCCACACATTAGTAATCCATGCCGATCAGATCTAGTGGAAAAATATGATTTTAACCGGTGTCAATATTGACCGATTTCTCAGAAATTGCCGCTTTAGAAGACATGTCAATGTCTGATATAGACCTAGTAGAGTTCCTCCAAGAGACGGATTTAACCAGTGCAAGGTTATGGATACGTTCGGGTGCCATCTTAAATTTAATTTGTCAAGCCAGACCACTAATATTTGATGTGGGCTTCACACTCAATTATGAGTCATTTGAGAAATATAATGCCTCTCTATCCAGAATTGGAACACTTACTAACACCAGCCAGTCTGGTCCTTCACAACATCCTTCAACAAGAAAATTCACAACCGTGGCGCATAAACAATGTGTATATGTGCCGAACCAAACTCATCTCTGATTGCAGGCATGATGTTCTTTCACCAATTTATGACCATCAACGTCATTTAGAGACCAGACTTTAAGGCTTCAATCTTGGAACACACGTGGCCACTCGCATCTTTTCAGTAAAGGACATAACAATCTCAACAATTATGACATCCTAATTTTTCAAGAGACGTGGCTGACAATAACTCCTGTATGGGATGATCACACTATAACAATGATCCCCGCTGTGACGCAATCGAAAGGAAGACCAATGGCTGGCTTACTTGTTGCAACCAAAAATACCAGCAGCATAACTCTGGATAAGTGGGCTCACCCGAACAACAACATACAACTAGTCAGAATAACCATACATCAATATTGTGTTGCACTTATCAACCTGTATTGGAACCATTTGGCGATTAAAGACAATGGGCCTCATTACGACCCTGCCGGGCCGGAAAGAACAATGGTGGTAAAAACACAGCCACCGTTCTTTCCGGACCGGCTGATTAAGAGTCCTGCAGGCAGGAGGTGTCACCTAGCAGGATTTACACCACCCGCCTGCAGGCAGACATGGAAACACCGGCTCCGTCATAAACGGAACCAGTGTTTCCATTGTCCCCATCCTATGGGACTCCATGGGGATCGGGTCTTACACAATTCTGCCTCCAGAATCCCCGGGTCAACGGGGTCGTAATGCCTTGGTGATTCCGGGAATCATGGAGGAGGAATGGTAATACGGGTCTGGCGGTAACCTGCCGGTTTTTCCGGCTTGGTTACCGCCGGACTCATAATGAGGCCCAATGTCTTTTTTAATAACATGGAACTAACACTAGATCTAGTTGCTGCTGATCAAACCGTCTCGAACACCATTATAGCAGGAGATTTGAATTTACATAATCTGTTCAATCCCAAGCAACATCACTCCACTAGAGCAAAAAGGTGGACAAATCTCATGGAAAACTGACAAATGGTAATTTTGAACGGTGCAGCAGAGGGAGATTTGCCGGCTCATTCAACATGGCACCGTGAACATCAACAAGCCACTATTGACTATATTTATACAGATCACAGATTTTTCTTGTGCATTTGCAACCTTACGGTTCATGATCAAAACAGAAGTGATCATGATCAGCTCGCAGTTTTGTGGACATGGCCCATACGAAATTCAGACATCAAGACACAAAAATATCTCAGTGGACAACTAAGGATGAACAGCGGTGGTACACGAATATTGTGGAACCCAGAACGCTTTCAAGATCTACATAAATTATTAAAATCTAGCATTTACAATACAGAGACACGATTGACCAGTGATGAGGACTACACATCGATCCTACAATTGTTTCAAGAGGTCCCCAGTCCATCTCATAAGCCTTACTTTAAACACAGGCATAACTATGATTGTGAGCTTAAACAGAGAAAAACACAACTTCTAAAAGATATACGGAAAGTATCTCTAAAAGATGGAAATAGGTTCCAAATAATAAAAGCCCTCAAGTCGAAATATAAAAACTGGTTAGCCTTTAGGAGATCACACCTGTATCAGCGAGATGCCGAAACTATGCTTCGTGGACTAGCTTCCAAAAACTCTGGAGCAATATGGCACCTACTTAATGGCACCTCATTAACTTCGCAATCATCACTTCAAATAAATGCTGTCACAGAGCAAAGCTGGGTTGCACACTTCACAGATCTTTATTCCTACAAGGAGGAGAATGCTCTCTACACTAACACTGCTGCACCCTCCTCCTGCATTTGATGTAGATGACCTTAAGGTCTATATTGCCAAATTAATCCTTTCCTGAGCACCTGGGCCTGATGGCCTGTCCAATAGAGACCTAAAATCAAATCCCGAATATTGGGCTGAAATACTACTCTCAATTTTCAAGGAGATAATGATAACACAACGAATCCCGGAAAGTTGGCGTAAATCGACAATAGGCCCTATTTTATAAAAAGGAAATGGCCAACATCCTGGAAGCTATCGACCGAGACTTGTCTCTTTGGATTAATCAGAACAAATGTTTTGACAAGCACCAGACTCGCTTTATACCTGGCATGGGCACATCAATCAATCTTCTCACCATAACTGCGATTCAGCAACAGATTAGTAAATCCAAACAAGCTATCAAATGCAGGATGCCCCACAAATTTATTGAATCTGATCATTCAGCTACACACACAAACATCTATATGTGTAAGATTAACATCAGATGGCAAACTGTCAGCTCTGATTCAAACTGAACGTGGTCTGAAGCAAGGGTTCGTTCTTGCATCCATGATATTTAATCTTTTCATTGCTGACATGGGCAAGTTATTCTCTTCTATGCCATCTGAACCCCCATGACTTGGAAATCATTCGATAGCTTGGCTTTTCTACGCCAATGATTTGCTTCTCATGTCAAAAACTGCAAATGGCCTTCAGAAATTGTTAACAGAACTAGAGAATTATGCAACCGATAACTGCTTGGAAATCAATGTTGATAAAATTAAAATCCTGTCTAATCATCCCACCAAACAGAAAAAAACACATACTTTTACATTTCGGCTTAATGGAAATGAGCTTGACATCATTCAGCAATACAAGTATCTGGGAACTAGTGTGAGAAATCACTGTAATGATCTACTGTATTTACAAGATCTAGAAATAAAAAATGCAAACAGCCATATCAAAGCACTAAAACTTAAACACAAATTTGGCAAATTCTCTTATTCTTCCATCATGACGTTTTACTTTAAAAAAATTACGGCAATAATCTTATATGGATCAGATACTAAACCACCTAAGACGAAGCAGTTCTGGACAAGACTAGAAGGAAAGTTTTGGATGAGGACTTAGGTCTGTAATCCTTATATGCAATGTACTGCTGGAAAATGTTGAGCCTATATACAAAACTTATCATGGCCCCGAAATCTGATCTTCTTATAGACAAATTAGCTATTTATATGCTTACGTCAGACCACAACGTTTCCTGCAAATGGAGACTCTTGCTAATACTGTAATGGATGTGGTGGGAATCACAGCAGAAACCCTTGCTTCAAATCCTATGAAAGCTAAGAATAGGTTGTGGTGAATAGATTGGATCTGGACTTTAGATAATGCGAACAGTATTTGATCGACAAAGATAACATATTTCTGTAGAAAAAGTTTTGATTGACTGAACAATATTTACTGAAATGTCCTGCTCCACGATATAGACAGATCTATCTAAGATATAGTCTTAATTTAGTAAAAACAAAACAAATACAAGAGCCACGCCAACAGATAAAAGAAGCAGAGAACTGCTGTTGCTTCTGTCGCATACCAGCCTGCAAGGAGACCATGCAGCATTTACTAACCGAGTGTAATACTCTGTTGGTCAAACGAGTCTTGCTATTCAAACCTTATTTTGACCAGTATAGGATCATGACATCACAGGACATATGGATTAAATTGTATCGTTCAAAACTAACGATGGTCCAAATAGCAATAGCTAAATTCATTGGGCAACTTAATATAGAGGATTAAGACATAACACTCATGAGTCACATGAAAGATTTTTTAATCTGCACCCAGTTTCTTTTATTCTGCATTAGAGAAGTATTCATGAATGATGTTTAGTATCCTAGAGTTAATAAAACATATGTGAATCTGTTAGATTAAACATTAACATTTTGTGATAGGAATTACACATGAGTGTGGAATTAGCGCTTGTTTTTTCCTTATTGCATTTGATTTTCTTTTAAACTGATCCAATGCTAACTGTATCTATGCATAGTAGTTGACATGTAACATTATAAATAATTGTCACTGTAATTGATGGAAAAATTGTAATGATGTAAGAATATATTGTGATTGAAAAGTTGACTATCAACTGACTCAATAAAAAATAAAAAAAACAAATGCACATAAACACACCTTTATTTGTGCAAAGGGGGTGGGAAAGGGCCTGTGAATGGGTGCATCTGTGATACGCACATCCAGAGGTTAGTTTCGGTAGCATTGGCAGCAGTGTTAAACACTGAGCAAATGGTTAGATAATACGAAATGAAACAAACAGGTGTTGTCAAAATCTGTATTATCTAACAACTTTTGCACTTGGACGAACATGAATCAGACAGTTGTTTGTACTATGACGAAGCAGACTGCTTGAATTTATTTGCCCTGTTAAAATCATCTTTAGATTATACATAATGGGACTGAACATGTTTTCTCTATTTTGTATTATTAAAGTAGCAATATTGGTGCCAAATTAATTTGCTCCACTTTCTGCACAGGGCCCCCAGATATCCTTTGAGGAAAGGTCATCACTTTTTTTGGTGCAACTGATCAGATGCACGTGTGCAAGGTTTACAAAATCTGTCTCACTCTATGGAAGCACTGTGTAGGGACAGAATGCAAATTACGCACCAGGGAATGGCCAAATTCCTCTGGCAAAGTCGAATGAAAACCCAGGGTGTCTGTGCTTGAACTCAAGTGGTTTTAAGAGTTCCTGCAAAAACAGCAACATCACCAGTGCCAGTGATCAGAGATAATGCTGTCAGTCTACTAAAGTGGGCGGGACAGACTGGAAGCGGTTATGAGCCTAAAGCTAGCAGAACATCTATGCCAAGGGGGGAAACTTGGTGTACGATTCAGAAGCCCCATAACCGTTGCAGTACAATTCAGAAGCCCCATGACCCTCGAGGTACGATTCAGAAGCCCCATGACCCTCATGGTACAATTCAGAAGCACCATGACCCTGCTGGTATGATTCAGAAGCTCCATGACCCTCGAGGTACAATTTAGAAGCCGCATGACTTTGTTGGTAAGATTCAGAAGCCCCATAACCCTCAAGGTACGATTCAGAAGCCACATGACCCACAAGGTACGATTCAGAAGCCCCATGACCCTCGCGGCATGATTCAAAAGACCCATGACCCTCGAGGTACGATTCAGAAGCCCCATGACCCTCGAGGTAGAATTTAGAAATCCTAGGACCCCGCTGGCACGATTCAGAAGCCCCATGATCCTGCTGGTACGATTCAGAAGCCCCATGACCCTCGAGGTAGAATTTAGAAATTCTAGGACCCCGCGGGCACGATTCAGAAGCCCCATGACCCTGCTGGTATGATTCAGAAGCCCCAGGACCCTCGTGGCATGTTTGAGAAGCCACAAGGCGCTTGCTGGTACAATTCAGAATCTCCATGACCCTCAAGGTAGAATTTAGAAACCCCAGGACCCTGCTAGTACAATTCAGAAGCCCCATGACACTGGCGGCATGATTCAGAAGCCCCATGACCCTGGCCGCATGATTCAGAAGCCCCATGACCCTCGCAGTACAATCGATTCAGAAGCCCCATGACCCTGCTGGTACGATTGATTCAGAATTCCCATGACCTGCTGGTTCGATTCAGAAGCCCCATGACCCTGCTGGTAGAATCGATTCAGAAGCCCCATGACCCTGTTGGTACGATTCAGAAGCACCAGGTCCCTTCTAGCATGATTCAGAAGACACCCTGGCCGCACGATTCAGAAGCCTCATGACTCTGCTGATAAGATTCAGAAGCACCTTGACGGTGGTCAGTCAAAATATTGAAAACAAAATGTCGAAAGACAATAATGTCGAAAACTAAACGTCGAAAATAAAGTCACATTTTTTTATTTTTATTTATGTTTATTTTTTGGCTATAGTATTTTAAAAAAAGGTAAAAACAAAAAAAATAAAAAAAAGGGGGGGTTGTCGGGGGAACCCCCCATTTCGAATAAAAAACGTATTAAAAAAAAATCGACTTTCTATTTTTCGACGTTTTTTTTTTCAAAATTATGACTTTCGACTTTTTTGTTTTCGATGTTATCACTATGAACCCACCATGACACTGCTGGTAAGATTCAGAAGCACCATGACACGGCTGGTACGTCCCAAAGCACCAGGACCCTGGTGGCAAGATTCAGAAACCCCAGGACCTGCTGGTATGATTTGAAAGCCCCATGACCCTGATGTTACAATTCAGAAGCCCCATGACCCTGCTGGTACGATTCAGAAGCCCCATGACCCTGGCTGCATGATTTGAAAGCCCCATGACCCTGATGTTACAATTCAGAAGCCCCAAGACCATGCTGGTACGCTCGATTCAGAACCCCCATGACCCTGCTGGTACGAGCGATTCAGAAGCCCCATGACCCTGCTGGTACAATTCAGAAGCCATGGGGCCCTGATTGTACGATTCAGAAGCCCCATGACCCTGCTGGTACGAATCAGAAGCCCCATGACCCTGCAGGTACGATTCAGAAGCCCCGGGACCCTGCTGGTACGATTCAGTAGCCAAAGGACCCTTCTGGCATGATTCAGAAGACAGTTACCATGGCTGCAAGATTCAAAAGCCCCATGACCCTGTTTGTACGATCCAGAAGCCCCATGACCCTACTGGTACGATTCGGAAGCCCCAGGACCCTGCTGGTACGATTCAGAAGCCCCAGCACCCAGGGGGCTGTAATCAGAGGCCACATGCCACAAGGGTCTCATTTCAGAAGCACCATGCCCAAGGGGGCTGTAATCAGGGGCTGCATGCCGCTGAGGTCTGAATTCAGAAGCACCATGCCCCTGATGACTGTATGCAGAGGCCACATGCTGCTGGGGTCCCAATTCAGAAGCACCACGCCCCTGAGGTCTGTAATCAGCGGCCACATAACACTGGGGTGGCAATTCAGAAGCACCGTGCCCCAGGGGGCTGCTGTAATCAGAGGCTACATACCGCTGGGATCTCAATTGAGAAGCACCATGGCCCTGAGGTTTGTAATCAGAGGCCACAGGCCGCTGAGGTCTCAATTGAGAAGCACCATGCCTCTGAGGGCTGTAATCGGGGACCACATGCTGCTGGGGTCTCAATTCAGAAGCACCATGCCCCTGATGGCTGTAATAAGAGACTACATGCCACTGGGGTCTCAATTCAGAAGCACCATGCCCCTGATGGCTGTAATAGAACACATGCCACTGGGTTCTGAATTCAGAAGCACCATGCCCCAGGGGGCTGTAATCAGAGATCACGTGCCACTGGGGTCTCAATTCACAAGCACTGTGCCCCTGATGGCTGTAATCAGAGGTCACATGCCACTGGGGTCTCAATTCACAATCACCATGCCCCTGAGGGCTGTAATCGGGGATCACATGCTGCTGGGGTCTCAATTCAGAAGCACCATGCCCCTGATGGCTGTAATAAGAGACTACATGCCACTGGGGTCTGAATTCAGAAGCACCATGCCCCTGATGGCTGTAATAAGAGACTACATGCCACTGGGGTCTGAATTCAGAAGCACCATGCCCCTGATGGCTGTAATCAGGGACCACATGCTGCTGGGGTATAAATTCACAAGCACCATGCCCCAGGGGGCTATAATCAGAGACCACGTGCCACTGGGGTCTTAATTCACAAGCACTGTGCCCCTGATGGCTGTAATAAGAGACTACATGCCACTGGGGTCTGAATTCAGAAGCACCATGCCCCTGATGGCTGTAATCAGGGACCACATGCTGCTGGGGTATAAATTCACAAGCACCATGCCCCAGGGGGCTGTAATCAGAGGTCACATGCCACTGGGGTCTCAATTCACAATCACCATGCCCCTGAGGGCTGTAATCAGAGGTCACATGCCACTGGGGTCTCAATTCACAATCACCATGCCCCTGAGGGCTGTAATCAGAAGCCACATGCTGCTGGGGTCTCAATTCAGAAGCACCACGCCCCTGGGTTCTGTAATCAGTGGCCACAAGCCGCTTGGCTCTCAATTCAGAAGCACCATGGCCCAGGGCCTCATTACGCGGTAGAAGGTAGCCATGGTGCTGTTAGCACCATGGCTAACCCCTTACCGCATTCCGGGTTCCCGAAATAGGGACTTACCAGGTCATTCCAACCTTGGAGGACCCGGTAAATCCCCATTCCGGGAACCATTCCACATTCCCATTCGAGCCCCCATAGGGCTCAATGGGAATGGGGATGGAGCTAATAACGGTACCGCAATTTGCGGTACCGTTATTAGCTCTGAAGTCCCATAACGGGTCCCGTCCTTAACACCTGGTCAGACCAGGTGTTAAGGACGGGACCCGCTAAGGGACCTCGTAGTAGGGCGGTAAGGGATTACCGGCACTGGTGACCTTACCAGTGCCGGTAATCCCTTACCACCTACTGCGTAATGAGGCCCCATATGCTGCTGAGATCTCAATTCAGAAGCACCATTCCCCCGATGGCTGTAATCAGAGAACACATGCCGCTGAGGTCTGAATTCAGAAGCACCATGCCCCTGATGGCTGTATGCAGAGGCCACATGCTGCTGGGGTCCCAATTCAGAAGCACCACGCCCCTGAGGTCTGTAATCAGCGGCCACATACCACTGGGGTGGCAATTCAGAAGCACCGTGCCCCAGGGGGCTGCTGTAATCAGAGGCTACATACCGCTGGGGTCTCAATTGAGAAGCACCATGGCCCTGAGGTTTGTAATCAGAGGCCACAGGCCGCTGAGGTCTCAATTGAGAAGCACCATGCCTCTGAGGGCTGTAATCGGGGACCACATGCTGCTGGGGTCTCAATTCAGAAGCACCATGTCCCTGATGGCTGTAATAAGAGACTACATGCCACTGGGGTCTCAATCCAGAAGCACCATGCCCCTGATGGCTGTAATAGAACACATGCCACTGGGTTCTGAATTCAGAAGCACCATGCCCCAGGGGGCTGTAATCAGAGATCACGTGCCACTGGGGTCTCAATTCACAAGCACTGTGCCCCTGATGGCTGTAATCAGAGGTCACATGCCACTGGGGTCTCAATTCACAATCACCATGCCCCTGAGGGCTGTAATCAGAGACGGTATGTCGCTGGGATCTCAATTCAGAAGCACCACGCCCCTGAGGGCTGTAATCAGAAGCCACATGCCACTGGGGTCTCAATTCAGAAGCACCACGCCCCTGAGTTCTGTAATCAGTGGCCACAAGCCGCTTGGCTCTCAATTCAGAAGCACCATGGCCCTGAGGGCTGTTATCAGAGGCCATGGGCCTCATTACGCGGTAGAAGGTAGCCATGGTGCTGTTAGCACCATGGCTAACCCCTTACCGCATTCTGGGTTCCCGAAATAGGGACTTACCAGGTCATTCCAACCTTGGAGGACCCGGTAAATCCCCATTCCGGGAACCATTCCACATTCCCATTCGAGCCCCCATAGGGCTCAATGGGAATGGGGATGGAGCTAATAACGGTACCGCAATTTGCGGTACCGTTATTAGCTCTGAAGTCCCATAACGGGTCCCGTCCTTAACACCTGGTCAGACCAGGTGTTAAGGACGGGACCCGCTAAGGGACCACTGGGGTGGCAATTCAGAAGCACCATGCCCTTGCTGGCTCACTTCAGAGGCACCATGACCACCGGCGCAGCTTAGACAACAATTCTGAGGGTGTGGGGTTGAGTTTTTCCCAGCATGCTTTGCAGCATACCCAGCTTAAAAGGAGGGCGTGTTGAGTTGGCAACATGCACTTTATTTGTAGTGTTACTGGTGTTTTATAAAGCTCTAAATTAGCTCTAGAGCAGCGGAGCACTTTACAAGAGTTGAAAGAACAGGAGGGCAATTCAGACTGTCTCCAGAAAAGTGGTAGAACCGGGAACAAGGTTACCTAAGTTGTTTCTAAGAATAGGTACTTTCTTTTTTTTAAACCATGTTTATTTTTCAGAAGAGCCATAAGCAGACACAACATGTAACCATTATACTGTGTTATCATAATGCATAAACCAGACTTCTTTACAGGGTTAGAGGCACCCATTGCTGTGTGAATTGTCTCCAATTACATAAACTATGAACTATTATCCCACCACCCCCTTTACTTTTACTCCCTTTCCCCGATCCCCCATTTGAGCACAAAGTCTCCAAACTGTCTCTGTATCTCCCCCTGGGTCCACTTTTGCGACCGTCACCACACCCTGCTCCTCATCGAACATGTATGTGTCTAAGCATTCGAGGCTGGAAGTAGTGGGCTTCTCTGTCCTCCACATACTCCTGGAAGGGGTCCCAGGTCGACAGAAATGTCTAATATTTTCCTGTTTTCAGGGCCCAGACTTGTTCCATTGCCATGACTCCCCAGACCTTGTCCCACCACCATAGCACTGTTGGCACCTTCTTGGTCTTCCATCTTTGGGCCAGTCTCATCCTCGCTGCCGCCAGGAGATGCGTTATTAAAGAAGCTTTATTTCCAGTTGCAGCGTATCTGCCCTCCAACACTGCACCCAATAAGATTATTTTAGGCAATAAAGGCAATTCCACACCTATTATGCTCTTGATGTGTCCTAAAATGTCTTGCCAGTAAGCTACCGTCCTTGGGCATGTCCACCGCATGTGAAACAGGTCTCCCCTCCCCTTGCATTGCCTCCAGCGTTCCGGAGGATATTTGGCATTTATTTTGTGGAGGCGGTAGGGTGACATGTACCACCTGTAACATAGCTTATACGCTGATTCTTTGATTGCTGTACATTTGGATAATTTATGCGCTCTGGCCCAAATCTGATCCATTCTAGTTCTGTTATTGTTTCCCCAATGTCGTTTTCCAAACTTTCTTTATATGGGCGTTTATACGTTGGTTGTGCCTTGTCCAGTAGTCCATACAACCTAGTGATCCCCTTTTTAGATATCCGCTCCTGCATTGTTAGTTCCAGCCCCGTCGGGTCCTTGTTCCAGCTCTTTTCACCATTGGATGGGAAAGCCAGTGTCAGAGTTGCATGTATTTAAATCTGTGGGTTTCCCCAATGCCAAATTTCTCTTCTTTGCAGTCGACGAAGGACAGAGGGGACCCTTCCTTGGACATATCCCTCAGGGTTAACAAATCCGCCCCGGTCCACCCTTCCCAAAATTCACACTGCAGGACCGGCGTGAAGTCTGTGTTATGAGAAGGGGGGAGAACGGACCCAGATCCCGTGGGATTTTATCCAAGTACCTTGCTTGGTCCCAGCTGTGCATTGTTGCTCTGGTGGCTTCTAGCAGATTACCCCACTCTTACGTGCATCAGCGTTTCGGGATTGTAGCACCCGTAGCAGAATCGTAGAGGGTGTTTGCTCTATCTTGCACCATCCTTTCGGGTTGAGCTGCCCCGCCCACTGGAGCATCGGCGCCAGCGGGGCTGCCATTATATATCTGCCAACATCCGGGACTCCCAGACCTCAGAGGAGCGACGGACGTGTCAAAATTCGTCTTTGGACCCTCGGTTTTATGTTCTGCCAGATGAACTCAAATATGGAGTTCTGGAGCTCCCTGGTCATTTGCAGGGTTATGCTCCCCGGAATTGACCTCATTACATACAACAGGCGGGGAAGCAGAGTCCTTTTTATTGCTGCGATCCTTGCAAACCAGGATAATTCTTGGTCATCCCACCTTTGCATATCGTCCTGGAGTTGCTTCCAGAGGGGTGCAATGTTTGTTTTAAATAGGTCCCCGACCTCCCTTGTTATTTGGACCCCCAAGTACTCCAGAGTGTGTCTTTCCCAAGTTAGTGGGTAGGTTTCCTCCAGGCTTCCTATGTCTACCCTGTTTTCTGTGATGTTCAGCGCTTTGGACTTAGAATAACTTCAGCAAATTCCTCTAGTTTTGCTATAACCCTGGGTAGCCTACTCTTGGTATACCTCATATAGAGCATTAAATCGTCCGCATATAGCGCGATCCTGTGTGTCACCCCTCCGCACTTCACTCCCTTGATGTTTGGGTCTCTCCTTACTTGGGCAGCGAATGGTTCCATTGCCATTGTGAAGATCAACGGGGAGAGGAGACAGCCCTGTCGAGTGCTAATGTTGATCTGTCTCGAGCTTTGGCCATTAACCCTGAAGTTTGTGGATGAGAGTTGGTTATTTGCCAATATCATCTTGATGAAAGTCGCCCCACACCAGAATCCCCCAGGACCAACTTTAGGTACTACCAATCTAGACTATAAAGGCGCGTTTTGCATCTAGCGCTGCCACTGCAAATCTTTGGTGTGTTATTGTGCCCATGTCAATTATATCTATGGCCCGCCTGACATAATCTTGTGTGCCTATCCCCGTATGAAACCGGCCTGGTCCTCGTGTATCATCTCTGGTAAAATAGGCATTAACCTATTTGCTAGT
Organism: Ambystoma mexicanum; assembly: GCF_040938575.1. NCBI lineage: Eukaryota > Metazoa > Chordata > Amphibia > Caudata > Ambystomatidae > Ambystoma > Ambystoma mexicanum. Next base: position 1,618,412,959 of record NC_090932.1, on the reverse strand, counting down.
ATTTTAGCATCCGTGTTTAGGAGTGCAATAGGGCGATAACTAGCACAATCCTCAGGGTCTTTACCCGGTTTCAGGGTCAATATCGTGTCAGACTTTTTCATATATGGAGAGACCGAGCCTTTTTCTCTGATCACATTGAACAGATGAAGGGGGTCAATAGTTGCGCAAAAAAACTTTTTATAATAGCCATTTCCCAACCCATCGGGGCCTGGGGTCTTATTTGCTGACAAGGCTGCTATCGTATCACTAACCTCCTGCGCCGGGATCTGTCCACCCAACGAGTCCCTGTCTTGTTCCGAGATCTGTGGTAGGGGGATAGAAGCCATGTAAGCTTTCTGGAGCGCTATATTCAGGTTTCCGCTACCCAATAATTCCTCATGAAATTGGACCATCATTTCCAACTTCTCCTCCTCCTTGGTATACCTTTCTCCCCATTTATCTTTCAATCTAATGATGTTATTACGGGCCTTTTGTTTTTGCAGTTTGACTGTGAGGAATTTGTTTGCCTTCCGGCCGTGAACGTAGTATGACCTTTTGGTGCTTAATAATGTCTGTGCCACTCTGCTGTGTGATTTTCTAGGCGAGCTCTGGTCTTGCGTAGTTCCCGCAATGTTTTAGACGATTGTCGGGATTTATGGTGCTGCTTGGCCTCTTTAAGTTCCTCCTCTAGCTTTTGTGTTACGAGGGCTCTCTCCCTACGGTATGCAGCGGCTTGCACAATTAATTTACACTGCACTTCTGCTTTCCCTGCATCCCAGACTATCCGCCAATCCGTTACCCCATTAACATTTTCTTCGAAATAATGATTAATCGTGTCATTGTGTCTTGCATATGCACTCTAAGCGCCACATCTCTAAGGAGCAGCTCATTCAGCCTCCATTGAGGGCGGGAAGTCTTTCTACCATAATCTAATTCTGCACTGAGCATGATCAGGGCGTGGTCTGAGAGATATTGAACCCCAATTTCTACCTTTGTAACCGGGTGGACAAGGGATGCGGAGACCAGGATCAGGTCTATCCTAGAGTAGCCTTTGTGTACTGCCGAGTAGTGCGTGTATTCCCTATAATCTCCCTGGAAGAACCGCCACGACTCAATCACCCCTAAGTGTCGAAAAAGCTTGCCCAGTGCCTCTTGGTTCTTCTGATCAGACACCGTTGGGGGGCGTGTCTTGTACAGGACCAGGTCCATTACGCAATTAAAGTCCCTGCCTATGATTGAAGTGACCTTCGCACCAACCTCACACTTTCTGTAATAGTCTAGTAATGTATGTGTCCTGTTGCACATTAGGAGCATATACTGTCAGGAATATGTAAGTTTGACCCCTGATTGTACCCTTAATCCCCAGATATCTACCCTCGGCGTCCCTGATCACCTTTTGCTTTTGGAATCCCAGGGCTCGGCTGCAAAGGATCGCTACTCCTTTAGTCTTACTGCCACTAGAAGCGAAGAATTGTAGAGGGAATGCCTTGTACCTCATCCTCTTTTTGTCCTTCTGAATAAAATGAGTCTTCTGAAGGATTGCCAGCGAGACCCGCATCTCTTCTAGCTTATCCAGGATTGCGCTACGCTTACTGGAGGAGTTCAGCCGCTGCGCATTAAGTGACAATATCGTTACTACCTCCATCATGGTATAGTTTATGGGTTGTTGCCCTCGTCCCACCCTCTGCTACCGGGCTGGTCTTCCCCCTTATCATTGGGTCTGTCCCATTTTCCTGTACGGGGACACCTGGAATATACACTGTGTGTGTCCTGTGCATGTACTCTCCTCCTCTGTCCCTACCCACACCACCCCCTCCTCCCTCCACTTTCCTCCCCCCTCCCTAACCCTGGGGTTTCTAACAGCCAGGGTTCCCTTGAATCCTCCCAGCAGTCTCCTGTGGGCGTTGGGCCTTATTCCCTCCCCAGGTCAACGTGTGCCAGGATCTACCTATGTCCTGACTCAATTCCAAGATGTAATGAATTCCTACTTCCATGCGGACTTAACCAAATTAGACCATGCTGAATAGGTACTTTTAATAAAAACTCTAGCTGTACATCACTGTGCTGTTTTAATGCCTTGCCTTTACAGGATGTATCTAAGTCGCACTGCTAATGGCGGGAAGGATAGTTCAGGGGCAACGTGTTTGTTTTGGAAGCAAGATTATGCAGAGCAACACAGGTTCGAATCCCAGTCCCCTTTAATTAATGAATCCATTCATGTCTCCTACACAAACTGCCCAATTGTGCTCTCAAGCCACCACTGCACCCATTTTAGTAACATGCAATCTCTTTCCTTTCACTTACTCCACGGGGGGAGAGCGGTGGCTCCAAATGGTTGTAGCTGTGACTGGCATAAGAGACCCTGCAGCCTGTGCAATGCACTATGTGCAAATGGCTAATCTTGTTATAAATATTGCAACACAGCACAGAAGGCAGCGTACAGGCATGCACGCCCCCTTTCACCCTTCATATTTGCACTCTGCAGTCCAAATGACAAACATTTGGCCCGGATAAACCTCAGGGTGCAAATGGCTTTCAGACCCCCTCCACCCCTCCCAAACCCATCCCCCTTTCCGACGTGGGGGCGAAAGCCGTAGTATAATTCTCTCTGAAAGGGCAGAACACAGAATGTGCATCTACAACATGATTACAAGGCAGGCAAAGTATCTGCATTAAAGGCGTATCCGTCGGTCTCCACACTACAAAGCAAGGTTGGGGAACAACTGGGTATGTATGAAAGATATCGCCCTTCATGGATTTGCCCTGGCTAACTATCTAAAAAGATGACAAACATACGTCTACACATCATTCTGCCAAAAATTAGAATCATGTGTTCAGGTGCATACAACCACATGCAAGGATATGAGGGCAACCTAGCTCAGTGGGTTGAGGACTTGTATAGATGTTAATGTGTGTGTCTGTGATCTGTAAGTCACAGATTCAAATGTCGATAGTAGGAAGGCAGGATGGACATGGTGTGTCATCTTTGTGAGGTCAAACAAACAATGATTATATCAAGTAATTATAGCACCTGTCAGTGTCATGCAGAGAGGATAAAAACGGTGGGACTCTTTATACGGTGCAAAACCTTTGCCACTGTGTTCCTGCGAAAGGCCTACTTATCAAAAACTGCCATCTACTACTTCCAATCCCATTTGCGTAAGGACCTTTAATGGGGGGTCCCTTGGATGTTACCACCTGGTACAGCCAGGAGACCAAGTTATTGTTGCCACACTGTGTTAACATCCTAGGGTGCTATTGGAAATGTATTTGGTTGAATCAGGCGGTGACGCGGTTGCTGCGACCTGCTGCTCTAACCAAATACTCACCCAAGATGGCCACTATGCAGAGCCCAGTTCCATGGAAAGCACGTCAGTGGAGGCGGTGGCAGAGGTAGAGGCGGATTGCATTGGGGGGGTGAAGGGAAGATGGCGGGACGAGTGGAAGCTGATTGCTTGCTTGCGCTGAACGTGAGCTTGGATCTTGAGAGTCAGCCACAATCCAAGCAACCTGAATGACTGTGGTGCCCACCCTGGGTACGGAACAGGAAACAAAGCCAGGCAAATTCCGACCCACTGGGCTACACTTACCGGGGCACATTTTAGCTAGACACATTAGAGGTAATTATGGTGAGATTGCCTACTAGCAATGAGAGGAAGTAGAAGGGTGCAGTGAGATAATACCTGCTTGTAGACCATCCTGAGTGGAAGATATGATATGATAGGTTATCTATAACGCACTTAATACCCAGAGGTTTCTAAGCGCGGCCCCGGGATCGAACCTGTGTGGCTCTGTGTCATTTTGTTTCCAAGGTGAGCACGTTGCCGCTGAGCTATCCTCCCGAGACGACATTCCATAGAACAGGGTATTTGACCCATGTTCGTTCTCAGTAGAGGGGCTCCCACACTCCTTTGTAATGTTGTAAAACTTGGGGTTTCACCCTAAGTAACCCATTGCAATCCAGACCTGGACCCCTTGCTCACTGTGCCCTAGAGAGACTGAGCTTCACCTCACTGAGGAGGCCCAGCAAGGCTGAAACACGTGTCTGGGGTTGCTGATGGTACTCGTGTTGAGAGGAGAATTGCCGTAGCATTTCGGTGTTGGACTGTCCAAGTGGGGGGGGGGATCTGACTGATATGCAAATGGATATTTCTCCTCTGTGAAGAGTCCAGTGAACTAAAATGTGGTTGGAGACCGTCCTGAGGGAAGGAATTCCGTAGAACAGCATATTTGACGCATGTTCCTTCTCAGCAGAGGGGCTCCCACACTCCTTTGTAACTTTTATTGTTTAGCCTCTTAATGGTAGTCTATATGAAAGGTAACATCAGAATGAGAAACGTTTGAAGGCCAGTAATGTGAACAAACTGTTGACCAACGCTGGCATCTCACTTCTTTCCTTTACTTACACACTGAAAAACATCCAGACACACAGGTACTATATTGCCCAATAGAGAAGATGAGCTCATCCCTTAAACAATACAGAGGTTTGATTGTTCCAAAGTAAACTCTGATCAAGTGTCAGATGTACAGGGAGAAACAGATCTAGTTGTGTACCTGACACTTGCCATTGGAACCGCCTGCTGTCTGCACACCTGTGTGTTGCAGGTAGCACCCACTCTGGACTCACTGCACACTCATGGCAAGGCCGATACTCCTCCATAGACTAGGGATCCCATCCAACCAGAGCAAAAACAACACATTTCAACTGACTTTTTGCCTGACTAGGTTGAGAGGTGTGAGTTCTCCAGAGAGGGGAACCCCTCCCAGCAACGCTTTTGCTATTCCTAAGTGTCCCCATTATAAGCCCAAGACCCTCATCCTGCACTGCATGGTCAGTGAAAGCAGTTTGCATTCTCAGACTCACAGTTAATTTACTACAACTACTTACTCTATACGTTATGTTATATGGCATTTGTATAGCGCCTACTGCCATTGGTATGGGGTAGAACGCCCTATGTGGTAGTTTTGGAGTATTGATGTACATTTCCACACTCCATGTCGCTGCCTTCTTTATTTCTTTGCATTTCTATAGATCTAGGGTATTGTTTTTCTACTATAATTCCACAGGTGCCAGACTTCAAGAAAAATACAACATCTGGACTGGATGGACTTCTAGTACATATCGATCGATAACTTGAGTTGTCAGTATTATGTGCAAGGGGCAGAACACAATTAGACTGATGGTGAGACCAGCAAATCAAAGAATTATATCTGTAAATTGCCATGCCCATCAACATCTAGAGCGCCTAGATATCTAATGCAGAGATGGATCAATCCTCCATGTTGGGTGTGAGTCATGCATTCTCCCCTGAGGGTTTATCTGCATTCTGGTACTTGTAGTTTTGCTTTTCAATTATACATGAGAGTACAGTTGACTGAGGTTTCGTTATATTATCAAGTAGTGTTGCTTGCTTTTTGTATTTATTTGTATTTATTAAATTTATAGAGCTCTTTACTCCAAGGCGCTCTACATTACAACAACTGGATACATGGAATAAGTGGAAGCTTTAATACAAAACATGAGACAAACCATCAAAACAATATATAGAACAATTTGCCTAGGATGATAAAAGATAAACTGACCAGAGGAAGAGTAAGAGAGAAGAGAAGGGTTAAGAAGACATGGAATGAAGAAGATGAGATTTCAAGGAGGAGCGGAGGGAGGGTTATGAGGATTATGAGGAAATGGAGCGGATAGAGAGATTGTGAGAGTTACAATGTAGAGGGGCAAGGAGCTGAAAGGATCGGAAGCGGGAAAAGAGCATAAAGAGGTGGGGCGACAGTAAGAAGCAAGAGATCAGCAGATCGGCGGGGGTAGGAGGGAGAGTAGAATGAGAGGAGCGAGGAAAGGTAGGGCGAGATCATGAAGAGATTTAAAGACGAGACAAAGGAAGTTAAATTTAAGTTGAGAATGGAAAGGAAGCCAGCCGAGATGAGAGAGTGAAGAAGAAATGGAGTCAGGAGGAGAGTGAAGGCAAAGGGTGCGGATGGCAGAGTGATAGAGGGATTTGAGACGAGCAAGATGGGAGGCAGGGAGAGCAAGGAGGAGAGAGGAGCAGTAGAAAAGGCGAGAGAAGATGAGGCAACGTGTGGGTTTGCATGATGTGAAGAAGGGGGCGCCTTTGCAAAACAACTAAGCAGCTTTTGCATGGGCGTAATTTTAGGGGGGACAGGGGTGTTTGTCCCCCGCAACTTTCATGGCACACCATTTTGTCCACATTCATTTGGCTGGGGCACCTTTTCTTGAGATGCCATGTCCCCCCCAAATTTTCAGCAAACTTACACCACTGAGCTTTTGCATTTTTCAAACTATTGAAGTGCCCCCTTCCTTAACCAATCAACAAAAGTGAGCTGTGGCGGGGACTTCACTTTAAAATGTATATAGGGCACCAGAGTCAACAAACCCAACCATTATAACAGTAAGCCCTGGCATAACGCTGGTAAAGGATGGTTGGGCACGGTGGGGGAGTGTCCTGAATACGTTATCCGGCATCGGGTGGAGTGATGTCATTAGCAGCCGGCGCCACCCGATGCCGGAAGAGGAGGAGCCAGGCGGGGTCTGGGTGCAACATAGGGGGGCTAAAAGGGGAAGAAGCAAAAGTTCCACCTCTTTGTTCTCATGCACTCCGACCCTACACTTGACCGTTTGCTAAAGAAGACTTTTTTTTTGTGCTCTGCCGTCCCTATTATAGAGATTATTCCCCAAGGGGCCGGGTCTTTAGAAATGATTATCAGTAAATGTGCATTGATTGGAACAGTAATTCGTGTGAACTGTCATTCTTCATCTGTTGCCTTTCTTGTAAGAAATGTGATTTTCTTTTATTTAATATAATATGTTTTCGTTCCACAGAACTATTTCACATATAACATTACATTATAAAAATACTACAATAATCACATAACATATTTAAATTTTGGTATATACACACTTCAAACAAGTTATAAAAATGGATGTATATGGTCTGGCCATGGAACAATTGTTCGCAGCCAAATCCACTGAAACTCAAACCCCCCCACCCACACCCATGGACTCCCCCACCCACCCCCTACTTACCTTTTCGCTGCCCACTTTGTTTTTGACCCTGCGGTGTCAGATCTGTCCCTCCTACACGGGTCACATCTGACGCCGCAGGGACCGTTTTTCTTTTTTTTTGTCCCCGCCTCCAGATCTCCGGAAGCGAGGGACACCCCTGATACCTCCAAAGGCCATCACTACCAAACATGAGGAGCGGGGACACCGCCGCAACCCCCACTCCACATGTTTGGTAGTGATTACCCAAATTGGTCTTTTCCAAACGATCAAATGGTACTGGCTGATTTCAGCCAGATTTACCAAACCGATCAATTGGAAACAACCAATTTGGGTGATACCATGAAAACAGCCAAATTGTGACAACATAACTCATATCTTTTCAGCCAGTTTAACTGCTGCCGCCTCCCATACATTATATAATGCAAGCATTAACGATGCATTACTTGGAATAATGACTTTTTGCTTTCCAAATAAAACTGTGCCATAATTACTCTGTTGGGGCATTGCCCCCTGGCCTTTTGCTGAAGAATTGGAATTCTGCATATGCAACGGACTCCAAAGATGAATTTGCCCCCATTACCCCATCACCATGAATTTCTTCTTGCTGGACAGACAATATCTGACCAGAGAACCCTAAGAATTAAACTGCGTCTGGTAACCAGACAGGAATCCCAGTCATGACAGCTGCGCACCTTCACACCTGGCTGAGCTCTTTACATCTGACAACTGGGCAAAGATGGGAGATATGGGACACCCCACACTGCCCCCCAAAGATAGGCTGACAATCTGTATTTGTATTTATTTGAAAAACAGGAGTGTCCTATTCAATCAGAAATGACTTACAATAACACATTTACAGATGGCAGAGGCATTCCCACGAAGGGTACCTGTAGAATAGCACAAAGATGAGGCCAAGTGGTGAGCCAGCTTATCTGGGAGTAAAACAATGGGACATGTAACAGCGGCAAAACAAAACAAACAGACAGAAATATGTATAAGCAAATAGGTGACTGACAAAGTTAACAACCCATGGGGGCTAGTGCTTCAAACTAAAGAGGAGTGCCATATAAAATATATGCAAAATTACATCATTAAGCATCAAGGGAGGTGTTGGTGGGGTCAGGAAGCGAAGATGGGGGAGAGGAAAAGGGGTGCTCACTCTTTAGTAAGTTTATGCTGAGATTCGAAGAAAGAGATCCACTGTTGGGTTCGCTTTGATTGTTAGAGGCAGTGGGATCCAGTTGATTGGAGCTAGAAGGGACAAGAGCGCAAGTGAGGGGACGCACAGGGAGAGTATGGAAAAGTGAGGTTGAGTGCAGAGGAGAGGTGGAGGGAAGAAGATGGTGAGCAACTGAGATACAATCAGGCTGAGGAGCAAGGCTATTGACAGCTCTTTAGACTATAAGGAACTTAAAAATAGATTGGTCGTGCGTGGCGAGCCAAGTGACATTTTATCGAGAGGTAGAAGTGGGGAAGGATCTGGGTCGGTTGTAGAAAGTGCAGGTTGCAAACTCCAGGACTTTGTCTAGAGGGGGGAAAGAGCAGAGAGGAAGGCTAAGAAGTATGATTGACCGGTAGTCACGTTTGAGCATGTAAGCATGAGAGTGGTGGTTGGAGTTTTTGTAAAGTGGTTAATAAGAAAAGGACCCATTTTCTATGTGTTGATGAGGTTAATACGATCAGCAGAGGCAATGGTAGTGGTGAATTGTTGCAGTCTTAGGTTGCTATCAAAGATGACCCCAAGAACGCAAGCCTTCGGTGAGTGTGCAAGAAGGTCAGGGGGGGAATGACACAGGGGAAGAGAGGGAAGGATCAGGGTGGCATTAAAAGGCGTGAGAAAAATGACATCAGTTTTTGAAGGGTTCCACAAGAGGCATCCGAGGGCCATCCAGTGATGAATTGTAGTGAGACACTTCATGATCCATTCTGAGATGGCGGGGGTGCAGGAGGGAAACAATACAAATATTGAGTGTCATCAGCAAAAGGATGATGTCGAAAGCCAAATGATGAGATCAGTATTTCTAGGAGAGAGGTTTAGAGGGTGAAGAGCAGAGGTCCAAGGATTGATCCTTCAGGATGCAAATGGGGAGACGGGTGGAGTCAGAGGTTTGCGAATTCCAAGAGACTTTACAAGATTGACCTTCCTGGTAGGAGGTGAAACAGGCAAGAACAGATTTGAAAAACCCAAGGTCCTGGAGAGTGAGGAGGTGAGAGGAGTGGTCGACAGTTCTGAAACCAGCAAAAAGGTTCAGAAAGATTAGTGTGAAAGAGACACGCATGAGTGCAGTCTTGGTGGAGAGTTTAGTATGGAAGCCACATTAAAGTGTATCTCCAAGGCCATTATCCTCAAGGTACTGAGTTATCCGATAGAAGACCACCCGCTCAGGGACCTTTGAATAAGGGGGAAGGAGAGAAACTGGATGATAATTTGCTGGGACTTTGGGTAAGCAGAAGGTATATTCAATAAGGGTAAGGTGAATGAGGCAGGGAAGAGTCCAGCGGTGCGAGAAAGGCTAAAGAACCCAGAGACATAGGGGCAAATGAATGAGACGAAGCTGTTGGCCATTTGGGGAGCAACAGTGTTGCACAATGGGTTGGCCCTGCCGAAATGGGTGCTAATTCAATTGAAGAGATAGTAGGGAAGTAGTCAAGAGTAGTAGATGTGGGGGGAGGTAGTGGACAGGGGGAGGGTTGGGTTGGGTGAGAGAGGAGGGATGTGAGAGCGTGATGAATTTTAGAGATTTTAGAGGAAAATAGAGCAACGTTATTAGCTGAAAGGGAGGAGGCAATGAATATTGGCTTGGGAGGTTTGAGCAAAGATTGGAGGGTAGCTGAAAGTTTTCGAAGTGATTTTGAAGGGAGGAGATTGGATTTGTGAAGCAGGAGGATTTGGCTCAGTGCAAAGGGTAGGGATGCAAGGGTATTTTTGTAACGTAGGTGTCTGTAATTTGTGCCGGCGTTCTAGGTCACTCCACACATTTGTTCGAGGGTGTGCTGTAACGAGGGGCTCTGGTGTGTCCAGAAGTGTGCTGTGCATGTCGGTGCAAGGTGTGGAGCTCATATTTCTTTTAATGTTATTACTCACCAAGACCAATCTCCACACATTAACAATTTACTAACAAAATAGCATAAGTATTCTGCTATTTTAAAACATCAAAAACAAACAGGTTAGTGTCCAAAGCTATCTCTTTTGTGTTGCTGCACTCCCGTCACTCGCAGGCTAGCCCCAGTGGTCGTGTAAAAGTGTAGAAAAGTAACGGAACGAGCTAAAAGAATAGTTATTTAAATGGCCACCATTACTGTGTCATTGTCCCCCACAGAATGCGGGCAACCTTTTCTTCAAATCACACAACACGATAGCTAGATCCGAACCCGAGCCCTGCCGTTGACAAGCAAGTGTCACATCACACTGTTCTATTTCACAGGTACTCAATTTCTTTTGTTTCACTCAACAGATTGCTTGACACATAAAGCCCGCTATGGGATTTATGTGTCAAGCAGTCTATTGAATGAAACAAAGCAGGCTTTATGTGTCAAGCAGTCTATTGAATTAAACAAAAGAAATCCAGCAATGTGACACTGCCTTGTCACCAGCATGGCTCGGGTCGAATCCCCAGCACAGGAAATTAAAATAAATCTGAATTGGTTGCAGTTGTGGTGGTGAGAGCCGAGGGAGCCCCGGCAGCGCCCCGGCTTGGTTGAAGCTTTGGGAGACTGTTGGGGCAGTTCCCCAGGGATGAGCAGCAGCTGCTGCACCTGCTCTTTGTGTACCCCAACGGGCCACAGAGTGCCTCGGGTTGGCACTTACGTTGCTTGCGTTCCACGTGTACGTGTTGGTGAGGGAACATGGCACTGCTTGTTTCTGTGCTGCAGCTGCTGGTGAGGGAAACTGACACTTCCGCTGACCGTGCTGTACACATTTTGAGTGAGGGAAGCTTGCTCTGCTGCTGTTCTCTTCGTAGGGGCAAGCTTCACTGCTATTCCGAAGGACGCTTTCACTGCTGCTGCTCATGCTATGTCTGTTGTGTTAGTGATGAAAATCTGCACTGCTGCTCCCGGTCCTGTGGGGAGGTGGGGGCAGGGGACGGGGGTTTCTGTGCTGTAGATATTTTGTGTGGGTGACAGTTATTTATTTATTTTATTTATTTTTGCATTAAGTGCTCTAAACCCTTAGGCATCAAGGCTCTGCTTCCTATGATGTAGCCGCTTAGATATTGAGGGAAGCTTGCTTTGCTGTTCCCATGCTGTACCTCTTCTGTTGGCCACGGAAGCTTGCACTGTGCTTCTGCTCTTTCTGCTGTGCTTGTGAGGGAAGCAGGAGGTGCTGTGAGAGGCGAGAAAGCAAGCAGGAGGCTTGGTCCTTGAATTGATAGATGGATTACTCTGCTGCTTGAGGCCTGACCTTCTAAGACCTGGTCAACCTGATTGACAGCTCTGCTTTCTGAAGCCTGAGCCTGCAGGTTCCTTGAGACTTCATGGCAGATGTGCAGTCTAGTGCTGTTTAAGTCTGAGAATGTAACATTTGTGTGGCTCAAAATACTCTTGCAATGCATCAAACTGCAAAACCTTCAACCTATGGGTATTTAGTAGCCTGTGCCAGGCCTGGCATATTAAGCAGCGATGGCACCGCTGGCACATTGAGCAACCATTGCATATCTGAGTAGTGCCACTGGCAGGCTGCCTCGCTAATGCATATTTTGCACACCACCCCAGTACAGCTGAGCAGTGCTTAATTGGTGGGGGTGTTTGCCAGGGCTCAGCCTTGCCACTTATTTTTGAGTCCGAGCACTTATTGGCTCAGACTCACTTTAATTGTGAAGTGGTGATAGTCACTTCATCCATCAACACCAATAAGCAGGTGCAAGCTGTAGTGTACCCCCAAATATCCCGACACATTGTGGGGAGCAGCTATGTCTGGCGACAGCAATAGTGGGGGACAGCCCAACCACAGTATCACAGGAGTGCTAGAAAAGGTTTGGGCCTTTACAAATTAAGCACTGCTACTTTGTGTGAAACCATGGAATATTTGAATAACAATCCAGTAAATACAGAACCACACCCAGGGACACCATCTGCCATATGATGGCAGCACCCTGTCATATAAACCCAAAAATGTTTGTGTAATTGGTAGCCGATATTTGTTATGCTATTAACTACACATTAACAATGACTAGCAGTTCATCTATTGGCACAATAAAGTAGTGTTTTTTCGCCAAGCTTTAGTTTATGGTTGGCATACTTTGTTTAAGTGGTAAACACTGTCATATACACACTGTTCTTGTGGCACAAATATATGGCTTTTTTCATGCAGTGTTTCTATTGAGCACATCATTTTCTTGGGGCGCATCTATGGTTTGTTGCTGTGGAAGAACGGTGTCCCAGGGCACAACGTTCTGAGCCGGTGGTATTGGAATAGCTTTTTAGCCAATTTCTCTGGGAAATTGTCCTGTGCATGCATTGATGCCCGACCTTTCTCAATTCACGAGAGTCACCCAAGTTTGGTGCAGCCGAAAGGCTTCTGCAGCATAGTCTGGCCTTATAAGGCTGTGTAGCTAATAACTGATGAAGAGGACTTGAACTAGGGGTGGGCATGAGTTGTCCACCTGACTGTAGAGACCCAATCACAACCCGGCACCTTATAGAAAGTATACGTAGATGTTCCCCTTGAGCCAACCACAACCCCTCGTAGATTTTTCTTATTTGCCACGTAGTATGACATCACGTATGATGGGTTTTTACTATAAAAGTATGATTTTTTAATGAAATGCTTCGAGAGAATGCTCTGCGACGTCCGTTGATGTCCATTGTAACTCCCTGTTTTAGACAATTGATAATGAAACAGTAAAAAGACTTTGCCATCATCCTGAGTTGGTTTGATTATTTGGTGTAAAAAGTTACTCTGCATCCCATCTACTGCATGACACGCTAGCCGGCAAGGGCCCTACGTTCACCCTTGAAAGGTCCCTTTGCACTTCTTTGGCAGCCATGTTGGTCTAGTGTTTTCACTGTAGAGAAACATGGTTGCGCTCCAAGCACAGTGTGCTTGAAATTCAACAGAGTAGTCGGCCTGGGTGCTAGTTGCCTTGTAGCTCCGAGCTGCTTACTATTCTGGCTTGTTCAAGTCCTTAGGCCTTTGTTTCCCACTCTGCTCAGCCTATGCCACTTCCGGGCCTTTATTCGTCATATAGCCCACACATGAGTGCATTAAAGATACGATATTATCCATTCGTGTAGCATGCACGATAAACGGACTAGCATCGTGGCACAAAGGTGAATTCATCTTGTGGATCTTCTGAGGACGATAATTAGGGGACGAGCAGGTATCCCACCTCTACCTATAGAGACCGCACAGGCGGTCCTGTATCGCCAGTACCACATTCTGCACAGAAAAAGAACATAACGTTTGGTGGGATAGTTTATTTTTCCTAATTGGATTAAATGAACAAAATAATAGCTGACTCACTTGGGAGTACCCTTATTTAATTGGTTTGGCCAATGAAATAATAGTAAACCCTTGTGTTATGTTAATAAGCTTTCATGCTGTGCCAAATCACCAGCGTAGTAGTGCCAGGTCTCTAGGCTTGTCCATGGAGTGGTGCACTGTACCCCACCAGAGGGTAGCACTGCTTGAAGTAAGAACACGAGCATTGGGAAGATAAGAGGATGGGGAAGCAGGAAATAAATACTACAAACACAGGGTAGGAGGGAAACAGTGGGGGGGGTGTTTTTAATAGCCTGGGTGCATGTTAGTCCTGTTAGGTGGACCACGATTCTGCAAAAGGGAGGCAGCGGATATGCCCCAAAGTGTTGTGATAAATGAGCTGTGTTTTCACAGTAGATTTAGAGAATTGAAATGAGTTACACAATGTAATGTTGCATGCATGAGGGGCTTGAGGGTGTGTTCAGGCAATCAAGAGGTTTGGTGGCTTATTTGATATGATACGATATATATATATTTTTTTATTTACTTGTTTTGGTTTAGAAAAACCTTTACAAAAGTTAAAATACATTACGAAATTTCCAGCAGAAGCATAAATCACATTATATTACAGTTCCAAACAGAAATCGAACAATGTACGGCAAGTAAAATAGAATCCAGTATTCTTTAGTGGAAGTCATCGATATTCTTATATCTTGTGTAGTCATTAGTATGAATGCTCATCATTTTTTTACCAAAAGCAACAACCAACTCCTTCTCGAACTCTTACATAGTAAGAAGACCACATCAAAAATGTAATTAACACTCTAAATGGTTCTCTATACATTTAAAACAGAGCGCAAACATTTCTTAGAAATGTTGCAACCCTGATATTGCAGTTATGTAACATTTTATACCAAATTAACTCTCTGTCCACATCCGCAGTATTATTAACATATTGGGCAAAATATACCATTCTTTTATCCTTCAAAGCCGGACAAACCAGGAGAATATGTTTCAAGTCCTCGACCACCCCTTCTACCATACAAAACCTACACCATGGCCAAAGTGGTTTACCATTGGATCTAATTGCTAGTATTTGGTTTGTAGGCAGGACATTGAATCTGGAACGCATGAAGTCCTTTCTAATTGTTATATTAGGATACTTATTTAAGTAGCATTCCATCGTTGGTAACCATTTATTTAGTGCGCAAACTTGTTGGTAAATCTTTGTATTCAGTATCACATTTTTCATATGGATCCAATCAAATCCCAAAACACTTTCTTTCACCCTAGCAGGGTTCTTTCTCAAAGAAGTGGCAGATATCCCCATTTTCCTCAAGCTATTTGTAATTTCTACATTCAATTCCGCCATAAAAGGGTTAGAGGTGTCTTGGCCTGCATAATAATACGGGGTATTTATGTCAGAAGAATAGCATTTCCTCCATAGCGACATCCTTCTCCAGGTCACTAAGGCTTGCAATGAATTTAAGCCCAGTTCGTACTTGATTAGGTTAAATGGGATACATTTCGGCAGATAATACAGTACCGATTTCCAAATACTACTTTCAATTGCAGCCCATACACTCTCCCATGTTGAGGGGTAAAATTCAGCCCCATATGTCAATCTAGGGATCACTTTTTTGGTATAAAATTCTCTAATGGGGATCATTGAGAACTTCCCGAATTTTGCTTCGAGGGCCCGCATTTGAGAAATAGCGATATCAGCCTTACGTTTGAGTTGAGTGTGCATCAGTGGTCTAGAAAGAGTGCCAGCTATCGAGAAACCTAAATATTTAAATTCCCTCTTAGCTTTCAGGCTAATATTACCCGATAACCATGTCAACCTATTTAAGGTCTGGTTCTTTCTCCCAAGACGTACAATGACTGTTTTGTCAGAATTGATCTTTAATGCAATTGAGTCAATGAACCCCTCGAAGGCTCTAAGCATACGCTGAAGACCCACTCTAGTTGTATCAATTAAGAGAAAATCATCAGCGTATGCTAACAAGTCCATCCTCAAAGTCGAAATTCTAGGTGAGACTAACCCTCTATTCAATAGGACCGTGTATGCACCACTAACATATAGGTTGAAAATTGTGGGAGCCAGTCTACAGCCTTGGCGCAAACCATTATGAACAGTGAATTGGTCCGAAAGGGTGCCCGCTGAGTCTAGTCGGACTCGCACATCTGTCTGAGAATATATTGCTCTTACAATATCCAACAAAATTGCCGGCATGTTTAAATTTCTTAATTTGATCCACAATATATTCCTATCCACCATGTCGAATGCAGAGCTTAAATCCATCGACGCAATGAAGACATAGGTCCCCACTTTTTTCATAGCTTCCGCTCTCAGGCAATGCACAATGAGACCCCCACATTCCGTCCCCATCTTTCTTCTAAAACCAAAATGTCTCATGTCCAAAACCTGCTTCTCGTCAATCCATTTCTGGATTTCTCTTAACACGAGTGACGAGAAGATTTTGGATTCCGGGTCTGCCAAGGCAATTGGCCTGTAACTCTTAGGACATAACCTAGAACCCTTTTTAAATATGGGTATGATAATCGATACCCTCCAAGACATAGGGAAAGTTTTGGCCACCAATATGTTTGTAAATAGCATAACTAGTATTCTTGCCCATAAATCAGGGTCAAATTTGAGTATTTTATTCGACAAATTGTTGGGTCCCGGTGCCGCAGAATTTTTAGATTTTATTATAAGGTTTTTTATGTCCCAAGTGGTGAAGTTCAAACACCATAGTATATCTTGTTTCCTTAGCACATCCGTCACGGCCTCTTTGGGGCAATACAATTTTGCAAAGTGACCCTTCCATATTACTTCATTAATGGGATTCGCTAAGAATTCTTTTTGTGGTTTATCCCAGTTATTAATTAGATGCCAGAAATTTCTTGAGTTAGTACCCCTTAGTGACGCCAACAGCTTTTCCCTGTCACTCTGGCTTTGGATTATTCTGTGCTGTATAGACCAATTTTTATATGTTTGTTTAATTTTTTTGATACTATCAGTCATGTTGAGAAAAGACACTCCCGAATTCTTAATTATTCTTATATCTTTCCGCATGTTCCGTTTTTTGTTTCTAATTGCTAGGTCAAAATTATGGGCATGTCCTTTCTTTGGTTGGGTAACCCTCTTATCAGTTTTATCCAATTTTTCTAAGGCACTCCGAAATATATTCAGTGAAATTCCTGGCTGCATAGGTCAATTCCCTCTTCTGTTCTGAGAAATTCTCACTATCAGCTATCATAGTTGCAGTGAACTGTCTGGTTTTGGATCCAGTCCATGTAATTCGATTCCCAGCTTGGTTAACTTTAATATTACACTTAAAGGCAGTATTAGCCACAGGTTGCATAGTGATACTAAAATCCACAGACACAATGCAGTGATCGCTAACCGTGGTCTCAATGCACTTAATGTTGCCCGAACAATTAAACAGATCCCCGGAGCAAATGATATAATCAAGAATAGAATTACATCCTCTTGCTATCCAAGTAGGTTGAGTACTAATCAGGATTTCCAAACCCCAGGTCTCTGAAAAGTGAGACCACATCCCCCCTCTACATATTGGGTTGTCACCTCTAGGATTTAGTTCGGCCAATTTGCTGATCATGAACGAATCCCCTTGTATAGTAGCATTGAGATCACCTGCAATCACCACCTGTCCTCCTGTATTTATTACCAACCAATTCTGCAAGAGCAAGCCTAAATTACATAATTCCAGGCCTAGTTGTTTGTCCGACAAATCAGCCGGGATCCAATATATGTTGACCAGCAAAAAAGGTGTAGCCTTGTTATTATATAACAGTACAAAAGCCAAAGCCAGAAAATGATGTGCAAAGGCCCATTCTCCCATGATTTTAGGATACAAGTGGTTCTTTACTGCAATAAATAGGCCTCCTTTAGGGCGACCCCTACCACCACCATGAGCACAAAGAGAGCAAACCGTAAATCCCTCCCAACACAGAGGGACTTTTGACCATGTTTCCTGAATGAACAATAAATCATATTGTACCAGATCATCCATTAGAGTCGCATTATTTAGGAGATTTGTCGACCCTCTCGAATTCCAAGTTAACAGTTTCAAAATATCATTATTCTTTACTAGAGAGGCTTCCCTAGTTTTTTGAGATTATCAATGGACTCTCTCAAGGACAAGGCGAGCCATCTCCAATCCTGTAACTCGTCCATTACCCTCTCCTCCTTCCTTTCTCCTTCGTACATATTCGAAGGATTATCTCTCTGTTCTCTACCTAGCTTTCTAGAGGTTCCACTTGGATGCGGCAGGGTCTGTACATATTCAAAAATATCAAAGCCCCTACGATACAATTCCTCTATTTCCTTCATCATGAGATTTCTAAGCAATGGAGACGGTATCACAATACGGACATAATCCAGCCTCTGTCTATGTATATAGTCAACCAGGTATATGTCCGAAGTTTCAATTAAGCTTAAATTAGGAATCTGCCCCAAGAGAGACAAAATATATGGTCTATTTAAGGAGGTGTTGTACTGGTCCTGAAACAATGTAGTCAGTACTAGTGCCGGGAGGTCCGGTCTCACCGGATCCTTCAGGTCCAGTACATGAACCTCATGTAGCTGTTCCTTCTCCTTCCTCACATTTTCCCTTCCATGGGCCACGCCCCTCCCTCCTTCGCAATATTCTTCGTAAATCACCTCCCCCATGTTATTCTGACTCAAGTCCCTCCCCATGCTCGGTACCTCCTGCAGTTGTTTATCTCTTAAAACTCTTAATACATTTTGATAGAGGGATTCATCGTTTGCATTTTCCTTTAAATTACCTTCTAATGTCTGGTTATCTGGGAGGGCGGTGTGTCCCATCTGAACCCCCCCATAACAGCCCCGGTCAAGTCTCCAGGATGCTTCGTCCCAGTCTCCACACCCACTTCCTGGCTGGGATCGTCCAAGATCATGCTTGAATGAATTTTAAGAACATTGCTCATGGGAATCTTCCAGTCCCTATTCCCCAGTCCCTCCTTAACTGCAATGGGTATTATATTCCTTACCAGGGCCTTCTAAGTATGTGTGTCATTAGTCTTCATGATATTTTTAGACATGTGCCCATCCTTGCTAATACAATGATTGATGTCTTTCTCATTAACTGACTCTCCCTTCATCGTTGAATTTTCCTGAGGGGGCACCACATTAAAGATTTCATAAATCTCATCACTTGTATTTTTATTTTTCAGAACATCACAAAGTTGTCGCTCATCTTGTACATATGAGCTTTGTGTGGCTTGATCCTTCATCTTATCGGAGGACCTTCCCTCATCCATTGAACTCCTTTTCTTCTGCTGTTGTATATTACCTCTCATTGGAGCTTCCTCCATTTCATCATGACTAATGTTTCTCATAAATTTTCTAGATGTTTTAGCCATTATACCATTTTCATTAGCATTTTTTTTGTTTTGTTTCGCCATTTTTTTGGTCTGTCTTTTAGATAGTTTAAAGTCAGTCGACGGAACCACATTCCCCTCAGTCCCTGTTATCACCTCCGGACCAGATGTGACAATTTCCTCCAATAAGCTACTTCCCATCATCTCGACCACTACTTGAGGCGGTTCCTGTGTGGCGTCAACCATAATTATCTCTCCCTGTGGGGGCTCTTTAGCAGGGTCCGTCAATCTTCCCTTCCCTTCCCACTCTTTCCTAAGAGAATTTAACAATATGTCTGATAATTTGTCTGGTAATATTTTAATTTCAGTAATTAAATTTGCCACACCCTCAGTTTGCTTACGAAGTTCCGACAAAATTAAGCGGTTAAAGATAGTCATCATGAACGTGAATTCCGAAGGCGAGGAATTCGATCCTGTCTCGTTTGTCTTCTCCTTATCAAAAGTAGTACCACCAGAAAAGTCCAGCAGTTTGTCATAGTTCAGATTATCATAGCCTTTATTGTGATTTGTTTTAAGGCTCTTTTCTTGCTCTTTATTTCTATTAGTTATTGTGTTACCATTACACTTAAGAATATTCACAAGCTCTTTATTTCCGTTAATTACCGTCCCTATATGTAGGTCAGGGTTGCCTAAGTCATCCTCCCCAAAAAGTGATTGAGAGGAGTCGACCAAGTCCTCGGTCATTTTCTCCAGAAGGGACCTTTCTTGGGCAATTTTTAGAAATTCTGCCTCTTGCGAAGGATCAATTTGGTTCTCAGCTTGAATTTCTAACTGGGGACCTTGTTGTGCACATTGAAGTAGGTCTGCCTCCTCCTCATTAGCCTCAGGCAGTGGTAGAGCAGCTGCCCTTGCCAAACTTGCCCTTCTAGTACTTACTGCCACAATAAAATCTGCCCGTGCATCTTTGCGGGGCGGAAGTGTAGCTTTCCCCATATCATACACTGGAGGGTGCTTATAGCTGAATGTAGCTTCAAAAATACCAAATCACCTTGAAACCACACACCCCTTAACCAACACAGCACCCCCGACACCCGAACAAAATCAACAAGGCCCACAATAGTACCTACCCCCTCCTCTCTCCGCCAGTCGAACAGCCCAACAGCTGCACTTCCATGCACTTCGGATGCACGCGCGAGATGCACGTGCACCAGTGCCTTTAAGGAAGAGGAAGTGACTGAGGGCGAAGGGGCCGGCGGTGGGCTGGCCCAATGGGCGTGTCTGTGGGAAAGAGAGAACCAGAGAGAGTTATTCACTCCCTAGACACAACCCGCGGTAAACCCGCGGTTGAGTCAAAACAAATGCTTCAGTGAAGGAGTGAAAACGTAAATACCCAGCAGTCCAAAAAATAACGAAGTCCACAGAAATGCGCGTTACGCGCTAGCAGGGAGATGCAAGCTTCCTCTTGCCGACGCCTCCTCCTTGCGATCCGCTTCAAGAGTCACAAGTCCAAATTCCAAACTGGCAGCACGACTCAGCCCAACAGCCGCACTTCCATGCACTTCGGATGAGCGCGCGAGATGCGCGTGCACCAGTGCCTTTAAGGAAGAGGAAGTGGCTGAGGGCGAAGGGGCCGGCGGTGGGCTGGCCCAATGGGCATGTCCAGCAGTCCAAAAAATAACGAAGTCCACAGAAATGCGCGTTACGCGCTAGCAGGGAGATGCAAGCTTCCTCTTGCCGACGCCTACTACTTGCGATCCGCTTCAAGAGTCACAAGTCCAAATTCCAAACTGGCAGCACGACACAACCCAACAGCCGCACTTCCATGCACTTCGGATGATACGATATTTTATTTGTATTGCGCTCATGCACAAGTGTTTTTAATGTATACATTGCACCACAAGTCAATCTCCAGAATATTAATTCTGTGACTGCGAAGCCTGAGCCAAGAGTGGAGTAGTCAGGAATAGACTGTGATGTTGGTAAACACACGGTAAGTGATCAGTCTGGTACAAGCTGCCAGTAATTGGTTAAAAAATAAAAAAAAGGCTGGACTCTTGATGTAAATAAGCATAGTATTAAGAGTTTGTACCATGTCACGTCATGCTAAACTTGATTTTAGTTCACGGTGAAACAGGGTGGTTGTCTTACTTGAAAGTAGGCTATTAAAGTATAGAAATATGTACTCTTGTGTAGTGAGAAAATATAAGGAGCGCTCTTTGCAGGACGTGTTCATTACACTCCATGACAGGTGAAGGTACCTGTGCGACCAGACAGAGTAGGTAGGAATAGAGAGCCAGATGTCTGTCCTTCTGTATGCAGTCACAGACTGGTTCCCGTCTGTCAGATTAAGTTACTATGCTTTGACTGTTCTCAGGAGTCTATACCATGCGTTTACAGCACTTTATGGCACAGTAAGGCCACCTCACAGCACTGAGGAGTAGGGAGGGAAGATTTCAGGTCACAAGCCAACAATAATGAACACTGCTGGACCCACATATCGCCACTGAGCGGCCCCCCAGCCTACCAGCCAAACTGGAGAGAACGGTGTGAACCAGATGAGAATGTGCTACAAACTTGACTTACAGGCAAGAGAAAATATCCTCTGTGAAAAATGTACACCTGGAAACCCTTCGACAAACAGCCTTGAGAGAGTCTGTATGTCAGAATTTGCCATGTTCGCCTTTCCCTGATAAAAAACATGTTCATTTTTTGTTTTCTTTTGTTTTCCTTTATATTACAGTGAGAGTCTACTGGTGGAAACACTCTCGTGCCTGTGACCCGTGCAGCAGCAGCCTTTTAGCCCTCATTTCTACTCGTTTCTACTTGTAATACGAGCTGCCTGAGGCTCTTACATCCACGGACTTCCTACACGCTTCCTGGAGGAGGCGTGTCCTGCATCACGTGACTTGGTGCAACTTGAAAGGCCGGAGGCTGCCACCCACTCAGTGTGAGAGTCTACTGGTGGAAACACTCTCGTGCCTGTGACCCGTGCAGCAGCAGCCTTTTAGCCCTCATTTCTACTCGTTTCTACTTGTAATACGAGCCGCCTGAGGCTCTTACATCCACGGACTTCCTACACGCTTCCTGGAGGAGGCGTGTCCTACATCACGTGACTGCATCACGTGACTTGGTACAACTTGAAAGGCCGGAGGCTACCACCCTTGTGGCTGTAAGCCCGGTGGAAATAAGCCCACTGGCTGTTATACGGCTGTTGTTCGCTGGTGGCGTGTAAGTGGGCGGGTGACTGCGGAGGCGTTGCCTCTTTGATCCCAGCCCGCGGCGAGCCCTGTTTGTACCGGGACCCGCTCTGACGCTCCAGCGCCTCAGAGGACCAACTTCAGTTCGGCAACCATCTACCACCAAATGACGCTAACAGCAGAAGGACCTCAGACTAGAAAGAAAACTCTCCAACATCGTCGTATGCTCAACCCATGGACAGGGATGAAATCAACAGCCAGCACAAAGGTAAGCAAAACTGCTGGCCGAGTCTTGCTTGCATCTCTTACCCTACCAGCTGCTCTATCCGAGGCCCATTCAGAACAGCCCTCTGTCTGTCAACTACCTAATACATGTCATAAAGCTTTGAGACACGAATGCACAATCGAAGATCGATCTCCCAGGCGCTCCTGTTCCAAAGACCACATCTTAAATACCAACTTAGCCACTGTCACTGCAGTAAACCTACTCGTGAAGCAAACTCATCAGGGAAGGCATGGGCAACTAGTACACTCACTGAGTCAAGAGTATCTTGACGCTACTAGTAACGATGTTCCAGAAGTTCCCGTGCCGGCTACCTCTCCTCCCGTCCCTGTTGTCACTCTGCTGCCTCTTCAACCAACCAACAATAGGGGCGAAGACACGGCAGTTCAGCCTGCCAGTGCTCCTCTTGTCGTGACAGCGCATCCTACGCTGAGCTCAGCTGCGGCCACAGCACACTTAATCTTGGACACGATTTGTGACCCCTCGAATCATCTAGCTCCTACAGCGCCTGACGCACCAGCTTCTCAACCCCGGCAGCACTTTATGGTGAGCGACGACGAACTTTTAAATCTGCCAAATGATGAGGCAGCGCCACGCTCTCCATCTTACACACACGCTGTGAATCCAACAGCTCTACCTACACAGGAGAAATCTTCGACAACGGTCTCAACAAAAAACCTGCTCCAAACTCTACACCCCTCAAGACCTGCATCTAGTCTTTTTATCTCTTTGCCCTCACCCAACTTGGCAGCGATGTCTGCTAAACGCTCAACAGAGCACCCGGGCCAAGGAAACTGTAGTAGCTATGCATGCCAAGCCCCTGAAGATCCAGCAACGCTGAGACCTCCGAATGGACTTCACCCAACCTCGTCTTTACCAGTAACAACACACAAGCCATCCGGCTTGGAGTGTAGTTCGCTTGCTAGAGCAAGACGCCTACAACGAATTGCAGAACTAAAGTCAAACCTTCAACAACTGTCACCACTACAAGATCAACAAACTGCCCAAGCAAGCACTCCATTTTCTACAAACAAGTCTTCTCATGGCGAAACTTTACAATCTACTTTACCTCGAACTCTGTCACCTATTAATTCGAAGTTTCATCTGGATTGTTCCACTTCATTTTCAAATGAACAAGACGCCACCTCAGCAAACACCTTGCACGCGAGCATCCTATCGGAAGCCATCATGCAAATCCACAACAACGTCCTTGCGGCATCTGCTGTTGCTTTGGCGCCCTTTACCAAACTATATGAAACTCTACAAGGCCAAATATCTGACCAAGGTGCAATGATTCAGACTCTGGTCAAACAAGTAGACAAATTCGATCGCTTTACAGGCTTTCTCCAAACGCAAATGGAGAAAAATGCTGACCAGACAATAAGATGGCAAGAGCGGCTCGGTGACTTGGCCGCCAGACACCATTGCCAAAACGACACACTTACAGAAGGCCTGCTAGACGCAGTGAAATGGATGCGGAAAAACGTCAACTCGAACTCCACATTGCATGCAACACCATCGTGTGCAAAATGTTCCTCTTCGGTCTTAAAGGATATCAGACACCAGCCCGACGAGCTAATCCTTGTGACAACTAATGCAAACGCCCTTTCAAAACCTGACATCTTTGTCGTTGCTCCAACCCAATTGGCGCAACCTACTCATGAGCAACAGAGCGATCAACTAAGACACACTTGTCATACAAACCCTCTAGGAAAAGACGCCTCTCTCCTGACGAGTCTTGCAGCAAATTCTGAGGAATCACTTGCTCCAGTGAGTTTTCGACCTTCCTCATTTAATATTTTTAGCGCTCCTGCTAAAACAATTGCTATAGCGAATTCAACTAAGAAAGGCTCAACTACCGACAAACAGAAACGTTCTGAAGGCGGTCAAAAGGAATCCCAACAAAAAAAAAATACACGTCATAATGTAAAAAAATGTATAAGAACTCTGACCACTCCAAAAAAAACTGGTTTGTTTGAACGTAAAAATGTTCATCAACAACCAAACTCTTCACAAACCCAAGTACCTGCCCGGCAAAAAGATCAGAACAAAGTCATGCCCAAACAAACAGCAAAACGTCGACGCATAGACTCGATTATTGAGAGTCCGGTCCGCTCGACAAATGAATCTTCCTTAGACCTATGCGATCTCTCTACATATTTAACTGGAAGTGAAACAAACAACCTCTCCTCTTACGAAGCCACGCCAGCAAAGGTTGCTAACAACCTGGCACCAAAACAAACTTCAGTGAATGAAAAACCGCACAATCGACGTCCTTGCGAAATTCCAAAAAAGGATCTTTCAAATGCTGAAAAGACTTTGCCTGTATCTGTCAGCTCAAGATTAAATCCAAAGCTAACAACAAACCAGAGAAAAATCGATTCACACTTTCGTTCTAGAGCCCATGGAGACACGTCAAAACTTGCAGCAACCCCATGGAAACTCCGACTTCAAAACATTCTATCTGACGAACACGAATTAAACTTAAATAGAGCTAACGTTCTAAAACTGTTCACTTGTGTTCCTCAACTTCGGTCCATAAAGTCAGATGACATCAAAATCGTTGAATACGCAACGGAAAAATCCACCAACCAAGTGCTTCTACATTTAACCTCTTGTACTGCAAAAAACATCTTACTGCAAGCTGCTGAAGAGTTACTAGTGTTTGGTTTTGACATTACCTTGGAACCAGATCTGACAAATCAAAACCGATACCCGACCAGGAAGTATAACGCAAATAAACCTGAAAGAAATATCAGTCGAACGCCCTTACGGAAATCATTATCGCTTCCATTTAGATCTCGACAAGAGCTGGTTCTCAAATCAAGAAACGATGGAGGCAGACAAGAAGTCAGCAGAATAAACGACCAAAACCACTGACAATGAGCGACACAGACACAGCTCTGTCTGATCTCCTGGAATACCCGTGGTTTTATGCACCTGTTCAATGATTTTGTAGAACCTTCAGATGAGGTTTTCATGATCTGCCTCCAAGAAACATGGCTTCGCGAAGCACCAACTAAAGATGGATTCAGTATTTTTTTGAACCCTGCGAAAAAAAACTCCAAAGGCCGTCCTTTCTCAGGCCTACTAACTCTGGTTAAAATCTATAACTGGATGACCCCAATTGTTACAATAAATCCGAATCCCTTTGTGCAAGGAACGATTATCCGATGTGACACGAAAATTCCAAAGACCCATAGCCATTTACTTGTAATCAACAGCTATTGGAATCCAGCAAAGATCTCCACCACAAACTTTATTGCTTCAGTCACAACTCTAATTGACGATGCCTTCCTTAATTTTACTGACCTATCGGTAATTATATGCGGTGACTTGAACTGCAGCTGGTTTCAATTCAATCCTCACAATATGGAGAACAACCCCATACCTGAAGCCGAAGTATCTGAACGAGGCAAATTGTGGTCTCGAGCACTTGCCTCACGAAACTGTCAGATGGTCAACGGAAACACAAAGGGCGACCAACCCTGCAACACAACCTGGAAGCGACTCCAATGCAGGAAAACCCTGGACTATATTTGGGCCTCTCGAAATATATTCGAAAGGGTGGAATCGCTCGAGGTAATCCCGAAGGCCGCTAGTGACCACGACATGCTATGTTTATTATTACATCACGAGACCCCCTTTCTGTCTGAGACTTATGAAATACCTCTGTCGATAAACGCTGCTGGAAATCGGCTTAAAACCAACGGCCCGAAAATCCTGAAACTAGACTCCGACCTTGATGATTCCAATGACGTTGAATATGTTCCCCTGCTGGCCGCGTTCCTGCCAAAACACTCAAATTCAAGATTCTATGGCAACACTACAAAACATCTTTACAGCAATAAAATAGTTGCAGCAAAAAAATCATTAAGGAAAGACATACGGCTGATAAGAAAGTCCAAACACGATCAAAACGACATACAAAAGGAGATAAAAACGCGCCGCCAGGCCTATAGAAACTGGCTTAAATCTCACTCTGCGATCATCGAACAAGACAGAGCTGAAATTATGTTAAAATTAATAATCACCAAAAATTCTCGTAACATATGGGCTATACTAAATAAAGGAATTACAAAAACCAACCCAAACATGTCAAATGAAATTCCTAGCGCGAAGTGGGTCGACTATTTTACAAAGGCATATGAACAGCCGCTCCAAGACACCCAAGACTTTTTCTCTGCCTCCTCCAAAGCCTGGGAAATAACACCCTCACAGGAAGACCTGGCACTAGCAATTGGAAATCTAAAGAACTCAAGTGCAGCCGGACCTGACCACATCTCCAACATTACATTAAAAAAACACAAACATCATTGGGCCAAATTTATGGAAACTCTATTTCGACAAATTTCAAAGTCTAGAAAAACGCCTGCATCATGGGCCAAGGCCATAGTGGTACCAATCTACAAGAAAGGAAGTCGAGATGAGCCTTCGAATTATCGGCCTATTGCCCTGCTGGACACAATGGGGAAAATATTCGGATCGTTTCTTCGCTTGAAACTGACGGCTTGGGCTGCCAAAGAAAAACAAACAGACTGTCGACAAACAGGTTTCGTCGAACAAGTCGGTGTTGATGTAAATCTCACCCTGTTATCCATTTTAAAACTAGAAGCCCTAAAAGCGAAAAAAAAAATCTTTTTTGCATTTGTCGACCTCAGACAAGCGTTTGATGCAATAAACCGCGGCAAACTTTGGTCTAAATTACGAGGATGGAACTGCCCAGCACAACTTCTTGACCCCCTCATAGCGTTGCACACTAACACAACAATACAAGTGAAGGTGAACTCTCAAGGTACACTCACAGAGCCGATTCCCACGCATAAAGGGGTCAAGCAAGGCTGTCCCCTTGCTGTCGAATTATTCAAACTTTTCATCTCTGACTTACCGCACTGGCTTGAAACTGTCCACTGTTTCTCTCCAAAAATAAACAGATCCTCCATTAAATGTCTCGTATATGCCGACGACATTGTGTTGATCGACCTAACTCAGATTGGCCTACAACATCTATTACTTAGTTTGAACAAGTACTTAGAGGCCAATGACCTGCAACTAAATACAGACAAAACAAAGATCATGTGTATTGGAAAAAGTTTATCGAGAAAAGATAACAACTTTAAATGGGTAATTGAAAAAGCAGAACTAAACATCGTATCATCTATTAGATACCTGGGCATCCTGGTTAACAATTCCATCTGCGAATCTGCATGGACAAGCGATCTTCTAGAAAGAGCAGACAAATTAGGTCGCCAAGGAGCCAAAATCAACAAAGATTTTGGAAAATTTTCAATAGCCCCATTACTAACATTCTACCTGCAGAAATTTATCCCCACCATAACTTTTGGTGGGGCGACAGGCTGGAACATCGAGCATTCCCTGTGGCAACAACTCGAAGGGAGGTTCTGGAGACGAGCTCTGAGTCTTCCAAAATATATTTCAACTGTAGCTCTGAGATACGAATTGATGCAGAACTCTCTCTACATGACAATATTATGGCAATCCCTATCGTTTATGAGGAAAATACTACTTGGTTCACAAATTCCAGCATATGGAATTTTTGCAAAGGAGTCTGAATATTCACAATCAAACATACTTCAAACATGGAAGCTTAAAATAAAAACCATCATGGAAGCCGCCAACATCTCTATAGACGAGCTGATCAATCGACCTCAGCACGCAAAAAAAAAACTCGAAACCTGGGACTGGATATCAACTCACGAGCTTCGTGTAACTCGGAAAGCCACTCTCCCAGACTTGACGAGTATGCTGAAATTACACTCCCCCCCGAAGTATCTCACAACGTGTCCATCTCGTTACCACAGGAATCAATTCCTGAAATTCAGACTGAATGTTCTGAACAACAGAGAATCATTATGTCAACGTCGATCTAAAGTCACTCCCTCAGATAAATGCAGGTTTTGCAACTCTGGCGAAGTGGAATCATTAAAACATCTAATAACATCCTGTACAGAGCTTACCACTACCCGAGAACTACACCTGCACTCCTACAAACCCATTTTATATGACGCAGATGAGTGGTGGGAAACAGTTGCGGCCGGGCAAAACATCAAACTCACATGCAGTATAATAAACTTCCTAGACGCAATCCTGACCACAGATCAAATCTGAGGACACGAGACAAGACCTCTTTATGCGTGAGGAAAAAGGATAAAGAAATAAAGGAAGTGGAAACGACAATGTCAACTTAGCTTTACTTGGTGCATAACAGCTAAAAGTGGGAAACTCTTGTAACAAAAGTTTGATACATGTATTAAACTGTAGTTTTACAATAAAATAAAAAAAAAAAAATTACATCGTTACACTACACCAAGTCCCCGCGCACCTGGGATTGTTGGTTTGCGCATGCAAAATGTTGAAGGATACAAACGCTGTCTGTGGCTCAGCACTGGTCAGACATTTAAGCCTTCCACAGTGACAGGGTGTCATTGTAAACCTGCCTGTGTTTAAACCATGCCTAGGAAATCACGAGGGCAAAGCCCTTCAATTTACTTTCCCAGGCGCCATACAGCCACAAACTGCCAGGTTTTATATCCCGGAGAACTGAATGAGGAGGTTTAGACCTTGGCTTCTCTTGGAGGACAGCTCAGATTGGGCTTCCTGGTAGCACTTGAGGCTTACTGGGAACTTTATGGCGGTGTTTATAGTAGTATGTTAGGCAAACATCCGTTTCGGCTGAAGCTGGGGTCTTCTGGGAAATAATCTGCATAATCCAGCCTTAACCATCCTTCTCAACAAGGGGTGCAGTTACCTTGCCCTGTTAATAAAAGGCAGGATGCACGTTTTAGTTTCAAACAGAGTTGTGGAGTCTGGCTACAGGGTTACATTTGCAAGTCTACCCTGGGATTTATGACCTTTAGTATAAACTGAATGCTGCTCAAAATAAGGGAGTGGGGTGCGGGGAATCCACCTAAAAGCAGAATAAAGGTGTTAATCAAACGCATCAATTCAGGTTAACATGCAAAATTGGAAGAAGAAACAGAGACCATAACAGGCAAAAACAGTCCATAATATAAGCAGAGTGGAGCATACTGAAAATAGCATAGTGCAGCCATGTCGCGCGCGCGGTTGCGCATGCACACACTTACACAGCTACCTACCTACATGCTCCAGGCTCACTGTGTCTAGATTTGAAGTCTGCGGCTCTGTAGGTTTACTGCTTTCAACATGTGGATGTAGTGAAAACGTTAGGAATGTATAAAGAAATTTGGCCTACATATTTGCTTTTACATAATGCCTCTAAAACTGAACATAGCAAATTAAATCAGACGTTTGTTTACATTTGCTGATTTGTGTCAAATACTTATTCATCCACTCCTGTGTAATTGCAGGAGATGTTGAAAGGGGGATTTCAATTAAAGGTTTTGAAAGATAGTACCATATTTGGACTGTGGTTTGTATACTGAGAGTTAATGGCTGCACTCTGATCATTCTGGTTGGCTAAAGTAAGGTCAACCATGTGCCGAGATGCTAACAGGTGCTGTCCTTACCAGTTCAGCAGCTCCTTTTATTACTTTGAGAAGGGGCAAAAGGGCCAACTACTCTTGGCTTCATACCCATTCATTCTTTAGTCACTGTTGACACTCTTAACTTGGGTATCTGTTGGTTGCCATTGTACGATAATGGTTTGTGGGGGACGGGAGGAGAGGGAGGGAACATGTGTATAACTCACTGAGCTAACCTTCTTCAACCCACACAGAGGTGAGCATGAATTTACCTCTGCGTGCATGCCTGGGTATGCAGGGCGGCAGGGGCACCGAGTATGCGGGTGCTCTGGGCCGGGCCCCCACAGGTAAGGCCATCTGCGTACCGGGAAAGGCCATTAGCATAAAAGTCCCTATACTTCCAATAGATTTTTGTGCCCCTCTCTGTCCCCCCTGGAAATCCAGAAGTGGGTGCATCTGCAGGGCGGGGGTGGGGGTAGCAGGTACCAAATGATCCAACACCCTTTACAGGGACCTTAACCTAGGAAAACCCACAACCAGAGGAGGAATTTCTTCGACAAAACATGGTGTGAGGGATGAATGCAAGTCCCATCCGTCTACATGACGCTCCCATAATATAACCGGAAGATAGCACTCTGCCACCGCTCAGGGCAGCCACCAGCACCAATAGTGGGTGTAAATGGCAGACTTTGCTTTGTAAATATGACAGCAATTAAAATGCCATCAAAAAGAGTCAAATAGAGCTGGAAAACACTGATAGTAGCTTAAACTCTTTTTGTGCCTTGTATCTCTGGGCCTTGTCGCTCTCAGAAGTGTTGACCGCAGGGAGACCAGACGTACCGATTTTGCTGGGACCGTCCCAAAATTTGGTGCTCTGTCACCCCATACCTACAGATTTTTTTCCATTAGAAACCCCATCCCGGTTTTGAGGAGAGGGCCTTCAGTGGCTAAGCTGCCTGCAGAGTAAGCCGCGTGAACTTGCACGTTGGAAGCTTGAAAGTAGAAATGGGCCTTTTATAAATCAACCTAATAGCTTGTTAGACACTAAATACATGTTATAATTGACTATTTTACTGTCACACTTAAAGCTGGCTCTTCCTGGCTGGGCTCAAACCACCAAACATTAAATTAGCATCCATAGGACTAAATGATTGTGTCACAGGGACGGCCTGGGAAACAGCTTCCAGGACAGGCGTGGAATATTAATCAGAGAAAAAGTTCCTGTGTGTTCGGTGTCCATAAAGACACAAGTAAATCGCAGTTTAGGGCCAGCGCACCTGCCAGGAACTCCCACATTTTTCTCCACTACTAAACTGTACTTATGGCAGCCACGTTAGTCCTACGTTTATGTCGGTGGCGGAACCCATTTTCTTTTTAAAATCTGATCCCTTTACCATAACACGAATTGACCAGGGAGGCAGTTTGGAGCCGCTTTGTGCCACATGCCTTCCCGGTGTGTGTTTATAGGACGACAGGCCTTTCTGGAGCAGGAGGAGGGCCGGGGAAGCACCCATGGTACGCTCACATGTGAAATGGCGGCTGAGAGAAGCCTAGTGGCTGCTGAGGCCTACGCACAGGTCAGAGGCACAGCAAGCGCCCAAGGGCTAAACTCATTACTGTGATTTGCCCATCCTCCCCAATTAACGCTCGGAAGGCTTAAGGCTTTAAAGGAGTAAAGCTGGAGGGCCAATTAATTAAAAGCAGCGGCTCCTAATGAGGACCCCTCGGTTCACGGGCGATGATTATTATTTCTGTTGAAAGCAACAGTTCCCGCTCCGTGTCAGATCTTGTCTGCTCTCGCAGAAAAAAAAAGGGATCTCTCACCACCGCGCTGCTTAACCGCCTGACACCGCAACAAAGGTTTTCGATTACCGAGCAATTTGGGGGGATTATTAATGAATGAACTGCGTGCACGTGCTGGGATGGAATAATCAATGGCAGGCGGCGTTGGGTTCAGATGGAAACATTGTATTATACGTCTGCTGCAGGGGTGCCCATGCCCCCCCTCCACCTTCCAGGTCAGCCTCCCTGCAAGGCAGTCAAGTGTTATTGAGCAGCGCAACGTTGGCTCATTGAGGAGATGCATACAGCAGGAGGCTCTCCCTGGTGAACCTTGAGTAGAGGTCTCCTGGCTTGCAGGATTTCTCGGGCCATTCAAGGTAGGCAGGTGCTCCAGGTCACTGTAACTCCAATAGATTGGCTATGCTACCTAAAACCACAACTCAGATCATGGAGGCTTTCAGAGGTGGCATCAGGAAACAGCTGTGGCGGGTGTCTTGGAGTATATATTTCTGAAAGGTCTGCCCTGCCCCTCTAACACCCATGTGCTTCCCAAATGCCCTACCATAGACAGTTGGAACTAAGGGGCAGAGCAAAGTGCATGGTGCTCACGAAGCGTGACAATTACACTGTCGTTTGATATGATGTGATAGGTTATTTATAACGCGCTTAATACCCAGAGGTTTCTAAGCACGGACCCGGGGATTAAACCGGTGTTGCTCTGTGTCGTCTTGCTTCCAAGGCGAGCATGTTGCCCCTGAGCTATCCTACCGAGAAGATGTGTTGTGCTATTTAGTCCTCGACTCACCCCTGTTACTTTGGACTCCCACATCATGCTGCTTCTATGTACCACAAATACATAGATGCAGCCGCATCTATATGGCCATCCATGATGTGTTTTTGCAAACTGGCCTCCATCAAGTTTGCCTCAACTCTTACCCACTA
Organism: Ambystoma mexicanum; assembly: GCF_040938575.1. Taxonomy (NCBI): domain Eukaryota; kingdom Metazoa; phylum Chordata; class Amphibia; order Caudata; family Ambystomatidae; genus Ambystoma; species Ambystoma mexicanum. The sequence goes on along the minus strand of NC_090932.1, from coordinate 1,618,380,486 downwards.
CGCCACTCTGACCCTCTTAATTTTACCCCCAACCTATCATCTCAACTAACTGTTTTCTTTTCAGTGTGACTACCCCACCATCATTAAATGGGCCGTCCTCTCTCTTCTTGTCATTGCTAATGTTGGCCTAGAGTGGTCCAGTGAAAACACACTTTGCTTGCTGGTGGTTTTATGCTTGTACACGCCGGCTCCTTGCGACTCCGGATTAACAGCACTGGAACCACTCTTGCTCCTGTAATCCAACTCTGCCCGACTCACATTACTGCCATGTGCTCCCCCACCCAAACTCCTCTTATCCTATCTCCTCCTTTCTCATGGATATTCTCTGCTTGCCCACACCTGTTCCCCCATTCCACTGCTATCTCCATGAGCTTCTTCCCATCCCATCCCTGTAACATGCACCACTCCCAAAAAGCCTCTAGGACTGCAAGACCTCCTATTTTAACTGATCTCTTCAATTTCCCACAGCCCACAGGTAACAGTGATGCCGATACCGAGACATGGGCTGCACCTCACGACTGCTTAACCATGCTTGCTGCCTTCAGTGCTGATGTGGTTTCTTTCCCCCACAGATGTGACTGGGTTTGGTCTCATGATCATAATCGATCAGCCCCCTTTGTCAAGCTGGCTTCCACCCTCTCTACATCTAATAGACTGCTACCCAACCGCTTGGGCCAACTCCCATCCTCGCCACTATACTCCTGATCTGCAGGACCCATGGACCAGCCCATTCAGCTCCATCTTCCCTGACCTTGGCCACCTCCTTGGCTCACATCCTACTGTGGCCTCCAGGTCCCCATTGGGAGACCTTAACCTCACATTTATCCCCTCTTCCGACTTCCTTCCACTTACTTTCCTACTGTCTGTCCTCCCATCATTACCATTTGACCCACACTTGTTGCAACTCACCTAACACCATCCTCCATCTTCCCTAACCTCTTCTACCCTTTCAATGGATCCTCCGTCCCAGTCGCTGCTTCTAATAAAATCCAATATTCCTTACTCATCCTATTTCCTATTTAGCTATAGCATGATGCTATAGCTAACACAGGTCAGGTCATCTCCCATAACTCTTTTTCTGCCCCTCGCCTCCTCTATGGAGCAAGCCTTCCTTGACGTCAACTCAGCCATCTGCCCTACCTTTGAGCACCACTGCCCAGTGAGAACCTTAACCCCCACTAGGCCTCGCCTTCAGCACAGGATCTCCCTGGAAATTCACCATATTAAGACCAGCATGCCTCATACATCATCTCTTCTATCCTCCCAAAAAGGGCATTTTTGCTGCTCTGTCCACTACCCTGGAGAAGGATTGCTACTCTTTCCCATAAACCTTATCTCCTCACTTTTTTCCACCCATGAAAACTTTACTCTTCAGTCCATGCTGACCCCCAAAATCCATGTATCATGTAAGCTAATAACTTTGCATCCTATTTATTCTCCAAACTCTCTAAGAGACCTTGCACAAACGTTTGTCTCTTCCTGCCCTTAGCATTCACTGTCCTCCTCACGTTGCTGTACAAAGGTATTCTGTTGCTCCTCCCCACCTCACGGACTTCACTAGCACCCAGCCTCTTGATATCCATCCTCTGCCTCGCTGACACATTCACTTCACGAACCATCAAGGCTCTTAGCACCCCTTACACACACCATCCTCTTCAGCATATCCCTTTCTGTGGGATCTTTCCCTGCCTGCCTCAAAACTGCTACAGTTCTACCCATTCTAAAAAGTCCTCTGCCAACTTGAATGACCCGGCCGCTTACCGTCCGATCTCCCTTCTCCCAGTGCTTTAAATCGACAAAAGAATTTCAGGTACTTACCAATCTAGGCTTTAAGTTGTGTGACAATTCATGGGATCACGTCACTTCTGCCCAGGACGGAGCCCTTCTCTGTGAGGCTAGGGAGGTGAGCCCACTACGCAACATTCCTCCTAGGGGTGGCGGAAAGCCAGACCTCACAGGGAGAGACTCCCCGCATGGGGACGAGGACTCCATTCCGTGATGGAACTCCCTAACCGTCTTGCCCATGAATCTTTGAAGTCCATAAAGTCTGCTGAGAAACAATCTGAAAGCACTACAATATGCAATTGTAGTAATCCTTCCTTTCTTCCTGTAAATATTGATACTACCAAGATCAGGAAAACTAAAAGGGACATACAGTCTGCTTTCAAGTCACCTTCTAGGAGTACTGCGAACAATACAATTGATGGAGCTATACAAACTACCCCTTTGGCAAGTACAGAAGGTACTGGGAAGAGGAGCACTCATGGAAGCATGAAGAATACCCAATGGACACAAACAAAGGACTGCAACACTTTGCTGGGGAGGAACCAGCTGAATAGAATAAAAATAGAGAAAGGACCCAATGAGAAGCATAATACGGGTGAAGTCTGGCAGACCCGGGAACTTCAAACCTTGGAGCACAAGTCTTTGGCAGGCCGACCTACAGCAGCCCTGAGTGGAAGCAGGAAACCGACCGACGGTGGCCTGAGCTCAAGGAGGTGGACCAAATGGTCTACTATTTCCGCTGTAACTGTCAGGCCGGGGACCCCGCAGAGCCAAAGTACAGAAGCAGTGGGTAGAAAAAGAAGCAAAGAGAACGTTCCATGGGAATGCATTGACCCAAAACCCCAGGAGCAACAAGCAATCTGGTGCCAACAAACAAGAGGTAATGGGAGTCACAGGAGACCTGGTAGGGAATTGGGGAGGGTGCTGAGGCTCAAGAAGACATCAGAGGTAATCTTACTCGTCTCAGTCATTGAATTGAATCAAGAATATTGAATGGGAAGAAAGCATCAGGAAAAATCTCCCTCGTCTCAGGAATTGTCTCAGAAGTGCTGAATGGGAAGAAGACATTGGCAGTGATCTCGCTTGTCTCAGTAACTGTATCAAGAGTACTAAAAGGAAAGATAGCCTTAAGAGTAATCTCACTCGTCTCAGTAATTGTATCAAGAGTACTGAAAGGAAAGAAAGCTTCAGGAGTAATCTCCAGAGTCTCCAGAGTTGGGATAGAAGTATCAAGTGTGATGATTACAACAATAGTGATCTTCCTCGTCTCAGTTGTGCCAAAGAGACCGAAAGTGAAGAACATTCCGGGAGTAATCTCCCTCAACACTCTATCATCAAAAGAGACATTCAGGCTAGAGAGTGCCACGAGAACAATCTTCTGAGTCGGAGTATTAGGAGAAGGCAAGGACACTGTGGGAACAGTTTCCCTTGTTTTCACCGACAGGAGGAGGGGAATGGAAGACAAGAAATAACAGTGTGTTGGAAACAACAGGCGTGTTTGGCTTTTAAACAAAGCCTAAGAGAAGCCTGGAAAGATTGGTTGATAAAAACTGTTGCCGAAAACTTTCCAAAGTTAGCCAACGGCTGAACCAACTGAACATGAAGGAGGGAGTCATTCTCCTGGTTCTTTCACCTAAATTGTTGAATCAGCAACTAAGGCAAAAGCTTACCAAACAGCAGCATGGAGGCTGACCTAGCGACCGGTATGAGATAGCAGTTGTTGAACTGTGGGAGCAGGAGAAGGGAGTCATTCTCCTTGTATCCTCTACAAGCGTGGAACTCTAACTATTATCAGAGACCTATAGAACTACACCCCTTGGGCTGATCCCTTTCCACCAGAGTAATGTTCCTGGGGCTGTTTATGGTAATCTCTGTTGTTACTGGTAGGTCTAGAGTAGGTTATTTTGGACAGAGGACGGACATTTTGAGTTTGACCACCACCCTATGACGAGCACCCAGTACTTCTTTAGTTAGGTAGGGAAAACCTTTTAGAAATAGGAGAAGATTGGCCTTTTTCATTATTATATAAATAAAGATTGTTAAAAACATGCAACTCCTTTGTCCAACTCCTTACTCCAGGGTTGCCACAGTACGTCCAACGATTGCATGCCAGCCGGGGCCCTGCCTGGTCTCCCTGATCCCTTTCTGGTAATCTTACTCTGTCTCCGCATCAATTTCCGTAGTTCTCTATTTGTCCCACTTTCCATGTGGATCGCGCTCTTCATATCTAACCATCTATTTGCAACATTTCTGATTTCTCCCTTTCCAATCACTCCTCCCTCAATTGCTGTTTTTTCCTATTTTTCACTCTCTGTGCAAATTCCTTTTTTCCAGGCTTCAGGTTTGAAGGAAAACCACTTCTAGAAAAGAGTTTTGTCACAGAAGGTACGTTGAGATTAAATGATTTGTCGAGGATCACATACCTCTCTTAAGTGGTGGCCCTAAGATTTGGGCCCAGTCTCTATTTCAAGCCCTTGATCATATTTCGTGCCAGCTATAGTGCATATAAGTATTTTGTTACGGTTTGGGTTTCAAGAGATTGAATAATAATTCGACAGCAATGCCTTGAAAAGTAAACAAATTACATAAGAAACTAACCTAACATTATATAAATTGTTATAAAAAGAAGAACGTTATTTTACACATACTGCCTGGAAGATCAAAATACAAGCCTGAAAAAGTGGGCAAGCCTAAACAAATCTCATTTGGGTTTTAAAACTGTATTCACAGTGAAAGCAAATACTCCACAATTTAACGTCATTATTTCACACAGTATGAAGTGTTATGCCGCGCTGCGATTTTATTCTCACCCACCATTCACACCTCTTAACAGGCAATACTCTTTCCCGAGCCACTGTTGTGCCCGGGCCATCAACCCCTAATCTCTCTGACTGTAATGCCTTGTTGACACAAAGCAAAACCTCACGGGAAGTCACTGTGCTTTCCTGCGCTTTGAAGTATCACCTGAAAAAGAGTGAACTTCGAAGAAATATGGGATGGCTGGCCACTGTTTCCTGGTAACATTATTGAGTACTGGCAGTCTACTTAAGCTTGGAGAGGTCTTGGTCCTCAATACTGCCAAAGATTAGAAGTGAGTGGCACTCAGAGGCAGCCCATTAAAAGCACTGCTTCTCCCCCTCTATTCTAAAGTCCTTGAGTGAGTGGCCTTTATTCGTGTCACGTGCTGCCTTTGTGTCAACAACCTCTCTGCCTCCCCCCCTTCAATTTGGACTCCTCTGCCCACACACCACTGAAACAGCACCGACTCATGCGTCCAGCTTTCTCACCCGTGCCCATCACTTTAAATTCTCCTCTCTCCTCATCCTACTTGACCTCTCAGCGGCCTTTGGTAAGTCAAACTGCTCTCGCTCCTCCTAACCCTCTCTCCTCGGTATTCAAGACACTGCACTTGCTGGGATCTCCTCCTTCTCTCTCACTGATGTTTCTCCGTCGCATGGAACACAAATGCCCTAAGAGGCACCATTCTTCCTGCCAGAGTCTTTTGAGGGTCCATCCTGAGATCCCTCGAAACTTCTTCTCATGTTCAGCTCTCTGCTCCCTTGGATCTTTTTCCACTTCCTCAATTTTACTGACAACATATTCTCCCACATATGAAACTATCTTTCTAGCTGTGAATTTCCCCTTTATTCCATTTCTCTTTTTTCTTTTACTTTTCCTTTTCTTCTTTCGTGTTCTTTGTTTTCGTCACAGTAACAATTGAATGTCATTGCTAAAGAATTGTGTTACAATTTGAATGCAATAAATAAATAAATAAAAGAAACTATCTTTCAGCCATCCATCACTCGACCCAATCTACCTCGCTCTTCATAATGCTCCAACCTTCTTCTCGGCTCTATGCCCCATATCCTTTCACCCTGGACATCATGCAGCCCCACCCCACAATTACCCGGGACCTAAGGGTGCTTTGGCAGCCATTTTAAGGTTGGTCCCTTCGTCGCCTCTGCTGCCACTGCTGCTACCCTCAAGTTGCTCAACATCATAAATGTCTGACCCCCTTCTTACCGATAACTCAACAAAATCACTCCGCTCCTCTCTTAGACTCACTCATTTTGACTGTTGCTCTTGCCTCCTGTTATGCCCCCTTCTTTACTCCTCACACAATTCTTAACATTGCCGCCCTTACCCTTTATTAGAATAACAATGTGGTTTGCCATAAAGGGCAATTCAATTTGGATATCTTTTGATACCAGCTCAGAATAAGTATGAGGATTTAATGTTCAATTTATTACACAGCTTTTTGGATTCCTTTGTTTCTATTATATTAGTTACCCTTTATTGTCATGCCAGCTGCTCTTCCACCACGGCTCGCGGCCACTATGCTGGCCGGCTCATGAGCAACACCAACCCCTCCTCAAATTCCTTCACTTGTTTTCAAATCCATCCCTGGTCTAGCCCACTACACCTACCAATCCCCTCTCAGACAGTCCGCTCTAGTATCAGCCTCACCTATATGCCCACCACCCATTCTGTCACCCGCTGAAGCCCATTTTCATTTCAAGTCCCATACCTTCAATATCCGCTATTTTGACATCAAACATATTAATGCACCGCTAACCTAAAAGCACTGCTCCTATCCCAAAAGGCTACAGTTGCTGTTCTCATCCCATCCGTCAGCACTGCCTCCTGATTACCTCACTCTCCTCCTTGTTACAAAATGTATAATCGGTGATCAAGCTGCATGTTGTTTTATATATGTCTGTTGCAAATTTAACTGCATGTGTGAGCATCCTTCTGTGCTGCCCTGAGTCAATGTTACCTCTATGTTTACCGATCCATCCACCGATTAAACCACCTGTGCTTTTGTAAATCACCCTGAGCCGGGATTGCTCCACTCTCTATTTATTTTTCGATACAGAATTCCTCATCCAATGCTCTCTCCTTCTATGTATATGCGACATTTATGAAGTTCGGCTTTAGTTGAGAAGCAACAGAACATAGGGGTCGACCCCGGGGTGTTAGAAGTTAGGGTGCAAGTGTGAAAGGGGATCTGGGATGGATGGATGGATGGATGGAGTCTGGAAAGGCGGGAGTACCAGAAGGAGAGAATTGGGTGTGATCGGCGATTGGTGAGATGTTCTTTGAAGAGTCGGGTGTTCCGGTCCCTCTTGAAGTGTAGGATGGAGGGAACCTCTTGCAGTTCTTTGTTTAGAGTTTGGCGATGTGGTTACTTCTGGTGGTGTGAAGGCCTTCAGAGATGGTACATTTCTTGGCCAGGTAGAGTGGTGATTCTGCTCACTAAATACAATACAATACAATAAAGGTCACTGTACTCGGCTCCCCTTCAACCAGCAGACCCGGAATGAAAAACCTGCAGCCTTTTTTTATAAAACCCACTGGTCAGTGGGAATGGACACCTAGGGACTTTCAGCCTGCTTCCTCAAAATTGGCAGTGCCCAAATATTGTTTGGGCAAAGGTATTCACATGACTTAATCCCTTGGTGGCCTTGTAGCATGTCAGGCCTGTTATTGTCCAGGATTAAAGATGAGACACGAGGGAGCCTTATCCTTTGCTTTAAAGGCTGGGTTATTTATCAATGTTGGAGTGAGGCTAGATGTGAAGGAGCCAGGTGCGGCTCGGCTCGGCATGAGCCAAGTGACTGGGGGTCATTACAAGTTTGGAGGTAGCCTACTAGCGGCATGGCTACTCCTTTAACAGCTACCGGGTCCAGGTTCCTTGAATGAGGAATTACCGGGCCATTCCAACCTTGGAGGACCCGGTAATTCCTCATTCAAGGAACCCGGACCCGGTACATCCCCATTCCCATTCGAGCCCCCATAGGGCTCAATGGGAATGGGGAGTGTGCTAACAACGGCACCCTGGTCTGCTCGCGGGACCCGCTAAGGGCGCCTGGTTTCGGGTTCCTGCGAGCAGACTCATAGGGCCTCATTACGAGTTTGGAGGCAGCCATGCCCTTAATAAGGGCATGGCTGCCTCCAAACTTGGGTTGGGGTCCGGGTTTCTTGAATGAGGAATTACCAGCCCATTCCAATCTTGGAGGACCCGGTAATTCATCATTCAATGTACCCATCCCCATTCCCATTTGAGCCCCCATAGGGCTCAATGGGAATGAGTAGGGAGCTAACAACGGGCCCGTTAATAATGGGCCCGTTGTTAGCTCTCTGGTCCCCTCGCTTGACCCGTAAAGGACGCCTGGTCTGACCAGACGTCCAGAGCGGGTCCCGCAAGGGGACCTCGTAATAGGGCGGAATGGGTTTAACGGCGCCGGCACCTTTACCAGCGCCGTTAACCCCTTAACGCCTCACTCGTAATGACCCCCACTGACTTGAGATCGACTTGCATTTCAAGTCACTGGCCCCTAGAACACAGGCTGAGTCCCGCCTGCTTGTCCCGCCTGCTTGTCTCACAATAAGTAAACAGTGGAAACTTAAAGCTGCCTGCTGGGTGGCATCTGTCTGCCCTCCTATTTCATCAACAGCCATAACTCATTCCACATCTCCCTCGCCCTGCCACCCCCTTTATAAACAGAGCTGAGATGTAATCATCGCCCTGCCAGCATTTCACACGCCCCATGGTTGTCGGCACAGGAGTGCCTCTTAATGAGAAGCAGTTTGGATGCACAGCACAGCACTCACGCATGCACAAGGAGACAAATCAGGAGGCGGGCCATTGGGACTGCCAAATGTGAGTTGTGGATAATTGGAACTCATTGGCCACGGTTGTACCAGTTTCCTCTGCACTTGTGCTAAAAACAGCTGCTTAGAAAGAAGGTTTAACTGCATTTACAGACACTTGTTTTCGTGCAACTTGCTCTCTGCACACAATACTATCACTGCAGGTGCATATGGAAAGTGTAGTAAATCTGTCAGAGCAGCCTGCTTATTGTGAGACTAAAAGAAATGACATGAAATGACAAGTCACCCCTCCCCTTCACAATGTGTACTCTCAAGATGGATGGAAAGTACCTACAGAAACCCCCTTTTCTCCTTGCCTTCACATTTTCCCACAGCACTAAGTGACAAGCATACCTACATTGGTGTGAACAACAGGGCAATTAACAGGAATGTCATGGGGCTTTGATGATGGGGCTGGGAATGCAAGTTGTCAGTATTGGTTTTGTTTTGTGGGGCTGAGTAGGCAGGATGCCAGCGATGCATTGCATTTTGGGGGAGGGGCAGAATACAAGGTATGAGATTTGCGTTATGGAGACTGGGGAGGCATGACATCAGCAGTGGCATAGCACAACATTTGGCGGCCCCCCTGTGAGCCATGATGAATGCCCGCCCACCTGCAAAGTGCTTAAAAAAAGCACGAGGCACGCCACACTCTGGGCCGGCCCAGACCACTGCCTGTTTGCAATGTTCATGAGGATTATGCCGCTGCAAGGGCACGCACTACTCCAGGGGAAAGATGTAAGTATGTTTTTTAATCAAAGCTTAAATGTTTCACCTAGCATAAAACGAAGGCGACGGTGCCTGGCCCCCAAATATGCCAATTAAAAGTTGGGTCCTGGGAGTCCCTCTGCCAGACATTAGTCCTAGTTACGAGAGACTTACCCAGAGTCTTTCGCTTACTATCTTTCACAGAGAAGAAATATCCAAAACATATCAGTCTTTGTCCTGCCCTGGGGCTGTCCAGCACTGAAATGCTAGGCAATTCCCCTCTGAACAAGAGTACCAACAGCAACCCCAGACACGTGTTTCAGCCTTGTTGGGCATCATTGGTGAGGTGGAGCTGTGCCTCTCTAAGAATAGTGAGCAAGGGGTCCACGTCTGGATTCCCCTAGTAACTTAGGGTGAGACCCAAAGTTACTTAAGTATGCAAATTAACAAGGGGGTCCTGGGAGTCCCTCTGCCAGACATTAGTCCTGGTTACGAGAGACTTACCCAGAGTCCTTCGCTCACTATCTTTCACAGAGAAGAAATATCCCAAACATAGCAGTCTTTGTCCTGCCCTGGGGCAGTCCAGCACAGAAATGCTATGGCAATTCTCCTCTGAACAAGAGTACCAACAGCAACCCCAGACACGTGTTTCGGTCTGGTTGGACCTCATCAGTAGGGTGGAGCTGTACCTCTCTAAGAATAGTGAGCAAGGGGTCCACGTCTGGATTCCCCTAGTAACTTAGGGTGAGACCCAAAGTTACTTAAATATGCAAATTAACAAGGGGGGTCCTGGGAGCTAAAGGCTCCGGGTAAGTCTCTCGTAACCAGGACTAATGTCTGGCAGAGGGACTCCCAGGACCCCCCTTGTTAATCCCGAAATATACCAGCCAGCAGTGGTGGCTGGTGAGTTGTTTTATTGGAGGGTGATAATATTTGCCACAAATATGCAATTGCGATCGAGAGTAGTGAGGGAGCCCGAACCAACCATAACAGGCTCTGGGGCTCAAGGGGATTCTACCCCCTAACCCCGGGGAAATGTTTTGAAAAACTTGTCAAAATGGTGCAGTATACAGCACACTGTGAGAAAATGTGCAGTCGGTTTTGCAGAGTAACTCATGAAAAAATCCAATAGATGCAAGTCACCAAAACACCCATAGTATTTTCATGCCTTTCTCTGCATTACATGCCAGTATAAAAACATTTTCATGCTGGCTGTGCCCATACATTTCCATACTGACTTTTCCAATATATGCCAGTATTCCCAAATAAGAACATACTCATGTTCGCTTTGCACATAATGCCAATAACTATACTATAAAGAAATGTCAAAGCTGTCTCTGCCAACATATTCCAATATTCCTATGTAGGAACATGCTCCTGTTGGATTGGCCATTAAAAGTGCCATGCCACAGTATTAAAATATGTCCAGACAGGTTCCAATATAGGCCAGACTAGACATGTAAGAATGCTTTTCACGCTTGCTTTATCATGGATGGTCAGTACAAAAGTCATGCCACAGTAAGAAATAGCTAGGTTGACTGCACCAAAAAGGGCAACCTAGTAATGTAGTATCACTTATCATGCTTGCTTTACCAAAGATGAACAGTAATAAATGTCATTTCACAGTAAGAAATGGATGGACTGGATCACCAGAATGACATTCTAGCCATGGAATAACATGTATCATGCTTGCTTTATTATAGATGCCATGAAAAAAAAATGTCATGACTGTATTCTCCACACATGCACCCATCCACCCAGAACATTCACACTTACACACACACACACAATCACATTCATACCCATTCACCCACCAGTCACTCACCCATAGGCATTCTTTCACATTCACTCACACTGCATTCTCCACACATGCCCCCACCCACCAGAACATTCTCTCTCTCTCTCGCTCTCACAGTTTTATTACACAGCACACTCCAGCCAGGTACTCCTTCCCCAACAATGAATGTGGCATACAATAAAGCATGTTTTATTTTTAATAAACCATGGGTTCTTTTATTTGAGTAGGCCTCCAACCCGTCTCACACCGAACCTCCACAAACACAATGGACCAGGAATCAGGCCGGTGTGTCTCAAGAAGATATTTATTATTTAATGGAAAAGGAAAATCAAACAATTTTACAGCCACTACTGTTGTGGTGCACAATTGCCCTAATCTCTACAAAACAATTCAGTGGAGATTTACTTTTACACTTCTCCCAATCTTTAATGGCAACACAAAAAAAACTATTTTTAGAAAGAGATAACCCCAATGATTTAGCACTCCCCCCTGCAACACTCACCCCCAAACATTAGCTAACTTGATTCCTTGGAATGGAAGGCAGTGGCAAGGAGTAGGGATTGAGAGAGAAAATCGAATTTTGAGTAAAGCCCACCACTCCAGGATGGGAGGCCTGCTAAGAAAGTGAAAACCCATTTTTGGAGCAAAACGGCAGAATTGGATATTGATTATTACTGCCACAGCTACTCACAACTGGTATGGGACAGAATAAAAGGAAATTCGTGTTGCTACACTTGAGGGGATAGGGGAGATTCACGACTACTAATGAGCAAACCAGGGCAACGTGGAAATAAAGTAGGAAAATCGATATTTGGAGAGAAAGCAAATGCAAAATGAAAAATGCAAACGACAAAAGGAAATTCGTTTTACACAGGATTTACAATGACAGGCAGTTCAGGGAAGGGGTATAGCTCAGAATAGGAAAATTGTTTTTCATTGACATGGACTGAGACACATAACAGACAGACTGGTAGGCAAAAGGGATTGCTCTCAATGGGATTACGGTTTGGGGTTTTAATAGAACAGATGCAACTAGGAATCTGTGGGGTAATGCACACAATGCACAGGCCAATTCGGTTTTCTGTTACAAGGAGATTAATTCTTTTGAGGCAACACTTTAATGGCTATGATTATTAAAGAAAGACACTAGGGACAATGGGATTAATTTCAAATTTTAACCAACTTGTACCATGAATTTCAATGGGGGAATTAATTGATTTACTTAAGAATATGCTAAGGATTTACACAGACACTGAGAGGTTTACCAGAGGGAATATGAGAATATACACAGGCTAAACACATATTCTTCTATGGGAAGGTGACTGAATTACACTAGCAATGTGAGGTTTTCAATTGGGTTTTCAATTAGGTTTTTCAATGGGGTTGTTTTGTATGGGTTGTTAATGGGTGCTATGCAACAAAAAAGAAGGGCTTATGTAATGTGGGGCTGGGGCTATTTGCTACTTACAAAGGAAGCCTTGGTTTGGGATCCTGGAAAGTCTGCTGGATCTCAGGGCCCTCTGGACTCCTAGGCAAGGGGTCTGGTCACTGCACTCTCCTTGATTTGGGATTCTGGAAAGTCTGCTGGATCTCAGGGCCCTCTGGACAGCTAGGCAAGGGGTCTGGTCACCACACTCTCCTTGGTTTGTAATTCTGGACAGCAAGCTGGATCTGAGAACACTCTGTACAGCTAGGCAAGGGGTCTGGTCACTACACTCTCCTTGGTATGGTTCAGCTGCCTCCTCTCCACCCTCCTTCTCCTACCTCCCCAAATGTATGTGTGTGTCCCTGAATTGGTACAGTCCCCCTTATATAGCCCAAATGACATCACTCACTTTACAATCTAGGGGGAGTACTCTATGATTACCCCTACTCCTTGCATGGGACAGTTTACCATTCCTCTCTCTGCCCCCTGGCATGATTGGTCCAAAGTAAGAGAGCACCATCCTTCTATTGACATTTTATTACTTTATTATTCTTTGTTCTCTTGGCCATTCTTTGACAAAAACCCAGTTATGTCTCATAACTTCATATTTCTACTAGCCCCTAATATGTGCATTAGATATGCAGTTTGATGGGGTCATAGGGAATTAGCTAAGCCCATCAGCAACTCTGTACGAGGTAGCATGGCCCTTTGGCACATTTTTGCCATTTTCATAAAATGTATAATAGTTATGACTTTGCAAATGATCACACATATTCCTCAACTCACCTTCCATCTTTCCATCAAATATTATACTTGTCACATCTTCCGAGCAGCCAGAAACTAGTTTTAACTGCCCATTTCAGTCCCCAAAGTCCTAGGAAAATGCACTATAGCTTTTAAAAATGGCCTGGAAATTACATAAAAACATAGCATAAATGAAATTATTTCTCATTCTAACTGTTACAAAAATGCCAACAAATTGAATCAGTGCTTTAATGTCAATTTGGAAGATCTGTCCCCCTCTGTGGGAGGAGCGCTTTATCCCCCACAACCGGTGACCGGAGATTTTGATTACCCCCTTTGAAGTTGCCAGTTTGTCCTTGGTAGTGGATGTAGGAGGAACTCACACCTCCCAGTTTTTAGCCACACTTGCTTTTCTTGAAGTCCATGAGCCCCTGCCTTCAAGTCTGGCAGAGCAGGCAATTATAACGCCCTCAGTACATCACATGTCCTTGCAGGCTGATTCACTTGTAAGTGCGACATTCAGTGGAGAGCAGGGCTTTCAATTAAGATGTTTTCTGCCTGAGCCCAAAAACATTTTTTATCCGGAATTGTGAGCCTCTTCCAAGGTGATTGTAATCTTGTGGGTGGAAACATAAGGTATATTTCTTAGTCAGCCCCCTCCCCACAGCATTTTTCACTGACATTTCTGTGCGAGCAAAGCTATCCTTTCACATTGGCTTTTTAAAGAATTTTTTTATTTATTTACATATGTGCAAGCCATTTCTGTGTCTGATGTTTGAACTCCTGTCTTGTATGTCACGGGATTCTTTAATTTGTCCTTTTTGAGTGAGGTGGCATTTGTTGTAGGTCCATTGACAATGAGGGGTAGGCTCCCTTCCACAGGGTTCTTTGATTTAACACTGAATAAAAGAAAAAGCCAAGCCGTTTTTCATTTGCAAGCTTTTAAAGGGCAGATGTTCAAGTGAAATGAAAAGCAAAAGCTGTGTCTGGTTATACGATTGCAATTCTTGCCCCTCATGTGAATGAAAAGTACAATAAGGCCGTTTTTGATGCAGTGCATAACTTCATGTCATTCAAGTGAAACAAAAGCAATGCAGGGTCGTTTTTGGATTGCAGGGTTCAACTGCTTGCCACTCATGTGATAGGGAAAGTAAAGCACAGCTGTTTTTGGTTCAGAGTTTCAATGCGGTTTTTCAGATGGAGGCTATTTCTGTTTAGGGTCTTAAATGCACTCCACACAATCTTTCACATTCATTCAAACTGCATTCTCCACAGAGGAGGATAGCTCAGCCGCAACGTGCTTGCCTTGGAAGCAAGCCGACACAGAGCAACACAGGTTCGATCCCCGGGTCCGCGCTAAATAACATATCATATCATATCATAGATGCACCCACCCAGAACATTCTCTCACACACACACACATGCATAATCACATTCATACTCATTCAACCACCAATCACTGGTCCATAACATATACAGACATATACAGACATCAGCTACACACCTCACACACGCACAATACAAATATTACACTTTAAACATAAACACATTGAAAACAAGCAAAAACAAGTTATTTTACCTGTTTCCCGCTGAAGATTTCAGGCCTGGCTCTTCTGTGCTGCATGCAGACAGGAACAAGGGAGCTGGGAGAGCTTCCACGTTCCTGTATGATGTGGCACGAGGAAGCGGAGGGAGAGTCCCTCCATCGCCATGAGCTGTGTTCAGACCAGGCCCAGCTTTCACTCTAATGGGTGAGGGCTTGGCACCCTCCCCTAGACCTGATGTGGGGGTGCTCCCTGCAACGTGTTTGCTGCAGAGTCTCCCGCTACACTTTTGGGCATCAGGTATATATCGATTGTGTAGGGGTTAAATCAGCAGCACTATGTCCGGTATGTCGGGTTCAGTTGTACATTGTGTGGGGGTGGTGGATGTCCAGCATGGATTGTGTTTTGTAGGTGACTGTAGCGTGGCAGGATGCCAGATATGAGTTGTGTTTTTTGGTTGTTTGAGGGTGTGGGGGCGGTATGCCAGTTATGGGTGTTTTGTTGTAAGGGTTGAGGAGCGGATGTAGGATGCATTGTTTTGGGGTGAAGTAGGATGCCCTGTTTGGGTTCGTGTTGTGGGGATTTAGGTACCAGGTATAGTTCTTGTGTTATGGGGGTTGTGGAGGAAGGATGCTAGCTTTGAGTGTTTTGATGTGGGGTGGGTGAGGAGAGTCAGGATGCCATGTTTGGGTTTCTGTTGTGGTGAATAAGGCACCAGTTATGGTTATTGTGGTATGGGGATTGTGGAGGAAGGATGCCAGGTATGGGTTGTGTTTTTTGGCATGCCACAGGGGTGGGAAGGCAAAATGTCAGATATGGGTTGTTTTTGTTGGGTGGCATGATACCAGGTATGGGTTATGTTTTGTGGCAGGCTATGGGAGTCGGGAGGCAGGATGCCAGGTGAAGGTTGTGTTTTGTGAGGGGTGGCAGGAGGCCAGGTATGGGTTGTGCAAGATTCCAAGTATGGCTTGTGTTCTGTGGGCGACTGTGGGGTGGGGAGACAGGATGCCAGGTTTGGGTTGGATTTTGGCGTTTGGGTATGGGGTTTGGGGAGTGCAGGCAGGGTGGCACGTTTTATTTTCTAGTGTGGGGAATTAGGCACCAGGTATGGGTTTTCTGTTTGTAGGTTGGTGGCGAAAGAATGCCAATTATGGTCTGGGTTTTATTGGAGGCTGTGGGCGTGGGGAGGCATGATGCAAGGTATGTTATGTGGAGTTTGGGCAGTCAGAGGTTTAGCATTAGGGTATGTGTTGCGGGGGTGGGGGAGTGGGACACAGGTGTGGTTTTTGTATTGTGAGGGGGCAGGACATCAGGTGTGGGTTGTGTGTTGGGATGTGGGGGAGGCATGATGCCAGATATGGATTTTGTGTTGTGGGCTTTGGGGAGTCAGAAGACCAGGAATGGTTTATGTGTTGTGGGTGTGGGGATGTGGGATGTCAGGTATAGCTTAGCGCTCTAGGATTCAGGGAGGCAGAAGAACAGAAATTGGTAATGGGGCGTGGGGGAGAGGAAGCGGGACACATGTATGAGCTTTGTGTTGTGGGAAGGCAGGACATCACATGTGGGTCCTGTATTGCGGGTGTCGGGGGGCATGAAGCTATGTATGGATTTTGTGTTGTGCAGGTGGCGAGGACACCGGGGGCCAGATTACAGAAATGTTGCACTGGTGCACCATATTAGCACTAGGGCAAAATAGTGCAACAAAAAAACCTTTAGACCATATTAGAAAACATTTGCACTGTGACAAGTGCCATCTTTCATGACATAAGCATTGGGGCAAAAATGTCCCTAGTGCAAAAAACATGCACATTTTTTAAACGACTAAGCTTTTCCTAGTGTTAATCATATTCCATAATAGGACTAGTACAAACTAAAATGGTGCACATTTTCACTTGCACAGGTGCAAAGTTTCTGTAATCTGGCCCCAGGTATTTTTGTTTCCCAACTCGGCGTATGTCTGGCACTTACAGCCAAGTCAGAACCCCTGAACCGGCTCTGGCTCAGCTTTAATCCTGGATTATCTGCACCCCTAACATCAGCCTCCGAGTGGGCGTGGCAGCAAGGAATTCCGGCTTATGCTGAATGGCCGCTTATTGGGCACCTTGTATAGAAGGCGAGGCGGGTATAATCATCAGGATAACAGCAGCCTTGTGGGTTCAGTAAGGGAATGGCAGGGTCGTCTTTACAGTGCTTAGTTTGTAAAAGAATAAGTGCCAGGGCCCAAATATTTTGCAGCACCTCTTTGACACATTTGGGCATTTGGGAGGGCATCTCCATGCCACTCTTGCTACCCCCCACCGCTTCTGTCAATAGTGTAAACATATTTCGGTTAGAGCTGCAACTCCCATCGGCTCTTTCGGGTTAATGGATGCACTGATTATGGCAGATAGGCTATTTACAAATACCAATCAGCAAACATAAAATAACATAACATACTAGTTGTATCTTGAAATGAAACACACGTTTAATTGCTTCCTTAACCACATGATCATTGTTAACACTTTGCTCTGATTCTATAGGTGGCAAGTGGAACTTTTTGACTGTCTAGCCCTAGACGTGTTGCCGCCTTTGGTAGATTGATGGACAAATGCAGGCCAAATCATTACTCAACAAACCTTCCTGTGAAACAATGCAGCAAGATCTCCTTGTTGGCACAGGACAGGCGCTCCTCTTTGCCAGTGGCCTTTGTCCTGGCATTGCCCCAGTTCTGATGCTGCTGGATGCCCTCTTGTCAACACACCCTTCTGTGGCACTGCTTCTAGTTATTACAGTAAATCACCAGCTGCACCATGTGTCGCAGGCTGACTGGAGCAGTGTGCGTGCATGCCCAGCATTGCCAACTTCCAACTCATTGTTATTCCGGGAAATGGATAACTGGCACTGCCACAGCAATGTGGGTGATCAGATCTATGCACTAGAATGAGCTAGCCCAGGTGAAGACACATGCCCTGTTCACACTGTTGCTTGTTGTGTGACTTCTACTGACTAACAGTTAAAATAACAAAGTTACCAAAACACCACATCATAATTTATTTTTATTTATGAATTTTTTTACATGTATAAAGCGCACAAAGAAGCCCAAGGGCATCATGGCGCTGTTACACCAAGCTTACTTAGTCACATGAAACAGGGGGAGGAAACAGGGGAGAAAACAGAGAGCAGCCTGGCTGTGGTTCGTGGTTATTGTCAACCTGGTAGCAGACAGGTAAATGTTAATGAAGGTGGTGTACACACAGAGGGGAGACGTAAACGGGGAGCCGGTGGATCGAAGACCCTAGGATCCGAGACTGGGACTGATGAATGAACTAGGGAGGGAAAGGGTTAGTTGAAGAGCATGGTTTTGAGGGTTTTCCAAAAGGACATGTCTGAAGTCTCTGATCTGAGGGTGCTTGGAAGGGCATTCCATTGTTTAGTAGCAATGTGAGGGAAGCTGGCGCCGCCTGCTTTGGCCCTTTTTATTGTGGGGATGTACTACTGGTTAGAGTGATGAGATATATTGGGTCTGGAAGAGGTGGCCCTGACAATTGTTTCTGAAAGGTAGGGCAGGGGGAGCTGTGAGCACCAGGCACTTGTGGGTTATGGCCAGCGTCTTGAATATGATGCTGTCTTTGACGGGGAGCCAGTGGGCAGCGCGCCTGTCATGCAAGATCTGTTCTCTCTTAGGGATGTTTAATGCGGCTCTGAGCGCATTCTTTTGAATGACTTGAAACTGAGTCTGAGATAATAAGTGCCAGAGCTCACAAATAAGTGCCAGGGCTGAGCCCCGGCAAATACCCCCACAAATGAAGCACTGCCGGTCTTCACCAGCCTACAGAGGCAGAATGCATGTACGCCAGGAAGAGGTAGGGATTAACCCCTCTAGTTAATGTAACAAACAGACTACAGGTTCCACTGACAACGTAAATGGCCCCTTGCCACACCCAATGAATGGAAATGTCAACTAATAGCAGATCGAGTTTCTTATATTAAAATGCATATAGATCGTATTTTGTAATGTTTATATTTCTTTTCAATGGAAATACACGCACATATTTTAGTTTCCTTGGCAGCGCTGTTGTCAACATCCTGTGCCCATGGCTACAGATGTGCACCCTCCTCTGACCATTAAACATTATTGGCTTGCTAAAATTAACTTTAAAGTTTTTATTTGGGGATTTTTAACCTACATCATGAATACGGGACACTTAGGACTGGATAGGTCAAAAAAGGCGGGAACGGGAGGGAGTACAAGGTAGGGGTGTACTAAAAAACTGAAAGCGTACTTATCAGTTATGTTGGGTGCTAGATTTCCAGAGAGTGCAAGGCAGGATAATGATTCATTTGGGCGTGGTGTGCATGATAAGATTGGTCCTTGCAGCCAAGGTGGGCCCTTCCGCCCAACTTAGGAGATGATCTGCTTGACGGGGGACGAGGCAAAGCCTGGTGTCACCCATGGAAAGCTTTGCTGAAAATCAGTGTTGTTCGAGACTTTCTAAACTTGAGGTGGTTGGATTCTAATTTAACCCTGTGTCTTGAGGTCCATAAGTTCAGCCGTGAGGTCCTTGGTTGAGATGCTTCTCCATACAAACTTTCTTAGATGTGCTGTGGGCTGGACCATCTTGTTTAAGATGGAAGAGCACAGTAATATCAGGGAGCTATCGCAGCCGAATCTGTTGGGTAGCGGGGGCCAGATTTCCAGGCTGCTCTATGTGGGGCTCACCTTTTTCTTTTAATTCAGTTCGCTGTTTGATGAGGGGGTAATGAAGGGTCAACCGTGCCTTTGTTCATTGTAAGCCAATCATCAGGGGGGGAATTCTGTTCAAGATCAGATGGATCTTTTTTTAATCTTTTTTTTAAGCCAAGTCTATATACATACTGGCCCAGTAATCCCTTTTTTGATTGTACGAGTGCTTGGGAGGTCATGAACTTGTGTCTCAGATCCATGAAAGGTAGGACCCATCTGTGAGTGTGTTGCTGAAGGTGACTTTTGCTGGAGATTGCGGGGATCTGCGGGGTGAAGGCATTTCATAGGCAAATATTATTTCTAAATGTCTCCTTGGCAGACCAGTAGGCAGTAGGGCCGAGGGCAGTGGTCACACTGACGACAACTTGATGATATTGCGCAGAGGAGGCTCTCGGTCTTGAACCTGTTGAGGCTGGTGAAGCTTTCTGATGTGGGTAGCCTTCAAGCAGGCCATTTACCTTGCGCATGTGGGAAATAAATCACCAATAATCACATTGTCCTTGAAGCGAAATCCATTCCACATTAGATGTTCAGTCTGTTCAAGGGTCTGCACTCACAGAAGACAGCACAATTACGGATTCAGTCATCTGTGCGAACACGTTGTGTGCTTTTTAAATCTCTACTGAAGGTCCTGGGCTTCCTACAACACAGCAGCGATCTCCCTAGAGCAGGGAAAGTTCCCAAAAGACTGTCTGTTTTAGGTGTAGCATTAGGGTGACCAATTTTTCTAAATAAAAGACCTGGCAGGTCACCGGCATAAAGGTAGGACTATAATTTGACAGTGCAGACTGACACAAAAGTAGGACTACACTTTGTTTGTGGCTATAAACTCAAAAGAGGACTAAAATGCCCACACATGATAGAAGAAGGACTCTACTGACAGCACATAACATTACCATATGAGTTCACATTTTATATACTGTACGTAATAGGGCTACAAACAAAAAGCAGTCACTGCAGAAGTGCACACTTACTGCTTGAACTAGAGCACGCTGCTTCTACTACTGGCTTATTCTGTGCACTGCAGTGGCGGGATATCCTGGAATGTTCAGCTTGGATGGCTTTGGCCGGGTTCCTGTTTGATGAGGCTGAGCTGCAGTGCTGGTGAGGAAGACAGGCTAAGGGGACTGTCTTTGTACCGCGAGAGAGCGATCGGGCCATGTCAGCAGGCCTGTTCGGTAGCGGAGCACACAATCTCAGCACTGGTGCAGTTCCAGTACAGCTAATCATTGCTGGAGCATGTAGGCCAGGAGAAGCCCAGCAGGTTTTCAAGATAATGATGCCGGTCAGGGAACAGGTCCAAGAATCCTTCATAGCGCGGGCCGCAGAGCAGAACGCATGGTCCTGCTGAAGTCATGCAGGAGTTTAAGACACTGCAAGATTAGCGCGAGACATAGCGCACCAGCATTTTAAAAGCAGCGTACCTTCTCGGAACACCGACAGCGCTGCCTCGCTTGCTCTGTGACCTTGGGACCACCCCACTCATTGGTACTGGTATTGAATTTGTAAAGCGCACTAATCGCTCCGAAGGAGGCATCAAGGCGCAAACACATCCACCGACAACACCCACTATCAGACCTCACGCAGACCCCTTCCTAGGGAACAACACGAACTTCAGTTAAAATTCCATGTGACTCAAAGTTGGGCCTCCCCTGAGAACCAGGAAGGGAAAGGCAGAAGGAAGTGTGAGCAGGTGCACCACCTCCAACTCCAGTGCGCATAGGCACAGTGAGTTTCATTATGCATAAACTGGGACACGATTTTTTAGTGTAAAAAACCCTTGTGCTACTGGGGCCCCTGCTGGGTAAGAGCCCGGTGCCTGAGGGTACATTGCTGAAATGGTGCTGGAAAAACCAGGAAATCTGGTGATCCCGAGGCGCATTTTCGAGCATGCCAGGCAACGTTTACTTTTAATTGTGAGCACCACTTGCCAGGCTCACATCACAAGCGGCACTCACAATTACAATTAAACCCTGCCCGACATGCTTGCATGTCGGGCAGGGTTCAATTTACTGTGAACTCAGCTTATCATGCACGCACGGTAAGCAGTGTTCAAAATTACAAGCAAGCATGTCGGGCAGAGTTTAATTGTATTTGTAAATGCTGCCTGGCATGCAAGCATGTTAGGGAGTTTTTACAATGGATCCATATGGGCTCTGCCTGCTTTATGCTGGTGAATAAAGCAAGCAGACCCAATTGAGATCTCTGCCATTTGCACATGCATGGAAATCCATGGCGGCACAAATGCTGGAGCATTTATATTGCGGAGAGGAAGGAGGCGCCGGAAACACAAATTAAGCTCCGCTCTCCTCTCCATCATACAAATGATTGAACATGAGCAGTGAATGTAAGGCTTTCAAGCGTTCAAGCCTTACGCCTTCCATTGACTTTACCGCTCATACGAACATGAGCCCCTCCATTTAGCACCAAAGGTTTCACAGTTTACTCTTAGAAAGTGATGGGTGACAACCCCTGTAAGAAAGCTTGACAGGTTCATGTGCCTGATGCAGAGATCTGCATTTTAACAAGCCTGCTGCAAAGCTTTCTGATGAGCTGCAAGTGATGGGTGACAATCCCTGTAAAATGGCCTAACAGGTTTATGTGACTGATGCAGAGATCTGGCATGTTAACAAGCCTGCTGGAAAGATTTGTGATTAGCTGCAAGTGATGGGTGCCAACTCGTGAAAGGTAGCTTGACAGTTCATGTGCCTGCTGCAGAGATCTGTCATGTTAACAAGCCTGCTGCAGAAATGTCTGATTAGCTGCAAGTGATTGGTGACACTCCCTGTAAAATAGCTTGACAGGTTAATGTGGCTGTTGCAGCTATATGTGACCTGCAAGTTATATAGTACTATACCAAATTACACCCCCTCACACTCTTCCTGCGAATCCCCCTCCCCTGCTGTAATTTCTTCCCTCTGCCTGTTTCCATTAGTGGTCTGTCATATCTGCTATTTAAAGTTACACGCTATAAAAGACCAAACATAAAATAGATAGCTATGTTGACTGCTGTGACATAGTACAGTGAGCTAAACATAACCCGCAGATTGTAGGTTTAAATCCCAGTAAGTCCAGGTCAACCTTTTATTGTTCAGTGGTGGAGACCGTGAGAACCTCTGATTTGGGCAGCAGGTTTAAATGGATACAGAACTATGAAGCACAACTGAACCATAGCATGAGTTTATTCTGCTACCTAAAAGAAAGAGCTCCCCACTAACTCTCTCCAAAAGAAACTACAGCAAAGCAATGTCCTCTAATACTCCCCTCCTCCCTAACACAGCAAGGATAGTACACCAACTCTCAAGTGTCCCTTTGCCATCCAGTCCTGGAGTATTACCCTTTGCATTCTGGGACTTGTCGTTTATTGTAAAAATGTTATTTCCCACTTGAAATTTAGGAAACCTCCAAGTCACAGAATTGCAAGCAAAAACAGACTGGCTGGCCTTCTCACAGGTGGCCACGGCAAAGGAGAGGGCTGTGCACAGTGTTCCCCTCCATTCTGAAGTTCAGATAACTATTTAAAGAAATACAACTTCTGTCAGAACAAACAGGAAGGCATTTTTTTTAACAGTGCATGTGTTTTTGCCAGCACCTCTTTAGCTCGCAATTAGTGGCTGCTGACTCTTCAAATACCTCCCTTTGTCTACGGTGCTGGAGCCGCAGGGGTCATGACCCAGGCTGACAAGTGTTGCTGTGGGCTGCCCCTTTAAGGCAGCCCTAGTGAGACTGAACGTCACACAGGAAGTGACGTTCTGATGCAAGGGAGGAATGGGAGGAGTTTAGTTTAGTTACGGAGTTTGAATAAAGAAGACGTCCTTTGAACCCGCTGGCTCCTGCGTATTTATTTGTAGCGGCCTCCACTGCTAACAACTGGTGACGAGGGTCATACACGCCATCGGTCCTCCTTACGACGCGTCAGTGATCCCACCACGCGACCACCGCACACGACAGAGTGATCCCACTGTCCTGCGGTCCTCCTTGCGCGTCGGTGATCCCACCACGCGGCTGCTTCCAGAACGCAGCAATCCCGCTGCCCAGCAGTCCTCCCTCCACAGCCTCCTCATCCAGCCTCCAGTAACTGCCCGCGGCTCTACCTGCGACCGCCCACCAAATGCCGTGTGATCCTGCCGTGGCCCCCAACACCTGCAAGTGGCCGGCAAAAAACAAAAAAAAAGTGCGCGAAGGACACACGGGAAGCACGGTCCTGCCAAGCACCCAACCCAAGGACACATAAAATAAACCTGCCGCTCTAAGGAAACCATCCGGGCAGATTACAAAATATGATCACACACTGATCATGATACACATCTAAAATAGAGAAATCTCTGGGAATAGACAATTTTTGTAAATTGTGTGTACAAAAAGCATGAAGTCTATCACAGAGAGCATTTTTTGTGCATTTATTGAAAGTTTTGATATAACTATCTGTATTTCATTCCTGTTTGCCCCTTTTTGTAATGTCTCTGACATTTTACTGTTCAATATGATATTCTCTTTGATTTTGCTTTTTATGTTTAGAGAAATGTATGGTGTTTGAACAATTGAGTTTCAAGCTTGGTCCAATTAATTTTATCTGTTTTTTGAATTTTCATATTTCTTTCACCAATAAATGGTTAACTCTTTTTCCAGCTGTTTTTGTTGGTATTTTCCTACTATAAGTGTGACTCTTTATATGAGCACAGAAACATGTTTTTTTTGGTAAAAAATAAGTAAAAATAAGACAATAATCCTTTTGTCTAACTACCGTGTGGATCTCTTTCCTATGTTTGTTTCATAATTTTGCCCTGAATCCACACTTAACACTCCAGGGGCTACCCTACTCTTTTGTAAAACAGCTCTAAGGAAACCATCCGCCCGGAGAGCAACCAGGACAGGCCCCTGCATCAGCACGGCGCTCAACACACCACAGGCTCCATAGCCAAGAACCAATGCCCTACAGGTGGGTCATTCCTCCTATACAACGCCACCAAGTAAGGGTAGAGACTAGTGCCTGTTCAGAGCTTCACCTACACAAGGAATCCAAGCAGTATACTCACCCAAGGACGCCGGGTACTCACCTAAGACCATCATGAGCACATCAGCCGACCAAGCAGGCCAAAGCACACCACCCGTTGCATCAGCCACGAGGTCAACTGCGACAGCATGGAGCATGCCCTCCCCCATCTTTCTCCATGACTCCCCAGGCTGATAAAGGGGCAAGATGGCTTGAGGATTTCAACAATTTTATAGATGCAGCAGGCGGAGAAACCTCCCCACGCCTGCGCAGCATGTTCATTAACACTGCAGGCACAGAAATAAAAACGCTAATCAAAACCATTCCCCCATCAGAACTCACTGACTTTGCAAGCTTAATAACAGCCTTAAACAAACGGCTTGTCATCGCCGCCAGCAGGGATTACGAAAGATACATATTTAATCAGGAGGTCCCTTCAGGGCGCCTCAGAAATCGATTAGTGGAATGCAGGTGTAGAAGTGCACCACAAAAAGTAGTGCAAATGTGTCCCGGCGGGGGGACCGGGTAGGCAGGAAGAGACACAATGCACACCATTCCTTTCAAGAGTTGCCGTCATGCTGGTTGACAGCCAGTTAATTTGAAACAGATTTTCATTTAGCTGTAACTGCTATCAGATGGTAACGTGGAGAATTGTGATTTAACTTCACAAAGAACAGATCCGGAATGGTGAAAATGGTTGCAAAAAGTAGTGGAACTGTTAACAGTAAAAAATATATGCAGTGGAACGCCGCCCCGACCGTTCCCGCTCACTTCGACCACTGATTAGAATGTTAATATGCCAGAAGTACAAAATAGTCAGCTAACTGAGCAAAAAAAAGTTGTCTGGGATGTTTAAAAAAGAAACATTGTATCTTTGCATCTGCAGCGAGGACCTCAGCCATATATAGGCAGACATCCCCCAATCCTCCAGAATTGCTAAAAGGGTCATTGACGCTACATAGGCCACTCAGCATGGTTGCTCAGTGGGTTAATGCCTTGTCCTACTCCGCACAATCTGTATCCTTCAGTCACAAGCTCTATTCCCATTGAGCACTTTCCTGAAATGAAGCAGAAAGAACAACTGTGCTAGTTATTTGGGTAATAGATAATGACCTCCCAAACTGAGAGGGATCTGGTGCTGGCACGGAGTTCCTTGCAAACGTAATAATAGTGCGCGTTCTTCACTGTTGCATTATATACCAGAAACTAAATGAGGCCTTCCTGCCTACCCTTGCAGCTATTAATCGAGACAGGACCTGGGGCGGCAGAACCGGCAGGATGTCTGAAACCACCCCTAACAAACGACCACAGGCATAGACAGGGTAGGGCCTGAACGGGCAAGGGCCACCCAAAACCTGTAAATGTCCACTCAGCCGCGCTCTGTGGGCATTAACAGATGTTAATGTCACTGCATTGGCTGGGCTACATTAGCTTCAGGCCCCACTTGTTAGACAATCCTGGCTACGCCTCTGCAAACGACTACAAGGAGCTGCGCCCAAGGGTGGTAAGAGAAAGTCGGACTGAAGAACCAAGCCATTCCAGCACACGCCAGTTCCAAGAAACGGCCCCAGAGTTCTAAGACCACGAATGAATGCACAGAGTAGTCCAGGGCGATAGAGGGGATGCCAGAAAGGGTCCACAATGCAGGAAGTTTAGAAGTGCTGAGGAGGGGCAGCTGGAAAGGAGAAGCAGCATGGTGCCCGAAGATGAACCAGGCAGATGCAGGCAAGGTCAGAGGCCTGAAAATCCAATGCAAAAACTCAGAACTCTGAGGCTGACCAGTTTTTCTAAATAAAAGACTTGGCAGATCACCGACATAAAGGTAGGACCGCACACCTGCACTCCCGCCAGCTCCTTTGTTTCTCCCGCCAGCTCCTTTGTTTCAATCGCTTCCCGACCTCGCAAGACTCGTGCGTTCCTAAGAAGTGCAGTCTCACTAAGTGAGCGAGCGCAGCGGGAACTTTGAACTTTAAAAGGAGCCACTCTAGGCAGCAAGCACACGCTCAGCAAACATAGCCTTTGCTTCTGAGATCTCTGGGGTGTGGCCTGCCTAGAGTGGACGCTTCTAATCAGCAATGCTGCCCACTGCCAACCTGAAACGCTGAAGGACCCTGCCCCAGCCCTGCTTCCAGACAAGATCCCCTGCTGGCTTGAGAGTAGAACACAAGTTTAAATGAGAACAGACGTGTTTATGACAAATGTGATGCAAGCATTGATTCTTGGTGTAGATTGCATAGTTAGAAGTGTTTTGCTACATGTTTTAGCATTAAAAAGCAAAGCCCTGAGATCCCCAAAAAACAAAAACAAAGAGAGTCTCCTTTGGAAGAGCTCTCTGTCTGCGCTCATAGGGGTCTGTGCTCATCGTGTCTGCGCTCATGGTGTGTACCCTCATCGTGTCTGCACTCATCATGCTTGCTCTCATCGTGTCTTGGCTCATTTTGCCAGCGCTCATTTTGTCTCCGCTCATTTTGCCTGCGCTCATTGTGTCTGTGCTCATGGTGCCCACGCTCATTGGCCCTCATTACGACCCTGGCGGAGATCCATGGTGCAATTTGCACCATGGACCATGGCGCAGAGCTGCCAACTCCGCCATGGGGGTTGGCGGACTTACCGCCCCATTCCGACCTTGGCGGGGCGGTAAGTCCCCAATCCCCATTTACCCTTCCCCATTCCCATTTTTGCCCCATAGGGTATAATGGGAGTGGGGAAGGCGTTAATTACACCACCGTAAATTACGGTGGCGTAATTAACAACAAGTCCCGTAGCGCCATGGATTTTTCCGCCTGCAAAAAGCAGGCGTAAAAATCACCATGGCGCTACGGGAACTCGTAATCTGGCGGAGAGGTACGCCATGCATTACGCTGGCGTAAACCCCTCTCCGCCAGGGTCGTAATGAGGGCCATTGTGTCTGTGCTCATTGCGTCTGCGCTCATTTTGCCTGCTCTCATTAATTGTGCCTGTGCTCATCGTGCCCACGCTCATTGTGTCTGCGCTCATTTTGCCTGCTCTCATTGTGTCTGTGATCATTGTGTCTGTGCTCATCGTGCCTGCGCTCATTGTGTCTGCGGTCATCGTGCCCAGGCCCTGCTGAAGTGATACTCTGACCTCGCTCTGACATGCAGGCCGGATGCGTTCAGTTTACTACAAAGGGCTCAACAACTGATAAGTGTGTATTTTTCTCTCCTACAATTTTGCATGTCACACTCTCTCTGGCCTCCTTTTTCAAATGTAAAATGCTATATATACATGTATCATAAATGCCACGTCAGCTATGTGGCTTGACAGTAGCCTTTCTCTTTCTAAGGTGTCTGGCAGGAACATTTGCTGTAAATTTCTCTATATGGCGTGCTCTGGGACCTCGTCCGGGTTTTGCTTATCTTAACCTTGGGATACCATTTCCCATGCGTAAAGGTAGTCTAAGGAACTAATGTTCTATTTTGATACATTTTAAATAAGGGCTTTCGCCTTTAAGCTCATGTGACAATGCACTATGCAACACCTGCCATGGTGCTCCATTTTCCAGAAGGTGCGGTGTTATGTCTTCATTCATAACCACTTGATGGTTCTCGTCGGCCATGCAGAGTCTGCCTATTCCAGAGATCCCAAGTGCTGCTTGTGCCTGCTTACAATGTCCACCCCAATTGAGATGGTGGTGAAAATGTCCTTTGTCTGGGACTTCAGCACCCTCTTAAACGGTCAGTTTCTTTCTGTCTACTAGCTTGACATGCCTTGACATGCCTTTATGTGTGGATACATTGTGAGAAAACAACTCTATGCCCAAGGTATCTAACTACACAATGTATTTAAGTGTGTGTTAAATACTTGCATTATTTTGGATTCCCAGTTAGTAGTTTTCCATTCATGATGTGGAAATAAGGCAATAATTATGTTGTTTTTGCTTAATCTGCTTTTATAAGGATTTACATATTATCTGGTTGCTTTACTATGTGATTTGTGTATTGTGTGAGAAACCACTTTAATATAGTATTATTGTAGCCCTGGAAAGCAAACATTTAAATATCAGCACCATGTAAGCATCAGCAAGAATGTGGGTAAGGGGCTAGATTGGAGAGTGGGTTAAAATCCCAGCTGCACTGTTTAACTAAAGTGTGTGATCTTCAGAACTTGATATACTCTGGCTTCTGATTCTAGAGGTTGCAGTCCCTTGCACCAAAAAGCAGTGTGCTACTTCTATAGGTGCAATGTAAACTGTTCAGAATGAACATGTATTTGTATTTTTCACTGCATTTACTCAGTACCACAGCTGCATGCAAAAGGGCCTAGTGATGGAGCACCCTAGTTAATAGGATGTTTGTGCACATTCTTTAGTGATGTCACTTCCTGTGATGTCACTTCTGGTGTCCAACCCAGACTCTCACCCTCCAAGCAGCTGCAAAGGTTTGAGAGCTATGCCTATGCTGGCTTGGACTGGTTGGATTTGTGGTCCAAAACATCTGGAGAGCCAAAGGTTACAGCCCCTTGCCTTCAATCAAGGTGGCCACTTCGTATTGGCACATGGGATGCAGAGAATCATGGGACTCGTAATTATTGCTTCGGAGGCAACCATGCACTTGAGGGGTCAGCCCGCCTTCCAGAGTTTCTGCAACGCAGGGGAGATCTGCTTTTCAGGGCGCTTTATGCTACTGGGTAGCAGTTCTTCTCTGAAGGAACCCCAACATCCCACGCAGGCTACTCAAACCCATCCTCTGTGACCATGCCACAAAACCAAGAATACCCAGGGATCAGAACCGAATGCCGTGCACATGTGTGTCATGGGAAACATTAGATGAATTGGTCCTTTTCCTGAAGAAACGCTCAACTGGTGTGAAACACCTATTGACTCTAACAATACAACAACTACTTGTCATTTTACTTGATTAAATGGAGCACAATAAAATAACTAAAAAGTAATCAATTCTTCATCATTGACCTTTTTAACCACACGTCAGGAGAATCATGATAAGCGTCAACGTCAGCGATCTATGTTCCTGAAATCACCATTGCAGTGCACAGTCAATGCTCGGCTCTGTAAGACCACTAGAAGCTTTTCAATACACTACAGGCCTCACAAATACTTTCAAATACTTCAAGACCTGCAGGGCGAGTTACTTAGTTTACATAGTTGACTTAAGGGAAATGCACTCGCCCTATGGGGACTGATTACAACATATTTACCTGTGCTTTCTGTAATTATTTAGTTATTGTTGTCTAAATATAACCCTATTCTGGCTAATGGATGGGGCTATTTGTCCTATGTAATAAAGTTCTCCCAAACCCTACATGGGCAGCTAGGCGGGTCCTATATTTACAGGTTTGCAGAGAAGGAGCCAAGTACCCCCACCTGAAGCATCTCGCCCATGTTGCCTATATGTTGGGAAACAGAGTGTGAAGTATGTGCATTACCAGTGAAAATACCGATACCAAGGAGAATCCTGGAAGCAAGGTCCTCATTGAGAAAGCCATGGCTGCATACAAGACAGTATGATGGCATTTGAATGAAATAGCAGAAGAAGTATGAATAATGAGCAAACGAGCAGATTGGTGACATCACACGAAGCAAGACTTATGCACCCAGAAGAGATGCAGAGACTAGAGAACATAGATATTCTATAAACCAGAAAGTATCAGAGATAAGTAACATTTCGGTATCGAGATGAAGATGTTGATGTTACAGAAATAATGACGATATCAAGTCATTTTACACGTGTACAGATGCAAGGAGACGCAAGCAGACAAAATATTCTTAAAGGCTTGCTATGTAGTGAATAGATTGCGGCAAGCGCCAAAGTATATATACATATAGGAGTGACGGAACTATTGACGATTCCACTATGCATTTTAGCAGAGCTGGACCAGAAAAGAAAAGCTTTTCTGGTGTGTCGAAGTTGAAAAAGCAATTGAATTGCAGAGGTGAATAAAATAAGGGCGAGGCTGGACATGCCCCAAGAAGCCATTGCCGCTTTGGACTGGAATGATCAGACAGTGGTTACAACTGTGTGAAAGAACAAACTCCTGTTCAGAAAACGTGCACGAAAACAAGGAAGACGTCAGAGATTCATTAAATAATAGTATTTTAAATGCACCAGAGCTCAGATTTGTGGTCATCTCTCACGTGAAGGGGTGAAAACGGACAATCATGACGAACCACACCTACGCAAGGGAAGCCATGCCTCTACTCCCTCGTATTCGCCACAGCAAGGAACATTTTCAAGGCCGATTCCAAAGCCTTAATTGACGTGCAGACCACAGAGGTGATGATAGATGGCAGGCTTATTGGTGGGAAGCTATGGTCAAGACCAAACCACCAGCACCTGCATACCAGCCTGCGTGCTGCTGGCGTAGGTGGAAAAGTACTGATGGATGTAAGGTTACCAACCAATTATAGAGGGCCACGTAGTAAAGAACCCTATAGTTTGTGTAACCAATGGGACGTCATGTAATGATGACGTTCATAGTGACCTGTTTGAGGGGAGGGCTGAGGTGCCCCACCTGACGTTAAAGACCCTATCACTCTCTTAGACTAGTATGGAACATATACATAGATGTTCCCCTAGACCCAATCACTTTCTCCAATAGGTTTTTGTAGTTTACAATGCAGGTTGACGTCAGCAATGACGAGTTTTTGCTATATAACTCCTGTTTTTTATGAAATATTTGAGATCATGCTGTGAGACGTCCGCTGATGTCTGTTGTACTCCCTGTTTTAGATAATTGACATTAAAACAGTCAAACTTTGCCAACATTCTGAGTTAGTCTGATTATTGATGTTTGAGTATCTTCTGCATCCCCATCCATCTCAAAGTATTGCTACCTCGTCTTAAAGGGCTAAGTCAGTAACCGCAGTTCAGGTTCTCCCTTAACTCTGATCACCGTTACCCTACGTAGGCAGCTAGAATGGTCTTATATATTAACATTCTCCCTAACGTCTGCTCACCATTGCCCTACATGGTCAGCTAGGCAGCTCCTGATTTCTCATGTTCTCCCTTAGGCCTGCTCACGATTTCCCTCCATGGGCAGTAGGTGGATCTTGATTTCTCGTGTATTCCCTTAGGCCTAGGCCTGCTCAGCTTTTCCCTACATGGGCAGCTAGGTGGGTTCTGATTTTATCTTGTTCTCCCTTAGGCCTGCTCACCATTGCCCTACATGGGCAGCTAGGTGGATCTTGATTTCTCATGTATTCCCTTAGGCCTGCTCACGATTTCCCTCCATGGACAGTAGATGGATCTTGACTTCTCGTGTATTCCCTTAGGCCTGCTCACCATTGCCCTACATGGGCAGCTAGGTGGATATTGATTTCTCATGTATTCCCTTAGGCCTGCTCACGATTTCCCTCCATGGGCAGCTAGTCGGATCCTGATATCTCATGTTCTTCCTTAGGACTACTCGCTATTGCCCTAAACGGGCAGCCAGGTGTATCCTGATTTCTAATATTCTCCATTCATCTTGCTCACCATGGCCCTACATCGGCATCTAGGCGGATCCTGATTTCTCATGTTCTGCCTTAGGCCTGCTTAGCATTGCTCTCTATGGGCAGCTAGGCGGAACCTGATTTCTCATATCCTCCCTTAGGCCTGCTCACCATTGCCCACCATGGGCAGCCAGGCGTATTCTGATTTCTCATAGTCTCTGTTTGGCCTGCTCAACATTGCCCTACATAGGCTGTTAGGTGGATCCTGATTTCTCATGTTCTCCCTTAGGCCTGCTTAGCATTGCCCTCCATGGGGAGCCAGGCGTATCCTGATTTCTCATAGTCTCTGTTCGGCCTGTTCAACATTGCCCTACATTGGCTGTTAGGTGGATCCTGATTTCTCATGTTCTCCCTTAGGCCTGCTCACCATTGCCCACCATGGGCAGCCAGCCGTATTCTGATTTCTCATAGTCTCTGTTCGGCCTGTTCAACATTGCCCTACACAGGCTGTTAGGTGGATCCTGATTTCTCATGTTCTCCCTTAGGCCTGCTTAGCATTGCCCTCCATGGGGAGCCAGGCGTATCCTGATTTCTCATAGTCTCTGTTCGGCCTGTTCAACATTGCCCTACATTGGCTGTTAGGTGGATCCTGATTTCTCATGTTCTCCCTTAGGCCTGCTCACCATTGCCCTACACGGACAGCTAGGCGGATCCTGATTTCTCATGTCCTCCCTTAGGCCTGCTCACCATTGCCCACCATGGGCAGCCAGCCGTATTCTGATTTCTCATAGTCTCCGTTCGGCCTGCTCAACATTGCCCAATGCTGGTTTTTATATGCTTATGATCTCCCTGAAGTTTGCTCATCGTTACTCCATACAGGCAGATTTTAGGCTCACTGCCTGTTTCTTAGCTGCATTTTCTCTCTCGTTTGAGAGAAGGTTCCCATTGGCTTTATGTGCATATCCACATCTTCTTGCATCACCAGCTCTGCTCATTGTCCTTAATGATTTCTGTGCGTGCTATTCTCCCTGTTAAGGCAATGTTTGTACAACCCCATATTGAGGGTGGGGGGGAAGCACCCACCCACAAAGAAAGACAACCCTCTCTTAAGGGCCCGTAGAGTGGCAGAGAGATCAGGCGTAACTCCCAGGAGGGGGTAGTAGGCTGACACAAAGGTACAATGATCCCCCATACTTATCCATAGAAAAAGAGACACCCCACTGATAAACTGAAAAATATGTAACATTTATTATGTGAACCATATAAACCTCGATTAGTTAAAATAAGTACTTGAGCACCTAACACGTAGTATGAAAATATGCAGTAAATGTATAAAAATAGTAAACGTCTTTGAAGTCTCTCCTCATCCTATACTTTAATAGATCCACTATCACAGATAGGCACGGAACATATAAGGGATTATTTTCGAGATCCCCATAATTTGACAGCAGGGACAAGTTACATGTACACTTCCATGCAAGCAAGCCCTCCATTCTGCTCAGCCTGACCTCCCTGAAATGCCCTAAGAGAGGAGGCTTAAACACCCTCACTGGTCACACCTTCCCTCTCGCTTGAATACTGCTCTATGCTTACTCGCCCTTTCTCCTGCTCAGCCTGACCTCTCTGGAATGCACTTAGCCAGCAGACTTGGATTCCCCCACTGGTCACTGCTTCCTTCTCGGATGAATACTGCTCTACTTACTCACCCTCTCTTCAGCTCAGCCTGATCTCTCTGTAATGTGGTTAGCCAGCAGGCTTGGGCCCCTTTGCTCGTCACTCCTTCCCTCTCACTTGAATACTGCTATACTTACTCGCCCTCTCTCCTGCTCAGCCTGACCTCACTGGAATGCCCTTAGACTGCAGGCTTGCATTCTCCCCCTGGTTGGCCATTTCTTCTTCTCACTTGAATACTTCTTTGCTTGTTCGCCCTCTCTTCTGCTCAGCCTGACTGACCTGGAATGTGGTTAGCCAGCAGGCTTGGACCCCTTTGCTGGTCACCCCTTCCCTCTCGCTTGAATACTGCTATACTTACTTGCCCTCTCTTCTGCTCAGCCTGACCTCTCTGGAATGTGGTAAGCCAACAGGCTTGGACTCCTTTGCTGGTCACCCCTTCCCTCTCGCTTGAATACTGCTATACTTACTCTGCCTCTCATCTGCTCAGCCTGACCTCTCTGGAATATGGTTAGCTAGCAGACCTGGATTCCCGCACTGGTCACTGCTTCCTTCTTGGATGAATGCTGCTCTACGTACTTGCCCTCTCTACTGCTCAGCCTGACCTCCTGGACTGCCCTAATACAGCCAGATTGGGCCCTCTTGCTGGTCAGCCCTTCCCTCTCGCTTGAATACTGCTCTACGTACTCGCCCTCTCTTCTGCTCAGCCTGACCTCTCTGGAATGTGGTTAGACAGCCAGCTTGGGCCCTCTCTTCTGCTCCGCCTGACCTCTCTGAAATGTGGTCAGCCAGCAGGCTTGCATTCCACTGCTTCTCAGCCGGTCTATCTTACTGGAACACTGCTATACTTTATGTGATGAATCAGAGATGATTCCCCCAGACAACCTGGCCTGGGACCCTTCTCATGTTGCCAGGGAAAGGCAGAGCTTTCTGATCGAGCCCCTGGGGGTGGTGTTCTGCAGTACGATCACACGTGGGGAGAGACCAGGTCAGGAGGAATGGGAAACCCCCTTGTTGAACTTCCCCCGAGTCCCCAACCTTCTAATGGCCTATTGCAAAATAAAAGAAGTTAGAAAAACGGATTTTGCATAATGGACTACAAGTCCCACAATCTCCAAGGTACCGGGGTGAAGAAGAGGGCGCAGAGGAGCAAACATACAAAGTGCAGCTTGCTAATGGGAATGACCCACACCTGAGGGAGACTGGAAAGCTTAAAAGGCCCACTCAGGTGCAGGCCATTAGAAAGCAGAAGGAGTGGAGCAGTAGTCGTAGGTGGGGGAGTTGTGAACTTTCCACGTGGCAGCAGAAGCAGAATCTAGATGAGAGAGAAGACACCAGGACCGCTGTCGAGTGTCGAGCAGTAGCCCTTCCTGAGAGGGTCTTCACCTACAGAAGCCTTAATTGCAGCGATTGCGCAGTGGGAAGCATCAGGTAGGGAAGCTTGCCCCTGGAGACCGGGACCTGCAGAGGCTGTGCAGCGGGAAGCCAAAGTTTCAGAAGCATCCCCTTAAACAAGGCTGATTAAGCAGCCTGATCTTCCTGGCATGCCCTACGACAGCAGGCTTGCATTCTCCCTCTGGTCACACTTTCCCTCTTAGTTGGATGCTCCTATGCTTACTCTCCATGTCTTCTGCTCAGCCTGACCTCTTAGCAATGCCCTTAAACAGCAGGCCAGGATCCCCCGTTAATCATCTTGGCTCTCTTGCTTCAATACTGCTGTGCTTACTGACCCTCTCTTCTGCTCAGCCTGACCTCCCTGCAATGCCCTTTGCCCGAAGGCCTGTATTCTCCTGCTGGTTTCTCATTCCTCTCGCATGAATACGACTATGCTTCCATGTCCTCTCGTCTGCTCAGCCTGGCCTCCTTGGAATGTCCTTAGAGAGCAGGCTTGTATTCCCCCGATGGCCACACTGTCCCTCTTGCATGAATACTGTTGTGCTTACACCCCCTCTCTTCTGCTGAGCTTGACCTATCTGCAATGCGGTTAGCCAGCAGGCTAGCATTCTCCCACTGGTCACCCCTTACCTCTCGCTTGAATGCTGCTATGCTTGCTTGACCTCCCTGGAATGTCCTTACCCTGAAGGCGTACATTATCATGCTTGCCACCCCTTACCTCTCGCTTGAATACTTCTATGCTTACTTGACCTCCCTGGAATGACCTTTCCCTGAAGGCGTGCATTCTCCCACTGGTCACCCCTTACCTCTCGCTTGAATACTGCTATGCTTGCTTGAACTCCCTGGAATGACCTTACCCTGAAGGCTTGCATTCTAATGCTTGCCACCCCTTACCTCTCGCTTGAATACTGCTGTGCTTTCTTGACCTCCCTGAAATGACCTTACCCTGAAGGCTTGCATTCTCATGCTTGCCACCCCTTACCTCTCGCTTGAATACTGCTGTTCTTTCTTGACCTCCCTGGAATGACCTCACCATGAAGGCTTGCATTCTCCCACTGGTCACCACTTCCCTCTCGCTTGAATACTGCTGTGCTTTCTTGACCTCCCCGGAATGACCTCACCCTGAAGGCTTGCATTCTCCCACTGGTCACCACTTCCCTCTCGCTTCAATACTGCTATGCTTACTTGACCTCCCTGGAATGACCTCACCCTGAAGGCTTGCATTCACCCACTGGTCACCCCTTCCCTCTCGCTTCAATACTGCTGTGCTTACTTGACCTCCCTGGAATGCCCTCACCCTGAAGGCGTGCATTCTCCCACTGGTCACCCCTTCCCTCTCGCTTCAATGCTGCTGTGCTTGCTTGACCTCCCCGGAATGACCTCACCCTGAAGGCGTGCATTCTCCCACTGGTCACCCCTTCCCTCTGCTTCAATACTGCTGTGCTTACTTCACCTCCCCGGAATGACCTTTCCCTGAAGGCGTGCATTCACCCACTGGCCACCCCTTCCCTCTCGCTTCAATACTGCTATGCTTACTCACCCTCTCTTCTGCTGAGCCTGACCTCCCAGGAATGCTCTCATAGAGGAGACCCGTATTCACCAAATGATGACGCCTGGTTTCAACCTAGAATGCTGTAATCTTTACTAGCACCCCTACCTAACCCCTTTTCTTCCTTTGATGCGGTACGTTTCCTTTGAATTTCATACCTCAGAATCAAGGCCCTCCTCATGGCACTCTACCTCATTGTCCTTAGCCCCCACTTTTGCCAGATCCCCTCGCCCTCAGAACCTCTCTTTTCACTCACTGCCCCTCTCCCCCAAATTCTTATTTTGCATATCTTTTTTCGGGGTGCATGTTCTCTCTCTCTGAGGCTTAGTTCTGTTCCTTGTGATGAATTATAATTGTACCGATATATGCTAAAGGAGCCGTCTGCCCTGGATGAATGAATGAATGCCTTCTTCTCTTTATTACGTGATCAATATCCTTTGTAAAATGTATCGTTTTAACCCGAGCAACATGCATTTTACAGCGCCCTGAAGCCGCCAGGTGTGTGCTCCGCATGCTATAAACTTAAATAAATGAACACCTTGGAAGGTGTACCCGAAGCATCCATTGACCTCACAAATTAAACCACCAAGGTGCAGTTCCTCATCCCGACACATGGGGGTGCGAGGCTTACTAATTGTTGCAAGAGTGACAAGTTCATGAACTAAGAACCACATGATTCAGAACTTTGGCCTAAGATTGAATCATGTGGTGCTCCAAATGTTTTGGACTACGACTCCCATGATCCTTTACCATTGACAATGCTGGCTAGGGCTGATGTGAGCTGTAGTCTACCATATGAAGATAGCCAGAGGCTGCAGACGTCAATTTAGACCGAGGAAGTCGGCCTTTGGAAGGTCTATCTTGAGCAGTCGCACTATCAGGAAATCCTTGCAGTGATTTTCCACTCTGATCACTTAGTTAGAGACCCTCTGTGACATGTAACCCGAGCTATCCTCTCGAGCGGCGTCCCTGTAAATAACCCTTCGCCCGATGCCTCTCCCCGAGGCTTGCACACACTGAGAGCTTGCAAGCTTTGCAGGGCTAAAAGTACCCGCTCCCGGCACTGCACGCTGCACCAGACTAATACCAGGCTAACATCAGAGTTAGCCCAGATCAACCACGTGGCCACCATAGGCACATTTCCCGCAAACAGCCCGTCTGCAGAGGAAAGGCGCGGGCCTCTTTCACAAGTGGCCTTTTCGTGTTGTGGGCCTTCCTCTGACAAGTCACCTCCGTGTCCTGTTTCCAGGTGGTCGAGGAGGCGGCAAAAGAGCGGCAGGGCAGCCTAGAGAGAAAATAGCTCTGCGAAGTCGGCGGGGTTGGAGGAGAGTCCATGGCAGACTTGTGTGACTGACTCTTTGCCAGCCTCACTCTCTTTCTAAAACCACTGCTTTGACAGGAAATCTTCCTCGATGCGATATCCATAGCCTGTCGGCCCAGTGGAGGCCTAAAGAGACAGGGGGAGGTTTCCACCAGCCTGGCAGCGGCACCTCTGTAGGGTTGGTGGAGTCATTCACGCACCAGACGTGTGTGACCGACTCTGCCCCAGCCTCACTATCTTTCTAGAACCACCGCTTCGTCAAGACATCGCCCCATTTCCCAAAGGCCTGTGCGGCAGGTGGAGGCAGGCGGGCCGTCCATCAAGAGAGCACACGTGGCTTCGTTGATGGGGAATCGATTAAGGGGGCGCAGGATTGAAGGAACTGGCACCTCATCAAATTAACCAGACGTTTTACCGCAGCAGCGGAAAAGTGAGCGAGCGGCTGTAACCATAGCAGCGTGGGGCGCTCGCAGAGGTGTAATTGTCGCCGAGGATATTGCGATATTAATATTCGTTTTCAGGATGTCACTGCTGAGCGGCTATAATCACGGCGCATCCGATGATAGGATAAGTGTACCGTGGCGGGCCCGCAAGGTGCATTTAGCGACGACTGATAGCGGCGCTCCCGCGGTGCACGAGCGCGGGAGAATAGCGCGCGTGATTAGGCGCTGCCTCTCCGGGCCTAGACTCAACTACAAAGGGTTGGAGAAGAGCAAAGGGTCGTCAACAGCACGGGTAGGCACCGCCTCCCATCGGCCTGACCCCCGCCCCCCCTGCACCCTAAGATGTCTAGCTCTCCTGAACCCCTCTGCCCCCCTCCGCCCCCCAATCTCCCTCTACTGCCGCTGGTGTGTATGCATTCACTCTACTCCCTCCCTACCTCCAGTCGTCGGGTCCATCCTCACTTCACAAGGCTCCAAAACGGCTCTGAAACAGCACTGCCTCTCACTTGAAGGCACGCCGAGGCACCATCCCACGAACCCCCCTATCCTCACCTTTGACCTTTACAAAGTATATACCCAGTATATAGCCACACCTCTGGGTACATACTGGGGTAGATAACCCAGGATTTTATGCCTATAGCACCAGAAGCACGGTTTCTGTATCCCTACAGCCCCCTACCAGCACTTGACACCTGATGTCTGCACTTACCCTTGCACTTGCCACCAGCTGGCTGCACTTTTTATTTATTTTATTTATTTATATTACTGTTATCCTATATCCTGCACTGCCCCCCCTGCAGCCCCTCTCCCCTGTACTTGCACAATCTGATTGACACCTGGCCTAGTAGGATCGTTGTCTCTGTCTTCCCTCTGTTCCCCCTGCCTTGCCTCGTCGCGCCTTGAAACACTTGTGTATAGGCGCGTTATAAATGCCATGTCATATCATATATGTACTCCTTACTGTCAATCCCGTTTACGGTACCTTTTAATCATGTCTGTCCAGTGCTGTCCCATTGCATCGCTATGACACCTAGCTAATTTATCACCCCTTTCTACTATTGATTGCATGCATCAATGTGATTTATAAAGCGCAAAACTAGCTGTGTAGCGTCAGTGTGCTGTACACGGGGCGCACGCCCACAGGGTTACACATAAGGATGTGGGGGTAGCAGTGTAGCCTGGATGAGAGGGGGGCTCCGGGCAGCGAAACAGGTTTAGTAAAACGATATACAATGGATTGTCCCACTCCAGGCCTAGAGGGTCTCCATGTCTGGTTTTCAGGATACCCCTCATTAATATTCATGAGATAATTTGCATGCAATGATTTTCTGTATGCGATGGTCTTTGAAGAGTAGGATTCTCAGGGCCCTCATGATGTGTAGGCTGGAGAGGGGGCAGTTTGGTCTGCGTGGGCAACTTGTATCAGGAAAAGTCCTCCTGTACTAATATAAATCACAGAGCCAGGGGACTGTCCAGACGAATATTTATACTCCGATACAGAGTTTCTTGTCGAAGTTTTCCTTGTTATCCACATTAATATTAACACAAATCATGCTTCCTGTCCCCGCATCTGTTTCATCCAAAGTAACATCTCTCATTAAAGCGCTGAGCATGAAGTCCCCTTGACATCTTCTGAGGGATGGAGAAGAGCTTTGGTTTGGGAGGGAAATGCCATCAAATCAGATCAGATCAGATCTCTCAGATAGGCTAATGAGAGATCCACAAACCACTGACCACCCAACCTCCGGGTCACCACTTCCCGGGTGAACTGCGCCAGCTCGTCGGCACTCACCGTAATAGCGGAGATTCAATAACAAGAAAATCAGGAATTATCGACCGACCCAGCCCCACCTGAATCATATCACCCTTACCTGCCGGGCCTGCTTCTACCAGTGTCGGTGTATTTGACTCTTCCTAGAGCGATAAAAGCCTTACTCAACTGCTCAGTCACTCTGAACGAAATCTTCTGCTCTTGAATAACTTTATTTCACTTAAGAGTACATATTTTTTCCTTGCTTTCTTCAGAATTCCAGATCATTTTCATCAAATAAAACACAGGAAGCTACATCTGGGCTCTATGCAGATCAATCTGTACCAAAAAATGGTGGAAAAATATTGATGAAGGGAGAGGCGGATATCATATGATATGACAGGTTATTTATAACGCGCTTAATACCCAGGGGTTTCTGAGCACAGACCCAGGGATTGAACCTGTGGTGCTCCGTGTCGTTCTGCTTACAAGGCGAGCACGTTGCTCCAGAGCTATCTACCTGGACATGGGAAACAAGTGTGTCTCCACTATGATGATTGAGCCCCTCATTTCTGTTTTCTATGGAATACTCCACCTCCTTTATTCCAATCCCCCTGCATTCCAAGGTCCTCCTCGGTCAGGCTTTAAACTCTCCAGAAGAAAACAGCCCGGCTTATCCTTGGAGCAAGGCCTTGTATCAGTTCCCTGTGGCTAACCACATCCTACTTGAGACCCTCTGCATGCGCAACTGTGCGGCAATCAGTTACAAAGGCCCTTCGTTCATTCAATGCCACATCTTGAGGCACCACCACATAAGAAACCTTTCTTTCCAACTCCTCGCTTCCAATCTCCACCGAGCACCGTTTCAGTGGTCGCTGATTCTCACTTCTGGCTCCACACCTCTGGAACACTTCCCCCACACAAGCTTCTGGGGAAGCCTGAAAGTGAGTCTGCTGTGCTTCACTGTCCGGAACAACCTCTAAACTGTCCAAGTGCCGCTGTGTCTTTACCGTCTCTCACCTCGCGCCACCTCCTCACCACCCACCCCTCTCCCCCGCTACTTTCATTCCGCTATGCTGAAGCACTGAAGTTGTTAATTGCTCTGCATCAGTGTGATAAAAACATCCTAATAATTGAAGCAGAGCACTCCCATCACTAGTGTGAGGGGAAATTCGATCATTTCCAGTAAAGTTACAATGGAGAATCGGTATTCTATTACGGGCATGGAGGTGATTCTATGGCATGGTACGGAGGCTTCTTATTATGCAGGTTCAAAGCTGTGCATAAACACGAGAGACACTGCAAAGAACAGGCTTGCAAGGAAACTGATGAAAAACTGGGTCATTGGACCAGTTGGCTGTCTTGAGAGCATCTTCTAGGAGAGTGCCCACCCCGAAGGAATTGGATGCCGAAGCACCCCTCACAGAATGAGCCCCAAACACAGCTAAGACAATCCCCACCCGAGACATGGCCCAAGGCACCCACCGGCTCAAAGTAGGAGGTGACACAGGTTTAGGCAGCCTTTGGAAGCAAATAAACCACTGCTTGGCAGTCGTTCTCAAGGAAGCAGCGCTCGGCTCATAGTCACTCATTACGAGTTCGGCAGTGCGGCAAAAAACGGTGGTAATGCAGTTGTAGCAGAGTTACCACTGCATTACCGCTGCATTACCACACTGCAGAATGACAGGTTTGGAGATAAGGCAGAGAAAACACCAATTGCTCTGCCTTATCACCCCAAAATGGACAAATCGGTTATATTACCGCTGGTGGTAATTCCAACAGTAGTGAAACAGTCAACATCCCTATGGATTCAAATGGACTCCAATTAATGGGGACTCACAAAATCTACCACCACTTGGAATTCTGTGGTAATACCGCTGGTGGCAATACCACCGGACCAAGTTGTGGTAATGGTAATGCCGTTTGGTGGTATCCAGGTGGTATTACCAGCACGATACCACCAAACCCGTAATGAGGATGACTCAAGGGAAGCAATGGCTCAGAAAGCCAGAAGAACTGTTTTGCTATGCTTCACATTAGGGAGCCTCTGTAACTTGGCATTGCATTATTGTCTCCTTAATCAACAGTGGGTAGAGGTCCTTTCACACTTCCCACCTGTGCTGGCTGTCCCGGCCTTTTATGCTTATACCAAAAATGATATAGACACTGGGGAGACTACATGTCACGTTGACTCACGGGACAATACAGATCGAAGAACCAACGATGAAACAACCACACAGACCAAGCCAAATAGAAGCCAACTAACCACCCCCTTTCTCTTTTCCACTCCCGCCTACCTCCCATGACTACACGTGCCCAAGGGCCAGAAAAACTACACACAAAACACACATACTACATAACCACTGCTAACCACGCCACAAGACCAAACACTGCAAACAACAAACACAGTTTCTAACAGTGTCAGTGTTTCCGTGAAAATCATACTGGCAGGGGCAGTACTCCGGCATGTCAGACCTGCTGGGAGATGCGGCCAACCGGCAGGCAATATTGTAGTCTGGTGGTCCGTAAAGGGTGCCGGTGTGTTGCTACTGACACCCTTGTTTCCGGACCGGCAGACTCATAATGAGGCCCATTGAGAGTCAGATCGGGGAAAGCAGAGGGCTGACAATAGGGAAGCAAATCATTGAGGAGAGATGGAGAGTCAGACGCTTGTGAAGACACTGGAGAGATGGAGAGTCAGACGCTTGTGAAGACACTCGAGAGATGGAGAGTCAGACGCTTGTGAAGATACTGGAGAGATGGGGAGTCAGACGCTTGTGAAGACATTGGAGAGATGGAGGGTCAGACGCTTGTGAAGATACTGGAGAGATAGAGAGTCAGACGCCTGTGAAGACACTGGAGAGATGGAGAGTCAGACGCTTGTGAAGACACTGGAGAGATGGAGAGTCAGACGCTTGTGAAGACATTGGAGAGATGGAGAGTCAGACGCTTGTGAAGATACTGGAGAGATGGAGAGTCAGACGCCTGTGAAGACACT
This sequence comes from Ambystoma mexicanum, assembly GCF_040938575.1. Classification (NCBI taxonomy): domain Eukaryota; kingdom Metazoa; phylum Chordata; class Amphibia; order Caudata; family Ambystomatidae; genus Ambystoma; species Ambystoma mexicanum. The sequence goes on along the minus strand of NC_090932.1, from coordinate 1,618,337,576 downwards.
GGAGAGATGGAGAGTCAGACGCTTGTGAAGACACTGGAGAGATGGAGAGTCAGACGCTTGTGAAGACACTGGAGGGATGGAGAGTCAGACGCTTGTGAAGATACTGGAGCGATGGGGAGTCAGACGCTTGTGAAGACACTGGAGAGATGGAGAGTCAGACGCCTGTGAAGACACTGGAGAGATGGAGAGTCAGACGCCTGTGAAGACACTGGAGAGATGGGGAGTCAGATGCCTGAAGACACTGGCGAGATGGGGAGTCAGGCGCCTGTGAAGACACTGGAGAGATGGAGAGTCAGACGCCTGTGAAGACACTGGAGAGATGGGGAGTCAGATGCTTGTGAAGACACTGGAGAGATGGGGAGTCAGATGCCTGAAGACACTGGAGAGATGGGGAGTCAGGCGCCTGTGAAGACACTGGAGAGATGGAGAGTCAGACGCCTGTGAAGACACTGGAGAGATGGGGAGTCAGACGCTTGTGAAGATACTGGAGAGATGGGGAGTCAGATGCCTGAAGACACTGGAGAGATGGGGAGTCAGATGCCTCAAGACACTGGAGAGATGGAGAGTCAGACGCCTGTGAAGATACTGGAGGGATGGGGAGTCAGATGCCTGTGAAGACACTGGAGAGATGGGGAGTCAGACGCCTGTGAAGACACTGGAGAGATGGGGAGTCAGACGCTTGTGAAGATACTGGAGAGAAGGGGAGTCAGATGCCTGAAGACACTGGAGAGATGGGGAGTCAGACGCCTGTGAAGACACTGGAGAGATGGGGAGTCAGATGCCTGAAGACACTGGAGAGATGGAGAGTCAGACGCCTGTGAAGACACTGGAGAGATGGGGAGTCAGATGCCTGAAGACACTGGAGAGATGGAGAGTCAGACGCCTGTGAAGACACTGGAGAGATGGGGAGTCAGATGCCTGTGAAGATACTGGAGAGATGGGGAGTCACATGCCTGTGAAGATACTGGAGAGATGGGGAGTCAGACGCCTGTGAAGACACTGGAGAGATGGGGAGTCAGATGCCTGAAGACACTGGAGAGATGGGGAGTCAGACGCCTGTGAAGACACTGGAGAGATGGGGAGTCAGACGCCTGTGAAGACACTGGAGAGATGGGGAGTCAGATGCCTGTGAAGACACTGGAGAGATGGGGAGTCAGATGCCTGAAGACACTGGAGAGATGGGGAGTCAGAAGCCTGTGAAGACACTGGAGAGATGGGGAGTCAGATGCCTGAAGACACTGGAGAAATGGGGAGTCAGATGCCTGAAGACACTGGAGAGATGGGGAGTCAGACGCCTGTGAAGACACTGGAGAGATGGGCAGTCAGACGCTTGTGAAGACACTGGAGAGATGGGGAGACAGACGCCTGTAAAGACACTGGAGAGATGGGGAGTCAGACGCTTGTGAAGACACTGGAGACATGGGGAGTCAGACGCCTGTAAAGACACTGGAGAGATGGGGAGTCAGACGCCTGTGAAGATACTGGAGAGATGGGGAGTCAGACGCCTGTGAAGACACTGGAGAGATGGGGAGTCAGACGCCTGTAAAGACACTGGAGAGATGGGGAGTCAGACGCTTGTGAAGATACAGGACAGATGGGGAGTCAGACGCCTGTAAAGACACTAGAGAGATGGGGAGTCAGACGCCTGTAAAGACACTGGAGAGATGGGGAGTCAGACGCCTGTGAAGATACTGGAGAGATGGGGAGTCAGACGCTTGTGAAGATACTAGAGAGATGGGGAGTCAGACGCCTGTAAAGACACTGGAGAGATGGGGAGTCAGACGCTTGTGAAGATACTGGAGAGATGGGGAGTCAGACGCCTGTAAAGACACTGGAGAGATGGGGCTATGCTTCACATTAGGGAGCCTCTGTAACTTGGCATTGCATTATTGTCTCCTTAATCAACAGTGGGTAGAGGTCCTTTCACACTTCCCACCTGTGCTGGCTGTCCCGGCCTTTTATGCTTATACCAAAAATGATATAGACACTGGGGAGACTACATGTCACGTTGACTCACGGGACAATACAGATCGAAGAACCAACGATGAAACAACCACACAGACCAAGCCAAATAGAAGCCAACTAACCACCCCCTTTCTCTTTTCCACTCCCGCCTACCTCCCATGACTACACATGCCCAAGGGCCAGAAAAACTACACACAAAACACACATACTACATAACCACTGCTAACCACGCCACAAGACCAAACACTGCAAACAACAAACACAGTTTCTAACAGTGTCAGTGTTTCCGTGAAAATCATACTGGCAGGGGCAGTACTCCGGCATGTCAGACCTGCTGGGAGATGCGGCCAACCGGCAGGCAATCTTGTAGTCTGGTGGTCCGTAAAGGGTGCCGGTGTGTTGCTACTGACACCCTTGTTTCCGGACCGGCAGACTCATAATGAGGCCCATTGAGAGTCAGATCGGGGAAAGCAGAGGGCTGACAATAGGGAAGCAAATCATTGAGGAGAGATGGAGAGTCAGACGCTTGTGAAGACACTGGAGAGATGGAGAGTCAGACGCTTGTGAAGACATTGGAGAGATGGAGAGTCAGACGCTTGTGAAGATACTGGAGAGATAGAGAGTCAGACGCCTGTGAAGACACTGGAGAGATGGAGAGTCAGACGCTTGTGAAGACACTGGAGAGATGGAGAGTCAGACGCTTGTGAAGACATTGGAGAGATGGAGAGTCAGACGCTTGTGAAGATACTGGAGAGATGGAGAGTCAGACGCCTGTGAAGACACTGGAGAGATGGGGAGTCAGACGCTTGTGAAGATACTGGAGAGATGGGGAGTCAGACGCCTGTAAAGACACTGGAGAGATGGGGAGTCAGATGCCTGAAGACACTGGAGAGATGGGGAGTCAGACGCTTGTGAAGATACTGGAGAGATGGGGAGTCAGACGCCTGTAAAGACACTGGAGAGATGGGGAGTCAGATGCCTGAAGACACTGGAGAGATGGGGAGTCAGACGGTGGTGCTGGAAACTGGAGCAGAGAATGTCAGCTTTCTAGTCCAGTTGTTGCCACTGCCCATAGGGGTGGGTGGAAATGCTGGTGGCCAAACGGAACTGGCGAAATGGTGTGAACAATTTTCTTGTCCCGTCTGGCCAATTTTTCACTATTTTTGTCGCACTCTTGCAGGTTTTTTTTGCTGCTGCTGCTTTTTTTGCCCAAATGTAGTATTCTTGGTGTGGTCCAAAACACCCCTGTCCCAGGTAAAATGTAATTTTTTTTTCTTTTTAATTTTAAATTATTTATTTAAGTTATATACAATATATACAACATATCAGCAACAGCAATATTAACAAAAACCAAAAACAGGAAGTACACAAAAAGAATTAATAAAAAAATATAAACAATCAAGAAATGGAATGCAAAAATTCAATCGCTTCAATGATCTTTCTGAATTTCAGGTAGTCTCTGATGTAATTTTTTAAAAAAAGAAGAAGACATTTCAGGCGGGAAAAGTCAACAATGGCCAATTCCGCTGCGTGGGCGAAATTGACAGATTGGAGTAAATTTGTCAGAAATCTGCCAATTTTCCTGCAGAACGGGATTATCCATTTGCACACACCCCTATTCAGAAATACCAGCAAACTCTACTTAATTAGTATATTGTCCGCATTTCTGAATATCTCAGAGATTACCTGAAATTCAGAAAGATCACTGAAGCGATTGAATTTTTGCATTCCATTTTGCAATCAACTATTGCTGCTGAGCTCCCTTATTCAAAATAATAATAGCTAGTGGAGGACTAGGGCCAAATTTCCCAGGAACTGGTTCCTTGTTTCTAGGGAACCAACAACTCACGCCTTCCCCACCATGCTACACTTACAGGGGTCAGGTACTCCCAGCACCCTGTGAGTAACTTCTGAGCTCCTCTGGTTGATTTCTTTTTTTATTTTGTATGTTTATTGTTTTATATACCGTCTTCATCCAAGGCGCTTTACAGATAACAACTAGTAAATTGTTTTGTTAGATCCCATCAAAACCCGCTATTATGCAAGTCTATGCAAAAAGGACGAGCATACTCGTCCTTGGCACTTAATTGAATTGAATTGATTGTTTATTTGTATAGCGCCTATACACATTGGCCCTCATTACGACCCTGGCGGAAAGTGACTGACCGGACCGCCACAGCGTAAATAGCGTTTCCGCCATTGCACGAAGGAGCAAAGTGCGGCCCATTCCGACCCATCGGGCACGAGCACCACGCCATGGCGGAAGTGCAAAGTCCGCGATGGCGGAAATGACCCCAAAACGGCCCACACCGCCGCCGTACGGCGCCCTAGGTGCAATACCGCCACCCCTCTTAGCGGTCACCGCAGTGTGCGCCTACCGGAAAGTACGGTGACCGGAAATATACGGAAACGGAAGTAAAAACATGGGCCCGGAACGGGAAACATCCCGCCGTACACCTATAAAACCACTAAAACCACACAACCACTAAAATCACTACCCTGAAACACACCCCAACCCGTCATCCACCCTAGCGAAACCAAGAAAAATGGGAAAAGTAGCGAAGAAAGCGTGCGACCGCAAGCGGCAGGTCCACTTCTCCCGTGAGGAACTCACCGTGCTAACAGAGACCCTCCAGGAGAATGCTGCCGTCGTCTTCTCCACGCAAATGACCAGAACGGCACTTGCAAACAAGAAGGCCATATGGGCTCTGGTGGCACAGCGGGTAAGTGCGGTGGGGACCGCACCCCGCACCCCACAGCAATGCCGCAAGCGATGGGACGACCTGCGGATACGCGTCCGCAGCATACTCTCTGCCAACCGCAACATTGCCACAGCCACCGGGGGAGGTCCTGAATCACCCATCAAGTTGACCCCCTGGGAAGAAATCTGTGCCTCCACCATCGGAATGGAGAGCATAGAGGGAGTCGGAGGGATGGAGAAAGGAGTGCAGACATCCGAAGATTCAGGTAGGTGGGCCAAATAAAACAATGCCAAATCCACACAGTCCATCCATGTGAAGTACCATGCGTCCACATAGTGCAACAGAAACACATGTCCAGGAGAACGTCCACACACATCGGCCTGATAGCGCACGTTAAAACCCACAATAAATACATAAATAATTAAAAACCCCTAAAACACGCACTACACGTGCAGCAGGCACACCCTAACTGCAGGCTGCCAAACAACTGCACCCTCACTCCACACACAAATGAAAGCACCTCCAAGGCCCCAACCCAAATCACCCTCAGGTACCACCCCAATGCATGTGATACAATGCCATTCCAATTCCCACAGACCCATCAATAACCCTCGCCCTCCTTTACTCCACCACAGGGTCCGATCCAAACGACGAGCTTCAGGACACCCCTACCAGCACACCTGCAAAGAGGGCCAAGACCAACGGCCAGAGACCCTCCACCTCAGCTGCACGCATCAAGACACGGCAGCAGCACAAATCAGGTTGCAGCACAGAGGAGGGAACATCAACAGGCACCCCAGCAGCCAGCATGCCCACACCACCACCACCACAGGTCCCCCCAATGGATGCCACAGAAGGCACTGCCTCTGGTGGCAGCAGCACCATAGGTGACACCCCATTGATGGCAGCATGCTCGGACACAGAAAACGGGGATGTCGAAGTCAGATCCATCCATGACCTGTCCCAATCCCCCTGTCTGTCCCATCCCGTACAACATGAGGATACCACGCAGGGGCACCCACAAGACGACGACTGGCCATCCCCCACAAGCCCTGTGGCAAGGCAACATGAGGACAACAGCCCCTCTGTGACAACCCCGCAAATGGCCATGGCCCAGCAGAGGCAACAGTCCCTCGACCAGTTAATCGTGCAACAGCAGCAACTGGCCACGCTCCTCAAGGACCATGCCGATGAATGTGGGGGCACTAAGGCAGACATAGAAACATCAACTGAGACACTTAGGGCAGAAATGGAGAGAGGTACAGAGACGCTAAGGGCACAAATGGAGAGTAGCACCGAGAGCCTGAGAGTCCAAATGGAGAGTAGCACCGAGAGCCTGAGGGGGGAACTACATGCGACGTCCAAAGACGTATGTGCCGAACTTGCCGCAGTGCGCCGTGTGCTCACTGAGCTCTGGCAAACCCTTAGGGACATGCATGGACGTGAGCAGGCAGACACATCATCCGTTGCAAGTTCCGTCCAGGGCAGCCCCCAACGTAGATCTGGGAGGAACCTGCGCTCCACAGGCAGGGGTGCCCCTGATACCCGCAGAGGGGGCTTGCAATAGCGACAGCCCACTGACAATGAGCATCTTTGGACACTGGTGTTCGGGGGGGAGGTAGGAGGGTGGAGGGGGTGTGTTGGGCTCACTTGGGTGGCGGGTCGATAGGGTGTTCAACATGATATCACATATGCCATAAACAGTGCACGATCAACCAATGAGATGTGTGGACATTGATCTTTGTGTACTAGGCCATCATAGGCGTACAGTCCATATTGTGCATGTCCCAGACACACACAGTGCCACGAGTCCCGTGTCCATGTATCAGCCACCAGGCGTGAGTGCTAGAAGCATGCATCAATGAGATGCTGACGAATGTCACGGGCCTCCGGTGCCTCGCAGACTCCATGAGGTGCTGCCACATCCCCACCTTCATCATGACCATCATCAGGTGCTTGCAGTTCTGCGTCAGGGGGCATGGGCACATTTCTACGTACGCACATGTTGTGGAGCATGACACATGCCATGACCATCTTTGCAACCTTCTCATGGCGTTACAGGAGTGCCCCGCCAGACCTGCTGAGGCAGCGGAAACGAGTCTTCAGTAGGCCGAATGCCTGTTCAATGACTACACGGGTACGTGAGTGGGCATGGTTGTAGTCCTCCTCATGCTGGTCCCGTGGGTTCCGGACTGGTGTGAGGAGCCATCTCTTCAGTGGATATCCAGCATCACCTGTATGTGGATGAGAAACGTATGATGTGGAATGCCATTGCTACGTACGCACACCCCCCCCCCTTCCTGCCAGGTCATTGCCAAATCACATATCCCACATAATCATGCATGTAATGAGACTCACCGAGTAGCCAGGATCTGTTCCCTGCGTGTCCTCCATGTAGCGTGGTATTGTAGAGTTCCTCAAGACCATAGAATCATGGGTTGATCCAGGGAATCGGGCACAACAATGTGTAATGATCCTGTTGGAGTCACACACCATTTGTACATTCAGGGAATGAAATTGTTTTCGGTTGCGGTACTGGGCCTCCATGGCATGTGGGACGACCAATTCCACATGGGTGCAGTCGATGGCACCAATGCAACCCGGTATGCCGGCAAGTGCATGGAATCCCACTTTTGTGTTGGTAATTTCCTGCTCCGAGCGTGGTAGAGAGATGTAGTCGTCTGCGTGCTGCAGGAGGGCATCGAGCACTTGAAATAGTGTCCGTGAGAACAGTGGCTGAGAAATGCCATGCAACTGTCCGACTGTGTGCTGGTAGGTGCCTGTGGCCAGGAAGTGGAGTACAGACACCACCTTCAGTAGGGGTGGGATGGCGGTTGGGCTATCTATCATGCTGACAAGGTCAGCCTGTGTCATGTCCACAATGGCGGCTATGGTGTCCCGGTCCAGACGGTAGAGGGTGTGGATCTGCTCATCAGTGAGGTTGAACGGATGTGCTTGGAGGCGTGGGATTGCGGGCTGCCTGCGTGGTGGTAGTGGCTGTGCTGGCGGCCCTTGCTGGCCCTGCCTTGGCCTCCTCCTCCTCCTGCGTCTCCTCCGTGCGGCCGGTTGTAGTTGGTGTTCGTCTTCTTCTTGGAGTTGGAGTACTTGCAGTGCTATCAGGTCCCCCAGGGCCAACATCGCGAGTCCTGCCGGTAGCATTTCGGTGTGGTTGTGGGAGGAGACTGGCTGTGCAATTTATGTGTTTTCAGGCTGTATGGCCTCCACCTGTGGTGATTAATTCCACCTGTGCAAACTGCTCTCCCCTTTGGCCGAGCACGTCCCGCGCACAACGCTGCAATTCGGGGAATGGCATCTTGCTATTGCAATCATGTATTTGTACCCGATGGCCGTGTAAGATTGGTTGATATGTTCATTCTGCTGTGGTCCCATTGTTTCACATACTATCTGTGCAGTCGCGAACAGACTTGTGAAGGGTCAGTGGAACGTAGTACTCGAGTAACGGTGGGCCCTCATGCATCACTGTACCGAGTTGCAACGACGGGCGGGGCGTCCCATTTGTGGGTGAAGGCAGTTGCCATTTTCACACACAGCCGCACTCGATGGAATAATTAGTGATTTCAAACGGCCACAGATGCCTCTTCGACGTGATGTTGCAAATGAGGAATTCGAAGGGCGGCGCTTTCGGTTTTCAGCTAGCGGCGAGGAAATGCCCACAGGTCTGACTGCAAATATAACGTACTATTGTTCAATGTCCTTGAGACAGGGGCCATGGCGAGGATGCAATGATTGATATGAATAGTTTGGGATGCGCAATTGCGACGTGGGCGATGAGGCCGGACGTTCCCAAATACATGTTACTTCACAACACTGGAATTACGGGCTGGGGCACTGTGGATTTTGCAGGCTGCATAACGCACAGACTCAATGGATATTTCTAATGTTATGTGAGTAAATATTCAGGCGTTTTAATCCCGGGATGAGGGAATGATGAATGGATGCATGGGCAGGTGATTTGATACAGAGTTTGCCATGTACAGGGCTTCTTGGGATCTATCCGCCTCCCCTACGCTATGTGATGCAGGGCTGCCATAGTGGGACCATCGTCTATCTGGCCTTGTTGAGCCCTCCCTGTCTCGACGCGCCCTCAGACACTTGTGTCCATGCACGTTAACATTCCCATCTGATGGATTCTGTTTTGACAGACGCATGCACAGGTACACTCGTTTGTGATGGTGTTTGCACCTCGATATAGATGGTTATGAGTCGCAAGTGGTTTTGGGGTGGTGATGATCCTTTGGAGTGGGCTAGCATGCATATGGCTGTGGATTTAGTGTGATCATTGAAGTGAGTTGTTCGAATGTAGTTCTGATGGCCATTCTGTTCTTTTTCTTTTCTTTTGGTTGACAGGTATCTCCTCCCCTTTTGCCACTGCCGTCTGTATGCCACTCCTGCAGATGGGTTTTACTCCCGACACCTGCTGCTTCGTGTTAATCAGTGGAGCAGCATTACGATCTTATGGGACGATCGCCAATGGCCCATATGCCCTTACGCAGTACTGGTGGCTCGGAGCAACATTTCGGCCTTTCAGCTGGACTAGTGCCTCCCCATTGGGACGGCCCTGCGGTTCTGTGCGCTTCCATGTTGCCTTTTCGTACGTGAATGTGGCTCTGTGTACCATGAGGGAACAGGGCGTCACACAAGTAGTGGCTGGTCATTTCTTGCGGATGCAGCCCACAATGGTGAAAAGTGTTTTGGAGTTCATGGCCTGATGGCTGTATGGGCTTGGTGATTTTGATGTGCATTAAATTTCTATTCTGATTTGGCCCGTGTAGCGTTTTTCTTTGCAAGTGATGTGGCATATGCCTATTTGGGGGGCGATGTATTGTGAGGAGATCTGCATTGGGTTCCAGCTTCGGAGTTTAGTTGCGTGGTACTGTACTGGGCGCGTTTGCCTACGAAGCCCGTGAGGTCAGGGATGGGGGCTGCCAATATGACAGTTTGAATGTTGTCATGCTCAGGGGCGGGGGATTGGGTTTTGTGTAACAGATGCCGGTCAGCCAGGTGGACTGGTGGAATGATGTGATTCTCGGAATATTGCTGGTCACAGGTGCCTGTGTTTGCGTGCGTTTCTTGGTGGGGGACTGTGGTCATGTCCATTGGGATGGCTTCTGTATTCGTGCCATCTGTGCCCTGCAGCTCCCATTGGCCCCTGTTGTGTTTCTTTTGTTCGTTGGCATGCATGGGTGACTTGTACATTTCAATGGTTGCATTGTGACTTCATTGCACCTACGGGGAGTTGTACTTTGTGGGTAGGGAGCGGTGTACAGGCACTCAGTGGGGCCGTTTACGGTTGATTCGCGATGCCGTACTTCTCACCATGGCGGAATGGTACATTCCGCCATGCTTGATGGCGTTAGGTACATGTCCGCTAGGGTCGGAATTGGCGTACCCTTGCGCCATGGTGGTGTTTGCGGTTTGGCATGGCGCGCGCGCGCGTGCTTGGTGCAGTTAGCGTTGGCGTTCACTACGGTGTCGCTAATGGCTTCGTACTTTGCGGTGACGGGTCATAGTCGCACCGAGCGCTATTCGATGGCGGTATTGCATTTCCGCCATCGTTTTCCGAATTCCGCAAGGGTCGTAATGAGGGCCAATGTCTTTCAGAGCCGGTCAGATAGCACAGCGAGTAGAGCACTCCCTTGGACATCTGTGCAGAGCCTGCTGACGCAGGTTCGAATCCTGGCAGGGCCAAACTCAGCCTTTCATCCTTCCGAGGTTGATAAATGAGCACCACACACCCGATAAGCCGCTCTCAGATACCCGACGGTTCTCAGCGCTATATAAATGGTGAATTATTATAATTATTATTAAAGCGCTTCAAGGAGGGAGGGAACATGGGAGATTACAATTTCATTCTTACAAGTCCTTGAAACAATTCAGAATGTGAAAAAATAACTATCATAATCACCCTGGCGGCATTTCAGATAGTGCAAGTGCAAGGAACAATTAGGGAGAAGTGGGGGAGGGAAAGAATGAGATCAAACCAGTAGTAACATTACTATGCCTAACAGCAAATGATATAGTGCATGGATAACAAGAGGTGGAGGGAAAACTTAAGGGGTTGAAGCACCAAAGTATATAAACAGAACACTCATGTATGCAACAGCAGTATATACAAGGGTTTAGGGGCAACGCGCTCGTCTTGACGCAACACAGGTTCGAATCCCGGGTCCTCTTTTATAAAAAAAAAATTATAATTATAATTGAAAACACCTTCCCAGAAAGTCCCAGGTGTGATAGCCAACAGCGCAAGATTCACAGTAATGCAGTGTGTTTTTCTTTAGCGAGGGCTTAAGTGTATCAAAATACCGTTTAGAAACAGTGCATCACACTTTCTAAGGGATGGTGAGATGTGAGGCAGTAACTAAGACAATGTAAGGGGTGAGCAACATAGCGCCTAACATGTGGCAATATGCCTTCACAGGGTGCACCCAGATGTGAAAATAAATAGTATCAGAAATGAAACGAGCCAACGCGACGTCTTAGTGATGCACACGTGTGAGTACAGTGCAATGCACTTTCACAGGAACACACAGATATCAAACACACCAGGGGATAAAAGAGGCAAATCAAAGACTTCTCTAGATTCGAGTGCAAGGCAACCCTGTCACAGCGACAACTAGATTTAAGGAATAAAAGCATAACAAGTTTAAAAATTCAGGGCCGGATCCATGGAATTTTTTGCACAGCTCAAAGTGATTTTCACGGCTGAAAAGTGACTTTGCAATGCTGACACAAACCCTTATTCATGGAACTGTGCAAAGTGTATTTTTGCAGTGCAATGTCATTGTGTACTGCAAACATGACTTACTGCAAAAATACCCTGTGCACGGTTCCATGAATCAGGGTGTGTGTCGGCAGTGCAAAGTCACTTTTCCGCAGTGCAAAATCACTTTGAGCCGTGCAACAAATTCCATGAATCGAGCTCTCAATGTGTCATCCTGGTGACGCCCAACAATGAAGCAAACGGGCACACAATATAGCTATGCCATATCCTTTCTAGGGATGCCTATAGCTATGCAATATGCTTTCTAGGGATGCCTATAGCTATCCCATATGCTTTCCAGGGGTGCCAAACTATAGCTATGCCATATGCTTTCTAGGGATGCCTATAGCTATGCCATATGCATTCTAGGGATGCAAAACTATAGCTATGCCATAAGCTTTCTAGGGGTGCCAAACTATAGCTATGCCATATGCTTGCTATGGATGCCAAACTATAGCTATGCCATATGCTTTCTAGCGATGCATGTAGCTATGCCATATGCTTTCTAGGGATGCCAAACTATAGCTATGCCACATGCTTTCTAGGGGTGCCAAACTATAGCTATGCCATATGCTTTCTAGGGATGCCAAACTATAGCCATGCCATATGCTTTCTAGGGATGCCTGTAGCTATGCCATATGCCTTCTAGTGATGCCAAACTATAGCTATGCCATATGCTTTCTAGGGGTGCCAAACTATAGCTATGCCATAAGCTTTCTAGGGGTGCCAAACTATAGCTATGCCATATGCTTTCTAGGAATGCATGTAGCTATGCCATATGCTTTCTAGGGATGCCAAACTATAGCTATGCCATATGCTTTCTAGGGGTGCCAAACTATAGCTATGCCATATGCTTTCTAGGGATGCCAAACTATAGCCATGCCATATGCTTTCTAGGGATGCCTGTAGCTATGCCATATGCTTTCTAGTGATGCCAAACTATAGCTATGCCATATGCTTTCTAGTGATGCCAAACTATAGCCATGCCATATTCTTTCTTGGGATGCCTGTAGCTATGCCACATGCTTTCTAGTGATGCCAAACTATAGCTATGCCATATGCTTGCTATGGATGCCAAACTATAGCTATGCCATATGCTTTCTAGGGATGCCTGTAGCTATGCCATATGCTTTCTAGGGATGCCAAACTATAGCTATGCCATATGCTTTCTAGGGTTGCCAAACTATAGCTATGCCATATGCTTTCTAGGGATGCCAAACTATATCTATGACATATGCTTTCTATGGATGCCTGTAGCTATGCCATATGCTTTGTAGGGATGCCAAACTATTGCTATGCCATATGCTTTCTAGAGATGCCTGTGTGCAAATGTGACACAGTGCAATTTTGAGAGAATGCAGCACACTTTCATAGGGATAATCAGATGTAAAACTGTGCTTAAAACCGTGCAAGGCTTTTGCTAGTGATACCTAGGCGTGAACATCACAGGATTGACATGTGGAGGGGCATTTTCATATTGACCTCCTAGATATGACACACACGAGCATACAAACGACGCAACTCCATACCCCACCCTAAGGGTCCCCAGATGGGAATGCAGTCTTGTGCATTTTCCTACTGGTGAATGGATGTGAGCTACTAGATCGTAGTCACAGGGCGCCACCTTATTGGTGCCTAGGTGGGCGATAGCAATGTAGCTCTTAAGGCGTACCAGTAGTGAGATAAAGCCTGTGCCACGCCAGGGGAATTGATGTGAGGCGGTGTGTGATATAACGCCAGCTCTTATTATAGCTGTTGATCTGCAAGTGCACTCTCAAAGGGACACCCTGCTATGTAACACAGCTGCCAACAAAATGCAACACCTCATTAGTGTGGATATGTGGCCTTTCTCAAATGGCAAAGCCTCCCTGTTACCCAGTGGGCGCCATTGTTTCATTCTGCCAGCTCAGCTGTTGCTATACTGTGACTGGCCACTAGGCGTCAGTGTCGCACGAATGCTGTCTGTTCCTTCCATCTGCTACCCAATTGGACCGCATATTTTGACTGGCCGCTAGGGGTCAGTGTTGTACGTGCTAGCGCTGTTTTACTGCACAGGGACTATTAGGTGGTGTTATTAGCCGTCACCAGCTGCTGGGCTGCTATATTAACCCTTGTGTGGTTGAACTGAGCAGTTGCCATTCAGCAGACTGCCCTCTAACCTGGAGACCCCCCTCGAGCTCTGTGCGCCGCCTGGCAGATCAGATGCCCCTCTGCCACAAGCGGCCAAGGGAGCCTAGCACGGGAGGCGCATGGAGGCTGAGGGGCTGCCATGCCGAGGCCTCGGCATGCTTGAGTTCCATAGCAACGGAGGCGGCGGGCTGATTAGCGCGCGCTGGCACGCGCCCCATAATGAACATCCCGCAGGAAATGTACACGAGCGCATCCTGCATCGTAATTAGAAATCAGAGCCGGGCAAGTGGAAGCGAATCCCCCCTCCCCCGGCGCGCCATGTCAGATGCATTCAGCGCCAGCCGGCGTGGAGGGGCGGACGCATGCGCACGGAACATCGCGGCCTCCGTCTGCGGGGGCATGCACGTTTCATGTCATCTCCTGGACTCTTCCGGGTGGGTCCCAACCTCGCCTGGACTCCCTTGGGCTGGTTCCCACCTCCCCCAGGGCTCCTAAAGGTCAGCGCCTGTCGCCCAGTAATAAAAATACAATGCAGCTCCTTTTGACATATTCTAACACCATCAGGGTTATTTCTTCGTCTATCCCCTCCTTTGGTCCCTCCCAGAGCTAAGCATGAAATGTAACTAAAGCCCCCCCCCCCCCACAAACCTCTTTGAGGGTCTCCACTTGAGCCTCCGTTATTTATTTATTTAATTGGGATTCGAACCTCTGTTGCTCTGCGTGGTCCTGTGCATTGTTTAGTTCTGTCAATTCTGGTGTTTCGCCTGCCTTCATCAGACAAAAAATATTTTTATTTCAACTGCTTTTTTATTGAGAAAAAAACGATGTAGTCTGATGCAAAATGGAAAGTCCTATCCAACCACGTGCATGCAAATGCCCGCAATAACTGCGTCATTTGTTCCACTCATGTTCTCATCTTTCGCCTGCCTTCATCAGACAATAACGTTATGTTCTATATTATTTTCTTTCGCAGTTCAAATGATTTAATTTCAGTTCCGTTATGGTGCAGGAAAAAAATGGTGGGTGATAACGGAATTACGTAACTTTTGCCGCGCCGCCATAATACGAGTATGGCCCTGGAGTGGGGGATGTACTTCCAGCATTATGCTGTTGGTAAATCCTCGCGCTGTCCACTGAAAAAAAACAGCAAAATCGGTGGAATTACTGTGGCGCTAATTCCAATGAAAAATCCCCATAGAGTACACTGGACTCTGGATAAAATTGCGATGTCACAAGTGTTGGACTATACGAAGTCTTTCTGGAAAACCCTACATGAAATAAATACTCAGCTTTCCGATGTAAGTGTCCTGAAGAAGGGCATTTGCTTGAAACATGTGTAGTAGGCTCAAAGATCACTATACTATGAAATAAGACCTAATGTAAATTGATAAAAGCACTAAAAATCAACAGAGTGGATAAGACATCATCTGTATATTATTGAGAACAAAACTCGAATTATTATATCAGGACTGGTGCAATGGCAAACCAGGCGAAACTTGCTCAAACTGAATGACAGTATTCCCTGCCATTACGTTTATATAATCCAACAGCAGCAGCTCAGCTACTGCAAACCACTGCAGAGCCTCAACAAGCATGCAACGGTGCACAATATCATCCACCAGATTGCACACACTCTGCCCAGTTTATATAAAAATGCTTTCAACCCACACTCAAATCATCAGCAAAGAACTTAAGAAGAGCAGATTAACATACGCTTGTCGCAGCACAATCCTTTGAGATGAATCGGACCAATAGCGGCCCAGCACGCAAGGCATCGGCCATGGAGTACAGCAGGCAGAACTCATTCCAGCCCATCTTCCAGCGCTCTTAATCTAAGTCTGGAACAGAAAAAAAAGCTCCCCAAAAGAAGCTAGAAGACTGGGCGAACTGTCATGAATGATCCCAGGCCTGCTCATATCACCCCTCTTCTTCGTCATCTGCACTGGCTCCCAGTGGCTAAGCGTGTTCAATTCAAATCATTTTGTCTGGTCCATCGCGCCTTTAATGGCATTAGTGCAGAGTATTTACAGGCTAAATGTTGCCCCTGTGCACCTGCTCGTGCCCTCTGCTCTGCCAGTGCCTGTCTGGTCTCAGCTCTCGTGTTAAATGTTCTCGTATCGCTGGGCACGCTTTTTCCATAGCAGCTGCTGTGCTTTGGAACTCCCTTCCTTTGTCACTTCATACTACAATGAACCACCTGTCTTTCAGGCAGTATTTAAAGTCTTTCCTGTTTTGGTTATTTGTTTGTTTGTTTGTTTGTTTATTCATTTGTAATGCGCACCAGACCCAGGGGTATCAGGGTGCAAAAGGTTACAAGGTGATACACAGTTTTAATTTGTTCGACTTTCTTTTTCTGCTTCTCTTATCCATTTGCTGCTAGCGCCAAGATGCCCCCGATGTTGCGCTTTATAAGTGCTGATGAAATAATATAACATGAATCAAACAGTTCCTTCTGCCCTAAACACTCTCTCACCCTTTATAAACTATCCACATCCTCACCTTGATCCACCTTATTTACTCAAACAATCAAATACAGCATAAAGCCACAAGATGCCGACATACACACCACACTAACAGAGCAACACCGTTGTTCACCTATTTATTCCTAACACACACTGCATGAAAAGGTGCCCTGAGCCTTCTACAGCTGGGCTGTTTCCTCTGAAAAGCGCTCTGTTATGCACCTGTACTATTGTATACCTCTGAAAGCACTGTTATGCATCCGTACTATTGTAAACCCCTGTAAAGCGCTCTGTTACGCATCTGTACTATTGTATACCTCTATAAAGTGCTCTGTGGTGCATCTGTATTGTACCTGTGTAAAGTGCTCTGTTATGCATCTGTACTGTTGTATACCTCTGAAAGGCGCTCTGTTATGCATCTGTACTATTGCATCCTCTATAAAGCGCTCTGTTATGCATCTGTACTGTTGTATACCTCTGTAAAGTGCTCCGTTATGCATCTGTTCTGTTGTATATTCTATAAAGCGCTCCGTTATGCATCTGTAAGGTTGTATACCTCTGAAAAGCGTTGTTATGCATCTGTACTGTTGTATACTCTATAAAGCGCTCCGTTATGCATCTGTACTGTTGTACACTCTATAATGCGCTCTGTTATGCATCTGTACTGTTGTATACCTCTGTAAAGTGCACCGTTAAGCATCTGTACTGATGTATAGCTCTATAAGGCGCTCCGTTGTGCATTTGTAATGTTGTATACCTCTGAAAAGCACTGCACTATGCATCTGTACTGTTTTATACCTCTGTAAAGTGCTCCATTATGCATCTATACTGTTGTATGCCTCTGTAAAGAGCTCTGTTATGCATCTGTACTGTTGTATACTCTATAAAGCACTGTGTTATGCATCTGTACTGTTCTATACTCTATAATGCGCTGTGTTATGCATCTGTACTGTTCTATACCTCTGTAAAGTGCTCCGTTATGCATCTGTACTGTTGTATACACTATAAAGCACAGTTTTATGCATCTGTACTGTTGTATACTCTATAACACACTCTGTTATGCATCTGTAATGTTTTATACCCCTGTAAAGCGCCCCATTATACATCTGAACTGTTGTATACCTACTTAAAGCGCTCTGTGGTGCATCTGTAAATGTATACCTCTGTAAAGCGCTCCGTTATGCATCTATACGGTTGTACACCTCTGAAGAGAGCTCCGTGGTGCATCTGTATTGTATACCTCTGTAAATCCTTCCTTTATGCATCTGTAATGTTGTATGCACCTGTAAAGCGCTCCGTTATGCATCTTTGCGGTTGTATACCCCTGTAAAGCACTCTGTGGTGCATCTGTATTGTGGTATACCTCTGTAAATTGTTCTGTTGCTTCTAGAAGCTAGGTCTGCGCTCAATAAATACCATTAATAATGATAATAATAATAATAATAATAATAATAATAATAATAATAATAATAATAATAATAACAGCTGGATATAATGAATAGATTCCCGAATGGGAAACCCACATGTGTTAACCAGGGCTTGGAAGTCCACTACAGAATCCTTGCATAGCAGATCTTTTTTTTAAAAAAAATTGTATTCGTTTATTTAAACACACAATACAAACCAAACTTGCAGTATATTAGTAATATTTTCATAATAATTTGTTTAATAAGTTACTATGTGGAGTGGACTTCAGGAAGTGCCATGGTCGAGTTGTATTGGGCATAAGTGGTGGCAGGCCACTGCTGGTACCATGTTACTGCCCTCAGTGTTGCTGACCTCCTTTATGAGCTACTGTCTACTACTGCCTACCACTGCCTACTACTGCCTACTTGATTTGCGGCACTAAGCAGATCTGGAAGTAAATGATTTACTGCCCTTCAGACCACCTGTAATATGCCAGTGATTCTGTGATATCAGACGGCGGGAACGGTAATAACGTTTGCTGGTATTCCACAGATTTACCGCCAGCTCTTTATTGCAAGCTCTTTAGATCTAAACCTCCACCCAAACCCTCACCTCTCCTATCACCATGCTCACTCTCTACTCTACACCAACACGCAATTAGAGCACAGCTACACCCCTCTATCAATTTCGACCTAGCTGCTCACATACGAACAATACTTCATGAACATCTCAACATTCTGATAAAACGCAGCTATACCCCACGAAAGCCGGCCTTGCTGCACACATAAGCGTACTACACAGGCCTATGGCAGCCAGAACCTAGTCTTGGTGAACAAGCTCCAGTCTGCACACATTCAACTGATATCAAATACCCCCACACCTAATGCTAGGAAGCAGCTACCATCAGGAAATCATGTCAGCTGCGCACATAACCGGTGCACCCAAGCACCCTATGACACCTTACTCTCTCGACTGACCTGGACTACGGTCCCTGAGGGCGTTCAACCTACCAGCCCTTTGAGGTCATACCAATGATATATAGAGCACTATATTAATGCCAAATAACATAACATAACATAACAGAATACCGGCAAAGTCCTAATGACCCCATGAGTGCCTTCCTGGAACTCCTCTCACCCCCCCCCCTCAGTGACAGCAGTTTTTTAAGACAAATGTTTCAGCGTTTTGAGTAATCTTAAACATGCATGTCTGTTACGTACCATAGCTGGCCTTATGATTTTTTCGGGCATGCGTCAGTAAAAAAAAAAAGACATTCCGTAAGGTGATCGCCGTTACCCAGCGCAAAATCCCGAACCCGAAAAAGTTTGTTATCATTTCTTGAGAGTTTTTTTATTTTTAGGAATTTGCAAGCATGTTCGTCAATTGGATGTACTTCTAAAACAGCCTGGTTTCGACATTAGGGTTTAGGCTGGTGAAGGCTACTGTGACTTACTGTGGATCATAGGTCCACCAACCCTATGGGAAATCTGTTTGGCCTGTGCGTTGGTAGATTTGAGATGTAGCAGATTTGGGAGGAAGTTGGAAAGGAAATAGGTTGTGTCTTTGCCATTAACCTCTTCGGAGAAACCACAAAGCCTTGAGTTTGTGCAGTTATCGCTTGAGTTTGGACACTCTGGGAGCCTATACAATGGCGTAGCACACAATTTGGGCCCCCGCCCTGTGAGCACTGCTGAGGGGGAACCCCTCCATGCTCCGAAACAAAGCACAGTGCACGCTACACACCGGGCCGACCCGGACCACCACATGTGCGCAATGTCCATGATGATTATGCCGCTGCAGGGGCATGCACTACTCCAAGTAAAAGAAGTAAATATGTTGGTTAATCAAAGCTTACATTTTCGACCTAGCGTAGAAAGAAGGGGGCGGTGCCTGCAACCCAAATATACAAGTCACCAGTGGTGGCTGGTGGGTTATTTTATTGGAGGGTGTAAATATTTGCCACAAGTATGCGATTTCGACCAAGCGTATCAAGGTAGCTCGAACTAACGAAAATGGGTTTGGGGAGTTTGGGGGGAATCCCCTCCCCCTGAGAAAATGTTTTGAATAATGGGTTAAAATGGTGTATCACACAGCACACCTTCTGTGAAAATATGGGTCAAAAGCCAGACAGTTTGCAATCGTTTTTTCTGGACGTAGAATGACTAAATAAAAAAGTACAATAGATGCAAGTCACCAAAAGTTCAGTTCACAGGCACATTTCCCAATGCATTGCTATACCGGTCCCTGCAATATATGTCAGTATAAAAGAAATGTTCATGCTGGCTGTGCCCATACATTTCCATGCTGGCTACCCCAACATATGCCAGTATTCCCATTTAAGAACATACTCATGTTCGCTTTGAGATGTTTTTTATAGTATGATTACTGGCACTAGGAACACAGCTGCCTCTGCCAATCTATACCAGCACTCCTATGTAAGCACATATTCCCATTGGTTTGGCCATTAATAGTGACATATCACTATAAGACAAAAATGTCCAAACTGGTTCCGATGCAGGCCAGTCTAGACCCATAAGAACACTTATCATCCTTGCTTCATCATAGATGCTCAGTTAATAAAAAAGTCCTGCTACAGTAGGAAACATACCGGCCACTCCACCAAAACATCAGTCTAGTGAGGTAACACTACTTATCATGCTTACTTTTTCAAAGATGATGAGTAATAAATGTCATGCCACAGTAAGCAATGGCTAGACTGCTGCACCAAAATGCCAGTCTAGCCAGTTAATGACACACATGAACTTTCTTTTGCCCAAAATACCAGTAAAACATGCAAAACCAATAAAGGATGTGTCCAAAAAGGTCTAGTGATGCCCAGACACTCAGAGCCTTACACACACACACACACACACACACCCACACACACACACACACACACACACCTCCTTCCCCCTGCCACTCACTCTACATCTCATCTCACATTCATTCACACTGCATTAACCACACAGGCATGCACCCACCCACTCACCCAGAACATTTACACACTCACATTCATACCCATTCACCCACCAGTAACCCACTCATACACCTTCTATGACATCCACTCATACTGCATTATCCACACAGGCATGTACCCACCCAGAACATTCCAGCACACACTATCACATTTCTTCTCCTTCACCCACCAGTCACACTCACACATACACCTTCTCTTGCATCTCCTCACACTGTATTCTCCAAACAGGAAATCACCCACACAGAACAAACACACACTATCACATTCCTACTCATTCACCCACCAGCCACTCACTCATATACCTTCTCTCGCGCCCACACTCACTGCATTCTCCACACAGGCACACACCCACCCAGAAAATTCAAGCACACACTATCACATTCCTACTCATTCACCCACCAGTCACTCAATCATAAAATCATACATCTTCTCATAGATCCACTCTCACTGCATTCTTCCCTGAGGTACACATCCACCCATCCACCCAGAACATTCAAAATCCACCCAGAACATTCAAGACCACCTTTTCTTATATCCACTCTCACTGCAGTATCTACACAGGCACACACCCACCCACACATAATATTAAAAAACACACTTTCACATTCCTACTCATTCACCCACCAGTCACTTACACCCTCTTCCTGCTCCTTCCTGTGAGGCTAAGAACCTTGGTGTCAACTTCGAATCCACCTCTCCTTCTCGCCTCTAATATCTGACGGCTCTAAGAAGTCAAACTATCAGCTGCACCTCCTCAGAGGTATTCTTCCTTTTCTCACTTTCCCCCAGAAGCTCACTGTCTCCAGAGCTCTGGTCCTCTCTAGGCTGGACTATTGCAACAGCCTCTTTGTAAATCCTCCTGCCTCTACTCTTTGACCTTTATCACTTATCCAGAACAGGACTGCGAGACTTGTCCTCGGCCTCAAGCCCAGGGATCGTATCTCTCCAGCTCTGAAATCTCGTCACTGGCTCCCCATGGCTGCAAGGATCAACTTCAAGACCCTCTGCATGATCCACAAGGCTTTCTGGGGCCTGCAACCACACTTTCTCCAACTCTCTCTTCCCAAACATCTCCCTTTACGAGCTCTCTGCTCATACACCTACAACTCTCTCAAGGTCAGACTCTTCTCCAAAGCAGAGAGTTGGGGCCTCTCTCTGGAACAGCCTCCCTGCCTCTCACAAACCTGAGCAGAACCACTTCCAGTTCCGGAAGCAACTCAAGACCTTACTTTTCGCTTCCGCTTTCTCTCTTCCTCTCCCCTTCTGATGCACCAGACTGCTCCGCGCACTGGTCACCCGGTCACCCTCTGAACTCGGGCCCAGGCTCCTGCATGTCCAGTTGCCCTTGCACTGCCTCTGGGCTCCCCTGCACTTAAGGGTCTGTATCTGCAACCTCACAGTCCCTTCTCTCTGCACTTATGAGCCACCCGCTGTCTGCACTTGTGAGTTAACTGTACTTTCCCCTTACCCTCGCCCGTGGCCCTTGGTCCCTTCCCTCGTCCCTGCACTTGCATGATCTTAATATCACAAGGCCTAGTAAGATTGTTATTTTGTCCTCCCCTGTTTCCCCCTCCTTGTCTTGTCAGACCTAGAAAAACTTGTGTACAGGCAGGTTATAAATGCCATATCATATCATATCCTATTGTACACCTTCTCTTACATCCACTCTCACTGTATTATCTACAAGGTACACGCCAACCCACACACCCAGAACATTCAAATGCAAACTATCACAATACTTCTCATTCATCCACCACTCACTGACCCATAGCGTATACATATATCTGACATGCACTTCACACATGCAAAATACATATCCCAAAAAAAGCCTTCTTACCTGTTTTTACAGCTACGGTCCGTCACTCCAGGCCACCCTCGGCTCCTCTGTGCTGCTTACAAATTAGAACCAGTAAGCTGGGAGAGCTTCCTGCTTCTTGTATATGAGCTGGGAGAAAGCCGGAGGAGAAGGGTCTGGAGCTGAACGTGACATGTGACACTTGCCACATGTCATGGTCAGCTCCAACCCATATTGAGCGCATCCTACTCACGCTGCAAGTTCCAGCCCAGCCTTCACCCTGATGGGAGAGAACTGAGCCGCCCCACCCAAGACCTGGTGCAGCGGGACCGCCCGCTATGTCAGTGAGCCTATGCCAGAAGTGGTGCAAACCTCTGTTTCACTTCGACGATACGTGCATCAAACACTCCCCAGCTGTCCTCAGTCAAGTGCAGTCTCCCACTACTGGCTTATTTTTTTTAATGTATTTATGTAATGAAAATGGCACTGATTTGCAGAGCGGAAGACCAGTGTCCTTATCAATGGCTGAGAGTATGTGGACCAGATGAGGCAGGGGCGGTAGAAACATGAACCAGAGAAGAGTACAGTAGAGCATGATATAGGGACAGGATAGTGGAGGAAGTGCTACATATTAGGGTGAATGGTTGACTGATAAATGCCATGGGGTTGATGTAGAGAGGTAGGGGAGAGGAGAACAGGACGATGTGGTGGCGTGGAACACTATGCAAATTGTTCTTCAAAATGGAGGAGACCTAGGAGTTTGGCTTTACACAGGGATAGAGTGGGAGTAGTACAGAGAGGGAGAGCATTCCAGAGTAAGGGAGTGGGGCGAGGAAGAGAGCGGAAATGAGAGGGAGTGCAAGGGGCACGAGAGCTGGCAAGGAGGTGAGCCGAGGATGATCGTAGGTAGCGAGTCGGAGATTAGGGAGGGAGATGGGCCATTGTGTAGGGTGAGCCAAGTCTGTGCATAGTTTTGAAGATGATGAGAGTGAGTTTTTACTTGCCCTCTGTCTCGTAGATGACCAGCTTAACTGATGACAGGCTGGAGAGGTGGAAGTGAAGAGGGGAACGTTGAAGAGTGTATGGACAGCAAAGTTGAGGACTTTGTCAAGACGTGAAAAAACATTGTAGGGAAGGCCAGAGAGTAGACCGATCAAGAGAGTTCTAAAGAGAAGATTAGGTGCATAAAAGGGTTGAAGGCAACATTTTTCTAACGTTGATGAGATTAAGTCTGGCCGCAGTGGCAGATTTAGAGATGAAGAGCAAGAAGTTGTGAGATGGGATGAAGATGACACCAAGGATGCGAGCAGAAGCAGAGTAGGGAAAGTGGTCAGGGGAGAAGAATAGAAGAGGGGGAATGGAATAGATAGCGTGTTTGGATGGGAAGTAGAGAACTTCAGTCTTAGTGGAGTTGAACATTGAAGAGGAGAGGTCAAACAATGCCCCTCGTCTCGGAAGACACCCCAACCGAAAGAAGAATCAAAGACAATATGGCCGCCAATCGTACAAGCTCACACCAATTCCCACTGCACCCACGATGGACAAGCACCACGAGAAATACCCTCTCAGTCGACCCTATAACCCCGGAGCAGTGTGAACATTACCCAAAGTGGACGCAGACGCAGAAGACGGAACCAGAGACAAATATATGGACAGAATCGACTAAAGCTCTGAGAAGCCATGCATCAAGTCGTTAGAGACAATACGACATAGCAACGTCAGACATGAAGCACACGTGCCATTTGCACATTCGGGACACCCACACACCCAAATACACGAAGTACACATGCGTACAGTTCTATGAGGTAGAGGACAGCGACATGCACACACTGGCTGCATGTTTATTATTTTGCCATTAGCTTATCGCAGCAACGCAGAAACCACCAGAAGCAAGACAATAATGTGTACATGCTTGCAGATGCGTATATGCAAATAACCCTATGGAATGGCAGGAGCACTCAAGGGACCTGACAAAGCCATAAGGCACTAACCTAAGGATGCTATACAGAAGGCACACAGGAGAAACCAGACCATGGCTTAGGAAATCATAGTAGGCCACAACCATCTCAGAAAACATTAAGCCATGCAGAATGCTGTGCAAGCAGAACTACCGCCGTGGGGAACAAGGCCACTACCAAGGTTGCAATGTTTCACAATTACATTCTTTACCTTGATCCGAAATAACACTGGCAGTAGAGAAGCATCATTCTTCTTAAATACAGAATAATTCAGAGCTCCAGAGTTCACAAATGCAGTCTCTGGACATGTGACCCACCCAAACTGATAGTGGGCCAAGAAGTGGCAGCTGGGAATAAGCACCCATCTCACGGACCAGATAATGGTCGCAACAATGTTGTTACACTCGAGCTACAGTTATGTGCTGGGAAAGGAGCACTCTCACAACAATAATGGTCTACACACGGTTCTCACGCAGACACATAGTTGCACATAGCACTGTGAACAGGCACAGTCCGAGCTGGGAATTGATTTTGTCCAAGGTCTGGGGTCTCACCGCTCAGCAAATCACAACTTATGGCCCTAGGGGTGATTAGCTGGGGCCACCGAGCAATCATTAGGTCCACATACTGTAACAATTAGTAAGTGACAGGTTTCAGGGAAGGTCCAGGCCTGACACCTGACATAGTAACATCCAATCCACTAAACTTTATAGGGGCTACTATAGGGGAGCTACCAATCAATAGACAACCCAGAGTGGAGATAGGTTTCTGCAGAGGGGTCCACAGTATGACTCACTTGTGATGTAATATTCCATCAAAACTGGCCTGCGAGCCAGAGTTCTTCGAGCCATGCCTGGATTTGCCTCCGTGCACCTGATCCCTGTTGGTTTGTTGGCTGTAATAAACCTCAGTTGAACTTGCTACTTGTCTGGACTTGAATTCCTTTTTGGATTGGGAAGGAGTTAGGCCTTCCATGAGTTTGATGTCCGTGAACTCCTAGCAAACCGACCTGCTTGCCTGGGAGTTCTCCCTAACAGCAGGAGCGAGTGAGATGCCATCCAGTATTTGATAACGGAGAGACAGTTAGACACTTTTGATCATAGATCATCAGATAAGGAGGGAAAGGAAACAAGATCTGAGTGTCATCAGTGAAGAGTTGATAGGAGAAGTCTTAGGGGGAGATTAAGGTGCCAAGAGCAGAGGTATAGAGAGTGCAAAGAAGTGGACCCAGGATTGACCCTTGGGAAACACCAACAGTCAAGAGGGGAAGTGGGGAGGTAAGACTGTTCCAGAACACCTGGAACGGATTATGGTGAGTCGATGCCATGGTTGCATACTACCAATTGTCCCAGTTTGACTGGACATGTCCTCCTAGTGAAAAGTCAGTAGTGAAAAGTCAAGAGCATTAGAAAAATGTGCACATGGGTGTGGTGGTAAATCAATGTTCGTAGCACCCAAATCCACACTGAGCAGAGCACAATAATACAAAATATTAGGATATGCAAAACTGTGATAGGCACCAGAGGCACTTCTTTCAATTTTCTAGTACCTGAGTGGTACGGCTGTGTTGAACTCCAGGCCAGATTCATCCCTGTGGCACCAGGGAGGGCCACACAGCCTCACACTCCACGCGTGTATCAGCCATGGGGATTCCTTTAAATTCGGTCTGCCCACTTTCATTGAAAAAAGGTCACCAATCAGCGGACTGCCTGGGACCATGCATGTAGTTATTGTGCATCCAGGAAGTGGGGCTGATGGTAGCGACACGGACGATGAGGTTCGGAGGAGTAGGGGTATGTGTATATGTGTGTGGAGTGCATGCGTGTGTGTTTCAATGTTTTAAAAGGAAGGAACGGGAGTGCGGGTCAGGAGACTTGGGGTTGCCGGTGTATCCCGCTCTGAACACATGACAGGGTGTGCGGGAGGAGAGTGGGGTTGAAGTGGTGTCCCCTACATTGGGAGAATCCAGGAACGTAGGTGCTCGAAGGGAATGTTGTTCCTCCACATTGCCGAAACCGGGCTTGGGGAACCAGGCTGCGGAGAAGTCGGCCGGTGGGGAAATATCGTAGATCCTTTTAATTAGCATCTTCAGGGCAGCACCAAGAGGGTCCAGCGGGTCTCTGCTTTGGGAGCCCACAGAAGCTTGGCTGACCAGGTCCTGGTCGCCTACAGCACACAATCATCTCCAGGGCGTCGATCAGCTCCACAGTGTACACCACTCTAGTAGGCAGGGTGACATATCCATTGTGGGCCCCTACAGGGAGAAGGGCGGCATGCAGAACGCCACTGGTAGGACATCAGTGCATCAGGCGGTTCATGGAAAGGAAGCTGGGTTGTGTGCTGTGTCACCCCTCCTGGGAGCATGCTATCTCCCAGGGCTCGTGCTCATGTCTCGTGGCTGTGACCACGTCAGCAAACTAATAAAAGGAATGAGTGGATTCCCGCTCAGGAGGTTTGTAACTAACTGCTGTGTCGTTCTTGCCAGCACCATGCTGGTGCTGCGTAGCTGGCTGAGAGCCTGCCCTGCAGGGACCTCCACCAGGACAGGGCCCCTGCTTGGCAACCCTGCCCACGGTTGCTGGCACCCAAGTCAGTAAAGCCCCCTGCTGGGCACCTCTAACCACGTACACCAGCAGAGCCCCTGCTGGGCAACCCTGCTGGGAGATATCGGTGCCCCTGCTGGGTAACGCCAGCACTAGCTGTCGTGTTGGCCTGGGTGCCCCCAGGCCATGGCAGAGCCCTTGTGCTCATGGGCTTGCATGGGTGCCAGTGGCTGAGGTACGTCAGCTGGGTGCCCCCATCATGGCGGCTGGGTACCCCCAGCCTTGGTCCGCCTGGCCTGCGTGACTGCAGGCCAGGACATAACAGGTTGTCCAATCAGCAGGAGGATAACAGAAAAGGAAACACAGGAGGGGGGGCACCGAGTGGAAACAGAAAACAATCAGCCAAACTGGATGATCTGATTATTAATGTGAATCGATCTAGATTGATAATATTGACATTGTGACTGGTGATTGTTGATAAAATCACCACTGGGTGTGACCACTCCGCCCAAATTGCTAGACTGGTGATTGCTCGTATGTTACAGCACGAAGACACTGGCTATTCCTTAATAATTTAAATTTGCCAAATCAGTGCCAAATCAGTTGTCTGGGTGTGCAACCTCAACAGTATGTGATTTGTATGCTGAAATGGACTGGGTGCACATGTCAGTGAACCCAGGACTGGGAATTACCTTCTTTCAGTGGCATTTCATGTATCAGTATATGGGCCTCATTCCGAGCGTGGCGGTCCGAAAACAAGTGTGTCAGTAAGCTTACCGGCACCCTTGTTTCCGGACCGCCACACTACGAGTCTGCCTGCAGGGGCCGTCGCACCCGGCCGGTCTGCCCCTGCCGGACACAACGGCCCCTGCAGGCCGACTTGTCACGGAAGCACGTGCACCATCAGTGACGGTGCCGGTGCTTCCATGTCCCCATTCCTGTGGAGTCCTATCTGCCACCTGACGTCCCACTCCACGGGACTCGTAATGTGCCGGAGGCACTGGGAAGGCAGGCGGCGGATTCAGTGTTACGGGGTTGGTTGATTTGCACGCCACATAGACTTGTTTGGATGGTCCACTGACCAAGGTCACAGATCATTTACCTTTGGCAGTTACCAGTTCCAGGTGCAAATGCAGGTTGCCTTCAAGAAGAGTAAAATATCTCATGTGGCGCCCAGCAGCGAGACAAGGACTGGTCAATGATAAGTAACTACCTACAGCATATGATAAAAGTCTCCTGCCCAGATGGGGCGTGGAGGTAAACGGTAGAAATGGACACAAAACATTGCATTAGACATTGTGAAGGGAAAGTATAGTTATAGAGCAACTAACAGTGTCAGACAGTGACACTGGCATTACGTGCAACTTCTGGAAAAAAGTGACGGTGTGCATGTGTGCATGGTGCAACTCACCCCAACGCTGTCTTTCGAGATTGACTGGTTTAGAGATGCGTCAGTTTGCCAAGTATCTCCAGGTCGAAACAGTTACGTCAGCAGATGGTAGCGTGTCACGTAATTTGTCCAACCAGGACAATCTTGGCTCTTGAAGCGAGCACAACGTAGATTTTTTATAACGGCCGCAACCTCAAAGTCTATTCAGGTAGCGTCTCATGCTGCGGGAGCAAGTGCACTCTTTAAATAAACATATGAGAAAAGGCAAAAATCTTACATGCAGAGGTAGTCCCGAGGGGCCATCCCTGGGTGCAGTGCCCAATCATTTTGCAAAGAGGCTGATACTGCACAAAAAATCACAACGAACACCAATAGAAGAGACATTGGGCCTCATTACGAGATTCGGGGTAAAAACCGTTACCGGCATGGCGGTAAGAAGGTGTCCGGGTTGGCTTGACGCTGCAAATAGCATCCGATTAGAAGAGTGCATGCACGCGCGTACTGCCATGCCGGTAACGGCCATACCACCATGCCGTTAACGACCCTCAAACCCCCGATAGCGGCATCATGTAATGCGCTGATACCGCCTCCGCCTCCGCCCACCCCTAAATAACGGCACCGGCATACTGGGCCCCGAAGTAACATCATCACGCCAGAACGGGAAATGCACCAGTGGCCATCTTTAAAAACACAAACCATTGCAATCCTCGACACACAGGACCTGTACTGTCAAGACAGCACACACAACCTGCTAAAGATGTCAAAAGCTATCAAGAAAGGCACCCCCGGCAGCGCAAGTCTCGATTCTCTGAGGAAGAGCGCAATATGTTGACGGACACATTGGTGGAGCATGCCGATTAAGTGTTTGCCACAGACCTGAGGCACCCCGCACAACTTTGTAAGAAGGACATATGGGAGGAAGTGGCCAGGAAGGTCAGTGCGGTCGGCACCACCGCCCGCACGGTCAAATATTGCAAAAAAACGGTGGGATGACCTACGCCTCCGCGTAAACAACATATTGTCGGCCAAGTTTACCAGGTGGGAAGAGACATGTAGCACAACCATCAACATGGGTGGAATTGAGGGAATTGGAGATTCGGAGTTAGGAGTACCGTGATCGGCAGAAGAAGGTGAGCGTCCACACAAACCATAGATAACCGGAGCATGATGTAGGCCAACTAATGTGATCGTGATTTGAGGCAATGCATGGTCCATCATACACACATTGACATATCTCTGTCCAGATGCTGGCCCCACCACATTCACATTAACATGCATGCTGCATGCCAATTCCATACCCAATACACACCCTACACACAGCAAAACAGCATGTGTCACACAGCACGCAAACCACAATACAACGGTAGGCCCCACAGCAGACACCACCGCAAACGTGATAACCCGCCGTATGCCAATATAACCCCCCCCATATTGCAAGCACTCTGTCCGCCACAACAACAAGAATGCAATGAATCAAATGGGAATAGATGCACTGACACCAATGTATGCATGATTCACGTACTACCATCACTGATGCCCTGCCTCTCTTGGTCCCCCACAGGCACGGATACTGACAGTGATGGACTGGATGCAGCCGCACAGGCCAGGACAGCTGTGAAAAGTCCAGGGCCAGGGATGATGGCACCAGGCCATTAACATTGAGGGGCATTCGGATGCCCCAACTGCCACTCAAAGCACCACCATCGTCACAGACAAGGCACAGGACCGCCAAACACCAGCAGAAACACCACAGGAGGAAACCGTAACACAGGACGTGTCCACTGTTGCTGAATCAGAGGCAGACGGGACACAGTCGGCCGCCACCAGCTCCATCAGGGAGGCAGCTGCCTCAGCGCCCCATAGTGGTGACGAGGGAGAGGGCCACGGTGAGGTGTACTCACACGAGGACGACAACCTGTCTGGGGATGCTGCACATGCACCAAGCCCCCAGCCCACCCCCCAGCACACCCCACAGGGCACCCCGGGCGGCACCCATCAGCTCCAGCCTGGAGGACAGGGGAGTTAAGAGGTTTGGTCCCCATCAGCGGACAGCCCTGCTTTGGGCCCCTCTGCAAATGCCCCATCCACCTCTGCCGCTATTTGGGACATAGAGGGGCGCATGACGCAAATGAGGGGCACCAGCAGCAGATGACAGACCTTGTAAAGCAGTATGTCGCAGAGGGTGAGTTAACACGGCGTGAAGTTCGTGCTAACACTGTGGCCATCATAGAGGCCATAAGCAAGAACAGTAAGCTGATCCATGACGGGTTAGCAGCAGTCACCCAGGTCCTGGCCAGGATAGTGGAGAACTTGGAGCAGCAGCGTCCTGCACCAACCGACGCACAACCAGGCACATCATCATCTGGCAAAACTGCCAGCTCCACCCAAACCAGCCCTGTGCGAAGGACCACGCGCAGCACCGGCGCTCCGAAATGCAGCCCCCGGATCCTAAGAGAGGCCGCCAGTAGCAAGGCCACCCTGCATGTGCTGACTTCAGTTGCATCCAATAACATTTATTGCATATCATGTGTGGGGGTGTTGGGGCGGAGGAGGGAGTGGGGGTGTGTGGGGGTTTTGGGGGGAGGGGGGAGAGGGGTGGCGGTGTGTGGGGGTGTTGCGCGGGAGGGGGTGTGTGGGGGTGTTAGGAGGGGGTTGGGAGGGAGGGGGTGTGTGTGATTTGGAGGGTCTGTTCAAATTGAAGATAATATATAAAACACCTGTTGTGTGCAAAAAAATATCATGAGTGGACATTGGTTCTTTGGCATGTGTTTATTCAATGCATGACAGTGCCCATCTACCCCCACACCCTGGGCCTCATTACGAGGTAGGAGGTAGCCATGGCGCTACTAGCGCCACGGCTACCCCCTTACCGCATTCTGGGTCCGGGTTCCTGAAATAGGGACTTACTGGGTCATTCCAACCTTGGAGGACCCGGTAAATCCCCATTCCGAGAACCATTCCACATTCCCATTCGAGCCCCCATAGGGCTCAATGGGAATGGGGATGGAGCTAATAACGGTACCGCAATTTGCAGTACCGTTATTAGCTCTGAAGTCCCTTAATTGGTCCCTTCCATAACGCCTGGTAAAACCAGCCGTTAGGGAAGGGACCCACTAAGGGACCTTGGAATAGGGTGGTAAGGGATTACCAGCACCGGTGTCCTTACCGGTGCCGGTAATCCCTTACCACCTACCTCGTAATGAGGCCCCCTGTGTCCATATGCACACGATCCCAGTGCCCAGAGTACAGCATTCATTGCACCCTCTGCATCCCAGTGTCTCAGTAATAACCGTCTATCACTGATTGGCGCACAGCACATCCATCTGGTGCACCGCGACCTGGCCAATGTGCTACATCGTCTCCCTCCTCATCCTCATCCTCACCTGGTGCTTGCTGGCCAATGTCAGGTGGCAGAGGTATGTTGCGCCGGATGCACATGTTTTGCAGCATGGCACAGACCATGCCTTCAATAGGCCAAAGGTCTGCTCAATCACAACACGGGTACGGGTATGAGCCCGATTGTAGTCCTCTTTGCGCCTGTTCTCGGGATTCCTGACAGGGGTGAGGGGCCACGGCTTCAGGGGATAGCCAGCATCACCTGCATGGGAGCACAATAAGGTATGAGTGAGAGTATTTCTTCTATGAAACCTGTACTTAGCCTGTTCATTGTTCATGTTGGTACGCAGGATTTCTCCGATGGCAGCCATTAGCTACACATATGCGCAACGGACTAGCCTGTTGACGACTTGGCCAGGACATGGTGCAGGGTATGTGTGACATACAGAACTGAGGGTCCTTCACATCGGACTCACCACTCAACCAGATGGAGTGAGAGGGACCATCATGTAGGCACCTGTGAGGGATGTGTGGCAGGTGTTGTGACAAAAATCATGTTGGCCAATGTTTGGTGCTTTAGGCTGATGTCCACCATGTCACATATACTTTGCACTCTCATGCTTGCAGCTGTTTGATGACTCCATGCACATGTCCCGGGACGTCTGCACACATGTGAATATGCCACAATGTGTTGGGTGGTATGGTCCACAGGTGTGGGGTTGCATTCCTATGCTGATGCAGGGTGTCCACTCGCATGGTGGTACTCATGTACTGTGGATGCCTTCCACTCAAATCGCACTCATATAGGTGATGTTGACTATTTGCTGGGTAGGTCTACTAGCAGTCTTGTCACAAGTTTGTCATTGCGCTGTCATTCATCTGTTCATTTGGCCATGGTGGCATGCTGGGCTACTGTGATGGAGGGCCAGTGACAATCAGTGGATTCTTTGGGTGGGTTTTATTCATGCTCATTCATGGATGCATGACCCGTGTGGTGCTTTGATGCGGTCATGTACATTACGCTTACTGACTGCATGTTGCTGAACTGTGTTGCTGAGGGTACAGTCTGATGATGTGCAGTGGACATGATGAGGGGTGTGGGTTGCTTGCTAGTCTGACATTTTGGCATTGGTGTGCCGCCAGAGTAAGTTGGATAATATTTTCAGTGTCATGATCAGGTTGGGATGTTTAGGGGCACAGTGTTTTGCAGTATGGACAGTGTACAGTCACCACCCCAGACTCACCCAGGTGGTATATGAATCCCCCCGACTCACCCAGGTGGTATATGCATCTCTCACCCCCCAGACTCACCCAGGTGGTACATGCATCTCTCCTCCCCCCAGACTCACCCAGGTGGTATATGAATCCCCCCGACTCACCCAGGTGGTATATGCATCTCTCACCCCCCAGACTCACCCAGGTGGTATATGCATCCCCCCTCCTCCCCGCAATTCACTAACATGGGCCTGGCAGCCGACTTACCCAGCAGCCAGACACGTCATGCAGCATGTCGCTTCATGTAGCGGGGTAGCGATGAGTTCCGCAGCAGCATTGCATCGTGAGTTGATCCGGGGTATCGGGCGCATGAGAGTGTGGAGGCCCAGAGGCAAGTGCAGGACTGGCGGGGGAGCCTGGGACCTGTGTGGCTCTGGAGGTGCTTCGTGCGACCAGTCAGCTAACTGAGCAGGTTGGGGAAGAGAAGGAGGAGGGAAAGAAGTGAGGATAAAGGAGGTTAGCAGGGGAGAGGGAGAGAGAAGGAGGAAGAGAAGAGATAGTTCCAGAATTTAAGGAGGTCCGGCTCAAGACGGAGAGAGGCAGGGAGGCTGTTCCAAGGGAGGCAGCTGCAGAGGACAAAGATCTACCACCAAATCTCTTTTTGGAGAAACGGCTCACCAGCAGAGATTTGGAGGAGGCAGAATGAAGAGCTCTATAAGGGGAGTATTTGGGAGGAAAGTGTTGCAAATAGTAAGGGCCCGAGCCCCAGAAAGCCTTGTGGGCTATGCAGAGGGACTTGAACATGATCCTTGCAGCCACGGGGAACCAGTGGAGTGTTTTCAGCACCTGAGAGAAGCGGTCCCTGGGCTTGAGTCCCTATGGAACCCACAGTGTGCCTCCCCGCTGCGGGCCACCGTTTTCCTTTTTTTTCAATATTCCCCAAACTCCCGCTCCCTCAACTTACCTTTTGGTGTCTGCGGCACTGGCCAGCACCCGCAGCTCCTCCCCACCGTCCTTAGCACCCGGGTTGGCCATTATGGAAAGGGAAGCGGGGCTCCATGGTAGTTCAAAGGGACACACGCGGCATCCGGTTGAAGGAAGGTAAATCTTTTTTTTAGCACCCCGGATTGCTGCTTTGGTAGCCCGGGGTGCTAATGGCCATAACACCTGATCCGGCCCGCCAGATCGGGTGTTACACCACAGTCATATACAGTGAAAGATGGAAAATACATTTGGGAAATTGAAGTCATGCAAATCATTGGTAAAATGAAAGGAAATAAATACTGGCACATATGTGAATTACAAGTGAACGGTGTCTGGGGTCCTCATGTGGAGACTGCCATTCACACATGCTGTGCTTTAGGAATTATTATTACATGGCTTGGTTATAAAATGGCTTGCTCTCTGAATGCCTTGTGGCTATACACTGTGTTTTGAAAAATGATTATTACACACCTTGCTCGTTGAATACCTTGTGGACATGACCTGTGCTTTGGAAATTATTATTACATGCTTTGCTTGCCGAACGCCTTGTGGATAAACATGATGTTTTTGAAATTATTACATGCCTTGCTCACTGAATATATTGTGGATATAAATTGTACTTTGAAAATGTTCACTGCATTGCTTACTCGCTGAATGCCTTGCGGTTATAAACCAGGGATGTAATTTCTGCAAAAAGCCATGGTTGGCGGAAGTGACATCACACAACCCGACCTATGATGACAACCCAGGAAGTGATGTAATTTGACCCCACCCCAAAGTGACATCACGGGAAGTGTTGGAACACGATCTTTCACCCCTTGACAAAACAGGAAGTGGAATCACATAGCATTGTTCCTAAGTACAAAATGAAAAATATGGTTACGATATCACTGTAATGTGATAAACATTTCATACAAGAATGGATCACCATATGTATCATTAATATCAATGTGTATAGGCCCATATTACCAAATTACTGTGAATGCAAGCAGACATCCAAGACCAAATGATAAGTTATTATATAGCACTTATGCTTAAGTGCTTCATATAGAACAAATATACATACAATATCACCCAGCGCACCGAGCGAAGTACCGCAAGTACTGCTTTGGCGCGTTGGAACTTTGCTTCCTGGACTTGCTTTGTGACTTACTTTGTAGTGGCGGTATGCATTTTTCCTTGCAATACTTTAAAATAATAAAGAAGCCTCTTGAAGCTATTGGTATCTATTTGGATTGCATTGTTAAACCATACATCTTTTCATTTGCCCTTTTCAGATCCATTTTGCTGCATTTATTGTTAAGCCCTGCCCCCATCTAACCGGTATCTACAATTGCCAACGTTCGACCGCACCAGTTTGCGCGCACCGAGCGAAGTACCGGAAGTACCACTTTGCTGCGTTGGAACTTTGCTTCCTGGACTTGCTTTGTGACTTACTTTGTAGATTGGTATGCGGTTACCTTGAACTACTTTAAAATACTACAGAAGCCTCTTGAAGCTATTGGTATCTATATGGATTGCATTGTTAAATCATAAATCGTTTCATTTGCCCTTTTTAGATCCATTTTGCTGCATTTATTGTTAAGCCCTGCCCCATCTATCCGGAATCTACAATTGCCAACGTTGGCGCGCACCAGCGCGTGTGCACAGAGCGAAGTACCGGAAGTACCGATTTGCTGCTGCGCCGCAGAGTCGCGGCCGTCGGTTACTCCAGGTACTTTCTCGCAGTAACTTTCATTCTGTTGTAGGTAACTTAGATATTTTATCTACACAGCCGTACCATTCTTTATACGCCATATGTTGAGAAGTTTGCGCAATTTTAAATCCAACATGCCGACCCGCAACACAGTTCCAGTGAGTAATGATACTTGTAAACAATCTGACAGCACATGGTGCAAGTCAGCCTTCAAGACTATGGGCCTCATTACGACCCTGGCGGTAAGGGGTTAACGCCAGCGTTAGCTGCGCCGACCCCTTACCGCCAATTACGAGGTCCCCTAGCGCCATGGTGCTTTTAACACCTGCTTTTAGCAGGTGTTAAAATCCATGGCGCTAAGGGACCATGGAGTTAATTACGCCACCGTAATTTACGGTGGCGTAATTAACGCCTTCCCCACTCCCATTATGCCCTATGGGGCAAAAATGGGAATGGGGAAGGGTAAATGGGGATTGGGGACTTACCGCCCCGCCTAGGTCGGAATGGGGCGGTAAGTCCGCCAACCACCATGGCGTAAACGTAGTTTACGCCATGGTGGTAAAGTCACGGCCCAGGCGGTAACTTACCGCCTGGGTCGTAATGAGGCCCAATGTGTGCCTTTTCATCACCCTCAGTCACCCAATCTCTGCTGGCCAATTGCTCAAAAAAGACAAAACGAAAAAGTATGAATGCCGACATTAGACCCTTCTGCCAGGGAAACCCTGCTTTAACATCCATCAACTCAAAAATTGGGAAATGTGCATTGTAATACTTAGCCGTTGCTTCGAAAGTTATGCATGTTGACCCTCCAAATGATTCTTTCATTTCTGCTGGGTACACTTGTACTCCAAGCGATCATTTAATGAATAACGAATCTGTTTGTGAAATTGTTGAGTCACAAGTAGATGTTAATGTTCGGCTTCGACTGCGCCAACATTGTTTGAACGAGACGATCATATCCCTTACTCCCATTTCCGCGAACTCAAATTCGCTGAACAATGACAGAGCTGTCGATCCTGAATCCATTTCTTTGTGTTTATCTCACAACAATAGTATGCACAATCTCTCACGATCCCCCATTCTATTTAATATTGCATCTAAAGATGATTCTGCTCTTGTTTTTTCCTTTGCTGCCCGACTCCGCGCAAACTTGTTGATCACAAGCTCTATGTTCCTTCCCCAGTAATACCACCTGCCTCTTCCTCACGGATTGAGATCACTCTCAATGCCATGAATGTGACTATATTGTCGCTAGTGAAACTTTTCGAAACACCTACATCCAAATTGGATGCTCATACAACACTAATTAACAAAGGACTTGCTTGTCAAGCTGACTATAAACAGTCCAAAAATAGTCAACATAGCGCCCAAACGCTCCACGGTAACACAAAATCATTGCAAAACGAGGAGACGGCACATATAAATACGAACAAACTGAATGAGAAAGCCCAAGCTGCCTCTACCAGTGACATTCAGCTATTGCCCATTAGACGCTCTTTACCAGCGTTTGACAAAATGATCGGCATTGTCGAGAATGACAATCAAAACCATAACTCTTCTGACCCAACCAATTTCACAACTACTGCCTTGACTGACCTGTCCCTTAATTCTGCTGCCAATTCAAATAAACGAACGTACACCATCTTTGCAGACAGTGACAATAATAATAAAAAATGTTTTTAAAAAACAACAGGAAAAATGAAAAACAAACGAATCAAGAGAAGAAAACTAAAAACTCCATCTTGCCCCAGAAAGTTGCAAATTCAGCAACTAAGCAATTTTTCAAGTGATTACATTACGAAAAAGAAATTCCATTCAAGTCTCTGACACGATTTCCCCCAAAAATTGCATGTAACACAAATGAAGAAAGCTTCTAAAGAAATGGTGAAAACATCTCCTTTAGCGTATGCTCCACTTGATGATTTATTATCAGCAGCTGCTGAACAGCTTTGTGACGATATCACTGGAAATCCAGCCACAACTACGGAAAAATGATTATCCTACAATGTAGAAGATAGACGTGCTGAAATTCGCAAGGAGATAGAAAAATATATGGCCCCCAAAGAAATCCACCACCTCCTAGTTCCTCTCTGCTTAATTCAAGTGATTCAAACTATAGGGCGGCCACTTTTAAAACATCTGACAACACAGAATTACTTCAAAAGCACAGGGGTGTTCAAAAGAAGGTATGTTTATTGTGTCATTGGTGAGAATTGTACTATAGCTCCCATTATTACTCGGTCCGGAAATAGTCACAATAGACTTGAAGTTAGTCAGTCTGAACTGAGAAAGGCTGTTGAGAGCTTCATTGCTTCCCAATCTATAATTTCCAATACCAAACCGCAACAATGTTCGACTGATCTAGCAACACACACAGCTGATTGTGATTTAAAGCATAACAAATCTTTTGGATTTGATTCTTGTGTAAACCCTCGGATCAGGCCAGCCCCTTCCCGTATAGCTGTAGGGCGTTTGTCTGACTCGAGGACTCACCCTCACGTGAATCAACCTACCCAACCCAAAATTAAACACCAATGTCATTTCATCATTTCATCCCAGTTTTGATCTAAATAGGTCCAGCATCTTGACTATATTTGCCGAAATTCCAAATCTGGAAGACTTGAGCTCCATAGACATTGATCAAATCGAGTCCTTAAATTATGAAAAGCTCTCGCAATCAAGAGTACGGATCTCTTCAAGATTAGTTCTAAACACGATATGGCTAGCAAAAGCAGAATTATTTGCATTAGGTTTTGTAATATTCTAAGATGTTTCAATAACATCTGTTACTAACAATGGCCTTCCTATCTCCGATATTAAGCAGTCTCATCCTTACCAAATCTTAGCCTCACCCAAAACATTGTTTCATCAGTACCCAAACCAAGCCAAATGTAATCAAAATGCTGACAAAGAGCAACCAACTTGTACCTGCTGTCAAACAAGACATAACTAAACACACCTATAGAAATGCAGCAAATAAAACTAGCTAGCTGGAACACCAGAGGATGTATGCACTTGTTGAATAATAAAAAAAAACAGTTAAATACATTCGATATGGTCACACGTCAAGAAACATGGCTTCTAGATATCCCATCCTGGGATAATCACCATATATTGTTACACCCAGCTGTGCGCGCCGCTAAAGGATGACCCATGTCTGGCCTTATGATCGCTGCAAAAGTGGCATTACAATTGAACCTTGGTCTACTCCAAATTTATTTATGCAAATGGGTAAAATCAAAATTCAGAACCTTGACATTGCCCTCAATAACATATATTGGAACCTTAGTGGTATATCCGATGATCAATTATTCAAGGATCTAAATTTGTTGTTTGATCTCATCAATTTTGCACCTAAGATATGCCATATCATTTTGGTAGGCGATCTAAATCTACACTGCTTACATACTTAATCCAAATTGCATGACTACCGATTAACACTCTGGAACACTTTTATTCGGTCTAGAAACATTATCATGTTTTATGGTGCCTTACCTAGAGATACTCCTCTCCAACCCACATGGAGAGGTCTCCTTAAAGCAACTTTTAAATATATATATCTCGACCCTACATTGTTCGCAATTGCTGAACAATTTCAAATAATTCCACAAAGTGAAAGTGATCACAAAATGCTTACATTAAAACGGTCTCATGCACTTTTTAAATTTGTACATTTTTTTTTACTTTTCTTCTCTTTTTATGGAAACATTTTTAAAAATGTTATTTATGTTGTATAAGGTTTCTTGTAAACTATATATGCAACAATAAAAAGACAAATGGTCTCATCCTTGCTTACTAAACACATACTCAACTAAACAACATAAGGGCACTTTAAAAATCAACAATGGTAAAACTAGATTTCGTTGGTCTGAGTCAACATTGGAAAGTTTTAACAACTTTCTGATATCAGCAACTATTAACTCTGTAACTCAACTATCGGAACAACCCTTTCAATATAGAGATTTATTACAATTCTATAGGATCAATCCTAACGGAAAAGATAAAATGATATTTGAAAACACTCATAACTACAATGCATTAGTAAAAGAACGTAATGCCTTATAACATCGAGAAAAAAGAATGGCGTAGCGTCTCCCACTTAATCAAAGGATGCCAACCTTTAAAACGATTACAACAAAATATAGAAACTGGATACGGGCGCAACAAGCTAATGCATATCAAGAGGGTCGCAAAGTCATGCTGCAAGCGATTAGCAATAACAATACTGCTCAAATTTGGACCCTATTAAATCAAGCTACCTCTGAGTCAAAATTAGGGATCCAAATAAATGGAGTTTCAGAACAACAGTGGACAACCCACTTCCCTAATCTGTATGCCTTGCCTGTTGCTGACTCCAGAGATTCTACTACTATCACCAACAGTCACCTTCACTTGGAATTTTACAAAGATGATATCTTATATTTCATAAATAAAGCTAGTGGATCCCAGACCCCTAGCACAGATGGACTCACTAACCTGATGCTAAAAGAACATCCTGAGATTTGGACACAGATCTTGTTCAACTTGTTCACCTATATAAATTCTTCAAATAAGATTCCAGAATCCTGGAGGCATTCAATAATTATTCCGATATCCAAGAAGTGCGATCGTAAAATTCCTTCGAACTACGGACTGATCACCGTTCTTGATGCACCGGGCAAAATATTTGTTCATCTCATTCTTTGTGACTTAAATCTCTGGATTTGCAAATCAAACTGGCTTTGTGGCGGGGTTAGATACCTCCATCAACACCATAACTTTAAATGCGCCGAAGGCGCATTGCATCAGTTTAAAACAACCTCTGTTTTTCGCCTTTGTCGATTTTCAAACTGCGTTCGACTTCATTGACAGACAGCTACTGCTAGAAAAATTGAGAGACAGACATTGTACGGCTTCACTCCGGACACTTATTAATTTTTACACTCATGTACCACTATGCAAGTGCGACTAACTCTTGATGGTCTCCTTCATTTCCCACTTTTAGAGGACTCAAGCAGGGGTGCATTTTGGCCTCCATCCTTTTTAATTTTTTTATACTTGATATGAAGGATATCTTCCTTTCTATTGTGTCTGATGCTCCTAAATTGGGAGCATATCCGGTGCCATGGATGTTATACGGTAACAACCTTGTGTTGTTGTCGAAAACACCTAGAGGTCTTCAAAGATTATTAAACGAATTGGGCTGTTACGCTATCAAAAACCAATTGATGATCTACCTAGACAGGACTCAGATAATGCAACGTGTAAAGAGTGGTGCGCGCATATCAAAATCCTTTGTATGGACTCTCCAAGGTATCAAGCTGATGGAAGTCAATAAAAAAAACAAATAATGATAACCTATATCTTATTGACATTGACTCCAAGCTTATTTCACTCTCCTGGCAAGCTCCAATCATAATGTATAAGTATGGCACATTCTCCTGCTGCCCTGTTTGTCCCACTACAATCAAAAGGTTGTGCCCATAATAACGTATGGAGCCGAGACTAAACAACCTCAAGAAGAGCCTTTTGGGGATAAAATAGAAGGCACATTTTGGAGACGAGTATTTAATCTCCCAAATTGCGTTCCAATATC
Organism: Ambystoma mexicanum; assembly: GCF_040938575.1. Taxonomy (NCBI): domain Eukaryota; kingdom Metazoa; phylum Chordata; class Amphibia; order Caudata; family Ambystomatidae; genus Ambystoma; species Ambystoma mexicanum. The sequence continues at coordinate 1,618,296,657 of NC_090932.1, read as the reverse complement.
TATGATCCATTTTGAATTGGGGATTTCATCCTTACACGCAATTTATTTGTGGTTCCCTGTTGAGAAAATGCTTAATGGCTGGCAATGGGAACAACTTACAAAATATATAAGCCATTTACCTTCTAACCTCTACAAATGACTTTGCCTTGAAATGGAGACAAAATATCTTTAATGTTCTGGCAGATTAAGACATCTCTATAGAATTCTCAATACAGAATCCTGCTTGTGCCCAAATGAAATTATACTAAATGGATTGTATATACACACAGCAAAAATGTAGATCATATGTAGATTTCAGTACCAACCCTTTTGGATATAAAATACTGAATCTTACAGAAGACCACTTAGTTAAATCTCCTTCTGCTCAATTTAGGAACTCATATCTCAGATTTAGGCTAAATGTATTAAATACAAATGACATTTTGGCTCGCCGAGGCATAATATCTGCTCAAGAGAACTTTTGCCGATTTTGTCAAAACAAGAAACAGAAAGAAACCTTGCAACATTTGATAGTTCAGTGTCCGACTCTAATGGATAAACATTGTTTTTTCTTCAAGCGACACTTCACTCAATTTAAGATTGTAGATGCAAATGATTTATGGAGACACATCTTTTGCACTAAATTAATCTCAATTAGAATAGCCATCATTCAATTCCCTGAGCTCCTTGGGTTAAATAACCATCTTGTTCCAGCACTTAAATCATGAGGGCTTAACATCTACACTGCCCCAAACTATATGAGACTCCCTATGTATGTGAAGTGATTCAAAGCCTTTTACTGTAAACAAGCTGTGCAGATTTTCAACATCCACTAATATGAGATAATTCATTCATGTTATGCAATAATTCACTTTTACAAAATAGCTGAGAAATCTGCTTACACTTATTTGGACTAATTGTTGTTTTGTTGTTTCTATAATCTTTCTCATCTCTGAGTGTATTGTATCATGTATTGTAATGTATGCTTTTTAATTTTAAATGTTTTGAATGTTGAAATCAGTGTAGATATTTTAGAATTTTGGAGAATCTGTATAAACTGTATGGATATGCACGAAACTTTCCTAACAAATATAATCAAAACTGTATTTGATTTGCACATAATTTTTCTTTTTTTGTAATTAAATTATTAACTGAAATTGAAAGGTTGTTTACACAGCCAATACAATAAAAAATAAATAAAAGAAATATCACCCAACCTGTGTTGGTACTCATTTATCAACCTCAGCAGGATGAAAGGCTGAGTTGACCTTGCGGACATTCGAACCTGCAGCCTGCAGATCACCCACACATCACAGCAGTGAGCACTCAACACACTGAGCAATCTTACTAGCTATAGCTATCTCACCGGCTATAGTAAAATGAGCAAATATGTGTCTGAATGTTCTCAAAGTCAGAAAGCAAATTACACTCTGTAGTGGAGACCATTAAACTGGTAACTGAGATTTAATAGCAGGCCATTTCATTTGCAGGTCTGGTGCAAAGTTGTCCACATGTCAAACCTGCGTGGATCTACTTTTCAGGCTTCAGAGTTTGGCAAAATATATATACGATTGGGAGAGTTCATAACTGTGTATTAAAGAATTAAGAGTAGTGCGGGGAAGGCAGTACACTCACATGGCATCCTGTACTCTGGGCACTCATTACCTCATACGTGCAAACAAACATCCTGAACAGCATGCCAGGTAGATAGGAAAGATAGACACATTATAACAAAGCATTAATGGTGGCTCAATGAAATCAAGTTTATGTGCCATGGTCAAACATTTCTAAACTGTACCTTTAGGCGCAAGGATTTTGTCAAGGGATCGAGGACTCCCAGATGGAATGTCTTGTGATGATTGTAACAGAGACAACATCAGAAAAAAACATGCTATAATTGCAACTTGCAAAAAGCAAAATACATGGTCCGAAATAGATGCTTATTCTAGTCTAAATGCTTTTTGGAAGTTTTTGTCTGAATTGTGAATTTGAGGTGTTTAAGAACAGACTAAATCAGTGACTCTCTTTTAAAAGAGGCCTGAACAAGAAAGCCAGCCACTTCAGAAACAAAGACCCACATGGCGCTGATCACAGCCCAGGAGCTTCAATTCAATTTAAAAAAAATATATATATATATATATAGATATATGTTCTCGGGGAGAGGAAATTACTGACGGCCCATTGGTCAGTACTCAACCCCCAAAAAAATTGTAATACAAGATAGCTGCACTGTGTGAGGACAGGGTGCAGGACTTATATACTCCAGCACAAATCAATACTAGGGACTCAGAAAATTGGTAAAGGGAAGTCTGTTTAATACTACATACATCAGCTTATGGAAATCAACAGCATCGCGAACACCTGTCTCCCCCCGACTTCCCCGAACTTCAGTCAGACAGCCTCTTTTATTGGCAAATTCCGTCATCATTGACGTACACTTCTATAAAAAATCATACTGCAATATTATTGGTTGGGAAAGGTAACTTAAGTATAGGTGTTATATCTGTATATGAAAATAAAGCATACGGATTGGATAACGCTTATCGGGTGGGCATCTACGCCCATCCCTCTACAACACACGTGATTGATGTCACTGAAAGTACGACGTCCTATTGGTTACAGTCTCTATAGGACCTTAGATTACATGGTCCCTTGTGAGTGGGTAGGTTACACCCCTAAACATAAATCTCCACTTTAATTAGCAGCATGCAGAATGGACACCCAGGTGCCTGGTGCCCCAGGATTCACCCTGCCTCCTTTCCATCAATCAGAGGTTTTAGGGCGTTGTGTCAATTAGTTGGCTAAGGAAGGCCTCAAAACTGTGGTCTCTTATCAGGAAAAGTTATGGCACTCTCCAATCTGGGTGACATCAGACGGTGGTACATCTTCCCGCCTGGTTAGTCACGTGTTTGTTAACCATGAATCTGCTTCAATTCTCCGTCTTTTCGTGCATTTGATTCTGTGTTCGCTTGGCCACCTGCATGGGCCTCTCTTATCTTGACCATCCCAGGGCAGGCTGGTATGCTCTGAAGTTTCGACTCTCTTTAGTTGAGCTTGCCTTCCCCTCCCGGGTTGCCCTTGATTCCCCAGGCTTAAGCCATTCTTTGTTAAGTTTCGATTCCGCTCTTCCTCCAGGCTTGGGTCTAGATGAGAAACCAGTTGGGCCTGGGCCGTCTGGGCATCCTTCTGCTCAAACAAAATGTAGTTGCACGTGTACATTGTGCTGCATTGAGGTAGACATATATAGTTGGCGTATGCCGCTCTATTCTTCTACTTGAGTATTGCAGGCAATATCGATTACTTAGCTTCTTGCGTTCCAAGCTTATTTACATGCATTAGTCTGTTGATTCTTCCATCTAGGTTCACAGTTATATCGTTTCTTACGTTTCATCGTTGCTTTGTCTTTGCGTTTTGGTTTGTCCTTGCTTTCTTAACATCATTGTTTGTCCTCCATCCATAATCTTTGTGTCTCCTCATGGACAGTCTGTAAATACTCATTGTTTCGTATCAGTGGCTGGTATAGTTGTCTGATTGGGTACCGTGCTGCCCAGGGCTGTCTGGTTCTGGGCGCTTCGACTGGTACCGATCTCTTTATGTATATGGGGCAGAGGCCTAGTGCGGCTCTCTGCTGATACAGCTGCTCCTCATATGTCACATACCTCGGGGGGTACCTTACTGGCCACTTGAAATGAGGGGCAGGGGTGCAGGCCATGTCTGGCACCATATATATATATATATATATATATATATATATATATATATATATATATATATATATATATTTGTGTTTAGGGGTAGCAAGGGAGACCTCAGGGGTCTCAGGTGCGACCCCTGGTGACGCCCAAATGAAGTCCCTGGTATACACTGTGCTTTGGAAATTATTATTGCATGGCTTTCTCGCTGAATGCCTTGTGAGTATACACTATGCTTTGGAAATGATTATTACACGCCCTGCTCACTGATGGCCTTGTGGATATGCACTGTGCTCTGGAAATGGTTCTTACATGAGTGGCTCACTGAATGCCTTTTGAATATACACTGTGCTTCGTAAATGTGTCGTTAACACCTGATCCGGCAGAAATTATTATTACACATCCTGCTTGGTGAATGCCTTGTGGGTATGCAATGTGCTCTGGAAATGGTTCTTACATGGGTGTCTCGCTGAGTGCCTTTTGGATATAGACTGTGCTCTGGAAATTATTAGCACATGCCCTGCTCACTGAATGCCTTGTGGGTATACCCTGTGCTTTGGAAATGATTATTACACGCTCTGCTCACTGAATGCCTTGTGGGTATGCACTGGGCTCTGGAAATGGTTCTTACATGAGTGGTTCGCTGAGTGCCTTGTGGATATACATTGTGCTTTGGAAATTAATATTACATGCCTTGTTCCCTGAATGTCTTGTGAATATACACTGTGTTTTTTGACATTGTTATTACATGTCTTGCTCGCTGAATGCTTTGAGGACATACAGTGTGCTCTGGAAATAAATATTACATGCCTTGCTCACTGAATGCCCAGTGAACATAGATTATGCTCTGGAAGTGGTTGTTTCATGGGTGGCTAGCGAAATTCCTTTTGGATATACACTGTGCTTCGTAAATGTGGCGTTAACACCTAATCTGGCGGAAATTATTATTGCACGCCCTGCTTGGTGTATGCCTTGTGGGTGTGCACTGTGCTCAGGAAATAATTATTACATGTCTTGCTCACTGAATGCCTTGTGCTTATACACTGTGCTCTGGAACTGATTATTAGACGCCCTGCTCACTGAATGCCTTGTGGGTATGCACTGTGCTTCGGAAATGGTTCTCACATGGTTGACTCTCTGAATGCCTTTTGAATATAGACTGTGTTGTGGAAATTATTATTGCAAGGCTTGATCGCTGAATGCTTTGCAGATATACACTGTGCTCTGAAAATGGGTCTTACATGGGTGGCGCGCTTAGTCCCTTCTGGATATATGCTGTGCTCTGGAAATTATTATTACACGCCCTGCTCACTGAATGCCTTGCTGGTATGCACTGTGCTTTGCAAATGGTTCTTACATGGGTGGCTCGCTGAGTGCCTTGTGGGAATACACTGTCCTCTGAAAATGATTATTACATGCCCTGCATCGTGAATGTCTTGCGGGTATGCACTGTGGTCTGGAAATTATTCTTAGATGGGTGGCTCGCTGAGTGCCTTTTGGATATAGACTGCTCTGGAAATGATTATTACACATCCTGCTCACTGAATGCCTTGTGGATATACACTGTGCTCTGGAAATGGTTCTTACATGGGTGGCTCGCTGAATGCCTATTGGATATAGACTGTACTCTGGAAATGATTATAGCATGGCTTGCTCACTGAATGCCTTGTGGATATACACTGTGCTCTGGAATTGAATATTGCATGCCTTGCTAATTGAATGCCTTGTGGCTATACACTGTGCTCTGGAAATGATTATTACACGCCATTCTCACTGAATGCCTTGTGGCACTGTGCTCTGGAAATGGTTCTTACATGGCTGGATCGCTGAGTGCCTTTTGGATATAGACTCTGCTCTGGAAATTATTATTGCACACCCTGCTCACTGAATGCCTTGTGGGTATGCACTGTGCTCTGGAAATGGTTCTTACATGGCTGGATCGCTCAGTGCCTTTTGGATATAGACTGTGCTCTGAAATGATTATTGCACGCCCTGCTCACTGAATGCCTTGTGGATATACACTGGGCTCTGGAATTGATTATTACATGCCTTGCTCATTGAATGCCTTGTGGATATACACTGTGCTCTGGAAATGATTATTACACATCCTACTCACTGAATGCCTTGTGGAGATACACTGTGCTCCGGAAATGATTATTACACGCCCTGCTCACTGAATGCCTTGTGGGTATACACTGTGGTCTGGAAATGATTATTACACATCCTACTCATTGAATGCCTTGTGGAGATTCACTGTGCTTTGGAAATGAGTATTACACATCCTACTCACTGAATGCCTTGTGGATATACACTGCAGTCTGGAAATTATTATTACACATCCTACTCACTGAATGCCTTGTGGATATACACTGCGCTCTGGAAATGATTATTACACGCCCTGCTCACTGAACGCCCTGTGGATATACACTGTGCTCTAGAAATGATTATTACACGCCCTGCTCACTGAATGCCTTGTGGGTATACACTGTGCTCTGGAAATGGTTCTTACATGGCTGGATCGCTTGCTACCTTTTGGATATGCTCTTCTTCCCAATGCATTATCACATGGCCCATTCATCTAGAGCGTTGTTTAGCTTAGATGGTGTGGGAGGTTAATTTGTCTAACTTGGAGCATTGCATTGAAACTTCTTCATTTGCAAGGAATTCCTATGAAAACTGCTACCTTTTTTCTAAAACAAAATCTTTCCATATACACAAAAAAGGCTTCACAACTTTTAGAGTTAGTTTGGTGTAGGTGGGGCAAGTGGTTGGAGTGTGGCTGACCGTTTCTTCGTCATCGAGCACCTCCGTTTTCCCCATATCGTAACAAGTGCTTAGAAAAAGGCTCTAACTGCAACATAGCTTATCTATCTTCTGTGTGGTAGATTGTTGCAAACATTCAGAAAATATTGGGTGAAGCAGGTGTTGTATGCCACACATCTCTATGCCATATCTTCTAACCATTTGCCACAATCTGACTTAACCAATATGTATGCACCGTTCTCCCACATGGTTAGGAGCAGAGTAGCTACATCAAGCTTGAGCCTTGCCCACCTGCTTCTTTGATCTTAAATATTGGGGGTATTTCACTACCTGCCAATGCATGTGCTGTGAGCAAAAGTGATGGCCGCTGAGGAGCCCCAGACATCCTGCCACTCTAGTCCCACCGAAGCAGCTGTCCAGCTCAGCCTTTGCTTCTTCAGTTCTCTAGTGAACTGTGTCCATCCCAGTCCTTCTTGAATACATTACTGCTGGGCTGTGGGCAGGTAGGATAGCTCAGTGTGTTAAGCGTGTGTCTCGGGCAGGTGACACCCACATTTGGCAGGTGCCAGCTGCCTTGCAGCCAGTTCATAACATAAAACTGATCCATGACGCCTCATTCCGAGTATGGCGGTAAGGGATAGCGGCCACCGCTAACGAGAGCGGTGGCGGTAATCCCTTACCGCCATACTCCGAGTTCCCTTAGCGCCATGGTGCTTTTAACACCTGCTTTTAGCAGGCGTTAAATACCATGGCGCTAAGGGACCTTGATGTTAATTACGCCACCGTAATTTACGGTGGCGTAATTGACGCCTTCCCCACTCCCATTATGCCCTATGGGGCAAGAATGGGAATGGGGAAGGGTAAATGGGGATTGGGGAATTACCGCCCCGCCAACCTTGGAATGGGGCGGTAATTCCGCCAACCACCAAGGCGCTGCCGGTCCGGGTACGGCGTCAACCAAGGCGTTAATAGCGCCATTGGTTAGCGCCGTACTCGGAATGAGGCCATAGACTTTACTGGACTGTCACCCTCCAAAAATGAGACTCCCTGCTGACAGAAACAGGAGAGGGAGGCTATTTGTAACATGCAGTCAGAGATTTGTACCTACAAAAAGATATTGAACAGAGAAAGATCCAGATGGGTAACACTTGATTATTTGCAGTAGTGACCCGAGTAGTGACACCACCCCCCTACATCTAACCACTGCAAGAGTTTGTCTTGATACATTATGGGTTTCCATCACCGTCTTGTTGCCAATGCTTGCATTTGACTTTGTATGGACTCACTGACTCATGGTGCTTCACCCTTCTCAATTATAATGCTGGACTCCTTTGCATCTCGTACTCAGGGTGGCCCTGAATCATGCCGTACCCATCTTCATCTTGAATCCTGACCTGCATTTGCTGTTCTCTTGCAACATTATGTTTTATTATTGACTTCTGCAACTGTATTTGCTCTCCCCTCTTGTTCTCTGTTTTTTACTCTGTCTCTCCTCCTGTCCCTTTCTCCCTTCTCTCTCCCCCTCCCCTTACTTTTTTGTACGCCCTTACTCTATCAGAATTGTCCTTGGACCTAGTATGATAGCAACAACGTTTGTCTCCTCCTCCTTCCCTTACTTGCTTTCTCCTCCACCCCCCTCCAGCACTATCTGAAATGTTGTCAGGCCTAGTATGATAGTTGCTTGTTTTTGTTCCTCTCCTTCCTTCTTTTCCCTTCTCCCTTACCACTTGTAAATCTCCGGCTCTACCAGAAATGTCGTCAGGCCGAGTACGATAGTTAATTTCACATTCTTGTTGTTCATGGCCATATAAGAATGTTATTGTATTTTCCCTTGTTCCCTCCTTTGCCTTGAAGTTCTTTGAAACACATTGTGTATAGGCGCTATATAAATAAACTATCATATCATATCATACCAGTCCAGGTAGCAGTGACATTTCATTAAATAGAGACATCAATATCCCTGTGCCGTTAGAGGGAAGACAGTCCAGTGACTCATTACAACACATATTGCCATCTGTTTCTACTGACCCTTCTACACTATCTTTTTTAGACAGAATGAAAAGACAAGACGAGGTCAAAAGAAACCTAAGATCCAAGATGAAGAGCTAGTACAAGATACTACAGTTGTGAATGTTGCTTGTAAATTATGGGATAATAAACAATTGACTTTGCTCAACAGGGAACTATCTTTTGCTTCCTCTGGGAATACCAATTTCTTTGCAGAAAGGACCAGCCTGTTTAAGCTTCTTTGCAAAATGTGATAACACATATTTTTTGACATGCAACTGAGACTGACAAATCGGTTACAATGGATTATCTTGGAATACCACTTAAAAGCACGTTTAATCCATGTATTAGCCGTACTGCTTTGAACAATTTTGAGACTAAAGTAATGAATCCTTAACATCATGTGAACTATGGGGAAAGGACAGTATCTAACATGAAAAGGAAATAACTTTTGATAATTGATAATCTCTCAAGGGACTCCTCACCTACCATTAAACCAGCTGATAAAGGGGAGTGATACTTTGTTTGTTTGTTTGTTTGTTTGTTTGTTTGTTTGTTTAATCATTTATAATGCGCTCCAGACCCAGGGGTATCATAGTTGTAACAGGTACAAGATTCTATCATGATGGTGTCTGGAACTTACAGGATGAATCAGCATAAATTTAGCTAGATGTAAAGATAAAAGGTACAGATATAGATATAAGGCCGGGGAGATAGCTCAGGGGCAACACGTTTGTCTTGGAAGCTAGACAATGCTTAGACGGTATTAAGCGTGTTATGAAAAGAACGTTTATAATCCGACTAAAGATATTAGTTTATTAATAAAGAATACTCGGAGAATAAATCGGAGCATCACTAATGGATATCGGTAACTACTAAGGACTTTTTGTCGAATACATTTCCTATCACACCAGTCCTTTAAGCTCTTCCTAAAATCCATAAAGATAGCCCTCGTCTTCCCTTCAGATAAATGGATCTGGTACGACGAATATGTCTGATCTTCTAGCAATTTACCTGGACTGTCTTTTACATCCGAATATTCAATTTACCGGCACATACATACGAGATACTACATACTGATTTATGTAAGGTGTTTTTCCCTTGCTGAGTAAATGTAGGAGAAAACAGAAACCTGTAGGTTAACCTGAGTTGGGGCACTTACACCTTACCACACACATGTGCATCATGAAACCCAGGGGTTTACTCTGTGACCAACATTTACAGGCCCTATGTTGACCTCTAGCTTGGGCAGGATACTGTGTGGGATTTGGCCCTAAACTATGAGTCGGTTAGCCCTGATCACTGAACTTTGTATCTGAGTACCTGGATTAATGAAAAGACACAGCCTTATTTCCTTGACAAATCATGAACAGACTTTATACATAGTTATATCTATATATATGTAAATAGATAAATAAATGTCATGTGAATACTACAATTAACCTGGAATGCTGCAAGGGTTACCTATGTTCTCAACAATGGCACAGAACTTGGCTGGCCAACCTCTAGCTGCCTATCAGATTCAATTAATATCAAAGATGGCATATGGGAGGGTATGCATTACTCCCAAAGCCGACAACTCATAAGCGAGACAACAACCTTCTGGCAGCTGCAGTCAACCACAACAAGGAGATAAATCACACACAGACAAAACTCCCAAAAAACAAGGACAAACCACACCACGTTCAAGTGCCCTACTACTAGGCTGGCCCAGGTCCACAGGAAACAAACACTGCGTTAAATAAGGACTCGCTGGACTTGACTGTAGCAGTTAAGTCCTTGCCAGTCCACAGTGTGTCTAATGAAATGCACCCACAGTCTAGAACTGGGTGTTTTTAGAGTTATTGCTCTCCTTAGTCACGTCCTGACTGAGTTAAACCTGAACTCGAGAAATGTATTGTTTTTTCACCTTCAAAATATGACATGGCTATTCATAACTTATGATACCCCGAATGCTAAAGAAAACACCACCGGTCTGTCAGAGAAGACAGGGGATTTTGTCTCCTGTTCCCTAACATATTACAGCGACGCGCAGTGAACCTGCGGCCAATGAAACTGCCAGGAACCTGCTCCGGAAGCGGTCCCTCTCTCACTTACTACCCTCTGGGGTACACAACCTGTACCAGCCCACCAACTCCTCAACTGGGATGGAAGCAATCTTCTAAGACGGAAAAGAGAATACAATGAGTAAAGGGAAAGGCCTAGTTAGCATAGCTTGCATTTGGTTTTCTGAAAGAAGAAAGAAATGTCACACGTGCACACCTCTGCCCATTTACACCATAATCTCTCGTCTTGGCTCTCGCCCTATCCTCTCGCCCTGGCTTTTCAACCAATACCTGGCAACTCTCGCCCACTGCATTGCCATTGTCTGCTTCAATTTCCAGTGCTATGCTGACGACACTCAACTCATTTTCAGGCTGCCCTCGGCCACCTCCTCTCCCTCTCTCATCTCTGATTGCTAAACTGCCATTCAAGATTGGAGTGCTGCCAACAATCTCTTCCTTAATGCTAGCAAGATGGAGATCCTCCTCATCGGCACACCTTCACCCTCCTTTCCCCTCACCCTTTGCCCAGCCTCCCTTGGTCCTCCTCCTACCTGCGAGGCTAAGTACCTCAGGGTCATATTTGATTCCATGCTTTCCTTCTCTGCCCACATCTTTGACGTCTCTAAAAAGTCAAACTTCCTACTGCACCTCCTCACAGGTACTCTGCCTTTCCTCTCCTTCCCCCAGAAGCTCACTGTCTCCCGAGCCCTGGTTCTCTCTAGGTTGAACTATTGTAACAGCCTGTTTCAAAATCTACCTGCCTCCACTCTCTGCCCTTTACAACTAATCCAGAACAAGACTGCGAGATTTGTCCTTGGCCTCAAGCCCTGGGATCGTATCTCTCCAGCCCTGAAATCTCTCCACTGGCTCCCAGTGGATGCAAGGATTAAATTCAAAACCCTTTGCATTGTCCACAAGGCATTCTGGGTCCAAAATACCTTCAGCTGTCCCTCCGTAAATACCTCCCTCCCCTCTCAAGCTCTTCACTCCTCTACTTCTAACGCCCCCAGGGACAGTCGTTTTTCAAAGAAATGAGTTGGGGGTAGATCTCTGTCTTCGGCTGAGGCCTCCCTCTGGAACAGCCTTCCTGCCACTCTGAAACTTGAGGAGAGCCATCTCTGGTTCAGGAAGCACCTCAAGACATTCCTCTTTGCTTCTGCCTTCGCCCCTCCTCTCCTCTGCTGATTCTCTCTCTCTCTCTGCCCCGTGCACCTGGCCTACCCTCTGACTTCCGGGCCGAAGTACCTGCTCACCATACCCCCCACCCGCACTGCCTCCTGGCCACCCCTTGCAGTGCGGCCTGTACCTGTACCCATACAGTCCCCTCACCCCTTTTTCCTGCACTTATCAGACATACCCTGTCTGCTGCCTTAAACCCAGCACTTGCCACTTACTGGCTGCACTACCACTGCTTTTTGCCATTTAATATTTATTTATTGTATTATTTATCTGTTTTTCCTTTGCTCCCCACTTTCCACTTCTCCCCCTCCCATGCACTTTTCCCCTCCCCCTCTACCATGCACTTGCCCGTTCTCAATGTCACTGGGCCTAGTAAGATCGTTGTTTTTGTTCTCCCTTGTTCCCCTTCCTTGCCTTGTCGCGCTCTGAAACACTTGTGTACAAGCGCGATACAAATAAAATATTATATCAATATCAATAATCAAACTAAGAAAGGCACAGGCCACAAATCCTCCCTCAAGTCGAGATTGCCTCAATCTGCGCAGGAAACTCCCAAAGGGAAGTCCGTTCAGGATGACTGACACCAACCCGTAATATATGCTCCTCCCACAAGGGTGCTTGACAAACCGTTGCAAGTTCCAGATGGGGTTGGGCCGACCGCATAAAAGCAAACCGGGCCTGCTTTATTTTGGCTGGAGGAAACAGCACAGGGTTTAGCACCCTGCACCAGCCACTCCTCAGTCCCTCTTTCCTCTCGTAACCGCTCCAGTCTCTCTCTTCCTCACGGCAAAAGCGCAAGCTCCCTCTCTCACTGGCGTATGCCATCTTCCTGCTCCCACAGGGGCGGCAGCTGCCAGAAAACCTATTTTCACCTCAGAGTGGCGATATGTCCCCCTACTGTGAACTGAACCACCACCCATCCAGTTTACACCTCACCAGGTGCCGAAAACACAGAGAACGAAACAAAAATGTACTAGATGGCCACTGGCATACACAACCTCTTACCAGGAAACACAGAGTGCACGGCGAGACAGACCCATGAAATGAACATCTCCTTTAAAGTGAACCCATTGTTATCGTCACCTTGCAAAGTCACCGGCGGCATTAACCTAACACAGGTAGCACAAGGTTACTTCCCTTTTCATGCACACTTTTTCCTCTCGTTTTCAGACCCTGCATTTTAGTACAGGGTTAGATGCTTGTATCCTCTTGACTATATGCAACACCTTTACACATCAATCTCTGACATTGAGGGATCATTCCCTGACATTGAGGGATCATTCCCTGACATTGAGGGATCGATCCCCGACATTGAGGGATTAGAGGCGGTAGAGTGGGCCTTAATACGGGGAGACATCTTTCCCAATAGTAAACAATTTGTAATTGAATGTATGCAGATTATCTTTTTAACACATTTTTTCCATTATCAAGTAAAATTTTACTTGTAGATTCTGGGGGTCATTCCGAGTCGGGCGGTAAGGGTTAACGGTCACCGGTAACGAGACCGGTGCCATTAAACCCTTACCGCCCTATTCCGAGTTCCCTTTGCGGGTTGGTACTTAACGCCTGCTTTTTGCAGGCGTTAAAAAACCAACCCGCAAAGGGACCTAGGAGCTAATTACGGCACGGTAATTTACTGTGCCGTAATAAGCGCCATCCCCATTCCCATTGAGCCCTATGGGGCAAAAATGGGAATGGGGAAGGGCCCATGGTGAATGGGGAATTACCAACCCCGCCAACCTTGGAATGGGGCAGTAATTCCGCCATTCACCATGGCGGAGTCGGAAAGATAACGGCGTCAACCAAGGCGCTAATAGCGCCTTGGTCGGAATGAGGCCCTCTGTGTCCACAACAGGGTCTACAGTGGCTCGCGTCTATGCCAATATCTCTATGCATTACTTTGAAATGAGGCATATATTGGTTTACCCTCTTTGGTCTATGAAGATCATACCCTTGAAACATTACATTGGGTCTCATTACGACCCTGATGCTGACGGAATGAAGGGGGCCGTTACGGGACCGGCCCCCTTCATTCCGTCAGGGCCGATTACGAGGTTACCTTTGCGGGACCCGGATCAGACGTCTGGTAAAACCAGACGTCTTTTCCGGGTCTTGCGAGGGGAAGAGGGAGGTAATAACAGGCCATTCGTAATGTGCCCGTTGTTACCTCCCTCCCCATTCCCTTTGAGCCCTATCCAGGCTCAAATGGGAATGGGATGGGTTCCTGCAAGGAGGAATTACCGGGTCCTGCTATGTCGGAATGACCCGGTAAGTCCCCATTGCAGGAACCCGGTAAAGGAGCCCATAGACTCGTAATGAGGCCCATAGACACCAATGTTGGAATCTAGACCGGAACTAGGCTTTATTTATAGATGTTCTTGGATTATTTAAATTTGCTTCATTCAAGAATAAAATTTACCTTTGACGTAATCACTCTGGTCTTAAACTTCTTGGATGCGAAGATTAATCTCTCAAAGGGTGGGTTCAAAACCACTATTTACTGTAGAGCTATGGATGTTAACAACACATTACACAACATAGCTCTCATCCTCATTCAATGAGGGAAGGGTTTACCCTATATTCAGTTTCTGAGTTTGTGGAGGATTATCTCAGAAACAAGTGTCTTTGAGACTGAGAGGGACATTTTGACCAACCAATTTATAACAAGGGGTTACCAGCATGAGATAACCTAAGAAGCACATTCCAGGGTCTCCACTATTGACAGAGACAGCCTTTTCAGTTTTAAACCTAAAGATACATCTGCTCTTCCGTTATATTTTACCATTTACTAAACTAAGGGGGGAAGGATAGCTCAGGGGCAACGCATTTGTCATGGGAGCAAGACAGTGCAGCGCAACACAGGTTAGAATCCCGATCCTGCGCTTAGAAACCACTCTTGTTGTTAAGCACGTTATAAATGAACAATTAGAATTAATATAATTATAATATAATCAGAGTCAGCATATTTCTAGTTATAAAGAATAATTGGAGACCGTTATATGTTGATCCACAACTACAACAATTATTCTGTAAACCACTGGTGATGGTTTATTAGAGAGGACAGAATGTATGTGATATGCTATTAAAGGCAGAGAAGTACCCATTGAGCAGACAAAGAGCACTTGGGAAATTGAAGACAGGGACATCCCTGTGCCTTAACTGTAGTAACTCTAAGAATGTCGTTAGGGGCAACTCTGTATGATGTAAGTTATGTATAACACGCCTGTACACAAGTGTTTCTAGGCACGACAAGATAAGGAGGGGGAAACAGAAGGAGGACAAACAACAAACTAACTAGGCATTGTCTCATTAAGATTGCGCAAGTGCAGGGAAGAGGGGTGGGGAAAATGCCAAGGGAGGGTGGGGGGTGAGGAGAAGTGCAGGTGACTCAATAAATGCTGCCAGAGGGTGGCACCCAAGTGCAAAGAGAAGGGACTGTAGGGTTGCAAGATACAGACCCTTAAGTGCTGGGGAGCCCGGAGGCAGTGCAAGGGCAACTGGACATGCAGGAGCCTGGGCCCGAGTTCAGGGCTGGTCAGGTGAGCAGTGTGCAGAGCGATCAGGGACATTATCAGGGGAGGAAAGAGAGAAAGCGGAAGTGAAACGGTAGGTCTTGAGTTGCTTACGGAAATGAAGGTGGTTCTGCTCAAGTTTGAGAGAGGAAGGGAGGCTGTTCTAGAGGGAGGTCCCAGCCGAGGAAAGAGATCTGCCCCCTATTCTCTGCTTGGAAAAGTGTCTGACTCTCAGAGAATTGGAGGTGGATGAGCAGAGAGCTCGAGAAGGAAAATGTTTAGGAAGAGAAAGTTGGAGTTAGTGCAGTCCCAGGCCCCAGAAAGCCTTGTGGATGATGCAAAGGGTCTTGAAGTTGATCCTTGCAGTCACAGGGAGTCAGTGCAGAGATTTCAGAGCTGGAGAGATATGGTCCCTGGGCTTGAGGCCAAGGACAAGTCTTGCAGTCCTGTTCTGGATGAGTTGTAAAGGTCGAAGAGTAGAGACAGGCAGATTTAGAAACAGGCTGTTACAATAGTCCAGGCTGGAGAGGACCAGGGCTCTAGAGACAGTGAGCTTCTGGGGGAAAGTGAGAAAAGGCAGAGTACCTCTGAGGAGGTGCAGCTGAAAGTGTGACTTCTTAGAAACTTCGGAGATGTGAGGAGAGAAGGAGAGGATAGAATTGAAGATGACACCATGGGTCTTAGCCTCACAGGAAGGAGTAGGAAGAGGGCCCAGAGTAGACGACCAGAGAGAGAGGAAAGGAGGGAGAAGGTGTCCCGATAAGGAGGATCTCGGCCTTCCTGGCATTAAGGGAGAAATCATTGGCAGCACACCATTCCAGAATTGCAGCCAGTCTGGTATGAGAGAAGGAGCAGAGGTGGCTGACGGGAGCCTGAAGGAGAGCTGGCTGTGATCCACATAACACTGAAAGTTAGAACAGAATGTAGCGATGCAGTGGGCCAGAGGTGCCAGGTAGTGGTTGAATAGCCAGGGGAAAAGGTTAGACCCCTGGAGAACACCACAAGTAGAGAGAGAGAGAGAGATTGAAGGGAGGAAAGACGCCAGTTCAACCTGGGAGGGTCAGTCAATGAGAAAGGAGGTCAACCAGGACAGGGCCTGACCAGTGATAACAAGGTTGTCACAGAGGCAATTGAGCAGGGTGCCATGGTTGACAGTGTCAAAATCATAGGATAGATTGGGGACAATGAGAACAGAAGGAAGATTAGAGTCAAGATTAGAGAGCAAGTCTTCATGGGTGTTCAATGGGAGCAGTTTCTATGCCCCAGGCAACTCTGAAGCTGGACTTGTGGTCGTGGAAACAACCAACAGATTCAGTATGTAGATTAAGCTTGGAGGTGGCTATCTTTTCCAGGAGTTTTCCCAGGAAAGGAGTCATGTACAGCACATTTACTCGTGACATACAATTAGATTAAGGGATTATGCAATTTGTACCACCTCAAGGGTTATTTATGCTGTCAAATGTCTGTGCAACTGTGGGTCAAACATTGGGAAAGGCATGTGAATGGTGGATTGAACCCAACTCTAGCCCCAGGACACATAATCAAATATCCTGGGTATTCACACCAATTCTTTTTATAAAGGATATAACATTTCTCTGAAAAGATTTGTAATTTTGGAGGTAGTGCATGGTTCCCAAAGGCGTGGTCATTCATCCAAGAGATTAGCACGACGAGAACTTTACTGGATAGACCATCTAGACACACTGGCCCAAAAGGGATGAATGAGACATTTTATTTACGATACTACAATTGATTTCTCCCAATCCAAGTTTGATCTACTTTTTGGGATTTGAGTGAAATTGTTTACATTCATTTATAATATACTCTGATTTTTTTGGATGGTGATTTCCCTTCTTTTTATAACTCATTCTTTATTCCATTTGCAACATTCATTCATTTTATTGCCAGATGTCTTATGCCACTTTTTCCACTTGCTGTTTTTCAGTGTCCATTGTCATTTTGGACCCAGTGTTTTTCACCTTATGGTACTCTCTTTCATATTCCATTTTTTAGTAGATGTCTTTAAATAACATTTATCTATTTTCTTCTACTTCATTTTTCCTTTATTTCTTTTAATATCATGCAACATTCCTGCATTTTAATATCTTTTAAAGGTAGTCTCACTCCTGTAACATGACAGCATAGTGATGTCATCACGCTATTTATGTATATTTGGCCAATTTGCTTGCTCTGAGGGAAGAACTTGGAGGATTTTGTTTGTTTGCCCAATCTGGAAGAGCAAACTATTGAGGTTTGTGGTTATTGTATACACTTAATTTCACTTTATTGTCAACATCACTGTTTACTTTGTTGAGTTCAAACTATACATGTTCCTATTTATTGATTTCATATTTGACCTTCATGGTCTTTGGACAATCTACCTGTAACTTTGTAGCGAAGACAGTAACCTTTATTTTACCTACAATCAGTGACCATCACATTTTCCAGGCTAGACTTTCACTCTACATAGTGAAGAATTCTGGAAATGAGTGAACAACTGATCTACCAGTGAATTCAGCAAAAATAGGCTAATATGGAATAGGCATACCATTTAATTATTTAATAAGGATTTTGAATATTCTCTTCAAGCTATGAGCTTCGTTGAGCAGAGGGCTTTAACTGATACACAACTCTTCCCAGATTTCTTCATAGGAAAAAATGAAAGTGGGATCCCATAATTATAAGAACTTTAAAAAGCATTCATATCTAAAGAAAAGGCTATTGGATCAGTCATATCTAGGAAGTTAAAGACGCTTAAGGCATGGTATTAAAACATATCAATAACTATAGTATGAATCAGAAAGAAAAAAAACCAGTCAATAAAAACCTTAAACAATCATTCAAAAAGTGAGTAAGGCAACACAATTCTCAGCCACCAAAAAAACAATGAGATGATGTTTGGTACAATCATCTCCAAAGGTTCAAAACAATGTTAGAAGGGGCTGAATAACTTGCTAGAGAACAACTCCGAAGCCCTTATTAATCCAATTCCTAACTCTGATTGGCCTAATTATTATTCTGATCTCTACGCTGCTTACCACAATATGGAGTTTTATAGGAGTTTTGATGATGCTGATACCATATGAAATTTAACTTTAACTGTGATGTAATTAGAAATACAGATCTCTTAAACCCCCTAGAGCCTGTGGCCCAGACAGGCTTTCCAATGCTACTTTCAGGAAGTCTCCCTTGCTCTGGGGTAATATTCTGTTGAACCTTTTTCAACAGATTATGAAGAAGATTTGTATTTATGAGTCCGGATAGTCTTCTTATATTGTTCCAATTTTTAAGAAAGGCGATAAATCCAATCCTAGAAAATACAGACCTATTACTCCCTTTAATGCCAGCAGTAAAATCTTTGGAAAAAATGTTTTTTTTGAGAGAGCACGATGAGGCATTGCTACAGAAATTTTAAATAAAAAATCAAACAGGGTTCCTCAGAGGGGTGGGTTCTAATTTAAATGGCTTCATATTAGGCCTTCTTCAAAAGCAAGTACAACTGAATGGGCTGTCAGTGTATGCGTCTGGAATCGATCTAAAGGCCATGTTTGATAGTATTGATAGAAAACTGTTATGGCACATGCTAACCAGTTTGAGTAGTTCCTTGGCATTACATCAAATGGCCATTGCCCTTTACAGTGATACAAAAATTCAGATTAGACTGGATAGGCAAGGTTACCGGGCTGACCAAATTGCCATCACATGCGGGCTTAAGACAGGTCTGGGAAGGGACACCCTTCTCTATTCAACCCCTTTCTTTCCGATTGAAGTCTTAGGTTTTGCCCAATTTGTTCGAATTTAATTGATCGCATGGTAAATCTGGCTGAATTCGGCAAGTACATTTGATTGATTTTAATTCGAACCAATTTTGCAATCATTACTGAACATGGGGAGCGGGGGCTTTGGGGGCTGAGGGGTGTCCCCCACTCCTCATGTTTGGTAGTGATTGTCTTGGGCATAGCGGGGGGTCCCCCGCTTACTGAGATCTAGAGGCGAGGATGAAAAAAAAATGGAAAGCAGATCCTGCAGCACTGCATCCGACCTGCATGACAGAGACGAAACTGATGCTGCAGGGTCAGAAGCAAGCAGAGAAGCGAAAGGTAAGTGGGGGGGGGGTGAGGGATGTGTGGGGGGGTCAATGTTTTGCCAGTTTGGTCACCGCAAAATTGTATTTGCGGTGAAATGGACCATGGTCAATTCCGCCACGGTCAAATCACGTATATCCGGATTCTTACCTATCAAATTGTAAATCTTTTCCTCCTAGTATTGGGGGTACAGATATCCAATGGATTCCTTACACGGGTGGTCTAATGCAGCAAATGGCCTTCAAAGATCCATTGTGAGCTTTCAACAATATGCCCAGAAGAGCAAGTTAGTGATACACATTGACAAATCTAATGCAATTATGTTATCAAAATCCTGGAAACAGGAAACCTTTTACTTGGTCTATTGATAAAGTGAGGTTGACTTAAGTTCAACAAGTAGTATTCTTGGGTATCGTACCGTATGCCCGCCCAGCAGTGAAGGGTGAATTTGAAAAGCTACCAATGAAGGCCTTCAAGTATGCTGCCCAAACGAAAAGGATCATCTAAAATGTTGCTACATTTTCTTTAGAACCGCTTATGAGTTTTTTCAAGAGGAAGGAGTTTCCAGCTCTGACTTACAGGCTTGAAATGGTAGACTCCACGTGCCTAGAAATGTTATATATGACTGCAACTAAAGGTTGGGCCCACTACGTAACTCACTGGCACCAGTGGTGAAACAATCAATGGAAGAAAGTGGCACTGTTTCTGTGGTATTTGTATGTAGCAGTGCAGTTTTAGAATTGTTTGTGTATAGATGTTCACTAAGTGGTTGCGAGATTGAAAATGTGAATGGGTTGTTGTATATGTTTTGACTTCATTCAAGGTAGATATTGACTTGTTATGTTCTTTACATATCTTTGGTAAAGGTTTGTATAGTTTTTTGCAATACATTAATAAATAAAGATGATTTTCCATGCACTTCTATGTGTTCCGCTTATCTTATTATAGGGAGATGATATATGTATTATGGTATATTAATTCAATATGAATGTTTGAGCTTCTTCAGTGCTCTGGAAACACTCACTCACGTGACACTGTTTTGCACTTTCTTTCATAGAAAGGTTATATAGGATTGAGGATTTAATTTGTTTTGGAACTAATTTTTCCCCAATTGGCATTATGCGATACAAACTTGGGCTACTCCCCCGGTTGACGAATGTCAATTGAAACTGATTGCAGGAGTATTCTAAATTCTTAGATCCTGTACAGAATCAGTGTTTCACTTGTATATCGAAAGCCATGTTTTACAAAAGGAAAGAATTCACAGGTTCAAAACATTCTAATAGGATCTGGAGAGAAGAAATGCAGAGGCTTTCTGTGGCTGAATCCTGGCAGGACAACACACTTCAATGATTCTAGCTTCAATCAATTTAGGTAAAAAGATTTTACCTGATATTAAATAATGAATTAAGATTGAGGCCGCATGGCCTATTAATGCATGTTGTTATCCATTGTTTTTTGTTTGGTTCTCTTTTAAATTGTTTTGTGTAAGTTTGAACATTTTTCACTTTTGCACAATAAAATAAACACATCAAAACAAGATTGCTCCTCATCATTCACTTTTTTTAAAATTTGTACTTTTTTTTGTTTAAAGGCTTGACTTAACTCGAGCTCTACTTTTGTACTATTTACTTCCAGATGGGCATTTAGCCAAATGGCTTCATTACATTTTTGGGGTCCATTCTTTTACCTGCCTTTTTACTTATATTTATTATTATGTCAATTAACTTTTCACGATTCACTGCTACGATGTTTTATTTGTATTGTTGACAGATAGAGAAGTTGGTGCTGATGAAGAGACGATGTTCCCCGAAACACGTCGAGCGCTTGATTCAATAAATGAGAAGACTGAATCACAACACTGAAGTCTCCAGACCTGCCTAAACCATTGCATGCATGTGTGCATCTTCACTGAAATAGACACTATATTTGACCTATTGTTCATATGTTCACCTATGTTCATATGTATATTATATGTATCCTAAGGTATACTTGCTCTTTTTGCTCAATGTACAACTGCTTCTCCCCATGTGCCCTCTCCCTGTAACTAAGCTCCCCTGGAGTAATAGTGCCTCAGTGTCCAAGCATGGGTGTAATTTTAGGGGGGACAGGGGTGTTTGTCCCCCCCAACTTTCATGGCACACCATTTTTTCCCCATTCATTTGGATGGGGCACCTTTTCATCAGATGTCATGTCCCCCCCAACATGTTCAGCAAAGTTACTCCACTGCGGCCAAGGGCTGCTGTGCGCTATACAAATGTAATAAATAAATAAATAAATACATTTTTTAACTTGTTTTTACCAGGTAAGGTGTGTGTAGGGGACACAGGAATCCCCCCTTTTGGATACCATTCTCTACAGGTTTGAATCTAAGAATTATATTTCTGGTGTTGATAAATCAAGAACCAGTGCATTGGGCAATATAGTAGCACCTATCATTGCAGTGCTTAGAAGAGGAACCTGCAATGAAGCTCTGCATAAAAGAGTGATACGAGTACCATTCCATGCTGTAACAATGCTATGTGTCAGCATATGTTTAATGTTATGCTACTTGGTAGTTGTATACCGCCCTCAATGCAGCTGTTATGGCTTCAAGGCGCTTCAGGATGTGTAGTCTAAGCATGCATGAAAATAAACAAAGCAATGACATTGCATGCAACTATGTAATTTATAATTGCAGACGCCTGACTAATTATTGGCGAAGAGAAATAATGTTAGATGCGGTATGTATAGTGTGCAGTCTTCTGCTGTGTACACCTAACTGGCCAAGTCATGTTTATTAGCAAAGGCGATGATACAAAAAAGTACTATCATTTTTTTAGAGGTGTTTTTTTTTTGTTGCACCTAGACGCGCGTTTTTGAATGTGAAATCACCGTTGGAAAATGCCGAGCCGCTGCCGATCGCCAAGGCAAGATGCCCCCTCCAACTCCCCCCTCCTCCTTTGTCTAACACCGCCAGCACCCCTTGTTTTGCGTTGGGAGATCAAGGCCAGGCGCACCTGGTTCCCGGCTCGCTTAATGAGGAAAGCATCAGAATGTATGAGACGGCGCTCGGCATATCTCCTCGATTGTGAGTTTGGCCTTGTGCCTCGCAGCTCACTCCAGGAGTCCGGGGATCGGCACGGAAGCCTTTCTGAATGATGGATTATGAAAGGGATTAATTTACATAACAATAAACCATTGGCTGAGCCGCACAGATCCGTCAGATTAAGCCGCCCTCTGATTTGGGAGTGTTGGCTGGTTAAGGAACTCTATGAAGACATAAATACAGCTGCCAGCCAGGGCGAAGTCCCTGCACGCACGGTAGATAGAGCGATGGGGGGCACTCGAGGGACCAGGAAAGGGCTGGGTGCCACCAGAGACCAGGAGAGGGATCAGGCACTCGAGGGACCAGGAGAGGGATCGAGCACACCAGCGACAGGGGAGAGATAGGGCCCACTGGAGACCAGGAGTGGGATGGGGCACTCCAGAGAACAGTAGAGGGATGGGGCCCACCAGAGACCAGGAAAGGTATCAGGCGCTCCAGGGACAGGGGAGGGATAGGGCACTCTGGAGACCAGGAGTGGGATGGGGCACTCCAGAGCCCAGTAGAGGGATGGGGCCCACCAGAGACCAGGAGAGGGACCAGGAGAGGGATGGGGCCCACCAGAGACCAGGAGAGGGATTAGGAGAGGGATGGGGCCCACCAGAGACCAGGAGAGGGATCGGGCACTCGAGGGACTAGGCAAGGGATGGGGCCCACCAGAGACCAAGAGAGAGATCGGGAACTCGAGGGACCAGGAGAGGGATAGAGCACACTGGAAATCAGGAAAGGGATGGGGCACTCCAGGGATCAGGAGAGGGGTGGGGCCAACCAGAGACCAGGAGAGGGATCGGGCACTCCAGGAACAGGGGAGGGATCGGGCCGACTGGAGACCCGGAGATGGATGGGACCCACCAGAGACCAGGAAAGGGATCAGGCACTCCAGGGACCAGGAGAGGGATTGCGCACTCCAGCGACAGGGGAGAGATAGGGCCCACTCGAGACCAGGAGTGGGATGGGGCACTCCAGAGAACAGTAGAGGGATGGGGCCCACCAGAGACCAGGAAAGGTATCGGGCGCTCCAGGGACAGGGGAGGGATAGGGCACTCTGGAGACCAGGAGTGGGATGGGGCACTCCAGAGACCAGTAGAGGGATGGGGCTCACCAGAGATTAGGAGAGGGATCAGGAGAGGGATGGGGCCCACCAGAGACCAGGAGAGGGATCGGGCACTTGAGGGAGTAGGCAAGGGATGGGGCCCACCAGAGACCAAGAGAGAGATCGGGCACTCGAGGGACCAGGAGAGGGGTAGGGCACACTGGAGATCAGGAAAGGGATGGGGCACTCCAGGGATCAGGAGAGGGGTGGGGCCAACCAGAGACAAGGAGAGGGATCGGGCACTCCAGGGACAGGGGAGGGATCGGGCCCACTGGAGACAAGGAGATGGATGGGGCACCCCAGAGACCAGGAAAGGGACGGGGCGCACCATGGGGCATATCGGAGACCAGGAGAGGGATGGGGCACTCCAGAGACCAGGAAAGGGACGGGGCGAACCATGGGGCATATCGGAGACCAGGAGAGGGATGGGGCACATTGCAGACCAGGAGCGGGCTCGGCACTACAGGGACAGGGGAGGGGTAGGGCACACTGGAGACCAGGAGAGGGATGGGGCACTCCGAGGACCAGGAGAGGGGTAGGGCACTCCAGGGACCAGGAGAGGGGTAGGGCACACTGGAGACCAGGAGATGGATGGGGCACTCCACAGACCAGGAGAGGGATGGGGCCCACCAGAGATCAGGAGAGGGGCCGAGCACTCCAGGGACCAGGAGAGCGATAGGGCACACCAGAGACCAGGAAAGGGACGGGGTGCACCATGGGGCACACCAGAGACCAGGAGAGGGATGGGGCACACTGCAGACCAGGAGAGGGATGGGGCACTCCGGAGACCAGAAGAGGGACAGGGGCACTCAAGAGACCCTCCAAGGAAAAGAAGAGGGCGGGCACCTCCAGAGACCAGGAGAGGGATGGGTCACTCCAGAGACCAGGAGGGGGATGTGGGCACTGCAAGGACCAGGAGAGGGACAAGACACTGCAGAGACCAGGAGAGGGGCGCTGCACTCCAGAGACCAGGAGACAGAGGGATGGGGAACTCCATAGCTCAGGAGAGAGAGGGATGATGGAGAACTCCAGAGACCAGGAGAGGGATAGGGCACTCCAGAAACCAGGTGAGGGATAGGGCCCATCAGAGATCTGAAAAGCGATCGGGCACTCCAGGGACCAGGAGAGGGATAGGGCACACCGGAGACCAGAAGAGGGATGGAGCACTACGGAGACCAGAAGAGGGATAGGGCACTCTGGAGACCAGTAGAGGGATTGGGGAACTCCAGAGACCAGGAAAGGGACCGGGCACACCATGGGCAAGACCGGAGACCAGGAGAGGGATGGGGCACTCTGGAGACCAGTAGAGGGATAGGGCAGTGCAGAGACCAGGAGAGGGATCAGGCACTCCAGGGACAAGGAGAGGTATAGGACACACTGGAGACCAGTAGAGCAATGGGGCACCCCAGGGACCAGGAAAGGGATGGGGCGCACCATGGGGCATACCGGAGACCAGGAGTGGGATGGGGCACTCTAGGGACCAGGAGAGGGATAGGGCATACTGGAGACCAGGAGAGGGGTGGAGCACTCTGGAGACCAGAAGAGGGATCGGGCACTCCAGGGACCAGTGGACGGATAGCGCACACTGGAGACCAGGAGAGGGATGGGGCACTCCGGGGACAGGGGATGGATAGGGCCCACTGGAGACCAGGAGGTGGATGGGGCACTCCAGAGACCAGAAGAGGGATGGGGCACTCCAGAGACCAGGTGAGGGATAGGGCCCACCAGAGATCAGGAAAGGGATCGGGCACACCAGAGACCAGAAGAGGGATGGAGCACTCCGGAGACCAGAAGGGGGATAGGGCACACTGGAGAGACAGAGAGGGATTGGGCACTCCAGGGACCAGGAGAGGGATGGGGCACTCCGGAGACCAGGAGAGGGGCACTGCACTACAGAGACCAGGAGGCAGAGGGATGGGGAACTCCAGAGACCAGGAGAGGGACGGGGTGCACCACGGGGTGCACCATGGGGCATACTGTAGACCAGGAGTGGAATGGTGCCCTCTAGAGACCAGGAAAGGGATTGGGCACTCAAGGGACCAGGAGCGGGGTGTGGGCACTCCAAGGACCAGGAGAGGGACAGGACACTGCAGAGACCAGGAGAGGGGCACTGCACTACAGAGACCAGGAGGCAGAGGGATGGGGAACTCCAGAGACCAGGAGAGGGACGGGGTGCACCATGGGGCATACTGTAGACCAGGAGTGGAATGGTGCCCTCTAGAGACCAGGAAAGGGATTGGGCACTCAAGGGACCAGGAGAGGGATAGGGCATACTGGAGACCAGGAGAGGGGTGGAGCACTCGGGAGACCAGAAGAGGGATCGGGCACTCTATGGACCAGGAGAGGGGTAGGGCACACTGGAGACCAGGAGAGGAATGGGGCACTCCGAGGACCTGGAGAGGGATCGGGCACTCCAGGGACAGGGGAGGGATAAGGCCCACTGGATACCAAGAGGTGGATGGAGTGCTCCAAAGACCAGGAGAGGGACAGGGTACTGCAGAGACCAGGAATGGGGCACTGCACTCCAGAGACCAGGAGACAGAAAGAGGGATGAGGAACTCCAGAGACCAGGAGAGGGATAGGGCCCACCAGAGATAAGGAGAGGGATGGGGCACTCCAGAGACCAGGAAAGGGACGGGGCACACCATGGGGCATACCGTAGACCAGGAGTGGAATGGTGCCCTCCAGAGACCAGGAAAGGGATTGGGCACTCCAGGGACCAGGAGAGGGATAGGCCATACTGGAGACCAGGAGAGGGGTGGAGCACTCCGGAGACCAGAAGAGGGATCGGGCACTCTATGGACCAGGAGAGGGGTAGAGCACACTGGAGACCAGGAGAGGGATGGGGCACTCCGAGGACCTGGAGAGGGATCGGGCCCTCGAGCGACCAGGAGAGGGGTAGGGTACACAAGAGACCTAGAGAGGGATGGAGCACTCCGGAGACCAGTGGAGGGATGAGGCCCACCAAAGACCAGGAGAGGGATCAGGCACTCCAGGGACAGGGGAGGGATAGGGCCCACTGGAGACCAAGAGGTGGATGGAGTGCTCCAAAGACCAGGAAAGGGGCTGGGCGCACCATGGGGCACACCGGAGACCAGGAGAGGATGGGGCACACTGCAGACCAGGAGTGGGATGGGGCACTCCAGAGACCAGTAGAGGGATGGGGCCCTCCAGAGACCAAGAAAGGGATTGGGCACTCCAGGGACCAGGAGAGAGAAAGGGCATACTGGAGAGCAGGAGAGGATTGGTGCACTCCGGGGACATGGAGAGAGGTAGGGCACTCCAGGGACCAGGAGAGGGGTAGGGCTCACTGGAGACCAGGAGAGGGATGGGGCACTCCAGAGACCAGGAGAGGGATGGGGGCCACCAGAGATCAGGAGAGGGTTAGGGCACTCCAGGGACCAGGAGAGGGATAGGGCACACTAGAGACCAGGAGAGGGAAGGAGCACTCCAAAGCCCAGAAGAGGGATAGGTCACACTGCAGACAAGGAGAGGGATGGGGCACTCCAAAGACCAGGAGAGGGATCAAGCACTACAGGGACCAGGAGAGGGATGGGGCCCACCAGAGATCAGGAGAGGGCTAGAGCACTCCAGGGACCAGGAAAGGGACGGGGCGCACCATGGGGCATACCAGAGTCTAGGAGAGGGATGGGGTACACTGCTCACCAGGAGAGGGGTAGAGCATTCCAGAGACCAGAAGAGGGATCAGGCACTCCAGGGACCAGGAGAGGGGTATGGCACACTGGAGACCAGAAGAGAGATGGGGCACTCAAGAGACCCTCCAAGGAAAAGGAGAGGGGTCAGGCAACTACAGAGATCAGGAGAGGGATAGGGCACTCCAGAGACGAGGAGGGTGATGGGGGCACTCCAAGGACCAGGAGAGGGACAGGGAACTGCAGAGACCAGGAGAAGGGCGCTGCACTCCAGAGATCAGGAGACAGAGGGATGGGGAACTCCAGAGACCAGTAGAGGGATGAGGCACTCCAGAAACCAGGAGAGGGATGGGGCCCACCAGAGATCAGGAGAGGGATCAGGCACTCCAGACCCCAGGAGAGGGAAAGGGCCCACCAGAGATCAGGCGAAGGATCGGGCACTCCAGGCACAGGGGAGGGATAGGGCACACTGGAGACCAGGAGAGGGATGGGGCACTGCGAGGACCGGGAGAGGGATCGGGCCCTCGAGCGACCAGGAGAGGGGTAGGGTACACAAGAGACCTAGAGAGGGATGGAGCACTCCGGAGACCAGTGGAGGGATGAGGCCCACCAAAGACCAGGAGAGGGATGGGGCACTCCAGAGACCAGGAAAGGGACGGGCGCACCATGGGGCATACCGTAGACCAGGAGTGGAATGGTGCCCTCCAGAGACCAGGAAAGGGATTGGGCACTCCAGGGACCAGGAGAGGGATAGGGCATACTGGAGACCAGGAGAGGGTGGAGCACTCCGGAGACCAAAAGAGGGATCGGGCACTCTATGGACCAGGAGAGGGGTAGAGCACACTGGAGACCAGGAGAGGGATGGGGCACTCCGAGGACCTGGAGAGGGATCGGGCCCTCGAGCGACCAGGAGAGGGGTAGGGTACACAAGAGACCTAGAGAGGGATGGAGCACTCCGGAGACCAGTGGAGGGATGAGGCCCACCAAAGACCAGGAGAGGGATCAGGCACTCCAGAGACAGGGGAGGGATAGGGCCCACTGGAGACCAAGAGGTGGATGGAGTGCTCCAAAGACCAGGAAAGGGGCTGGGCGCACCATGGGGCACACCGGAGACCAGGAGAGGATGGGGCACACTGCAGACCAGGAGTGGGATGGGGCACTGCAGAGACCAGTAGAGGGATGGGGCCCTCCAGAGACCAAGAAAGGGATTGGGCACTCCAGGGACCAGGAGAGGGAAAGGGCATACTGGAGAGCAGGAGAGGATTGGTGCACTCCGGGGACATGGAGAGAGGTAGGGCACTCCAGGGACCAGGAGAGGGGTAGGGCACACTGGAGACCAGGAGAGGGATGGGGCACTCCAGAGACCAGGAGAGGGATGGGGGCCACCAGAGATCAGGAGAGGGTTAGGGCACTCCAGGGACCAGGAGAGGGATAGGGCACACTAGAGACCAGGAGAGGGAAGGAGCACTCCAAAGCCCAGAAGAGGGATAGGTCACACTGCAGACAAGGAGAGGGATGGGGCACTCCAAAGACCAGGAGAGGGATCAGGCACTACAGGGACCAGGAGAGGGATGGGGCCCACCAGAGATCAGGAGAGGGCTAGAGCACTCCAGGGACCAGGAAAGGGACGGGGCGCACCATGGGGCATACCAGAGTCTAGGAGAGGGATGGGGTACACTGCTCACCAGGAGAGGGGTAGAGCATTCCAGAGACCAGAAGAGGGATCAGGCACTCCAGGGACCAGGAGAGGGGTATGGCACACTGGAGACTAGAAGAGAGATGGGGCACTCAAGAGACCCTCCAAGGAAAAGGAGAGGGGTCAGGCAACTACAGAGATCAGGAGAGGGATAGGGCACTCCAGAGATGAGGAGGGTGATGGGGGCACTCCAAGGACCAGGAGAGGGACAGGGAACTGCAGAGACCAGGAGAAGGGCGCTGCACTCCAGAGATCAGGAGACAGAGGGATGGGGAACTCCAGAGACCAGTAGAGGGATGAGGCACTCCAGAAACCAGGAGAGGGATGGGGCCCACCAGAGATCAGGAGAGGGATCAGGCACTCCAGACCCCAGGAGAGGGAAAGGGCCCACCAGAGATCAGGCGAAGGATCGGGCACTCCAGGCACAGGGGAGGGATAGGGCACACTGGAGACCAGGAGAGGGACGGGGCACACCTGAGACGGGAAAGGGATGGGGTACTCCGGGGACCTGGAGAGGGATGGGGCACTTTAGAGACCAGGAGGGGGATGGGGCACACCAGAGAGCAGAAGAGCGACAGGGGCACTCAAGAGACACCCCAAGGAAAAGGAGAGGGGCCGGCAACTCCAGAGACCAGGAGAGGGATGTGGCACTCCAGAGACCAGGAGCGGGGTGTGGGCACTCCAAGGACCAGGAGAGGGACAGGACACTGCAGAGACCAGGAGAGGGGCACTGCACTACAGAGACCAGGAGGCAGAGGGATGGGGAACTCCAGAGACCAGGAGAGGGATAGGGCCCACCAGAGATAAGGAGAGGGATGGGGCACTCCAGAGACCAGGAAAGGGACGGGGCGCACCATGGGGCATACCGTAGACCAGGAGTGGAATGGTGCCCTCCAGAGACCAGGAAAGGGATTGGGCACTCCAGGGACCAGGAGAGGGATAGGGCATACTGGAGACCAGGAGAGGGGTGGAGCACTCCGAAGACCAGAAGAGGGATCGGGCACTCTATGGACCAGGAGAGGGGTAGAGCACACTGGAGACCAGGAGAGGGATGGGGAACTCCGAGGACCTTGAGAGGGATCGGGCCCTCCAGCGACCAGGAGAGGGGTAGGGTACACAAGAGACCTAGAGAGGGATGGAGCACTCCGGAGACCAGTGGAGGGATGAGGCCCACCAAAGACCAGGAGAGGGATCAGGCACTCCAGGGACAGGGGAGGGATAGGGCCCACTGGAGACCAAGAGGTGGATGGAGTGCTCCAAAGACCAGGAAAGGGACTGGGCGCACCATGGGGCACACCGGAGACCAGGAGAGGGATGGGGCACACTGCAGACAAGGTGTGGGATGGGACAATCCAGAGACCAGTAGAGGGATGGGGCCCTCCAGAGACCAAGAAAGGGATTGGGCACTCCAGGGACCAGGAGAGGGATAGGGCACACTGGAGACCAGGAGAGGGGTAGAGGACTCCGGAGACCAGAAGAGAGATCAGGCACTCCAGGGACCAGGAGAGGGGTAGGGCACTCCGGGGACCAGGAGAGGGATAGGGCACACTGCAGACCAGGAGAGGGATGGGGCACTGCAGAGACCAGAAGAGAGACTGGGGCACTCAAGAGACCCTCCAAGGAAAAGGAGAGGGGCCGGCAACTCCAGAGACCAGGAGAGGGATGTGGCACTCCAGAGACCAGGAGCGGGGTGTGGGCACTCCAAGGACCAGGAGAGGGACAGGACACTGCAGAGACCAGGAGAGGGGCACTGCACTACAGAGACCAGGAGGCAGAGGGATGGGGAACTCCAGAGACCAGGAGAGGGACGGGGTGCACCATGGGGCATACTGTAGACCAGGAGTGGAATGGTGCCCTCCAGAGACCAGGAAAGGGATTGGGCACTCCAGGGACCAGGAGAGGGATAGGGCATACTGGAGACCAGGAGAGGGGTGGAGCACTCGGGAGACCAGAAGAGGGATCGGGCACTCTATGGACCAGGAGAGGTGTAGGGCACACTGGAGACCAGGAGAGGAATGGGGCACTCCGAGGACCTGGAGAGGGATCGGGCACTCCAGGGACAGGGGAGGGATAAGGCCCACTGGATACCAAGAGGTGGATGGAGTGCTCCAAAGACCAGGAGAGGGACAGGGCACTGCAGAGACAAGGATAGGGGCACTGCACTCCAGAGACCAGGAGACGGACAGAGGGATGAGGAACTCCAGAGACCAGGAGAGGGATAGGGCCCACCAGAGATAAGGAGAGGGATGGGGCACTCCAGAGACCAGGAAAGGGACGGGGCGCACCATGGTGCATACCATAGACCAGGAGTGGAATGGTGCCCTCCAGAGACCAGGAAAGGGATTGGGCACTCCAGGGACCAGGAGAGGGATAGGGCATACTGGAGATCAGGAGAGGGGTGGAGCACTCCGGAGACCAGAAGAGGGATCGGGCACTCTATGGACCAGGAGAGGGGTAGAGCACACTGGAGACCAGGAGAGGGATGGGGAACTCCGAGGACCTTGAGAGGGATCGGGCCCTCCAGCGACCAGGAGAGGGGTAGGGTACACAAGAGACCTAGAGAGGGATGGAGCACTCCGGAGACCAGTGGAGGGATGAGGCCCACCAAAGACCAGGAGAGGATTCAGGCACTCCAGGGACAGGGGAGGGATAGGGCCCACTGGAGACCAAGAGGTGGATGGAGTGCTCCAAAGACCAGGAAAGGGACTGGGCGCACCATGGGGCACACCGGAGACCAGGAGAGGGATGGGGCACACTGCAGACAAGGTGTGGGATGGGACAATCCAGAGACCAGTAGAGGGATGGGGCCCTCCAGAGACCAAGAAAGGAATTGGGCACTGCAGGGACCAGGAGAGGGATAGGGCACACTGGAGACCAGGAGAGGGGTAGAGCACTCCTGAGACCAGAAGAGGGTTTGGGCACTCCAGGGACCAGGAGAGGGATAGGGCACACTGGAGACCAGGAGAGGGGTAGAGCACTCCGGAGACCAGAAGAGAGATCAGGCACTCCAGGGACCAGGAGAGGGGTAGGGCACTCCAGGGACCAGGAGAGGGATAGGGCACACTGCAGACCAGGAGAGGGATGGGGCACTCCAGAGACCAGAAGAGAGACTGGGGCACTCAAGAGACCCTCCAAGGAAAAGGAGAGGGGGTGGGCAACTCCAGAGACCAAGAGAGGGATGGGGCACTCCAGAGACCAGGAGGGGGATGCGGGCACTCCAAGGACCAGGAGAGGGACAGGACACTGCAGAGACCAGGAGAGGGGCGCTGCACTCCAGAGACCAGGAGACACAGGGATGGGGAACTCCATAGCTCAGGAGAGAGAGAGGGATGGAGAACTCCAGAGACCAGGAGAGGGATGAGGCACTCCAGAGACCAGGAGAGGGATAGGGCCCACCAGAGATCAGGAGAGGGAGCGGGCACTTCAGGGACCAGGAGAGGGATAGGGCACACCGGAGACCAGAAGTGGGATGGAGCACCCCGGAGACCAGAAGAGGGTAGGGCACACTGGAGACCAGGAGAGGGATGGAGCACTCCAGAGGCCAGTAGAGGGATCGCGCACACTGCAGACCAGGAGAGGGTTATGTCACTCCAAAGACCATAAGAGGGTTAGGGCACACTGGAGACCAGGAGAGGAGCGGGTACTCTGGAGACCTGGTCTCTGGAGTGCCGGTCTCTGGGGCACTCCAGAGACCAGGAGAGGGATGGGGCACTCCACAGACCAGGAAAGGGATGGGTGCACCATGGGGCATACCGGAGACCAGGAAAGGGATGGGTCACACTGCAAACCAGGAGAGGGATAGGGCACTCCAGAGACCAGAAGAGTGATGGGGCCCTCCAGAGACCAAGAAAGGGATTGGGCACTCCAGGGACCAGGAGAGGGATAGGGCATACTGGAGAGCAGGAGAGGGATGGGGCACTCCGGGGACCTGGAGAGGGGCAGGGCACTCCAGGGACCAGGAGAGGGGTAGGGCACACTGGAGACCAGGAGAGGGATGGGGCACTCCAGAGACCAGGAGAGGGATGGGGCCCACCAGAGATCAGAAGAGGGTTAGAGCTCTCCAGGGACCAGGAGAGGAATGGAGCACTCCAAAGCCCAGAGGAGGGATAGGTCACACTGCAGACAAGGAGAGGGATGGGGCACTCCAGAGACCAGGAGCGGGATCAGGCACTCCAGGGACCAGTAGAGGGATGGGGCCCACCAGAGATCAGGAGAGGGTTAGTGCACTCCAGGGACCAGGAAAGGGACGGGGCGCACCATGGGGCATACCGGAGTCTAGGAGAGGGATGGGGCACACTGCAGACCAGGAGAGGGGTAGAGCATTCCGGAGACCAGAAGAGGGATCAGGCACTCCAGGGACCAGGAGAGGGGTATGGCACACTGGAGAACAGGAGAGGGATGGGGCCCTCGGGGGAACTGGAGAGGGGTAGGGCACTCCAGGGTCCAGGAGAGGGATAGGGCACACTGCAGACCAGGAGAGGGATGGGGCACTCCAGACACCAGAAGAGAGATGGGGCACTCAAGAGACCCTCCAAGGAAAAGCAGAGGGGTCAGGCAACTACAGAGACCAGGAGAGGGATAGGGCACTCCAGAGACCCGGAGGAGGATGTGGGCACTCCAAGGACCAGGAGAGGGACAGGGCACTGCAGAAACCAGGAGAGGGGCGCTGCACTCCAGAGATCAGGAGACAGAGGGATGGGGAACTCCATAGCTCAGGAGAGAGAGGGATGGGGAACTCCAGAGACCAGGAGAGGGATGAGGCACTCCAGAGATCAGGAGAGGGATGGGGCCCACCAGAGATCAGGAGAGGGATCAGGCACGCCAGACCCCAGGAGAGGGATAGGGCACACCAGAGATCAGGAGAGGGATCGGGCACTCCAGGCACAGGGGAGGGATAGGGCACACTGGAGACCATGAGAGGGACGGGGCAAAACTGAAACCAGGAAAGGGATGGGGCACTCAAGGGACCTGGAGAGGGATGGGGCACTTTAGAGACCAGGAGGGGGATGGGGCACATCAGAGACCAGAAGAGCGACGGGGGCCCTCAAGAGACACCCCAAGGAAAAGGAGAGGGGCCAGCAACTCCAGAGACCAGGAGAGGGATGGGGCCCTCCAGAGACCAGGAGCGGGGTGTGGGCACTCCAAGGACCAGGGGAGGGACAGGACACTGCAGAGACCAGGATAGGGGCGCTGCACTCCAGAGACCAGGAGACAGAGGGATGGGGAACTCCAGAGACCAGGAGAGGGATAGGGCCCACCAGAGATAAGGAGAGGGATGGGGCACTCCAGAGACCAGGAAAGGGACGGGGTGCACCATGGGGCATACCGTAGACCAGGAGTGGAATGGTGCCCTCCAGAGACCAGGAAAGGGATTGGGCACTCCAGGGACCAGGAGAGGGATAGGGCATACTGGAGACCAGGAGAGGGGTGGAGCACTCCAGAGACCAGAAGAGGGATCAGGCACTCCAGGGACCAGTAGAGGGATGGGGCCCACCAGAGATCAGGAGAGGGTTAGTGCACTCCAGGGACCAGGAAAGGGACGGGGCGCACCATGGGGCATACCAGAGTCTAGGAGAGGGATGGGGCACACTGCAGACCAGGAGAGGGGTAGAGCATTCCGGAGACCAGAAGAGGGATCAGGCACTCCAGGGACCAGGAGAGGGGTATGGCACACTGGAGAACAGGAGAGGGATGGGGCCCTCGGGGGAACTGGAGAGGGGTAGGGCACTCCAGGGTCCAGGAGAGGGATAGGGCACACTGCAGACCAGGAGAGGGATGGGGCACTCCAGACACCAGAAGAGAGATGGGGCACTCAAGAGACCCTCCAAGGAAAAGCAGAGGGGTCAGGCAACTACAGAGACCAGGAGAGGGATAGGGCACTCCAGAGACCCGGAGGAGGATGTGGGCACTCCAAGGACCAGGAGAGGGACAGGGCACTGCAGAAACCAGGAGAGGGGCGCTGCACTCCAGAGATCAGGAGACAGAGGGATGGGGAACTCCATAGCTCAGGAGAGAGAGGGATGGGGAACTCCAGAGACCAGGAGAGGGATGAGGCACTCCAGAGATCAGGAGAGGGATGGGGCCCACCAGAGATCAGGAGAGGGATCAGGCACGCCAGACCCCAGGAGAGGGATAGGGCACACCAGAGATCAGGAGAGGGATCGGGCACTCCAGGCACAGGGGAGGGATAGGGCACACTGGAGACCATGAGAGGGACGGGGCAAAACTGAAACCAGGAAAGGGATGGGGCACTCAAGGGACCTGGAGAGGGATGGGGCACTTTAGAGACCAGGAGGGGGATGGGGCACATCAGAGACCAGAAGAGCGACGGGGGCCCTCAAGAGACACCCCAAGGAAAAGGAGAGGGGCCAGCAACTCCAGAGACCAGGAGAGGGATGGGGCCCTCCAGAGACCAGGAGCGGGGTGTGGGCACTCCAAGGACCAGGGGAGGGACAGGACACTGCAGAGACCAGGATAGGGGCGCTGCACTCCAGAGACCAGG
This sequence comes from Ambystoma mexicanum, assembly GCF_040938575.1. Taxonomy (NCBI): domain Eukaryota; kingdom Metazoa; phylum Chordata; class Amphibia; order Caudata; family Ambystomatidae; genus Ambystoma; species Ambystoma mexicanum. The sequence continues at coordinate 1,618,261,366 of NC_090932.1, read as the reverse complement.
AGACAGAGGGATGGGGAACTCCAGAGACCAGGAGAGGGATAGGGCCCACCAGAGATAAGGAGAGGGATGGGGCACTCCAGAGACCAGGAAAGGGACGGGGTGCACCATGGGGCATACCGTAGACCAGGAGTGGAATGGTGCCCTCCAGAGACCAGGAAAGGGATTGGGCACTCCAGGGACCAGGAGAGGGATAGGGCATACTGGAGACCAGGAGAGGGGTGGAGCACTCCAGAGACCAGAAGAGGGATCAGGCACTCTATGGACCAGGAGAGGGGTAGGGCACACTGGAGACCAGGAGAGGGATGGGGCACTCCGAGGACATGGAGAGGGATCTGGCACTCCAGCGACCAGGAGAGGGGTAGGGTACACTGGAGACCCAGAGAGGGATGGAGTACTCCGGAGACCAGTGGAGGGATGAGGCCCACCAAAGACCAGGAGAGGGATCAGGCATTCCAGGGACAGGGGAGGGATAGGGCCCACTGGAGACCAAGAGGTGGATGGAGTGCTCCAAAGACCAGGAAAGGGACTGGGCGCACCATAGGGCACACCGGAGACCAGGAGAGGGATGGGGCAAACTGCAGACCAGGTGTGGGATGGGATACTCCAGAGACCAGTAGAGGGATGGGGCCCTCCAGAGACCAAGAAAGGGATTGGGTACTCCAGGGACCAGGAGAGGGGTAGAGCACACTGGAGAGCAGGAGAGGGGTAGAGCACTCCGGAGACCAGAAGAGGAATCAGGCACTCCAGGGACCAGGAGAGGGGTAGTGCACTCCAGGGACCAGGAGAGGGATAGGGCACACTGCAGACCAGGGGAGGGATGGGGCACTCCAGAGACCAGAAGAGAGACTCGGGCACTCAAGAGACCCTTCAAGGAAAAGGAGAGGGAGCAGGAAACTCCAGAGACCAAGAGAGGGATGGGGCACTCCAGAAACCAGGAGGGGATGAGGGCACTCCAAGGACCAGGAGAGGAACAGGACACTGCAGAGACCAGGAGGGGGGCACAGCACTCCAGAGACCAGGAGACACAGGGATGTGGATCTCCATAGCTCAGAAGAGGGAGAGGGATGGAGAACCCCAGAGACCAGGAGAGGGATGAGGCACTCCAGAGACCAGGAGAGGGATAGGGCCCACCAGAGATCAGGAGAGGGATCGGGCACTTCAGGGACCAGGAGAGGGATAGGGCACACCGGAGACCAGAAGTGGGATGGAGCACTCCGGAGACCAGAAGATGGTAGGGCACATTGGAGACCAGGAGAGGGATGAAGCACTCCAGAGGCCAGTAGAGGGATCGGACACACTGCAGACCAGGAGAGGGTTATGTCTCTCCAAAGACCATAAGAGGGATAGGGCACACTGGAGACCAGAAGAGGGGTGGGCACGCTGGAGACCAGTAGAGGGGTGGGGCACTCAAGAGACCAGGAGAGGGATGGGGCACTCCACAGACCAGGAAAGGTATGGGCGCACCATGGGGCATACCGGAGACCAGGAAAGGGATGGGTCACACTGCAAACCAGGAGAGGGATGGGGCACTCCAGAGACCAGAAGAGGGATGGGGGCACTCAAGAGACCCTCCAAGCACCAAGAGAGGGATGGGGAACTCCAGAAACCAGGAGAGGGATGCGGCACTCCAGAGACCAGGAGGTGGATGGGGGCACTCCAAGGACCAGGACAGGGACAGGACACTGCAGAGACAAGGCGAGGCGCGAGGCACTCCAGAGACCAGGAGGCAGAGGGATGGGGAACTCCAGAGACCAGGAGAGGGATGGGACACTCCAGAGACTAGGAGAGGGATGGGAAACTCCAGAGCCCAGGAGAGGGATGGGGCACTCCAGAGACCAAGCGAGGGATCGGGCACTCCAGGGATCCGGAGGGGATAGGGCACACTGGAGACCAGGAGTGGGATTGGGCACTCCAGGTACCAGGAGAGGGATAGGGCAAACTTGAGACCAGGAGATGGCTGGAGCACTCCAGAGACTATGAAAGGGACGGGGCACATGGCAGGCCAGGAGTGGGGGGGGGCACTCCAGAGACTAGTAGAGGGATGGGGCCCTCCAGAGACCAGGAAAGGGATCAGGCACTCCAGGGACCAGGAGAGGGATAGAGCTTACTGGAGACCAGGAGAGGGGTGGCGCATTCCGGAGACCAGAAGAGGGATCGGGCACTCCAGGGACCAGGAGAGGGGTAGGGCACACTGGAGACCAGGAGAGGGATGGGGCACCCCGGAGACCTGGAGAGGGATTGGGCACTCCATGGACCAGGAGAAGGATAGGGCATACTCAAAGCCAGGAGAGGGATGGAGCACTCCAGAGACCAGAAAAGGGGCGGAGTGCACCATGGGGCACACCGGAGACCAGGAGAGGGATGGGGCACACTGCAGACCAGGAGAGGGGTTGGCAACTCCAGAGACCAGGAGAGGGATGGGGCACTCCAGAGACCAGGAGGGGGACGTGGCCACTTCAAGGACTAGGAGAGGGACAGGACATTGCAGAGACCAGGAGAGGGGCACGGCACTCCAGAGACCAGGAGAGGGATAGGGCCCACTAGAGATCAGGAGAGGGATTGGGCACTCCAGAGTCCAGGAGAAGGACAGGGCACACTGGAGACCAGGAGAGGGATGGAGCACTCCAGAGAGCAGGAAAGGGACGGGGCACACCATGGGGCACACCGGAGACCAAGAGAGGGATGGGGCACACTGCAGATCAGGAGAGGGGTGGGCAACTCCAGAGACCAGGAGAGGGATGGGGCACTCCAGAGACCAGGAGGGGGATGTGGGCACTCCAGGGACCAGGACAGCGACAAGACACTGCAGAGACCAGGAGAGGGGCGTGGCACTCCAGAGACCAGGAGAGGGATAGGGCCCACCAGAGATCAGGAGAGGGATCGGGCACTCCAGGGACCGGGAGAGGGATAGCGCACACCATAGACCAGAAGAGGGATGGAGCACTCCAGAGACCAGAAGAGGTAAAGGGCACATTGGAGACCAGGAGAGGGATGGAACACACTGTAGACCAGGAGTGGGATATGACACTCCACAGACCATAAGAGGGATAGGGCACACTGGAGACCAGTAGAGGGATGCGGCACTCTGGAGACCAGTAGAGGGATGCGGTACTCCAGAGACCAGGAGAGGAATCAGGCACTCGAGGGACCAGAAGCGGGATGGGGCACTCCAGATACCAGTAGAGGGGTGGCGCCCTCCAGAGACCAGGAAAGGGATTGGGCACTCCTGGGACCAGGAGAGGGATAGGGCACACTGGAAACCAGGAGAGGGGTGGAGCACTCTGGAGACCAGAAGAGGGATCGGGCACTCCAGGGACCAGGAGATGGGTAAGGCACACTGGAGACCTGCAGAGGAATGGGGCCCTCCGGGAACCTGGAGAGGGGTAGGGCAATCCAGGGACCAGGAGAGGAGTAGGGCACACTGGAGACCAGGAGAGGGATGGGGCATTCCAGAGACCAGGAGAGGGATGGGGCCCACCATAGATCAGGAGAGGGATCGGGCACTCCAGGGACCAGGAGAGGGATAGGGCGCACTAGAGACCAGGAGAGGGATGAAGCACTCCAGAGACCAGGAAAGGGACGGGGCGCACCATGGGGCACACCGGAGACCGGGAGAGGGATGGGGCACTCCAGAGACCAGGAGAGGGATGGGGCACTCCAGAGACCAGAAGAGAGACGGGTGCACTCAAAAGACCCTCCAAGGAAAAGAAGAGTGGCAGGCAACTCCAGACACCAGGAGAGGGATAGGGCACTCCAGAGACCAGGAGGGGGATGCGGGCACTTCAAGGACCAGGAGAGGGACAGGACACTGCAGAGACCAGGAGAGGGGCGCTGCACTCCAGAGACCAGGAGACACAGGGATCGGGACCTCCATAGCTCAGGAGAGAGAGGGATGGAGAACTCCAGAGACCAGGAGAGGGATGAGGCACTCCAAAGACCAGGAGAGGGATAGGGCCCACCAGAGATCAGGAGAAGGATTGGGCACTTCAGGGACCAGGAGAGGGATAGGGCACACCGGAGACTAGAGGAGGGATGGAGCACCCCGGAGACCAGAAGAGGGTAGGGCACACTGGAGATCAGGAGAGGGATGAAGCACTCCAGAGGCCAGTAGAGGGATCGGGCATACTGCAGACCAGGAGAGGGTTATGTCACTCCAAAGACCATAAGAGGGATAGGGCACTCTGGAGACCAGTAGAGGGATGGGGCACTCCAGAGACCAGGAGAGGGATGGGGCACTCCACAGACCAGGAAAGGGATGGGCGCACCATGGGGCATACCAGAGACCAGGAAAGGGATGGGGCACACTGCAAACCAGGAGAGGGATGGGGCACTCCAGAGACCAGGAAGGGATGGGACACTCCAGAGACCAGGAGGTGGATGGGGGCACTCCAAGGACCAGGACTGGGACAGGACACTGCAGAGATAAGGCGAGGCGTGAAGCACTCCAGAGACCAGGAGAGAGAGGGATGGGGCATACAGAGACCAGGATAGAGAGGGATGAGGAACTCCACGGCCCCGGAGAGCGAGGGATGGGGAACTCCAGAGACCAGGAGAGGAATGGGACACTCCAGAGACTCAGAGAGGGATGGGAAACTCTACAGCCCAGGAGAGGGATAGGGCACACTGGAGACCAGGGGAGGGATTGGGAACTCCAGGTACCAGAAGAGGGATAGGGCAACCTTGAGACCAGGAGATGGCTGGAGCACTCCAGAGACCAGGAAAGGGATGGGGCACACCATGGGGCACACCGGAGACCAAGTAAGGGATGGGGCACATGGCAGACCCGGAGTGGGAGGGAGCACTCCAGAGACCAGTAGAGGGATGGGGCCCTCCAGAGACCAGGAAAGGGATCAGGCACTCCAGGGACCAGGAGAGGGATAGGGCTTACCGGAGACCAGGAGAGGGGTGGCGCATTCTGGAGACCAGAAGAGGGATCGGGCACTCCAGGGACCAGGAAAGGGATGGGGCACACCATGGGGCACACCGGAGACCAAGTAAGGGATGGGGCACATGGCAGACCCGGAGTGGGAGGGAGCACTCCAGAGACCAGTAGAGGGATGGGGCCCTCCAGAGACCAGGAAAGGGATCAGGCACTCCAGGGACCAGGAGAGGGATAGGGCTTACCGGAGACCAGGAGAGGGGTGGCGCATTCCGGAGACCAGAAGAGGGATCGGGCACTCCAGGGACCAGGAGAGGGGTAGGGCACACTGGAGACCAGGAGAGGGATGGGGCACTCCGAGGACCTGGAGAGGGATTGAGCACTCCAAGGACCAGGACAGGGGTAGGGCACAGTGAAGACCAGGAGAGGGATGAGGCACTCCAGAGACCAGGAAACGGGCGGGGCGCACCATGGGGCACACTGGAGACCAGGAGAGGGATGGGGCACACTGCAGACCAGGAGAGGGGTTGGAAACTCCAGAGACCATGAGAGGGATGGGCACTCCAGAGACCAGGATGGGGATGTGGCCACTTCAAGGACCAGGAGAGGGACAGGACATTGCAGAGACCAGGAGAGGGGCGCGGCACTCCAGAGACCAGGAGAGGGATGGGGCCCACTAGAGATCAGGAGAGGGATTGGGCACTCCAGAGACCAGAAGACGGACAGGACACTCCAGAGACCAGGAGAGGAATGGGCACTCCAGAGTCGAGGAGAGGGATAGAGCACATCAGAGACCAGGAGAGAGGGATGGGTTACTCTGGAGACCAGGAGGGGTATGGGCACACTGCAGACCAGGAGAGGGATGGGGCACTCCAGATACCTTGAGAGGTATGGGGGCATTCAAGGGACCATCCAAGTAAAAGGAGAGGGGCAGGCAACTGCAGAGAATGGGAGAGGGATGGGGCACCCCAGAGACCAGAAGGGGGATGTTTGCAATCCAAGGACCAGGAGAGCGACAGGACATTGCAGAGTCCAGGAGAGGGGCGCTGCACTCCATAGACCAGGGGAGAGTGGGATGGGGAACTCCATAGCTCAAGAGAGAGAGGGATGGAGAACCCCAGAGACCACGAGTGGAGTGAGGCACTCCAGAGACAAGGTGAGGGATAGGGCCCACCAGAGATCAGGAGAGGGATCGGACACTTCAGGGAGCAGGAGAGGGATAGGGCACACTGCAAACCAGTAGAGGGATGGGGCACTCCAGAGACCAGGAAAGGGACGGGGCGCACCATGGGGCATACCAGAGACCAGGAGAGGGATGGGGCACTCTAGAGACCAGAAGAGGGATGGGGGCATTCAAGAGATGCTGCAAGGACCAGGAGAGGGATGGGGAACTCCTGAGACCAGGAGATTGATGGGGCACTCCAGAGACCAGAAGAGAGATGGGGCACTCAAGAGACCCTCCAAGGAAAAGGAGAGGGGTCAGGCAACTACAGAGATCAGGAGAGGGATAGGGCACTCCAGAGACCCGGAGGGGTATGGGGGCACTCCAAGGGCCAGGAGATGGTCAGGGCACTGCAGAGACCAGGAGAGAAAGGGATGGGGCACACAGAGACCTGGAGAGAGAGGGCTGAGGAACTCCATGGCCCTGGAGAGAGAGAGGGAAGGGGAAATCCAGAGACCAGGAGAGGGATGGGACAATCCAGAGACTAGTAGAGGGATGGGGAACTCAAGAGCCCAGGAGAGGGATGGGGCACTCCAGAGACCAGCGGAGGGATTGGGCACTCCAGGGATCCTGAGGATGGGGCACACTGGAGACCAGGAGAGGGATTGGGCAATGCAGGGACCAGGAGAGGGATAGGGCACACTTGAGACCAGTAGAGGGATGGGGCACTCCAGAGACCAGGAAAGGAACGAAGCACACCATGGGGCATACTGGAGACCAGGAGTGGGATGGAGCACACTGCAAACCAGGAGAGGGATGGGGCACTCCAGAGACCAGAAGAGGGATGGGGGCACTCAAGAGACCCTCCATGGACCAGGAGAGGGATGGTGAACTCCAGAGACCAGGAGAGGAATGGGGTACTCCAGAGACCAGGAGGGGCATGGGGGCACTCCAAGGACCAGGAGAGGGACAGGACGCTGCAGAGACAAGGTGAGGGGCGTGGCACTCCAGAGACCAGGAGAGAGAGGGATGAGGAACTGCAGAGACCAGGAGAAGGATGGGACACTCCAGAGACCAGGAGAGGGATGGAACACTCCAGAGACCAGCAGAGGGATAGGGCACACTGGAGACCAGGAGAGGGATGGGGCACTCCAGAGACCAGGAAAGGGAAAGGGCACACCATGGGGCATACCGGAGATAAGAAAAGGGATGGGGCACACTGCAGACCAGGAGAGGGATGGGGCACTCCAGAGACCAGAAGAGGGACAGGACACTCCAGAGACCAGGAGAGGAATGGGGCACTCCAGAGACCAGGAGAGGGATAGGGCACATCAGAGACCAGGAGAGGGATGGGTTACTCTGGAGACCAGGAGGGGTATTGGCACACTCCAGACCAGGAGAGGGATGGGGCACTCCAGAGACCTTGAGAGGGATGGGGGGCACTCAAGAGACCATCCAAGGAAAAGGAGAGGGGCGGGCAACTGCAGAGAATGAGAGAGTAATGGGGCACCCCAGAGACCAGAAGGGCAGGCCTGGACTGGCCTTCGGGACACCGGGAGTTTCCCCGGTGGGCCTGGGCACACAGGGCCTCTTTTCTTGGGGGAATGCCATGGACGTCATTTAGGGGTACCCAAAGGTCGCGGCAGCGACTGCTGCGGCCACTGCCACGACTACTAGAGATTCCCTTGCGACCCCTGATTTTTGGGGGTAAACAAGTTTTCTTTTTTTTAAACATAAAAAAATTATATATTTTTTTAAACGGGAAGCTGCTGTGGAGCTTCGCAGCGCCCACAGTGCAGGGACACCAGGAGCTTCAAGCTCACCCCTCGCTCAGGCTTCTTCGTTTGCAGGGCCAGTCTGACACTGACATGTGCACTGAAGCTGCTAAATCGGCCGGGGCTGGCGCCTCAGCGGTGAAGTGAAAGAGCAACAATAAGCCGTGGGGGAATTTATCTCCTATTTCAATTGTAGAGTTAACTTCTCCATTGCTTTATTGTTGGTGCCTCTCATGCCAGATGCTTGGAGAGGTCACAGGGTCAGCGTTCCAGGTGTCATAAAGGCGTGCAGCCAGAGCTGTTCGCAATTGTAAATGGTTTGTGTGATGAAGGGCGAGGTTTCAGTCAGTCTGTGTATTTTGAGGCTGGCTGTAATGGATTCACAGTGCAGTGCTCGTGTTTGTTCTCGTGTGCGGGTCATAGTTGAGAAAGTAAGTGATGCCGGACGGGTTTAATATAGAAGTAATATAAGCAAACCATGGTTTATCGTGACTGTTGTGGAGAAGGATTGTAGTGTGAGATATGTTTACATTTGTAATTAACTGTCAATCCGAGCTTCTGGAGCACATTCTTCACCACAGGGCTTATAAAAAATATGAGTGCCTTGAATATGGAAAGTTAGCGCTTGTGTTTGCAGACAGCAACATTTTGCAAAAGTCACTGAATTCAGCAACTGCTTTTTTTGCTCTTGCACATTTACGTCCTTGTTTATTTTTTGTTGCTGTTAAATATGTTGCCATTTTCCGAGCATGTCCTATTTGTGAGTATGCAAAGCAAAATCGTATGCACATTTCAGCGATTCTTTCAAACCTGCCAACTGTGGGTAGCTTTTAAAGGATTTAAAAATAATCCCCCCAAAAAAACCTTCTTTAAATAATATTTTAATACAACTGCTCGCTGTTGCCGCAGCCAGGCATGTGCATGAGGTTGGTCCGACCCAAGCTTTCATCCTACAAAGTTGAATGAACCATGTAGTTCGGTTAATAATACATGTATTTGCAAATGTCCCAGATTATATTTGATTACAAATGTTTTGTTAGGTCATCTATGCTGTTTTCTGCTTTTTTCATTTCACAAGTAAATTGAGACCAACGGAAAGATCCTCTTGCGTTTTCTGATTATTGCAACTACAAAATCAACACGTCTGAATCAGGCCCAAGCACTCATTCCCAGACGGAAATGTTGCGCTGTTTTGTGAATGTAAAGTTTCCAACGCAGCAGCAATTTCCTTTTATTCAGCCCAGTCATGCCATTACAGTAATATCATGCAGCTGACTCCGATAGCATCTTACAAGGTCTTACATCGCACATGCTTTACCATTTCAAGTGATCGCATATAGCTGGGGTGCAACACACTCACTTCTACACATCAAGAATGTTTTCATGTTTTTAAGCTGGCAGAGCAGTCTAATGCCTACCTGCCCATGGTTTCCAAAGTGTAGTTTGAAAGACCTCAATTCTGCCACGGTGGCAGGAATGATTTCATTTTCTGGAAATGCAGACATCATATAGCCAGGCGAATAAACATTGCAGTGGCTTCTACCAGGCATATTTTATGAAGTGGTATGATGAAGCAAGCATGATAAGTGTTCTTATTGGTCTAGACTGGCTTACGTTGGAACCAGTTCGGACATGTTTTCTTATTGTGACATGTCACCTTTAATGTCCAAACCAACGGGAGTATGTTCTTACATAGGAGTACTGGCATGTTTGCGGAGCCAGCTTTGTGCCTGGTACCAGTAATGATACTATAAAACACATCTTAAAGCGAACATGAGTATGTTCTTATATGTGAATACTAGCATATGTTGATGGAACCAGCATGAAAATGTATGGGCACAGCCAGCATGAAAATATTTTTATACTGTACTGGCATATATTGCAAGAACCGGCATGACAATGCATTGGGAAATGCACTTGTACTCCTTTGGTGACTTGCATCTATTGTACCTTTTTCATGAGTTTCCCTGCTCCCTACAAAACTGTTTGCATGCCAGGGGAAAGATTGGAAGAGTAGAGAGGGGGCAGGAGACTGCTCATTCTCACAGCAGTCCTTAAGTGGGTGCTTTTAGACTTAAAGGAGAGAGTGAACTGCTTGTAACATTGAAGCTGCACTAGAATAGTCTCATTAGAATGGGTAAAGAAGTTAGATGCCACCCACACAAATAGGTTTGCCCCTCCCCAACATCTCTGAAGTTAGTACCACTCCAAACATTTCAAGGGTTAGCACCCCCACCCCAAATTTAGGTTTCGTTGTGCCTCTAAGGCTGTTCAAGCATAAGCGAGAAACAAGTTTGAGATTTCATAGCACGCAAGTGACTGACTGGTGTGAGCAATGAATGTAAAGGAATATACATATTGGAAGATAGCATAATGTGCCGGTGGAGGGATGGGAGGATAGGGCAGGGACCAAAGACTGATATGTTAAGATCTTGTAATTGGAGGACAGGCGTCTGCGATAGCAGCAGAAATTGTATTGCTCCGGGCGATCACTCTTTGTCTGAGGCCCTGTGTTTCTGATGTGTTCAAAAATGCTGCCACTTCCTGTTTTGTCAAGGGGTGAAAGGTCATGTGCTATCACTTCCGGTGATGTCACTTGGGGGGGGGGGATCAAATGATGCCACTTCCTGTGATGTCATCAGAGGTCAAGGGTCATGTGATGTCACTTCAGCTACCCCTGGAATTTTCATGAAATGACGTCCCAGACTGCTGCGGGTTTGAGCTCTCCTATCATCAGGCCGTCTCATGGAGAATCACGCTGCAAGTGGCAGCTCTTGGTGCCTGCAGCAGGTGGGTGTGTGTCTCTGTTTCTCTTTACCTCAGTTAATCTTGTAATGCGTTTCATGCACTGCCTGCTTGCTAATTAATTGCAATCATGTAATTCTCTCTTTCCTGCTTCTGGGTCTCTTGTCTGACACTCTTCTTTTCCCTTATGCGTGTATCTCGCTCTCTCTGTTGGCTCCTTCCTCTCCCTAGGTTTCTCTGTTATAGACCTCCATATATCTGTCTGAATGTCTGTATGCATCTGATTCGTCTATTTCTTTCACTAGTTCAGTATCTGCACCGGTGTCTTTATCCAGTTAATTCCACACATGTTAGGTCACTGTTACAGTCAGTGTTTTAGCAAAAGACTGTTTCTCACTATTTTCAGGGTATGACTACTCGCTGTAATGTCCAGTTCAATACGTGTGAACATTTAAGAAACGTTAGAATAGACGGTGCTGCGTGCATTTGAAAGTCACCAAAATGATAGTTTATTTGCGCTTCCTATCTTCAACATGCAGTTTAAAAAGAAATACATTTTGTGATCAGCAACAGCATTTTGTAAATCAGGTTTGTACTCTCTAAGTATCATATTCCATGTCTTCTAGGCCTATACTTGTAATGGGAATAACAAAACTACAGGTTCCAGAATGCACAGCGTTTTACTGTGGGTGAAAGATCAGGAGTTGCTCAAGATGGCATGTTGTGATGTAAGATACATTTTAGCAGTCTTCTATTGGGGTACAATGCATACACTTTTGGAGTCCTAATGACTTCCTCAAACATTCAAGCGTAAGCATCTGAATACTGTCACTACCATTCTGAAATAAGTATTGAAAAGACTGTAGTTCCACAAGACTCCAAAACAGGGTCAGATGTGCTCTCAATGAATGCTAAATATGGCATACCGAAATAGCTAATTCAGACCTTCAGCATGCAGAGGCAGAAGAAACTTAGTAATAATAGCAGCTATCATAATAGCGCTTAGAAGCACGAAGAATGTGTCATAAAGCACAATATGAAATTGAAATATTATTGAGCTATACATGTAAACAAATATGTAAAAATATTTATGAATGCGTAGGTATTTACACATTTTGTAGGTATTTTAAATTTAAATATTTGTTGGTATTTTAATAATTTTCTAAATGATAAAATGGCGCTGTGTGTTTTGTAGCTTTGCGAGAATGCTGATATTCTTTGAAATGAGTTTAATTTTTTTATTTATTTTAAATGAATGTATAACTGGATTTAAACTTTAAACGAGCACGATCAAATCCCAAGGACATGTCATCATGCACGATCATATACCAAGAACATGTCATCACAGGGCTTTCATTATCCAGCAATCCAGTAGGTGTTTTCCAAAAGGAAAAAGTGAGGAAGTAGCAGTGCAAAGCCAGTGTGCGGTGAATGCTTGAAGGAACGGGCAGATCTGGATGAACACAGCATACTTGAGGTCCATGTAGGATCTGGCAACTCATTCTGCTTTTAGACCACGGAGGTTGGCCTATTGTCATTCAGAGGGTGTAAAAACAATTAATATACAAAAAATGCTTGATCGTGAAACACTCATTTTAATTCTTCCCTGAAATGTATGGTGCAAATGGCTCTCACAATGTGTCAGGATTAATTGGCATGAATTCCTCTTTCAGACATGTCTTCTGACTTGGATGTATTCTTCTGTACTCAATAACTAGTAAGCAGTAAGAGCCCAGGATGTGCACTGCCTTGTATAGGTTTCAGCGTTTATACGTTGGGAATCATTGCCCACTACCAGTGGTGGACTGGCCTACAGGGAACTCTGGAGATCTTCTGGTGGGCCTCTTTTGAGTGGTATGAATACAGAATTTCTTACAAATCGTTCAGTTCATGTTAATACGGGGCCACTTTGACAAACATTTCCAGGGCCACTTTTGGTTCCCAGTCCAGCCCTGCTCTAGTGCCTTTAAATATATTTATAAAAGGCCCAAGCGTTCATGCAGGAGGAGCCACGTGAAGCGTTCGCTTCCTCCTTCAGTCACTCTCTTCTTTGCCCACATTTCTTCTTTGCGCTCAGTGTGTCGAGCTGCTCACATGCGCATTGCAGTCTTGCCAGGTCACGGTGGCTGCCGTGATCTCGCGAGGCTTCATCCCTACTGTACCCTCTAGGAAAGAAAACACTTGAGCGGGTGTGACCAGGGGCAGCAGGGAGTAAGGAGCTGAAGAGGGTTCAGAGTATCATTCCAAGCCTGGTAAGGACCGGCAGAGAACTGAAGAAGGGGCAGCAAAGGAGCAACAGAAAGGGAAGCAGCGAAAGAAGCAAGAGGAGGAATAACATGGATCAGGTCTGGGGCATGGAGGAAACACTGTGTCAGTGTAGGCAGGACACGTGAGCGTTGCAACAGAACAAACGGTTTCCGAATCGCTGTTTTCATTAGGAATCTTGGTGTGGAACTTGATCTTCATATCATGATGCCTGACGCAAGCCCACGCTGACGCCAACTTGGACGTGCCTGCGTAGAGCACATAAGGTGCTGCAGCCGCCATTTTTGTTGGGACGACACAGTCTGTGTGCGGGCCAGCGTCTGGGAAGCGACGTCCAGAGTAACAAACAGACAGCACACCTCTGACAAACCGTTATGCTCTTCTCCACTGGGAGTGAGAGAGAGTCGAAAAGAAGAAAAAGCGGGCACGTCAAGCAGGCTCATGTCCACGGGCGCAGACCACATTGAAAGAGTGGGGTTTGAAAGAGAGGGGGTGCTGGCTCTCCCCCACTACAAGCAGTGCGCCTGTTGCTCTCTGGTAAACATTTCCCCTGAGTGAGAGAGCGAGTGCCCCTCAGACTTGCCCACTGACAGAACACACTTTGCCCCACTGCACAGCAGGAGCCCCAACAAACCCTCAGCGCCCAGCAGCAACCTCCTGACTTGTATTGCAGGAGTCCCCCACTTCCACCAGAGTGGCACTCACATGCACCTGCACACATCTGGTAATGGCTCAAAATGTCACCCTCAAAATTCGGACTCCCGACATTCCGACTTTCCTTTTTGTTCGAACCCCCCCTTACACCACATATATATGTGGGGGATATGGGACACAATAGTAGTGTGGGGGGCTGCATCGGGTGTGGTGTACAGGGAGTTTTAAAAAAAGTTTTAAAAATAAATCAGCATTTTTGGCCAACGGAATTCTGGCCTTCGTAGTAATCACATAGATTCGAGCGCGGGGTCTCCCACCTCACATGACATCCCAGGGCTGCCTTACAACAGAGCCAGTCTTCCACCATAGACCATCACCCAACAGAGGAGGCTAAGCCACAGAGGCCGATCGCGCTGTGTCCGCAGCTGCGTAGCTGAGCGCACGGCAAGATTGCTGTGCTGAAAAGACTTGCTAGATTGCGAGCAGCTAGCCAAGCATATTTTCATAATACCCCTCTGTGGACATTCATTTATTCAAAGTAACACTGTGTCGCCCTGTATTCTTCTCTACCCCTCTACCCTCCCGTGGGTTGACCTTGAATGACCCCTCTAGAGTTAAGCCTATGAGAACCATGAACCCAGAGCTGAGGGTAGCAGTTTGAACAAGTCTTCTTTCATGAATTATACTTGCCTGTTCTATCTGCTGCCTGAAACTGATTTGGGAGTTATTTCCCAACATGGTTTGGTGTATTATGGTCTCATTTTGCTTACACAACGATATTTCAGAATGGTGTCCTTCATTACATCTCAGACAGTTGTCTGGCGAAGTATAGCTTTGCTGTATGGTTGGTGCTCCGCGTAGACAGCTTGGAAACCGCTTGCTGGTTTTGTTTGGCTGGGTTTTGCTTTGCTCTGTTTATCTTGCTGGCCTTGGTGCTTTACAGCGTTCAACATATAAAGGAGCCATTGTGCTTCCTCAAATCACATGTAGGAATGACACTTTCTTGGCCTACACTTTAGGTTTACAAGCTTTATTTATTTTAGTTTTACACAGACGTCACTTAAGGAAGCAGCGGGCAGAGCCTGCATATTCTTGATTTCAGGGATAGTGGACTTAATTGGCTCACCCACTCATTGATGTCTGCACTCACGTTCTTCTCCTCTCGGCACTTACCCTGAGCACGTCACCATGAGTATTGAAGAACCTTATCCCACCCCACTCTCCCACCTGCACTTGTACGTTCTGAGCACTCACAAGGCATAGTAGGTTTGTCTCACCTTCCCTCGATTCTCAATATTGGTTTGTACTATTAAGGCAATTATTTATCCTTGCTGTAATTATTGTCTACTTCCCTCCCCCCTGTTTGCCCTGTGGGCGCTTTGAAACAGTTTTTCTAATTGTACAAGCGCCTAATAAGTGACCATTTAAATAAATAGTGGTTTAGTAGGATTAAGTTATTACAACTGTAGTCAAATCAGAATGGTTCAAATGTCCTTGAGAGTGCTCAGTATTCATTGCCACCATGATAAATGCATTTGCTTAATCTCTGTGTTTACAAGGTTATTGCATTGGTGATGCATTGTAGTTACAGATTTATAGCATTGGTCAATATTTCTGGTTACAGTGTTATTGCATTGGCTACACATTGTGGTTACAGACTTAAGCCATTATTCATCTTTCTGGTTACAAGGTTATTGCATTGGATGTACTTTGTGGTTGCAGACTTATGAGATCGTCCAATCCTCAAGTTATAATTTTATTGCATTCATGTCTATGGTTAAAGGTTTCTAGCATTGGCCAATCTTTCTGGTTACAGTGTTGTTGCATTGGCTACACGTTCTGATTACAGATGTATGACATTGGTCAATATTTCTGATTACGATGGTATTGTATTGGCTACACGTTGTGGTTATAGATTTATAACATTGGTCAATATTTCTCGTCATTTATTTATTTATTGTGCACTTGTTAGCGCTTATACAGTAAGTCAATTCTGTTTCAAAGCGCCCACAGAGCGACAGGGAGGGAACATGGAATTAAGCAATAAATACAGTGGAGGGAGAGGACAAACCTACTATGCCTTGCAAGTGTTCAGAACGTGCAAAGTGAAGCGAGAAGAGGAGAAGAGGGTGGGGTGGTAGGTGCAGGAATGTCCGTGCTCGTGTATGAGCAGCAGATGAAGTGCATAGTATGGTAAATGCTATGCGACCAGAGGTCGCATTGGGTAGATAGTGCAGGCCTACAGGAATGAGGCCGCTGGGCGCCTAGGCAAGTGCTGCGAGGAAGGTAGAGGATGGGCGATTGGGTGTCGGAGGCCAGGACCCGAGGATACATAAGGGCCCTGGTCGCCAATCACAGAGATGGTGAGATTAGCAGAGGAGGGAAGGAAGAGGTGAAAAGGAAAGGATTGAGGAGCTTCCAGAATTTGAGGAGATCCATCTCAAGACGAAGAGGAAGGGGGAGGCTGTTCCATAGGCGGTAGCCAGCTGAAGAAAGTAATAGGCTTCCTGCCCTCTGTTTAGCGAAGCGCTTTACACACAGAGAGTTGGGGCCAGTGGACCGAAGAGGTCAAGGGGGAGAGTATTTAGTAAGAGAACGTTGCAGATAGAGTGGTCCCAGGCCCCAGACAGCGTTGTGGATGATGCAGAGGGATTTGAATTTGATCCATGCAGCAACCGGGAGCCAGTTAAGCGTTTTTAAGGCCGGAGAGATGCAGTCCTTGGGCTTAAGGCCAAGGATAAGTATTGCCACCCTAATCTGGAGTAGCTGGAGATGTCGTAGAGTTGAAGCAGGTAGATTAAGGAGAAGGCTACTGCAGTAGTCAAGCCTAGAGAGAACCAGAGCTCAGGTATCATTGATCTTCTGGTGGAAAGTGAGAAAAGGAGAATTCCTTTCAGAAGGAATAGTTGAAAGTGGGACTTCTTGGCAATGTCCTGAATATGAGGGGAGAAGGAAAGAGAGGCGTCGAAGATGACTCCAAGGTTTCTGGCCTCAGATGAAGGAGCAGGGGAAGATCCCATAGAGGATGGCCAGAGAGAGGAGAAAAAAGAAGGAGCAGGGGTCCCAATGTGAATGATCTCGGTTTTGCTGGCATTGAGTCAAAGATCGTTGGAAGTGCACCGGCACTGGATGGGAGATAAGCAATCAGGGATGAAGGAAGATGCAATAGGGTCAGCAGGAAGTTTGAAAAAGAGTTGTGTGTCATCTGTGTGGCACTGGAAGTTGGTGGAGAAGGAGGAAATGAAGAGTGCCAGCTGAGCAAGGTAAATATTGAAGAGCCAGGGGGAGAGGATTGAGCCCTGGGGGACACCGCAGTTGGATAAGGAAGTAGGTCAGGAGAAGGACCCCAAAACGACTTGGGATGATCGGTCAGTAAGGAAGTGGTTAGCCTGTACAGTGCCCACTCTGAGATGCCAATGGTGTCATGGAGTCTTTTTATGAGGACAGAATGGTTGACCGTGCCAAAGGCAGAGGGGAGATTGAAAAGGATGAGGACAGCAGAGAGTTAGAGTCCAGAGATGTGAGCAGTTCTTCACAGGTGTTCAGAAGAGCAGTTTCTGTGCTCGGAATCCGGATTGGTAGTCATGGTTCTGGAAACCATCGACAAGTTCAGTGTATGAGGTAAATTGTGGTAAGGTCAGCTTTTCAAGCAGTTTCCCAAGGAAGGGGGTCATAGAAATATGGCGATAGTTGGCTGGACAGGTAGGGTCTGCTGCAGGTTTTTTCAGGAGGGGCTTGAGGGAAGGGAGTGCTTGAGGGAAGAGGCTAAGGATCCAGTGGCACACAAGTGGTTGCAGAGATCAGCGAGTGTGGGGGCAAGAGAACCAAAGGTGTCCTTGATGGTTTTGGAGGAGCAAGGGGAATCCTGTTTGGAAGAGACCTTCATGAAGCGGACAACTCTGGTGACTTCTTCAGGTGTGACAGGGGCGAAGGAGGAGAGAGAGGAGGAAGAAGGGTGTGTAGAAGCCTTAGGAGGCAGGGGAGAGATGGACACATCGGGGGGGGGGGGCAGGGTACAACGGTGTTCAGGATGTCCAGAGTTTTAGTGGTGAAGTGTGTCCAGTGCATTGCAGAGGGCTTGGAACAGAAGAGGGGAGGAGGAGACTGCAGAAGGTTTGGCTAGTTCCCCGCAGATTTTAAAGAGTTCAGCCATGTTGTAGGATGCACCAGATATTCGTGTCTGGATGTGGAGCCTTTTCTCGGTACGGATGGAAAGTCTGTATTGCCTTTGGAGCAGGCAGCAGGGCAGTTGGTCAGAGGGTCAGCCTGTGGTTTGCCACTTCCGTTCTGTGGCTCTGCACTTGCGTTTTAGGGCTGCAGGTTCAGAGTCATAACAGGTGTTACTCTTGGAGGCAGGTTTCAGGCAGATCCTCATGACAGGAGCAAGAATGTCAAGGGTGTTTGTAATGGCCAAATGGAGGTTGCTGAGAGCAGAGTCGGAGGTAGGATCTGGGGGGTGGGATGAAGTTGGATGCGAAGGCAGCAGCTGACACTCGTTTCATCGGACGGATGTTCGTGAACAAGGTTGGCAGGGCTGGAGGAGGTGCAGGTACAGGGCCAAGGGGACCCAGGTGAGAGGAGAGGAGAGAATGGTCTGACTAAGAGAATGGAGTGACCTGAGGCGGGGAGAGAGACAGGTCAGAATGAACGAGAGCAACCAGAGTTTGTCCAGCCGAGTGGGTTGGACCAGAAGGGAGAATAGAGAGGGACAGAGAAGTGCAGAGGTCAAGAAAGAGAGTGGATGCTGTGGCTTGGGAGTCCAGGTGGATGTTGAAATACTCCATGAGAAGGAGATTGGAAGTGGTTGGGAGTAGAGAAGTTCAGAAATCAGCCCATTCAGAGAGGAGCAGGGTGGCATCACAGGAGGCTCCAGTTTCCCAGTGCTCGCAGCACAATGTTCGAACACCCTCCCTCCTACAATTAGATCGGAAACCGCGTTCTGGCCATTCAGAGCCATGGTAAAATCATGGCTACTAGCCTAAACATCTATACTCTCACCGACACGACCGGCCAGCCGCCTCTCTCTACCTGCAGTAATGTTTACTCTATCTACAGCCTACTCAGGACCAACCTGTAACCCGGTCCTCACTCGCCACTGTAACTACTTTGTGCCTATTCTCTGTACATTCTATTCTCTGTATATTCTACTCTTGTATGTAAACATTCAGAGCCTGGACTAATGTATGCTCTGTCTGCTGTATTATGATGCTTGTGTAATGATATGTAACTCTGCTGTGGACATGATTATGCGCCCAGCTACCTGAGGGTTCGGACGCGCTTCATAAATAAACTAAACTAAACTAAACAGAGGCGTCTGTAGATTGTAGCAGGGGTCAGAGAGGAGGAGGGAGAGATGACCAGCCTGCAGACCAGGCTCTCGAAGGAAGAGTAAAGCTTGGTGGGTATGATGGAAGAAGGAACCCATCAGGGAAGATTAAGGCAACCCCATCGCCACCACGGTGAGGTTGAGGCTTGGACATGATATTGAAGCCATCAGGGAGAAGGACGTCAAAAGCAGTGACTGAGCTGGCAATGAACCATGTCTCAGTAAGAGAGAGAATGTTGAGATCAATGTATTCAAGAAGGAGGCAGATGTTGGTGGAGTGTTTGTTGGCTGAGCGTGCGTTAACAGTAGCTAGGTGAAGGAGGTCTCCGCCTTTGAAGGTTTTCTTCGGTGGATTACAAGAGTGTGTTTACAATGCTATTGCATTCATGTCTATGGTTAAAGGTTTCTAGCATTGGTCAATCTCTCTGGTTACAATGTTATTGCATTGGATGCAAGTTATGGTTCATCATCAATCAGCGAGGCAGCAAATGATATGATGTGATATGATAGGTTATTTATAACGCGCTTAATACCCAGAGGTTTCTAAGCGCGGACCCGGAGTTCGGACTTGTGATGCTCCGTGACATTGTGCTTCCAAGGCGAGATGTTGCCCCTGAGCTATCCTCCCGAGATCGCCGAGATCCAGTCCCATTCCTGAAGTCTCCCTTTGAGGACTGCTGGACTGTGTAGAGCTAAGTCTTTTGGAATATCATACCTCTCACAAATTGAATAGCCCTCAGTGTCCCAAAGGTTTAATGAGGGCCAGGATTTCTTAAGCAACAGCTGCTTCAACAGCAACCATATTGAGCTTTCATTTGCATGGAGAATGTTTTTCAGCAGTGAGAGTATGTTCCAATTAAAATAAAATTGTATGGAGGACAAACCTAACTCATAACGAATGATGGCTATAGGGACTCCGTTGGGCAAGTGCAAAACCTTCCTCCAAAACAGGCCCTCCAGCGCATCACAGTCCACAAGTGTAGGGAGACCCCAGTTCTCGCCCCCATAGGCTGTGGATGGAAAAACCTTGCTCTTATAGAATTTTAACACTGGGATCAAGGAGAAGTAGCCACATTTGTGGTTCACTGCACAGGCTTGTGTAGCCAGCATCAGCATTCTTTGAGCACTGGTGGTTTTGAAACATCAATTTGTTTTGGAGTTCAAACAGTCTGCACCCCAAATAAGAGAAATTGGTGACCTTTTCAAGGGGTATATTGCTGACGTTCCAGCGAAGGTTCTTGTTTCATCCCTAGCCTAGAAATGAGGATTTGGGATTTTCTTATATTAACGCTTAGGTGATTTATTTCCGCTGCCGTCAAAGCATCCAGCTTTTGCTGTAACCCTATCGGGGCGTAATCAAATAGGGTGAGGTTGTCCGCATAGAGCAAATAGTCCAGACTCAGGGCACCTAGTTTCAGGGAGAAACTGCAAATTCTTTCCAAAATCTCAGCAATATCCAAGAGAAAAAGGCTGAAAAGCAATGGGGCCAGGACACAACCTTGCTTGAGGCCACGCATAGTCAAGTTGGATGATGACAGTTTACTCTCGGCATTGAGGCGCACTCTAATGGACGTATTGGAATGCAAGGCCACCAGAATCTCCAACAGATGGGTAGGACATCCCCACTTTTTAAGCTTATGCCATAGACACGATCTATCTATGCTGTCGAATTCCATGGTAAAGTTGATGAATTCCATATATATGGGCTTCAATCTCACCCTGGCTTTCTTTTTCAGCATTCCCAAGATGAAGACATTGGCGTTAGTGCCTGTCCCTTTCCTAAAACCTGTTTGCAGCGGGTCCAACCTTCCCACACTCAAAGCCCAGTACATTAATTCCCTTAACACTATGCTGGCGTAAATGTTTGCAGGAATGTCTAAGAGTGCTATAGGTCTGTAATTGGATGGTAATGTGCATTGTCCCTTTTTAAATATGGGACAATGATGGACTCTCTCCATGATGCCAGCATAATGGCCAGTGAGGTGATTTGCTCGAAGATTGTGTGCAAGATGTTGCCCACTGATGAGGGGCAAGTTTTGAGACTGCATTAGAGAGGCCGTCAGGGCCTGGAGCTTCTTGCAATATTTCCGTTTAGAATGCTATTGCATTGGCTACATGTTGTGGTTCCAGATTAATAGCATTGCTCAATATTTCTGGCTACAATGTTATTGCATTCATGTCTATGGTTACACGTTTCTAATATTGGTCATTCTTTCTGGTTACAATGTTATTGCATTGGCTACATGTTGTGGTTACAGATATATACCATTGTTCAGCTTTTGGGTTACAAGGTTATTGAATTGGATATGTTATTGCATTCATGTCTATGGTTACAAGTATCTAGCATATGTCAATCCTTCTGGTTACAATGTTATTGCATTAGCTACACTTTGTGGTTCCAGATTAATAGCATTGGTCAATATTTCTGGTTAAATGTTATTGCATTCATGTCTATGGTTACAAGTATCTAGCATAGGTCCATCTTTCTGGTTACATCGTAATCACATTGGCTACACGTTGTGGTTCCAGATATATGCCATTGTTCAGCTATCGGGTTACAAGGTTATTGCATTGGATACACTCTGGCTACAATGTTATTGCATTCATGTCTATGGTTACAAGTATCTAGCATAGGTCAATCTTTCTGGTTACATTGTAATCGCATTGGCTACATGTTGTGGTTACAGATATATACCATTGTCCGGCTTTCTGGTTACAAGGTTATTGCATTAGATATACTTTGTGGTTGCAGACCTTTATATTGGTCAATCTTTTTGGTTACAATGGTATTGCCATTTAGGTACATGGTTACACGTTTCTAGCATTGGTCAATGTTTGTAGTTATGAATTAATAGCACGTGCCAATCTTCATTATCACTGCATGAAAGCCTTGGACAATCTTTGTGGTTATATGGCTACAGAATTGGATGAACTCTGAGGGGACAATGTGATAGCTTTTCTGTGCATTGTTCGCAGTCGCCCAATTGTTAAATTGGACAAAGATCGTGTTTACAAAGTTGTTGCCTTACCAATCAGCAAAGTTACAATGCTGGAGCATTTGCCAATCCTAATGTTTGTTGTGTTACAGCATTTGACAGTCTTTAATGTTACCAGGTTACAGCATTGTTTAATCTCCATGGTTGTAAGGTAATCAAATCAGTGAATCTTCATAGTTACAAGGTTGCCCCATTGCTTAGTCTTCAAGGAGACATACATGTAGCATCGGCACATCTCTATGTGTACATGGCTGCAGTAATTGTGAATCTTTGTCATGGTAAGCTACTTTAATACATTAATCTGCCAGTTTATGGCATTTCATGATTTGTACAATTTACAAGGAAAGATTATTTTCTGATTTTCATGATTTTAAGGTTGTAGACTTGGTCAATCCTTGCAGTTACAAGCACATGGAAATAATCCACCTGCCTGGTTACCAGGTTACACCATTTGATACATCACAGTGAGTACAACCTCGTGGAAATACCAAAGGGGAACATCCCACCCTACATCTGCTTCTCCCCCTCACCTCTTCAGGGTGGAACTTGAAACTCTTGTATCTCTTCAAATAACACCTCATAGTTCCTCATTAAGAGTCCCATAGCTCCGTACCGGCTGCTTCTCCCACACTCCTTCCTGTGCGCTTGACTCCCAAAACCTGTGCTACAGGCCTACTAGTTCCAATACATACATACATACATACATGCTATTTTCTACTTTATTTATTTAATAATTGGACAAGGTACCATTGCTGGCATCTTGGCAATGGAAGTGAAAACAGATCGGTGCTCTTTTTCTATTGGACAAAGGAAAAGATAAGTAAACAGGACTCACTCCACATTACATAGCAAGGATTTTTTTGTTTTTCTTCCTAAACTAAAGAATGCCCCGGATCAAGCGTTAGGGGGGGAGGGGTGGGGGGCAGGTAAGCAGTTTGAAAGGTGAACAGATTGTGCAGATAAAGATCTTAAGGCGGGAACATGTGCAGATTATCTGACAAAGATCTCAGAGACTGAAATGGAGTGTAGTAACATAATTTAGAGACTGGAAAAATAGGGGGTGAGGGGGGTGTTTTAAAGACTAGGAAGAGAGTTTTAAACTTGATTTGTTTGACTATAGGAGCATTGTCGGCCCCAGGTCTGCCAGCGCCCTGTGCAAGATTTTATGGTGCGCCCCCTCTTCCCCCGACATGAGGTCCTCAGAAGAAACCCCACTGACATTTCAGCCCAAGTTATATGTGCATGTCAACCTTTACACTATAAACGCCACAAAGTCCCTCAAACATTAGCCCTGCTCCCCATTAAACAGTGCAAAGGTGGGTCTATCTATCAGATTAGTGATGCATCAGGGACCCCTCAGACAATAGTCCTGGGTCCGTGACTAATCGTGCCAACCCACCACAAATGCAGAACATCAGGGGGCTCAGTTCTGTTGTTTGGATGATACTCATTGTGATTCTTTAGTAGGTGCTGCGCCAGACCGATACTTAAGTTTACATGACACTGAGCTGGAGCCTCCTGCTCAGTGTCATGTGAACTGGAGGCAGGGCGCCCTTTATTTGCTGCAACGGGAGGATGCACCCCTGCGCAGCCAGACCTCCAGAGTGTACCTTAAGCTGATGCGGTATAGGAGTGCCATGTAGTGTTCCAATTTCACGACGAGCAACAAGACCCTTTTGTAGTATACAAAAGGCATTCTGAATGGATATAAGAGGAATTCTAAGAAAGGCCCAGAATAATCAAGTTGGTTTTTTGTGATATGATATGATGCCATCAACTAATGGAAACTCAGCAGGGTGAGTTTAAAGGTGAAAAAGTACCCTGAAGGTGATGGGGCTGGTGATGGCCGCACTCAACCAAACTCGAAATATGTGGAGAGGGAGTTACAGCTGCATTGATTATTACCTGATGATTCTATGCAACACAGACAGGCTCAGGGCAGGGCCCAAACAAGAGGGTCAAATTCAGCCAATCCCATGTCAAGGTTTGAGTAAGGCAACAGAAGGGGAATTAATTGTTTTGCCTGCAATCTACTGATCACGGGCAAAGAAGACCGAATACGCGAGCCCAGATACCCGCAAGACCACCTGCTGGCCTGCCCATCCAGGCCCCTTGCTGTACATGAGTGTACGCAGGGGCCGACAGGCGTGGCCGCGCCGGAAGACGGAAGTTGCGGGAATATCTGTTTCTAAACCATCAATCAACCCCACACTTCTAGTACACCAGAAGAGATCCAAACAGATTGGGATAAAAGTGAATTATAAGTCCTCCTTGTTCAATGTTTGTAACACGGACAGACAGGCAGGCTTATCTCTGCAAGGTCGTGGATCGTTGGTTAGTTGCAACACAGTGAAAATACAATGATTACCCAATGATAAAAGGGACTGTCCAGTCAAGGTTGTATCCAAATATCTACTTTATTATTACTACAACAGACAGTTCTAGCACACTACAATTGCAACCCACACTGCAAAGGACCCCAGAAGACAGACAGTTACACAAAGGAAAGGGATGCACTCTGGCTACTGACAGGAGGGTAGTTTGTAAAGTAATCAGTGTTACAGTTCAAGATTATTTGGTTAGAGCACCAAGGGGGCAAAGGGTCATAACTGTCTCTAGGGGCCTTCGCAGAAGGACCTATGGGTGCAGAACCACAATGTACCTGATGTTGAGGAAGTTCTTGGTGCTCGACAGCATCGAGGCAGTTCCAGGGTGATTCACAGCCCCTGAGACAGAGTTAGTGGCGGGAGACAGCTGTGGGTACCAGGCGGCAGGCCGTTCGGTAAGCAAGACTGCGCGGACGTCTGCAGGCTGCCCAGCATGGCGGCTCAGGGCCAAGAATCATTGTCTCTGTGCAATTTAAAGGAAATCCTACCAGCGCAGAAGAGGTTGGCGGTGGCGGTGGGTGCGAGATCATAAACCCGCAATTGAAGGCTGCACACAATCGGCCAAAAAATATCTGTCTTTTTTTTAGGCCTTCCAGTATGTTGGATTATCGCATAAAAGCTCAGAATGGACATCTTTTTAGCACTGAGTTTGAATCATCAGGTCTGGCGCGTCCATGTGCCATGGATTCACCAGTTGGTTGACATCCAGGCAAAAATTGATCGGGGCATCTTTGGCACATATGAAGTATTTTGGGCTGAAGGATTCAGTGAGGTGGGCCAACGTGAACCCCAAAGAGTAGTGGAGAGAAGATGCAGTCCTGGGGGGCACCTGGTAGGAGAGGGACAGAGTCGGAGCGAAAAGGAGGCACATTTAATTGAACCCCTTAACTTTTGGGGGCGCATATGCTCTTCCTAATTTCCAGTTGAGATCATTAAAGCTGGGCCCCCTTCCGCACTTACCTGGTCCATACAAAAGCAACCTAGCCTTTCCTTAATAGCATCGTTTCCAGCCATTCATGTGTTCAGCCAGTGCGATTAGCTGCCTCCCTCCCAAACACTCTGGAGTTCTTTTGAGAGAGCCCAGGGGTGCCTTGAACACTCTGCGCTGTAATGCCACATCACTTTGCTGTGCCAGTGTTTGCGGCTCATCGGGGGCCCGGTCCTGTTCCGCTTCCTATTTAGGTTAATAACGTGAAATGGGCAGAAGCCTGGGCTTGCCAGGCTGGAGGCTGCACAAATGATTGCAGAAGAGTCTTAATAAGATTCCGAGGGCTGCTTTACGAATCCCAAGCTGCTTTTAAAATGCAAAGAAAAACCAAGAGCATTATTCTGTCAGCCCATATAATTGTGTTCTACCTAATGGCGCTAATCGGACGATCGCTGCCCGGGGATGGGAATTACTGGAGCAGGTAAACAGGGAGGCCTGCTCTTCCGCTGGCTGACTTCACAGCACCGCCGCTAGGCCTAGGGCAGTTACAGCCGGCCCAATGGCTCGGTGGGAGTCCTACCGGCTGCCGTGCAAGAGGGGGGCGGGTGCTGGAAAGGGGTCCTGCATGCCCCCAGGGGAATAGGTGCACCACCATGTGTGCTGTGCCAGCTACCACTGCACTGCTCTCCTGTTCCTGGAGTTTCTCTGGAGTGTGTACTGGGCTCACATCTGGGGTAGCAAAGCTGGGGCTGTGGTATTTAAAGGGACAGAGTGGGGGACAGGTGCTGGCCTTGTACCACAAAATAGAGGATGGTCTGATTAGTTTGAGGGCATCACTATTGCATGAGTTAAGAGGGGTTGGCTGGCATGTTTGGTCTCCATGTGAGAGCAACAGTATAATAAGGTTGATCTAGATAATATAGCTGCCAGTTTTGGCCCCCAGAACATCAATTATGACCCAATTTTAAGGGGAGGTGGTGCAGAAATCGTAGATTTCCTGGAGTTGCATAAACTCTGGCACTGACCCTGCCCCCAGTTTAACACACCGGGAAGTAATAAAAGCTCAAAGGTAGGCCTGGATGAACTTCTCTGCATGAATCTCGAATGACTGAAATTTCAGCGATAAGAGATTTTTGAAACATTCTCACACATGGCTTAAAGGGGACACATGGTTGGAGCTCCTTGTACGCCCCAGGTAGCTTTAAGAGAGGCAGGTGGTCAATGCTGGAGGCAGGCTTAGGGCATTTAGGAAAGGGTTAATAAACTGGAGTGCATTTCGAGTAATTGAGTAGGGAGAAAGACAGGGTGAGGCGGTGAGTGTCTGGAGACCAATTGAGGGAGTTAGGTGTAGAGTTGGTTTTCCTTACACAGCAGTTTTTGACGTATCCAGCAATTTGAAATTGGTCGAACATCGCAAGTGCCATCGCCTGAGATTTGGGGAGGTGGGTACACACCAGTCAGTGTCTCTTGAAGTGAGTGCATGTGCCAGTCGGTGACAATTGAGACGAGGAGCATGAATTCACGAGTGCAGCTTGAGGGAGAGACACTCTCGCTTGCTTTTGCTGTGACGGAGATGGGTGATATACCAGTCAGTATACGTCTCTTGAAGTGAGTGGATGAGACACATGCCATCGGATGACATCTGAGAGGAGTGGTGGGAGAATCCAGAATCCCACCTCTTAGAGTGGTGCAAGGAAGGGGAGGGAGAGGGGCTGGATCGATGTGGAAGGGGCTAGGGTTGAAGTTGTGGTAGGCAAATGATATGCTTATAACATTTGTAAAAACACATGGCTAAAATAACACCATGTTTTAAAGAGATGTTTTGAAAATGTGAAAAATCTCATAATAAACCAACCAGACATAATGCACATTCTAGTAAGATGTTCTGCAAAAAAGAATTAGAGTGTATCTCTTTTCCCCATCCTGAATGAAGCCTATAATACATCTTATCGGGGTTTTAAAATGCCCTCTAAAAGAAATATATGATATCATCATCTGCTTGTACTCACTCTTTCACACAACATGCAGCTTTGCCCACCCACTTCCATTTCTAATCACCCACCTTTCTCACATCTTAATGGACACGATACATACCACAGCCATAGAAAGCTCTAATTATGCAGTCATTGCTGTGAAAGCAACCATCTAATGCTAATCACACTTTAATGTGCTTAAATGAAAAACGAGGGAAACCCCAGCATAGCTGTCCTGATCTCGAAAAGCTTCTGGGCGCTGGTCACAGCTGATCGTTGGCGCTGCAGTGTGTTACTGCGGTTTAGGCAGTTGGTTTTCTCTGAACCTGGCGTGTGGGGAAATCATTTATTTTCAGATTTCGGTTAGGGGAAAATCTATCTGATTTCCTAACACTGATTAGTCCACTTTCTTTAAATGAAGTGAAAAAAAACTACAACGCCCAGAATGCAATCGGCTGAGCAATGAAAGCCTAAGACTGGGGCATCAACCCCATTAGGCAACCCTATCTGTCTAGGGTTCCTTCCCACCCCAGGGGCTCTACTATTCAGACTACTTTAAGCTCACCAGGAAGCTCATT
Source organism: Ambystoma mexicanum (assembly GCF_040938575.1). Classification (NCBI taxonomy): domain Eukaryota; kingdom Metazoa; phylum Chordata; class Amphibia; order Caudata; family Ambystomatidae; genus Ambystoma; species Ambystoma mexicanum. Next base: position 1,618,233,698 of record NC_090932.1, on the reverse strand, counting down.
CGCACCACTGTGACTTTAATTGATGTTGAACGCTAAGCTTTCCAGGGAGCACCGCCCCTCCCCCTTGTCTCCCCCCCACAACCTCTCTTGCCATAACATTGTCTGATTAATTGTACCCGGCTTGTGCTGCTCCACAGTGCATGCCAGGAACGTTGTTGGAGGTGTAATCGGATGCACAGCAGTATTTACACTCTGCCAGAGTGATGACTGGCACCCGGAGGCTTCCTGACCTAGCACTGAACGACGGGCTCCCGCGCCCTACAACGGAGGGCCCCTCGGCGGGGGCCCCCCTTAGTGACGATTCCCTCAGGCGGCCCGGTGGGAAGGGGAGAGGGGAGTCGAGGGTTGGGGGAGGCGGCGTGGAGGCAGCATCCCCCACCTCGGGGGGGGGGGGGGCAATGACGCCACTCTAGCGCGCGGGCCCGCGCGCCGCAGCCTGGGCGCTATAAAAAAGCCCGGGAAACCCAGTTGGGGCCTCTTCCGTGGCTACCAACAGCTGAAATTGCGTGCTGCGGTGGGAGGCGAGGAGGTTTCCAGCGACGTTCGGGTTTGCGGTGTCCAGTCCCGTGGTTCCTGTGTCGGTGGTTTGGCATTTCCAGTTCGAAGGACGGTCGGCGGCAGAAGGGAGAGACAGTAGGTAGGGGCCGAGGGAGACTCATGAATTTGTATTATGCGGGCAGGGGGTGTTTCTCTTTGGCCGCCGCGAGGGCCGGGAACGAGACTTAACGGGCAAGGGGATTGCATCGGAGTAATGGTTGCGCTTCCATCTAAAGTAGATGGGAGCCTGCTGGTTCGAGGTAGCTACCGGAGTCAATGATTGACTTCAAACCTCACAATATGCCTGCCCCCCGTTTTGGTCAGATGTTGAAAGATGCCTCCCCTTTATCCGGTCCATGATTCCCATGAGCCCGAACACTATGAAGGTACAGGTGTGGTTTATATTCATGTCCGCCGTACATGCGCTTGTTGCATTATGAGGCAGTCACGTGTGAGAGCTTTTGTAGCCGTTTACGGGCATCATTTGGTTGTTAGGTTGCCGAGGCCCGAGAGCTAAGGCTTAGGGAATTTTGGCTCTAGTCCAGGCTGGTCATGTGGCGCAGCAGACAGAGCGCATGCAGTTACAATAAAGCAGAGCCTGCTAACGCAGGTTCGAATCTCGGCCGGAACTTGAATATGTCTTTTGAATTTCGAGGTGTTTATCAAATATACATTGTGGGCGGAAAGTGCCGGGGCTGATCTCCGTATATGTTTTATCTCCGTGTATGTATTGTCGATGGTGAGGTAATAATGGCCGCCGCGCCAGGAGTTTGTTCTGTTAAAAATGCAAGGTTAGGGAGTCACCGCGAGGTTCGGTGCAGCATCTTGGCATACAAGGGGCTGGAGTGCAATTATGTTGAGGGGGCATTACGGGGAACAGACAACGTGGCTGCTATTTTGAATGTAAATGTGGAGTTAAGATGGGAGCCTGCGGGTTCGAGGTAGCTACCGGAGACAATGATTGATTTCAAACGTCACAAAATGCCTGCCCCCCCGTTTTTGTCAGATGTTGAAAGATGCCTCCCCTTTATCCGGTCCATGATTCCCATGAGCACGAACACTATGAAGGTACATGTGTGGTTTATATTCATGTCCGCCGTACATGCGCTTGTTGTATTATGAGGCAGTCACGTGTGAGAGCTTTTGTAGCCGTTTACGGGCATCATTTGGTTGTTAGGTTGCTGAGGCCCGAGAGCTAAGGCTTAGGGAATTTTGGCTCTAGTCCGGGCTGGTCATGTGGCGCAGCAGACAGAGCGCTTGCAGTTACAATAAAGCAGAGCCTGCTAACGCAGGTTCAAATCTTGGCCCGAACTTGAATATGTCTTTTGAATTTCGAGGTGTTTATCAAGTATACATTGTGGGCGGAAAGTGCCGGGGCTATATGTTTTATCTCCGTGTATGTTTTGTCGATGGTGAGGTAATAATGGCCGCCGCGCCATGCGTTTGGTCTGTTAAAAATGCAAGGGTTAGGGAGTCACCGCGAGGTTCGGTGCAGTATCTTGGCATACAAGGGGTTGGAGTGCAATTAGGTTGAGGGGGCATTACGGGGAACAGACAAGGAGGGCTAAGCAAAGGGGGGGCCGGTACATGCGCGGGGGGGGCACAGGGGGCACATCGAAGGTGCAGGGTTTGCTTTCTGGTTTTCTGATCCAATCCGTGCGACAGAGCAAACATTGTATATACCGTTACACCCCCGGAATGTAGCCATGGCGCATGAATGGTGTAAACAGCTGGCAGGGAGGGGTTTTGAGACCACAACCCCAGAATGCAGTGGAGCGACACAGATTGTTACATCGCGCTTGATGCTAACGCAAGGGACATACAATACTCGGACACATCATAGTCTAAAGGCAACCTGTTTCATGGCCATTAAGGCATGGGCGCCTTTGGTGGGACACGGTTATAAAAAAAAAAAAAAAAAAAAAAAAAAAAATACACTCCAATAGCAATGGCCTAGAGCGCGGGCAAAAACCATGGCAAAGGCAGGGTGAGCAAGCCTGATCCCCCTCTCTCGCTGGCGGGAGAGGGGTGCTCCGGCGGGCGTGGGAAGGAGGGGCATAGGGAGGGGGGGTTGTAACGGGGGCAGGTTGTAACGGGGGCAGATGACGCGCACCCTGACAGGGGGTTTAAAGGAAGGGGGGTTGGGTTAAAGGCAATAAGCTGGCGTAACATGGAGGGGCAAATGGGGGGCTTCAGGAGAAGTGGGCACTACGGGGCGGGTACAGAAGGGAGGACGACTCCGCGGGAGGTCAGGGGAATCGGGGTGGTATAAAAAAAAAAAAAAAAAAAAAAAATTATTATGCTCGTGGGGGGGGGGGGGGGGCATATCAATAGTATGGATGGGCGGGGGCCGCCCAGTTTTGGGCAGCCAGGGCTAGAGCTGCGGGTGTGTCAGCTCACTGACAGGGCGGGCCACTTAAAAGGGGCAAGGCAAAGGCGTGCCGTTTTCCCGAGCTCACCACAATTTCTTTCATCCTTCAGGTCATACAGGGCGGTGAAGGTTTGTCTGCACCAGGCTGAATCGCAGCTGTTAAAGGGACGGTTGTGGAACCAAAGGTAATTAGGGCCAGTAGGCAGTGCAAGGCTAGGCCGTCGGACGCAGCCAGGGCATAAGGGGGGAGGGACAAATGCATGCCGATGGGCTGCAGCATATCGTGTGCCTACTTCGAAACATTCAGTACATTCCTGGAATGGGCATTACATGAGGTGGAGAACAGGGGGGTCAAAACCCATTATTTAGACGATTTTTTGTTCATTGGGAAACGGGGCACGGACACTTGCAGCTCATTACTGAACAAATTCATAGGTTTAGCGGCTGAATTAGGTGTACCGCTGGCAGCAGAGAAGACGGAGGGCCCCTGCACCCGCTTAACCTACCTGGGCATAGAGATTGACACAACCGAAGGTCTATGCAGGCTGCCTCAAGAGAAGGTAGCTGAATGCATTGCCCACATAGACAGAGTGTTGAGTAGCCACAGGGTCCCGGTGAAAGTTATTCAGTCACTGATTGGCAGGTTGAATTTTGCGGGCAGGGTCATCCCGGCCGGGCGGGTGTTTGCAAGGCGGTTAACGGCAGCTGCAGGGCGGGGCTCCAAAGGTTGGCACATGATACGCTTGGGCGCCGGTATAAGGGACGACTTGTGCATGTGGAAGGGCTTCCTGGCAGACGTCAATGGGGTACGCTTGTGGAGGGCCCCCTGGGTTACGTTTAATGAGCTTCAGCTATTCACAGACGCAAGTGGCAGGCACGGGTTTGGGGTGATTCTGGGTGCGCAATGGTGCAGGGCGGACTGGCCTAGCGCCTGGAGCAAGAAGGGATGGTGCAGAAACATCAATGTGCTTGAATTGTTTCCCATTATAGTGACACTGCACCTCTGGCCCAGAGAACTAGCTAACAAACGTTTAACTGTATGGTCTGATAATATGGCAGTGGTGGGGGGTATAAATACTCAGGTGGCCTATTGCCCAGCAACCCTGAGCCTGCTGCGCCACCTGGTGAGGATAGGTCTGAGCATTAACACAGAGATGGGGGCAAGGCAGATCCCGGGTGTCTCTAACACTGCTGCGGATGCACTTTCTCGTTCGCAGATGGGTCGATTCCGCAAAGCTCTTCCAGGGGCGAACAAGGACATGGTACCGTTCAACAGCGAGTGGTGGAGCCTAGTGTCCTGGACACGGGTATGAGGGCATTGGCAGCCAGGGCACTTTCGGGGGGGTCAAGGGACAGATACAGCAGGGGTTTCAAGACCTTTTTGGAAATCACGGGGGACAGTGACCAGGAGCACGGTGAAGCCAGGGTGCAACAATTTATACTATGGGCCAAGGGGAACAACAAGTCGAAATCATGGCTTGCAGGGCACTTATGCGCGGTCGCTTTCCACAGCCAGTTAGCGGGCCGCAGCGACCCGACCAAGGGCTTCTTAGTCAGGGCAGCTTTGAGAGGATGGGACAGGGATGCGCCCCCCAGCAAGGACGACAGGCGACCTATCCATTTCGAACTGTTGAAAATGATGCTCACCCGGGTCAACAGAGTATGCCACTCCCCTTATGAGTGCACCCTGTTCAAGGCAGGCTTCACGCTAGCATTCTTCGGGGCCCTGCGCCCTAGTGAATTGATCGCCCGCTCCAAGCACGATCAGGAATACAAGGCATTGCAAAGGGGAGACATAAGCATCTCAGAGGGATCACTGAGGGTGAAGATAAGGAGATCTAAGACGGATCAGAGGGGCTTAGGAAGAAACCTGGTACTGGGATGTCTGGGGACAGGAGAATATTGCCCTGTCATGACCATGAGTGCATTTTTGGAGGCCAGGAAAGGGGGCCCAGGGTACTTGTTCATACATGAGGATGGCTCCCCCCTTACGCAGTTCCAATTCAGGAAGGTTATGGCTTCGGTCTTAGCCGACATCAAAGGGAGCAATGGGCACTACACGCCCCATTCGTTCCGAATAGGGGCGGCCACGACAGCATTCCAAGAAGGGATGGGCGGGGAGAACATAAAGAGAATTGGGAGGTGGGATTCGGACAAGTACAAACTCTACATAAGGCCTGAATGGGTATAAGTGCAGAGGGCCTCAGGGGGCGGGGGAGGTCGGCCAAAGAAGCCAGGGGAGGTGCAAGGAATGGGGACAACTCACCAACCCTCAACATTAATTTCTCCACAGATCGCAAAATGGTGTGGGTCATCGGACACTCATTTGTGGCCCGGGCAGCAAGGGGCGCGAAGAAGGAGTACAATGATTTACATATGGGTTTTGTACGGACCCGAATTTGTTGGTTAGCGAAAGGAGGGATGAGATGGGACGAGTTGTGGGGGGTGCTGGATGATGGCCGGGGGCGCCATGGCCGCCCTGACATAATAGTGATCCACTTGGGGGGAAACGACCTGGTGGCAAGGGGGAGAAGGGGGCTATTGGCGGGGATGAGGGCCGGGCTCACTCAGATGGGGAATAGCTTCCGGGGCACGGCATTGGTATGGTCAGAGATAGCATCGAGGCAGGCTTGGAGGGGGGCGCATTCGAAAAGGGGCGTCGAGGAATCTAGAAAAAAAAAAAATAAAAAAATAAAAAAAAAAAAAAATAAAAACTGAATGCAAAAATGGGAAAATTCCTGATCAGCAGGGGCCTGGGCTGGGTCAAACATGCCTTGATTAGTTTGAAAACTCCGGGTTGCTTTGGGGAAGATAAGGTTCACTTATCTGAGGTGGGGGTAAAGGTGATGGTGGCTAACTGGAAGGATGCTTTGGAAGGGTTGGGTTGCAAATAAACCGCTGGCAGAGGCCGAAGGGGGGGGGGGAGAGAAGGTGTCTAATTAGGCACTACCAACTAAGAAAGGCCGTTAGTTGGCCCGAAACGCCCCCTCCCCAATGGGGGGGGGCCTCCGCTAAGACGGCGGGACGGAACGGTCAAGGGAAGACCTCATTTCGGCACGCCACTGCCAGGTCAGTTGGCCCTCCTGCAATGGAGTACGGAACAAGATCAAGCAAACCGGAAGCACGCCGGCAGGGAAGGCTGCGGCACAATTCAGCACGCCACTGGTTCAATCCGGAGGGCCTGGTTGTTTGTTGTGAACGTAATGTTTGGGGGTTAGTTATGGCAGGGTAATGGGGGTGTCACAGGCGACCAGGTGCATGAGGGGGAACTCACTGCGGCCGGTGACCCGCTGTGAGTCATGGCTGAGACACCGGTCGCAGCGACAGGTCTCTTGCAGACAAGCCCAGCGGATGTTACCTGGTGTTCCCGTTAGAAAGCACTGGCGGATACCACAAGGGGAACTGCACAGCCATTAGTTTATTATGAACGGCGCCCAGGAGTATTAGACTCAGGGGAGGCCCATGTGAATGGGGAGGGATAGGGGGCTTGGAAGACCTTCCAACTCCAAAAGTGGGCGGGGGAAATGGGAAGTGCATTGTGGGAAACTAAAAATGGAGAGCAACAATGAAGACAGCAAGGGGGGGGGAGAATCGAAAGATTTCACAGTAAACGGGGCTCCGGCAAGTAGTTTCGAAACGGAGGGGAAGGGGGGGGGTTTCAAGAGATGGGGGCACTCGTGAGTGGCAGCGCCAGTTGAGATAAAAGAAACACTGGGGAGGGGGGGGCCTTGGAATGCGGGGGGTAGGGGCCAGGAGGAGCAGGGGGGATAGTTTGGGAGGACCCCTCTTTAGCGAAAGGCAGGGAAAGACGGTGGGGATAAGAAGGTGGTTGAGCTCTGGGGTTTGATAGCGCGAGATGGACGGGGCTCTCGTGAACAGGAGGGTGCTATGGGGAAGAGGGGCCGGAGGGGAGTGGACAATCCAGGCGGGGAGAGCTAGGGCAGCCCAGGGTCTTGGCGGAAGGGGGATGGGGGCTTCCTAGCAGGACGGGCTAAGGGAAGACCTTTTGGGGAGAGAAGTTTGACAAAGATCAACAAACCCACCAGGGGAAAGGGGTTTTGGAATCCAGGGGTAAGGGAGCAAAAAAGGGGAAATGAGACCGGAACGCATCCTTTAGAAGGAGCCGAAGTGAAAAGAAAAGAAAAATGAATGTAAGACATGGAAGGGAAAATTGCACGTAAATGGTGAGGGGGAAAGTGAATTGAAAAGTAAAATGGAAATGTGAAATGTGAAATGTGTAATGTGAAATGGCCAAAGGGTAGAGAGGGACTGCTGAGGAAGGGGCTGGGCGCCTGGGTCGGGTCCTCCAAGGACCCGAAGAGGCGGGGGGGAAAAGTTGCATTGTCTCAGCGCAGAATCCTGAGTAAAACGGAACACCTGTAAGCTAACTCCTGACTTTATGAATGTAATAAAGTTTGCTGTGGCAATTTTTCTCCCACTCATCCAACTGGTCATGCCTCTCATTTGGGACGTAATGGGGGGGGGGGCTCCGTGGGAGGAGGTTAGCCATGAAGGAGTGTGGGAGTCTGAATGGGAGACTTGGGGTGGGGGGGCAATTAAGCATAGATGGCTGCCGCCGGGCCACACCGCTGAGGGTGTCGGCGCTACGACGGGCTCCCGCGCCCTACAACGGAGGGCCCCTCGGCGGGGGCCCCCCTTAGTGACGATTCCCTCAGGCGGCCCGGTGGGAAGGGGAGTCGAGGGTTGGGGGAGGCAGCGTGGAGGCAGCATCCCCCACCTCGGGGGGGGGGGGCAATGACGCCACTCTAGCGCGCGGGCCCGCGCGCCGCAGCCTGGGCGCTATAAAAAAGCCCGGGAAACCCAGTTGGGGCCTCTTCCGTGGCTACCAACAGCTGAAATTGCCCTCCCGCCCACCCTTGCATTATCTAATAAATTATGTTGTTTTCTTGCAGACAAGCCCAGCGGATGTTACCTGGTGTTCCCGTTAGAAAGCACTGGCGGATACCACAAGGGGAACTGCACAGCCATTAGTTTATTATGAACGGCGCCCAGGAGTATTAGACTCAGGGGAGGCCCATGTGAATGGGGAGGGATAGGGGGCTTGGAAGACCTTCCAACTCCAAAAGTGGGCGGGGGAAATGGGAAGTGCATTGTGGGAAACTAAAAATGGAGAGCAACAATGAAGACAGCAAGGGGGGGGGAGAATCGAAAGATTTCACAGTAAACGGGGCTCCGGCAAGTAGTTTCGAAACGGAGGGGAAGGCGGGGGGGTTTCAAGAGATGGGGGGCACTCGTGAGTGGCAGCGCCAGTTGAGATAAAAGAAACACTGGGGAGGGGGGGGCCTTGGAATGCGGGGGGTAGGGGCCAGGAGGAGCAGGGGGGATAGTTTGGGAGGACCCCTCTTTAGCGAAAGGCAGGGAAAGACGGTGGGGATAAGAAGGTGGTTGAGCTCTGGGGTTTGATAGCGCGAGATGGACGGGGCTCTCGTGAACAGGAGGGTGCTATGGGGAAGAGGGGCCGGAGGGGAGTGGACAATCCAGGCGTGGAGAGCTAGGGCAGCCCAGGGTCTTGGCGGAAGGGGGATGGGGGCTTCCTAGCAGGACGGGCTAAGGGAAGACCTTTTGGGGAGAGAAGTTTGACAAAGATCAACAAACCCACCAGGGGAAAGGGGTTTTGGAATCCAGGGGTAAGGGAGCAAAAAAGGGGAAATGAGACCGGAACGCATCCTTTAGAAGGAGCCGAAGTGAAAAGAAAAGAAAAATGAATGTAAGACATGGAAGGGAAAATTGCACGTAAATGGTGAGGGGGAAAGTGAATTGAAAAGTAAAATGGAAATGTGAAATGTGAAATGTGTAATGTGAAATGGCCAAAGGGTAGAGAGGGACTGCTGAGGAAGGGGCTGGGCGCCTGGGTCGGGTCCTCCAAGGACCCGAAGAGGCGGGGGGGAAAAGTTGCATTGTCTCAGCGCAGAATCCTGAGTAAAACGGAACACCTGTAAGCTAACTCCTGACTTTATGAATGTAATAAAGTTTGCTGTGGCAATTTTTCTCCCACTCATCCAACTGGTCATGCCTCTCATTTGGGACGTAATGGGGGGGGGCTCCGTGGGAGGAGGTTAGCCATGAAGGAGTGTGGGAGTCTGAATGGGAGACTTGGGGTGGGGGGGCAATTAAGCATAGATGGCTGCCGCCGGGCCACACCGCTGAGGGTGTCGGCGCTACGGCTGCTTGACCCCTGCCTCTGCAGAGTGACTCTGCACTGTGGCAGCACAGGCGAGAGGCGCTGGACCGTTTCAGCTTCTCTGTGTGTTTAACGGCGCGTGTTTGCTTCACCTTCTGCTCTCTGGTGGGTCAGTGCAGTGCCAGTGAATGGCAATGATGTGTGAGTCAGTCTCCACCCCCCCCCCCCCTTCCCTGGGAAACTAGGTTTCTGTTACATGCATGCTGCACAGTAGCATCCGTGGACCTGGGGGCTGAAGGGGGTGATTGTAATTTGGTGTTAGTAACCCGTTCCACGGGCTATACCGGTGGTAACGGCCTGGCAGCCCAGGTTAAATGTCTGAGCCAAGCAAGGGCGTTTAACGATGGCACCCGGGACCTTACCCTCCTTGTATAGCTGGTGGAACGGGTTACTAACGCTATTAGCAATGCCGGTTACTTTGCCGTAACCCGGGGTGCTGATAGCAGGGTCTTTTCTATGAATGTACGGGACGCCTCGCTGCGTCCCATTCATTATTCATATAAAAAACTGTTCATTAAGTGCAACACATTTCATGCTCCCAAAATACATCTAAGTGCAACACATTTCCTGCCCCCAAATGACATCTATGTAAATGGATGTTGAAGAACTGAAAGTGTGGTTTCAAAGAAAGTGAATAAGATGGTTGCCCCAAAGTTGAGGACCGATAGAGCCTGGAGCATGTATACGCTTTGATGAGTATGGGTATCCAATGAATAAGATATGTTAGGGTCTGCTTGTCTTTGATAGGGGGGGGCATAGCAGAAATTACACGTAGCATCGGAGCCTGTGAGCAACAACAAGCACTACATCAAGCTTGTGCTGGTGGATAATGAACTTGCAGAAGGGCAATTGTCCATTGAATTCAGAGTGTTATCTCCACAGGGCACGTAAATGCAACTAAGAAGTAGAGAACCCAAAGTATGAGGAAAAGTCCAGGTTGGAATGAGGAAAACTGGTGTTCACTCCCCCGTTCTGTTGATCTTCGCTCAAAGCTGGTTACTCCTCTCTGACCCCCCTTGCAAATATCTCACCCTAATAGGAAGTTAACAATACACTGGATTGACAGACTCAGCCTCCAAACTTTACATCCACGGGGCCAATCTATTATCAACCAAAATGTGGATGGTTGAGGGATTAAGGTAATATGGTGGTGTGCGCTGGGATGAAGAAGAACGTTTCCGGATATGGATTACCAGTCTTTGATTTCTGATGTCTCCCAAATCATGTTTACAGGAAACCTTGGCACTTGATCCTATGTTCAAAAAAAATATTGTTAATTTTGTATTGCTCTTCATGTCGGACTCCAGTTTCTAAGCGCGGACCCAGGTATCAGACCTGCGCTGCTCGGTGCTGACTTGTTTCCAAGGTAAGTGTGTTGCCCCTGAGCTATCTTCCAGGGCAGCCGCACCTCAGTGTTATATACATTTTTGTATTCCTGCCTCGAAGGACCCCCGAGGAAGACTGAACGGGGGACTGTTAGTATTGATCAAGGTGGAAATAAATGCAAAGATGTCATGTTTAGGAAGGCATCTCAATTGAATTGTCCAGTAGTACACTTTTCCCATCCAGTTTAATGTATATAATAGACTATTTCCACTGAAGACTGATGCCAGTTTAGAATCCCCATTGGAGAATTCTGATGAGCAGCTTAATGTCCATGGGAGATTTCTTCTAGTTATATGTCTTTATATCGAAGTAAGTTAAAACGAATGCCCATATATAAAATCTTTTATCTTGAAAACTTTTATAGTCAATGCATTTTTTTTGGGGGGGCTGTTGACACCCAAACTCCCGTTTCTAACCTAAAAACCCATCCCGACCGTTTCCCCAAATAATGTAACCCGTTACCCCACTCTAAACAAATTCACTATAAAGGTTTTCAAGATAAAAGATTCGATATATGGGCATTCAATGTAACGGATTCGATATAAACACTGTATACCAGTTCTTATGACAGATTTGAATATTACTTTTCAACCTCTCCCTATTATGCACTATGTTACGGTCTTTGAGAATCCAGAGAAGGGTAAATCCTCAGCGGGTGCCTACACCCAAATGCAGAAAAAACATGCCCAACTTCTGATGGAGCTAAGATGTAGGGCAAGCAATGGCAGGACAAGGGGTGATATGCCAGCTGGACCTATGTTTCGAACATCCTGCCGCCTGAGTCAATATTATTAATATGGCATTTATTGAGCGCCGATCTAAGTTTGGGAAGCATCAGGGAGATTTATAAGTCACAGGAGGAAGTACACTGCAGAGGAAGCAGATCCCAAGAGATCAATGCAAGGGAGCCGGAAGCTAGCAAGTCATGTTGACTATGTCCAAGGGGGCCGATTACATTGGGGTTGGGTACACGATTTTGAGGTGGATATGCAGGTAGAAAGTGCTCAGGAACCCTTGCATCACAAGGCAACTATCCGTGGATTAGATTTAAACTTGAGAGGCTAATCTGTGCCGAGTCGTCTACGTTGGTTGCCACCACCAATCGCAGGAGAATTCACTTGGCAAACCTACAGATCTTAAACACTTATGGAAATATCAGTCTATTAGCTAAAATATTTCTCACCAAGCCATGTTCTGCTTTTAAGAAGAATTTTATTGCAGACACAGATTGTAGTAATGCAAAGTAGTGGGCGGACCTCAAGGCAACGACTGGTAGAGGTAGGATGGAGATTTCCAGTTGGACTGATTGCAAACAGTTGATTATGAAAGAGATCGAAGAAGATAGAAAGAGGGAAGTAATAAGGGAGGTACTAAATTCAAAAGACTGGTGGATGTCTGAAGCACCGTGGTCCATGTGTCGGGGCATCCACCCCGATTTTGCAGTCGACTCGAACATTACAGAAGACGCATGGTTTGACCTTTTTAGCAAGCTTTATTAGCAAAGAGAACAGCCGGAGCAACCCTTGGAGTTTTAGTGCAGACAGAGCAGTGAGGGAAAACGGCACCTTAGATCACCGACGAAAAGGCCAAGGTGGCGCTTGAGTCCCTGGACTCAGGGAAATCCCTAGGGCCTGACAAGATCCCTAATAGTAACTGTGCCTAAGCTATAAGGGTGCTCCCTAACAAGGCTCTTTGGCGAGATAAGTATGGTCATCTGGTGTTCCCATCATGGAGGGGCGGAGGTTTGTCCTGGTTTGGAACAAAGGTGACAAAAGGGTTCTGGCCAAATATTTGTGGGGTGGAATAGCCCCAGGATGCCATAAATAAAAGGCAAGAGTCAGTGGGGAAATGCCCCTAAGTAAAGGCCTGCGCTGAAATAATGTGGGACATGAGGCTTATGGAAGCAAGTTAAAAAGTAATGAAAGTTTGCATCAAAACGTCAAGACATTTAAGGATGCCAACTGCCTTGCATATGGGAAAGGCACATTGCAATGTTTGACACATTCTTGGAGAGCTGAAATCACATTCTCAGAAACAACAGCCCACGGAACCCTCAATGGGATGTTAACATTGTGTGCTGTGAAGTAGACTGCTTTTTGTCATGAACATTAAATAAAATGAGTAATCATTTTTTTCTCTTTAAACTAAAAATATGCTCATCACAATGTGTGCAGGACTTTTAAATATGAACTTGGTTTCTGTCTATCATGAGCATATCACAGAGGAAACAACAGTGTACAGGGGATAAGGGGATGTTTAACTGCAGTAAAATGAAGGCCTTTCAAGGCTGAAATCATCAGAATGACGTTTTCGATTTTGCCTCTAAAGTGACACTCTGCACAGCCAGATGTGCACCAAAAGTCCGTAGAAGTGTAATTTTGATGCCCTCCTTTAACCCCCGTATGCAGGGAACAACTTTGCAGTGACACTTCTACATGTTAAAATTGTGTGCATTTCCAAGAGTTCATTTTAAAGTGAAATGTGAGTTACAAGGCAATTTTGGCTAAGTGGGGGCAGGCCATGGGTTTTTCTTTGCTTGTGATTTCTTCAAATGTGAAACTAGATTCCAAGCCCCCTGTTGTCATGGGGATGTCAGCCTGGCTCACTTAAAACATGAGGGTCTTCCTTTAAAAATACAACTTAAAGGTACTTAGAGATTGAATTCACGGTGTGGACAAGATAAAGGTAATTCTGTTCTCCGGCATTTATGACCTAGGTCACACAGGCCGCCATAAAACTTGTATTAGCTGGCCATTAGCTCTTGGAATGAGCAAGCTAATCTCAACACAGGACCGCTCTTGACGTCCCAGCCAGGAAAAGGCAAATTGCAAGGATGAGAGCCAGGGTCAAGGAGGCAATTGACTGTCCATTGTGTCAAATGGGCGAAATGGTTTTCATTGTGTAAAATTGGCAATATTTGTCACACAATAGTCATGGTGGGATTTCTGAAAAGGTGTCAGCCAGCCACTTCTGGTAATCCCAAAACGATTTTTGTGGGACCAACAACTGAATGTGGCCCTTCATGTGAATTTGAGAACTAAAGAAAAGTTGGTTAAAACATGCAAAATATGATTTACATGTTGCCCACCAAGGGCCATATTTTTCACTGATATAATTCTGGAGTAAATGAAGAAACCCGTATCTTTGCACCAGTATACCACACAGACAGCTGACGAGGCTTATGTTGTTCACTGAAAAATATAGTGTTAAAAATGCCTTCATATTTGTCAAAATATGGAGATAGGGCACTTGTCATGCAATGAAATTTCTATGTCCCTGAACCAGACCAAACCTGCCTGTCGAAGGAAGATGATGGAGTAGTCACCTCCCCTGGTGTCTCAATGCACTCCCACATTTTCTGGACCTATCAGCATGCAGGTGGGTGTGGGGTAGTGACAATTAACCTATCCCTTCTGCGGGAACTATCACACATTTGTAATGTCATTTGCCCTATAACTAGGCAACCCCGCCTCAGATCAGGACACTTGCCACTAACCCCTGAGGTGAGCTGCTGCTGGAAATCTGGAGGAACATCCCAGCAGTAGCAGTGATGCCTAATCTTGCAGAGGGACCAGGAGACTTAGTAGCTGACTTGGGACCCATTGGGGGAAAGAGGAAATCCTTGACTGACCCCATTGGCTGTCCCAGCAGTGGTGCTCTGACGATCCATGATGTCCGATGCAGACCTCTCCTGTAAGTACATATAGCACAAGCCATAGATTGCATAACCCCTTTATTCTTTCGGCATTGTATTAGAGAATTTGCCTTTCAAAATCCCCAAATGCCTGTATTTCAGTCATTGCCCCATTGAAGAATCCCCATTTGCCTGTGTAAATCCTTAGTGTATTTGTCTAAGCAAATCAATTAATTTCCCCATTTATTTCACAGGATTTGTATTGTTGGAATTCAAACCCAACCATCTTTTCCCAGCACATTGTGAACTGGTATAGTCATAAAGTGTTGTCCAAAAGAATGAATCCCATTGTGATCTGAGTAACAAATGCGTCCCTGTGGTTCAATTGTGCCCTGCTAAACAAATTTCCACCTGCAGCTGTATTTTCCCATTGCATCTGTCATCCTAACTCAAAACCGATTTTCCTCGTGTGAGCTTCCCCCTTTCCCCGACCTTACCTGTCATTTTAAGCTTTAGAAAAATGAACTGCATTTGCATTTTCTTTCACATTAAAAGTGTGCCCAACATCCCAAAGCCGATTTTCCCCTTTTACTCCTCTTTCCCCATCGTGAGGTAAAAACAAATTTCCATGTGCCTTTTCTTTCCCATTGCCCTTCTGTTGAATATCCTGGAACCAATGTTGTCTTTGTGTGCTGACTAGTATTCTCTAAAGCCCTGCCTGTCTTTCTAAGAATAAGCAAGTGAATTCCCTGAATTTCTATTTTTTTTCTCCAAAACAGCTGTGATAAATAATTTAAAAAACTAAAAATAAACATTCTTCCATGGTGCTCTAAAAAATGAATTTTTCCATTCTTTGCTGGCTCCCCATTTTGTTTCCGTGGGCACCACACCAAAACCGATTGTCCCCGTGTATTCCTACTCCCTGCCACTGCCTTCCATTTGAAGGAATCAAGTCCAATTGCTATTTGGGGGTAGAGGGTCACAGGGGGAGTGCTTAACTATAGTGCTATCATTGTTTGTTGAATTGTTCTTCTTTGGTTTTGTCATTAAAAAGGAAGGATTTTTGACAGTATATCTTAACCAAGTCGCTTTACAGAAGTCATTGCGTTTTTGTGTTGCCACAACATTGGTGGCTTATGTAAGCTGTTTGTTCTAATTTGCACTTAAATAATAAATTAATAAATCTCTTATTGATGCACACCAGCCTGGTTCCTAGTCCATTGTGACATGGGGTGTTTGTGGAGGTTGGGTGCGAGACGGGTTGGAGGCCTACTCAAGAAAGGATCCTTATTGTAGAAATAAAAAGCTTTTTTTTTGTACGCCACATTACTAGTAAGGGAAGGAGGTCCCCGACTTGTGTGTGCCGTGTAATAAATCGCAACATATTGCCCGGTTGCTCTAATCAATGGTGTGAATAAATGATATGGCAAGATCCTGGATTCCTGGATTGAAGCAAATGCAGTGATTTCACATCCACAAACTGGGTTCCAGAAAGGGGCTAGTGCCCTAGTTCAGGATTTTTCATGTTATTTAGCTGGTGTGAAAAAAGGTTCTTCTGAACAAGGGGTCATTATAATGTATTTAGATGGTTTTAAAAGCAGCCTTTGACTGTGTATCACAGACTTAGGTCTGGAATCCCTCCTGCCCTCGATCTACATACTGCAGTTATGGGCCTATATAGTGGGAATCATGCAGAGGTAAGGTGGATGTGGGGGCAAAAGTAATTTGTCATTTTAGGGTGGGGCAGTGGTACGCCATAGCTGTGGTAGCCCCTACTCGTTACAGGCAACATTAGACAGTCAACTGGGGAACAATCCTTACAGCATAGCTTTTATTACAGGTGTGCCCACAGGGGCTGTTGGGAATAGGTAACATTTACAGTTAGTGGGGAGCATGTAACAGCACTGAAAGGTAGTTGGCAGTGTGGAACAGGGGTGGGCTGTATAGAGGGGTCTCTAGGAGTGATGCTAGGCTGATAAAGCACATCAAAAATGTAAGGGTTTTAGCCTTCAGTGATTAAAAACAATATGGCCTTACGAGGGCAGAGCAGGGCAGGCAGATCGCTGCTGGACTTGGTCATGTGAGTCCAATGAAAGACTTGGGAGTACTCCGCTTCCCTTCTGAACTTCGGATAGGCAAGTATCCACAAGTGATTTTTGGAAAGGAATTCTGCAGGAGCGGAAGTCCCTTTAAATATGACGTTCCTTTAGTTCCTCGTCATGATCACCCAACAAATGATGACTTCCTTTTCCCCCAACCCTTCTGGCATGAGCAAGAATTGTGTCTCGATGATAACCCCTGCCAAACACTGCAAGAGTTTCTCCATCCGTTGATGGTTTTTAATGAAATATTGTGTGATCATAAAGATCCTATGTATATAATTCTGTAGGTATGTGCATGCTTTGGGCATGTCCACAGCAAATCTGACCCTGGGACATGGCTTCACCTCTCAGCCACTCCTTTCATAGATTATGTGACCTTCTAGGTTTTGGGGAGTGGAAACATTGGGCCTCATTACAAGTCTGCCGGTATCCAACGGTATTACCTTACCCGTTGCCTGAAATGCTGGAATTAGGTAGTGGGAATACTGGTAAATCCCACAGGACACTGTTTTCAAAACGGTTGAAACCACAATAGGGGATAAACAAACTTCTCACTCTGTAGTAGATTGTTTGTAATGTACAAAAAGGAGTTCAATTATGTGAAAAAGTGTCTATAGTATCCTCTCAAACAATTCCAATAATACTGGAGTGTGTATATATTTAATTCACAAAATATTACAAATTTTATTAATGACACAACATCATGTTTCTTAAAACAACAATCATAAAAATGATCATATAGCATAAAACAATTGCAAAAACTTAAAACAACACAAGTGAAACCAACATAAGTGGGTCCTAATGATGTATTTGTTTAAGGGTCAAAAATGTGTAACTTATTCACATTCAGATCCCTAAGCCTCAATAATTTTGGCCGTTTCTTGTTCTTATTGGTACATTTATAGATTCCCGACTTGTACAAGTTTCTGTCCATTCAGAACAAAGGTTTCGGACATTCTTCAGGGGTGTATAGTATCTTGTGTCGATTCCTAAAATCTTCTAGCATGTGGGAAGTACCCTCTCTTACTCGAGGGGTTACTATCCTGGAGTCTTTTGTAACCTCAACTGGTTTTACTATGCAGATTCCAAATTCTTGCCGGAATTCTTGCCTTCTTTCCTCTATTATCCAAATTCTGTAAGTCCAAATGTTCGCTGACTTGTGAGAAATGACCAGGTGACACCACTCAATGTTAAATATATTAACAAGCGGCGGTTCTTCTCTATCTCAAACATACAAGAGGATCCTTGAGTCTCTATGGTAGATGATAATCTCAATTGCACTTTCCAGGTAGCCACAAAATGCAGAGCCCAATTCCAATTCTTCCTAGAGTCTGGGTACTCAAATCTCTGTAATGTCTCTGACTCACTGACTCCCTCCACATCACACTAAAAAACAATTAAAACATAGACAATAACAAATGTAGTTGTCAAGCATGCCGGCTGGAACTGTGGTACATTATAAGATCAGCATCAACCTACACTTGTAAACTGGTAACTGCTTGCAGACCCTTCATCTCCACTCCCAACTGCATCATCCTGGCAAGAAGCCTTGTAATGGCCAAAATGGACTACTGCAATGCCCTCTATCTTGGAACTAGCCAAAAGAACCTTAACAAGCTTCAACAAGCTCTCTGGGAGCACTTATTGACTTACCTGAACCCCCCCTTGCACTTGTGCCTCCTTCCCCCCCGCACTTGCGTGATCTGAATGACACAAGGCCTAGTAAAGTTGTTTGTTTTGTCCTACTTCTGTCGCCCCTTGCCTTTTCGCGCCTAGAAACACTTGTGTACAGGCGCCTTATAAATGACTTATCATATCATATCATATCATATCACAAACAGCACTTCAGTTGGTTTGCCATTAACTGGGATTTACATGCAATTAAGTTAATTGTTTGATAATCAGTACTATATTTTTTAGCACCTGCTTTGAATAGGTAGCCAGATCTTTTCAGGAGCAAAGCATGTCTAGATGGTTAGACGAATATCCTCAGAAAGAGCCTTTCATGCCTGTGTCCACCTGCAGGAAGGCAGTTTTGTCACTGGGTTGGCCTGGATGACCAAGTGCCTGCACCATGCACTATTGAGAAGCACAGATTTCACATCAGGGATCGTCATGCATTTAAAACATGCCCTTCCATGGTGCAGGGTTGCGGGGCAGGGCATGGGGAGGGCTTGGGAAGGTGGCGGTTCATAACTCTGCTATTAAGAATTAAAGCAATATTATTCTTTCCTAGCGAACAGAACCCCGGTCATTCCACAAAGGAGCAGCATAATAAGTGAATTAAACCAAGTCATCCTGCAAACACAGCTTCTGAGAAGCCCACTTCCCTGCACACCACTATGGAGGAAAAGGCATCCAGGGCCCAAATGGCACTGCCAGATAATTATTTGAATTTGCTGCCCTTGTCTAAAGATCACAGCACTCCCAGCCACAAGACCCCACTCCGCCTTCCCCCTCCCATTGACCGTCCATGACTGAGCTGATTGGTGGTCCATGGCATGAAACATGGAACACCAAAAGGACTTGGCAACAGGAGTCACATCCAGCCCATGCCCTGAATGCCGTCACGGGGGAAAATTCATCCAGGACTTAAGCAGCCTGCATGGTAATTATTTGAATTTGGGGGCCTTTTTTAAAGCACATAGCACTTCCCAGTACCCCCCAGCCATAAGCCCTTCTGCTCCGCCTTCCCTTCCCACTGCCCACCCTTGCCTGAGCTGAATGGTGTCCCAGGTCATGAGACCCAGAACCCTACATTGAAGCCCTTCCTCAGGGCAGCCTTGCCCAGGCAGCCGGCTAAGGGCTCAGGCAAAGGGTACCTTCCTGTTGGCACCTTCCATCACTTTTTTCCTGTTCCCCCCAGGCACCCTAGCCCTGCCAGGTCTCGCCCTCACAGTCTGAAGCTACAACAGTTAGGAGACTACACCGTAGCTGCACTGCTGCGTTTTGAATCTCTCTGCCATTTTGTTCCAACCCATTGCATTATCTACCCACAGTGCTTCTGGGTTGGATCTGCATTTTGAATCTCACTGTTATTTTGTTCAACCACATTGCATTTTCTTCCTTGAGTGTTTCTGGGTTGGGTTTGCATTCTTGAATCTCCCTATTTTTTTGTTCCACCGCATTGCATTATCCTCCCACAGTGCTTCGGTTACAGGCTCGCCCTCCTCCCCCATGACACCTCAGGCACTCGGACACAAATAATACACAGGAGACCAAAGGTAGAGGGAAATGGGCTGTAATGCAAACCAGACCAGTGCATGGGAGGGCTGCTTACTGCTCTACCGCCCAGGCCTGACTCATCCTTATATGCAAACCGAGTTGCTAAATCCATTCTTCATCCATAAGCAGATATAAAGCACGTATAATAACAAACAAGTCCATTTCAGAGAAAAGGGGGAAGGGGCATAGCCTGCAGTTGTGAAATGCACTGTCATATCAGTGTGTCAGCGCCTGGCTTTGGGGATTTGATCCAACAGTGTCGTCAGTTGTGTACCTCTGAAGAGGGGCTCATGAACTGGCTCCAGAAAGCCTGAGACATCACGCATCATGCATTCAACAGCTCAGCTCAGCTCTGCGACCTTGCTTTGCACAGGTGTTCAGCTGAAGGACAGTCTGTAGGCCAGTCTCATTGCATCAGAGGGGCCTCAATGAAACCAAAAGAAAATGCAGTATCAGAGTTGGTAACTATTTTTCCTTCTCATTTTATCTATGAACCCCTAGAATCACTCTCCAAAGCATTGCACTACTTCTACATAACATACACTCCAATAAAATAATAAGGAAGCAAAATAAAAATAAAAAATTCAAAACAAGACAACTAATTTATGTCCTAACTTATCTAAAGCAATTCATTCCTGCATAAACACCCCCGCTATCATCATTGTGAGGAGTTGGACCATCCGCATGGTGGGTATGCACTCACCGCGACTTTTCTGAAATTTTATATGACATTGAATGACGGTAGATCAACCTCTGGAAAATGTGTGGGGCTAATTCGCACACATTTTCCTATGCTCACCGCACAACACACAGATACACCTTTGTTCTCTGGTGGACACAGCCTACAGGCACAGCCCTCCCTGTCATATTTAGTTGGGATCTGACAGGTGGAGTACACAATGCATCTCAGAGGGGGTAGGGCCAAAACCTTCCTCCTGCCATGGCCAGCCTAATTAAAGACTCCATAGATCTGCACTCTCCATTTGTTTACCCTCTGCAGATGGTAGCAGCAATTAACATAATTATCACACTAATAGACTATACTTCAAACAGGCCCACGTGGGGCCTGGCTGCAGAGGCTAAAACAAAGGAGACATGAAACCCCAATACTCCTTTTACATGCACTGTGTCATCCTGAAGCCAGCTCCCGCCTCTCAGTATCAAGGGCAGTGACGTGTCATGTCTGGGACTATGTGTGTACAGTATGCCACCACCACATGTAGACCCCATTCAGAAGGTACAAATATGTGGATTGATGGAGACATAAAATCTGTTCTCGCTGCAGCTTCAAGGGAGACCTGTCGCTTTAATCAGGAACCACAGCGAGCTCAATTAACCACAGAGACCCTTTGATCCACAGCAGACAGGAAGATGGGTAGGACTTAGTATTACATGTTTTCACTACTTTACCTTTTCTGCTACAAACCACCTCATGCATACAGGCTATTGTTGGTGGGGACCCAGGATTGGTTCATTAAGGTATGCGTAGCCTACACCAATCACTGTGGCTCATTTGGCTTTAAAAGAGGGCTGAACCCATCTTTTGGGCAGACCATCTGAAGACTCTGTAAGGAGTGGCAAGAAGAACTCAGCATTGCACCCTGGCTGAAGGAACAGGTATCCAGTGATAATATTGCAGGAAATAATAAAGTATGAATTTACAAAGATGAACAAATATAGTGGGTAAAAAATACCTAAAAGCAGAACAAATATTGAAATAAAGAAAATAAAATGTAATGATAGGGGCGGGTTTCAGGTGTAAGAAAAACGGATTTAGGTTAAAATTGGGTTGAATAGGAGGGACACAAGGAGAGTTTAGGAGCAGAAGAGGTAAGAGGGGGCAGGCCCTCCCACCCGAAAATAGGTATTTTTACAATGTGCACTGAAAAACTAATTTCAATATTTTTTCATGCAATATTTATTACACTTTGTAATTATACTTCACTGCTATCATTGTTATTTCCGCAATAAATCACAGTGAACTGAAGGAACAGTCAGCCTTACATCTTCTGCCAGTGAGGGAAGGCCAGGACCAACAAGGGGTAAATAAGATCCCTCCCCTAAACACCTCCCAAAGAACAGAGTGAGATACTGAATCCAGAGGACCCTCCAGCAGCTGCCGTTACGTCCACATTACCAAAATTGGACAGTGAGGTTTATAATGTGCTTGTGTTTCCAATCTGTTCAGATCCCTTCTGGTGTACTAGAGGTGTGGGGCTGATTGATGGCTTAGAAACTGATAGTCAACACTGGTGCTCCAGAAGTTGATTTGTCACAATCATAAACCATTATCTAGGGAGCATCTAAAACAACAAAAACAGCTATGACTACATGTCCTTCCCTTTCTAGCTTTGAGCATCCCTGTCACTCCAAAATCCAGCACCACCTTCTTCATGTGTCTGTCATGTTCGTGCGCACTGTCCAAGTCAATTTTTCTATTACTTTCCAGTATATAGTCAGGCTCTAGTACCTCGAAGAACCTATGTGCACACGCAGGCAGTGTCAGCGACAACATGCCAGTGCTTGGCTTATTTCTCACAAATAGCAGCTTACATGGTGAATACCTGGCCGCTGACCGCTCTTTCACTCGTAGGCCATGGAGAACAAATCACAGCCAGTCTTGCCATTGTGTGACTTTCACATCCATCTGCTTGAACAGCTCCTTCTTTGGCCCCTCTTTCTGTTTTTTCTTCTAATGCGTCACACAATTGTCCATGTGCTCCTGCCAGCCCTCTCTGCCCGTGGGCCATCAGGCCATCTCTGTCCGGCACTGATACCCATTGTCTTGCTCTTCCTCCCCATTGATATATTGCATCATTTGTTCGTCCTTCTCTTGCCGGTCTGCAGGAGCCACTCGCATTTCCTTTGACCCTCCTTCTTACTCTTCTGTAGGATCATTGGTATCACTTTGAGCAGATGCCTCACCTTATCTTCTATCGATGCCATTGGCTGTGGCTGTAGGTCATTGTCAGTTGTCATGGGCCACTCTCACTCAGATGGCATTATCTTCTTTTTTTATTAGAGTCAACACCATTGTCATTCACCATACTGTGCTCTTTTCCCCCCAAACACTACCGGGTCATGCTGCCACTGACTACCTTCTTTATGCGTGGGCCCAATGTCCTTCACTGGTTCACATGCTCTGAAAACGTCCTGTTGTGTTTTGACAGTCTCTGACATACATTGATGTAGGTTGCCTGACACTACCCCTTCCACTGGATTTTTGTTCACTGCACCGTATAAGGTGCACACTGCAAAGTCACCCGTCCTTCCGAAATCTAGTTTATTGCTTGCCCTTCTGTCCAGATATGTCTTGCCCCATGCCATCAGAAACAGGGTCGGACTGGGACAAGAAATCGCCTCACAAGAAGTGCCCACCCCTCGCCTCAAAAAAGGTGCCCACCCCTTGCCTCATGACCCTTGACCTCTGATGACATCACCGGAAATGTCATTTGACCCCACCCCAAAGTGACATCGCGGGAAGTGATGAAACATGACCTTTCACCCCTTGACTAAACAGGAAGTGGCATCAAATAGTATTGTTCCTAAGTACACTAAATTACTGTGAATCCAAGCAGACGTCCATGGCCAAATGATAATCTGTTATTGTATAGCACTTATGCTTAAGCTCTTTTTTATAGAACAAATATGCATACAATATCACCCAACCTGTGTTGGTACTCATTTATCGACCTAAGAAGGATGAAAGGCTTTTTGAAAAGAAAAATAAATAGAAAAAAATATATATATTTTTTTCAGTTTTTTTTTTCTTCTTCCAAACTGGCCCAGGCATGGCCAGAAATCGGCCCCCAGTCCCCAAGGACGATTTCGGGCCGGCCACGGGCCGAAAGGCCGAGGGGCCAATCCGACCCTGGTCAGAAACCCATTTGTGTAGGTCAGAATGTGGGTGGTACTCTTAGTAGAGGCCGTCACCAAAGCCACTGGGACTACCTGTAACCTGCCTCTCTATCCCTGCAGGCACCTTTCCAATTCCTTCCCTTTCTTGGAAATACGTAGAGGCAACCCCACAGTGTTCAGTGTACCCACCCCGATTCGCACAGTTGCTGGTGCAAGCATCTCACAATCCTGCTTCTCTTTGCATTATCCTCCTGCCCACTCATTGCACTCACTCACCGGCACTGCTTTTCTCAGTGTCAGTCATGCATCATCAGCAGCATTCAGAATGTACACCCACCCCTGGGTGGACCCTAACTTTTCCTCCTCTTCCACCCTCATTATGTCGTCTGTTGTGGCCCTCATGAAAGTGTGTGTAAGCATGGCTGCAAAATCTGAGGGGCTCTGATCACTCCCTATCCACATAACCTTTGTGATATCATGGTGTTTCGCTTGCTTTTCACCCCAAACTCCCTTATCCGTTCCCTGCAGTATCCTTTGTAACTGCCAATCCTGGGTGACCCCCACTTCCCTATTCTTTCATACCGACTGGGGGCCCACATCCCAATTGTCCACCATGCTCCTCAGCCTCTCCAGTACTACCCTTGACCCTGATTTATATAACAGGTCTGCCCCATACTCCCACCCAGTGGACCGGCGTCTGCCATATTGTAACTGTAACTGTAATATGGAACTGGAATCAGCCATACCACACGTTAACTCAGGCTTCCGACTTCACACGCCTGCACTGTGACCTCTACAGCATCCACCCTACACCGGCTCTCCATGACCGGCACTGTGACTGTATCGCAGGTGCTTAGGAAGGCACTGACCCAATTGCAGTCCTGTAGTTGCCCTTGCATTCCTGTACTGTACCACTGCAGCACTTTGAGGCACTGTCTCTGTATTATTCCAGGAAACACCAGAGTACCCTAGTCAAAGGCGCAACAGGTACATTAAAAACACTTTTTTCACGTACCTGTTTTATTGTTATATACCCCAGTCATGCACGTCAGGAAGGGGAGCTACCGTGTTTCGGCACCAATATGTTACAGCCTTGCCCTGATCCCCTTCAACACCTCAGGCACTTGGACACAAATAATACACAGACCAGGGCATGGGAGGGCCGCTTAGTGCTCTGCCTCCCCAGGCCTAACTCATATACCCTGATCCCCTTCGACACCTCAGGCACTTGGACACAAATAATACACAGACCAGGGCATGGGAGGGCCGCTTAGTGCTCTGCCTCCCCAGGCCTAACTCATATACAAACGGAGTGGCTCTACCCATAAAATAGCACGTATAAACCACGCATGATAACAAACAGGTGCATTTCCGAGAAAAGGGGGATGGAGTATAGCCTGCAGTTGTGAAATGCAAAGTCATATCTGCAAGGCAGCCTCACATCAGCTCAACTGATAAAATACTACTGATACCGACGCACAATTCGGCCCAGCTGTACATACATTCTGACCCATTATCTCACC
Organism: Ambystoma mexicanum; assembly: GCF_040938575.1. Taxonomy (NCBI): domain Eukaryota; kingdom Metazoa; phylum Chordata; class Amphibia; order Caudata; family Ambystomatidae; genus Ambystoma; species Ambystoma mexicanum. The sequence goes on along the minus strand of NC_090932.1, from coordinate 1,618,208,860 downwards.
TGATAACTATGGGTTGGTACTAGGGACCAAGCCACTCCCTACTCATCTTTGTGGTGGCTAAAAATGTACACACACAAATTAGGAATTCATTTCTTCATCTCACACATCACTGACAATGGTCTTACGAAGGGAGTTCAACCCCACAGCGCTCGGAGGCCTCGCCAATGGCAATAGGCACTATACAACTGACATATATCATAGCAGAACATAACATAACACACAAGAGGCTAACTTCCTGGCTGCTTCCACTATGATTCTACCCAGCCCTCACCCGTCGTAATACACTGATTGTAGCAATCACCCCCAACATCAACGCTCATAGTTTATGCTGTCACCATTCCGAATTCTTCTAGCCACTCAAGAAGAAAGGTGCCTAGACCACCAGGGGGCGATGTCCAAGATGGCTGCCGGGTCCATAGCCTGCAGTTTCCTACTGGCCAAAAAGTAATTTAAATGATTATCTGCAGCCCTCCTTGCCTTCCATTTCAGTAAGCAATGGATTTCTGATGCCCCTGTGACTGTGATCTTGTCAACTGCTATAGGAACTGACGGCAGTGCCTGGATGCAAGAAAGTGATGGAGAATAACCTTTCTACAATGGATCCGTTGGTAGAATTTACATTCCTGACTGCTGGCGATACAAAACTCACGGTGAATGCATGGCAACTGTGATTGAAATGGAAAGCAACTGCAGGTAGCGGCTCGGTCGTGCGAAGCTGTGGGGAGCACGTCCATTTTGTGGCGGATTACACACCCCTTTTAGGGCAGCAACGCGGTCTCCATTACATTCTCCTCTGGTATCCCAACATATGACAGTTAGTGGTGGCACCTAAGGGGACATTCACTGTACTCTTCCAGAATATCCCTGAGTTCACATACTGAATTTGCCGATCACCCATACAAGTAGACATCGCCAATAATTTACTGGGAAGAATCCCTTGTCCAAACACGCGTCGAGGTGGTCAGGGATATCACCCAGGTATCCCATATCTGCGCTCCTCCACAGTGGGGAACTATTGACTGTCTCTCCTGCCGGACTCAACCAGAAGGCGGGCTGGGGTACAGACTCTATAGTATGCCTGGCTCCATCAAAATAATTGGTCAATAGCAAAGACTGGTCAGCCAATGTTTTTACGGAATTTAGGGCACATTAGGAGGTCTCAGGCCCACACGCAATCTTTGTGGCGATAGCTAATGGGGTCAATACTAGCGACACTAAGCAGACCTTACTCTTAAACAGGGCACTACTTCTGCAAGAACATGCTGTGGTACAAATTCCCATCTGACTAAATAACTCTGGCCTTGCCACAACGCATCATGTGCTACTGAGCCCATGCTCCCCAGTCTCATTGCGTCTATAGGGGCTTCTACAGTTTTACATTCTGTTGTTTGTTGATCACTCAACACTGCGGTTCAAACCTATCAACGATTAATGTCTGCCTGCAGACTGTTCTGAATGATCAGCCTCTAACAGCGCCAATGTGACCCAGAGGTCATCAGGCAGATTCTGCCACCTTGGGTGCATCTGGCAGGAGTTTGACTTGTAATAGAGGGTGGTGGTGGTGCCGCAAGGGGAGTGCCCCTCCTGCGCTTGCCTACGGCACAAGAATGGCCGGTCCAAAACCAGTCAAGTAATATACTTCCTCAAAGTTGCCGACTGGTGCTTTTCACAAGACTGATCCTCCCTCCCGATTTAAATTGCTATCCCAACCATTGATAGAATTCATGGCCCAATCCAGTAAATTTATCAGCACAGTGGGTGGCTGAGGGGGCTATATCCCCGGAGGTCTTGGTTGTAGGCCCGGATAGAAGCTCATGTGCTACAACCAGTCCCGCCAGTCCTAACATTAGCTTAGCCCCTGATCTTTTCCAGACCAAGCAACACCCATTGATGCACGCCTTATTGCAGTACTGAGAAATTGAACCAAGGAGCTCTACAGATTACCCTTACATGGTCGTATTACCTTCAAGACCACATGCATCACCTAAAAAGCTCTAATGTCCAAGGTGCCATCCTCTTTAGTTGAGAAGTTCACCATCTCAGGAGGTCAACGCAGCACGAGGAGAAAAGATATCGCCAGACTGCAAAAAACAAGCCTTCTCCTGCTATGCTCCCACACTCTAGGACAAAATCCCTGCTAACATCAGGCTGGCCCCCTCCTACCTGCAATTCAGGAAACATCTGAAGACCCTGCACCTAAATGAACCCTCCACCAGTGATGCCTGTGTAAGCATTAAACATAAATATAAACAAATGAGGACCAAAGACCGAAAAGACGAGCCAACCCCCACCCCATGTTCCATTTCCTTTATTGTACGGCACTCTTTGCTTTTGAGCTACGATGGCGCTACATAAATTACAAACCTACATGTTTATTTTTTTTTTTATTTTTTTTTTATTATTAATTGAGCAATTGTTAGGTGCTTATGCAACAAAATGGTGTTTCCAAGTGCCACAAGCAAATGGGGATGGAACAAGGGGAAGGAATACAATGTAAAAAGAACAGTAAGTATACACACATGGTCCTACGAGACCTTGTGGCATTCGGATGTGCAAGTGCAGTGAAGAGAAGTGCAGGAGATAAGGAAGGGAGGGGGTGTGAAGGGAGTAAGGTATGGGCAAGTGCTGGTGAGCCTGTGAGGGAAGCGCAAAGTGGCGCCAGGGTAGGAGTCCACTAGCTAAGTGCTGGGCAGAAGGATCCCAAGGAGTGGGATGCAGGCTCGATAGCCAAGTGTTCCACAAGTGCAGTGCTGAGGGGGAAGTAATGGTGTCAACTGGGCAGAGAGCCTGGTCATGAAGGACCAGGCCGCCAGTCTCGGTGGCAGGGGGATGGTTAGCAGGGGAGGGAAAGAGGGAAAGAGGTAGAGAAAAGCAGAGTTTTGAGAAGTTTCCAGAACTTAAGGAGGTCCGGCTCAAGTCTAAGAGGGGCAGGGAGGCTGTTCCAGGGAGAGTCACCCACCGAAGAGAGAGACCTACCCCCCACTCTCTGCTTGGAGAAGCATTTGACAATCAGAGAGTTGGAGTTAGAGGAGGGATGTGTTCAATCAGGGCAGTATTTAGGGAGAGAAAGTTGGAGATAGCATGGCCCCATGCCCCAGAAAACCTTGTGGATGATGCAGAGGGTCTTGAATTTGATCTTTGCAGCCACAGGGCCACATACATACACAGATGCATAATGCTAAATGATACGCCTCTTATGTGTCCTACCAACAGGAGGCCTGGTGTTCTTTCTGCAGACCACATGCCACTCCCCAAATTTCCACTGCTCTCTCCCCAAATACTGAACCTAACTTTACTAACCAGATAATTCAAAAAGCCATCACGTCTATAGCACAAGGCTGGGAACCAGGTCCAGACTAGATCACCGTGGATTTCTTTTAAACCTCCAAAAATCTTGTCGCCCCATGCCTATTAACACTATGCAATTCCTTACTGTAAGAGCTGCATAACAATAGTTCCCTTTGCGAGGCCTTAGTCCTCTTCCCCAAAGCCAGCAGGGACAATACATGGATCACACATTTTAGACCCATTTCACTTTGATTTCAAAACGTTTGCAAAAATACTTGCTAGTAGAATTAATACAACTCTATCTGCACTGATCCCCACCGAACAGGTCGGATTTGTGGGTGTCAGATTGGCCTACGACAATCCCAGATTGGTATGGAACATGGTACACACGGCCAGACCCACACATGTCCTGAGGGCCAAGTCGCTGCTATCCCTCTGGATGCTGAGAAGGTATTTGATCGGGTGGATTGGAACTATATGAATAGGAGCCACTCCTCCATTCCCATGGAGACCAGGAAGCAGGAGCAGCAACAACGAGGCGGCAGCCGGGTATCGCCACCGCAGAAGAATTCAGGAAAGGGAGACTTGGGGTAGGATGGACGGGAGTACATATAGGCAAGGGAGGGTCGGGGGAAGATGGCGGTGTGGGGCAGGAGAAACCGCCAGCAGGTGGCTTAGAAAACAGGCTTAGATCAGTAGATTCAGGCCGTGTTCCGAGCAACCTGATTGGTCGGTCACACCGCCTTTGGGTACTAATGGAACATAGGATACATCGCTCGCAATAAGGACCCGTGAAGGGACTGCGCCTTGCTCCTCTTACCAATAGTCAAACATAATGCAAATAAACTGTACCTGTAACAGCGCCTCGATGCCTCCGGGATCTTGTGCGTTTTATAAATGAAATAAATAAAAAGAATGGTGGTGGTGGAAATAAGGGGGGATAATGTTGGCGTTCCACACTACATTTCCACAGTGCTCAGATATGGGCCTTTTGTGATGCAAATGCAGAAAAATCGGCACTGAAATGATGACAGTTTCTAGGATGCCACGGAACCCATCATTGCAATCAACATTTTAGGAAAGGGCCCGGGGCAGGACATGCCTGGATACCCGGACGACTCTGTTACATCAAAGAACAAAGAAGTTTGACAGAGAATAGAGGCGCCTAAGCCAGTGGTAGCAAGTGCAAACAAAGTGGTCCTGAGCAGGACTGTCTCTCCAGAGCATGTCCCGAGCAAGACTGTCTCACCAGAAAATGTCCCGAGCAAGACTCTCTCACCACAGCATGTCCTGAGCAAGGCTGTCTCTCCAGAGCATGTCCCGAGCCAGACTGTCTCCCCAGAGCATGTCCCGAACAAGACTGTCTCTCCAGAGCATGCCCTGAGCAAGACTGTCTCTCCAGAGCATGTCCCGAGCAAGACTGTCTCACCAGAACATGTCCCGAGCAAGGCTCTCTCACCACAGCATGTCCTGAGCAAGGCTGTCTCTCCAGAGCATGTCCCGAGCCAGACTGTCTCCCCAGAGCATGTCCCGAACAAGACTGTCTCTCCAGAGCATGCCCTGAGCAAGACTGTCTCTCCAGAGCATGTCCTGAGCAAGACTGTCTCACCAGAGCATGTCCCGAGCAAGACTCTCTCACCACAGCATGTCCTGAGCAAGGCTGTCTCTCCAGAGCATGTCCCGAGCCAGACCGTCTCCCCAGGGCATGTCCCGAACAAGACTGTCTCTCCAGAGCATGTCCTGAGCAAGGCTGTCTCTCCAGAGCATGTCGTGAGCAAGGCTGTCTCACCAGAGCATGCCCTGAGCAAGACTGTCTCTCCAGAGCATGCACTGAGCAAGACTGTCTCACCAGACCATGGCCTGAGCAAGACTGTCTCACCAGACCATGTCCTGAGCCGGACTGTCTCTCCAGAACATGTCCTGAGCAAGACTGTCTCTCCAGATCAAGTCATGAACAAGACTTTCTCTCCGGAGCATGTCCTGAGAAAGACCGTCTCACCAGAGCATGTCCCGAGCCAGACTGTCTCAACAGAGCATGTCCTGAGCAAGACAGTCTCACTAGATCATGTCCTGAGCAGGACCGTCTCACCAGAGCATGTCCCGAGCTAGACTGTCTCAACAGAGCATGTCCTGAGCAAGTCTGTCTCAACAGATCATGTCATGAGCAAGACCGTCTCACTAGATCATGTCCTAAGCAAGACTGTCTCACCAGAGCATGTCCCGAGCCACACTGTCTCAACAGAGCATGTCCTGAGCCAGACTGTCTCTCCAGAACATGTCCTGCGTAAGACTGTCTCACCAGAGCATTTCCTGAGCAAGACTGTCTCATCAGAGCATGTCCAGAGCAAGACTGTCTCACCAGACCATGTCCTGAGCCGGACTGCCTCTCCAGAACATGTCCTGCGTAAGATTGTCTCACCAGAGCATGTCCTGAGCCAGACCGTCTCACCACAGCATGTCCCGAGCAAGACTGTCTCACCAGAGCATGCCCTGAGCAAGACCGTCTCATCAGAGCATGCCCTGAGCCAGACTGTCTCAAAAGATCATGTCATGAGCAAGACAGTCTCACTAGATCATGTCCTGAGCAAGACCGTCTCACCAGAGCATGTTCCGAGCCAGAATGTCTCACCAGACCATGTCCTGAGCCGGACTGTCTCTCCAGAACATGTCCTGAGTAAGACTGTCTCACCAGAGCATGTACTGAGCAAGACTGTCTCTCCAGAGCATGTCCAGAGCAAGACTGTCTCACTAGAGCATGTACTGAGCCAGACTGTCTCTCCAGAGCATGTCCTAAGCAAGACCGTCTCACCAGAGCATGTCCCGAGTAAGACTGTCTCACCAGAGCATGTCCCGAGCAAGACTGTCTCACCAGAGCATGTCCCGAGCAAGACTGTCTCACCAGAGCATGTCCTGAACAAGACTGTCTAACCAGAGCATGTCCTGAGCGCAAGACTGTCTCATCAGAGCATGTCCCGGGCCAGACTGTCTCACCATGGCATGTCCCGAGCAAGACCGTCTCACCAGAGCATGTCCAGAGCAAGACTGTCTCTTCAGAGCATGTCCTGAGCAAGACCGTCTCACTAGATCATGTCCTGAGCAAGACTGTCTAACCAGAGCATGTCAAGAGCAAGACTGTCTCACCAGAGCATGTCCAGAGCAAGACTGTCTCATCAGAGCATGTCCAGAGCAAGACTGTCTCACCAGACCATGTCCTGAGCCGGACTGCCTCTCCAGAACATGTCCTGCGTAAGATTGTCTCACCAGAGCATGTCCTGAGCCAGACCGTCTCACCACAGCATGTCCCGAGCAAGACTGTCTCACCAGAGCATGCCCTGAGCAAGACCGTCTCATCAGAGCATGCCCTGAGCCAGACTGTCTCAAAAGATCATGTCATGAGCAAGACAGTCTCACTAGATCATGTCCTGAGCAAGACCGTCTCACCAGAGTATGTTCCGAGCCAGAATGTCTCACCAGACCATGTCCTGAGCCGGAATGTCTCTCCAGAACATGTCCTGAGTAAGACTGTCTCACCAGAGCATGTACTGAGCAAGACTGTCTCTCCAGAGCATGTCCAGAGCAAGACTGTCTCACTAGAGCATGTACTGAGCCAGACTGTCTCTCCAGAGCATGTCCTAAGCAAGACCGTCTCACCAGAGCATGTCCCGAGCAAGACTCTCTCACCAGAGCATGTCCCGAGCAAGACTGTCTCACCAGAGCATGTCCTGAACAAGACTGTCTAACCAGAGCATGTCCTGAGCGCAAGAATGTCTCATCAGAGCATGTCCCGGGCCAGACTGTCTCACCATGGCATGTCCCGAGCAAGACCGTCTCACCAGAGCATGTCCAGAGCAAGACTGTCTCTTCAGAGCATGTCCTGAGCAAGACCGTCTCACTAGATCATGTCCTGAGCAAGACTGTCTAACCAGAGCATGTCAAGAGCAAGACTTTCTCACCAGAGCATGTCCAGAGCAAGACTGACTCTCCAGAGCATGTCCTGAGCAAGACCGTCTCACAAGATCATGTCCTGAGCAAGTCTGTCTAACCAGAGCATGTCAAGAGCAAGACTGTCTCACCAGAGCATGTCCCGAGCCAGACTGTCTCACCAGAGAATGTCCCGAGCAAGACTCTCGCACCACAGCATGTCCTGAGCATGGCTGTCTCAACCGATCATGTCATGAGCAAGACAGTCTCACTAGATCATGTCATGAGCAAGACAGTCTCACTAGATCATGTCCTGAGCCAGACTGTCTCAACAGAGCATGTCCTGAGCAAGTCTGTCTCAACAGATCATGTCATGAGCAAGACCGTCTCACCAGAGCATGTCCCAAGCCAGACTGTCTCTCCAGGGCATGTCCCGAGCAAGACCGTCTCACCAGAGCATGTCCTGAGCAAGACTGTCTAACTAGAGCATGCCCTGAGCAAGACTGTCTCAACCAATCATGTCATGAGCAAGACAGTCTCACTAGATCATGTCATGAGCAAGACAGTCTCACTAGATCATGTCCTGAGCCAGACTGTCTCAACAGAGCATGTCCTGAGCAAGTCTGTCTCAACAGATCATGTCATGAGCAAGACCGTCTCACCAGAGCATGTCCCAAGCTAGACTGTCTCTCCAGGGCATGTCCCGAGCAAGACCGTCTCACAAGAGCATGTCCTGAGCAAGACTGTCTAACTAGAGCATGTCCAGAGCAAGACTGTCTCTCCAGAGCATGTCCTGAGCAAGACCGTCTCACCGGATCATGTCCTGAGCGAGACTGTCTCACCAGACCATGTCCTGATCCGGACTGTCTCACCAGAGCATGCCCCGAGCCAGACTGTCTCACCAGATCATGTCATGAGCAAGACCGTCTCACCAGAGCATGTCCCGAGCCAGACTGTCTCTCCAGGGCATGTCCCGAGCAAGACCGTCTCACCAGAGCCTGTCCCAAGCAAGACTGTCTCTCCAGAGCATGTCCCGAGCAAGACCGTCTCACCAGAGCATGTCCAGAGCAAGACTGTCTCTCCAGAGCATGTCTTGAGCAAGACCGTCTCACCGGATCATGTCCTGAGCAAGACTGTCTCTCCAGAGCATGTTCTGAGCAAGACCGTCTCACCAGAGCATGTCCAGAGCAAGACTGTCTCTCCAGAGCATGTCCTGAGCAAGACCGTCTCACCAGAGCATGTTCAGAGCAAGACTGTCTCTCCAGAGCATGTCCCGAGCCAGACCGTCTCCCCAGAGCATGTCCCGAACAAGACTGTCTCTCCAGAGCATGCCCTGAGCAAGACTGTCTCTCCAGAGCATGTCCTGAGCAAGGCTGTCTCTCCAGAGCATGTCGTGAGCAAGGCTGTCTCACCAGAGCATGCCCTGAGCAAGACTGTCTCTCCAGAGCATGCACTGAGCAAGACTGTCTCACCAGACCATGGCCTGAGCAAGACTGTCTCACCAGACCATGTCCTGAGCCGGACTGTCTCTCCAGAACATGTCCTGAGCAAGACTGTCTCTCCAGATCAAGTCATGAACAAGACTTTCTCTCCGGAGCATGTCCTGAGAAAGACCGTCTCACCAGAGCATGTCCCGAGCCAGACTGTCTCAACAGAGCATGTCCTGAGCAAGACAGTCTCACTAGATCATGTCCTGAGCAGGACCGTCTCACCAGAGCATGTCCCGAGCTAGACTGTCTCAACAGAGCATGTCCTGAGCAAGTCTGTCTCAACAGATCATGTCATGAGCAAGACCGTCTCACTAGATCATGTCCTAAGCAAGACTGTCTCACCAGAGCATGTCCCGAGCCACACTGTCTCAACAGAGCATGTCCTGAGCCAGACTGTCTCTCCAGAACATGTCCTGCGTAAGACTGTCTCACCAGAGCATTTCCTGAGCAAGACTGTCTCATCAGAGCATGTCCAGAGCAAGACTGTCTCACCAGACCATGTCCTGAGCCGGACTGCCTCTCCAGAACATGTCCTGCGTAAGATTGTCTCACCAGAGCATGTCCTGAGCCAGACCGTCTCACCACAGCATGTCCTGAGCAAGACTGTCTCACCAGAGCATGCCCTGAGCAAGACCGTCTCATCAGAGCATGCCCTGAGCCAGACTGTCTCAAAAGATCATGTCATGAGCAAGACAGTCTCACTAGATCATGTCCTGAGCAAGACCGTCTCACCAGAGCATGTTCCGAGCCAGAATGTCTCACCAGACCATGTCCTGAGCCGGACTGTCTCTCCAGAACATGTCCTGAGTAAGACTGTCTCACCAGAGCATGTACTGAGCAAGACTGTCTCTCCAGAGCATGTCCAGAGTAAGACTGTCTCACCAGAGCATGTCCCGAGCAAGACTGTCTCACCAGAGCATGTCCCGAGCAAGACTGTCTCACCAGAGCATGTCCTGAACAAGACTGTCTAACCAGAGCATGTCCTGAGCGCAAGACTGTCTCATCAGAGCATGTCCCGGGCCAGACTGTCTCACCATGGCATGTCCCGAGCAAGACCGTCTCACCAGAGCATGTCCAGAGCAAGACTGTCTCTTCAGAGCATGTCCTGAGCAAGACCGTCTCACTAGATCATGTCCTGAGCAAGACTGTCTAACCAGAGCATGTCAAGAGCAAGACTGTCTCACCAGAGCATGTCCAGAGCAAGACTGTCTCATCAGAGCATGTCCAGAGCAAGACTGTCTCACCAGACCATGTCCTGAGCCGGACTGCCTCTCCAGAACATGTCCTGCGTAAGATTGTCTCACCAGAGCATGTCCTGAGCCAGACCGTCTCACCACAGCATGTCCCGAGCAAGACTGTCTCACCAGAGCATGCCCTGAGCAAGACCGTCTCATCAGAGCATGCCCTGAGCCAGACTGTCTCAAAAGATCATGTCATGAGCAAGACAGTCTCACTAGATCATGTCCTGAGCAAGACCGTCTCACCAGAGTATGTTCCGAGCCAGAATGTCTCACCAGACCATGTCCCGAGCCGGAATGTCTCTCCAGAACATGTCCTGAGTAAGACTGTCTCACCAGAGCATGTACTGAGCAAGACTGTCTCACCAGAGCATGTAGTGAGCAAGACTGTCTCTCCAGAGCATGTCCAGAGCAAGACTGTCTCACTAGAGCATGTACTGAGCCAGACTGTCTCTCCAGAGCATGTCCTAAGCAAGACCGTCTCACCAGAGCATGTCCCGAGCAAGACTCTCTCACCAGAGCATGTCCCGAGCAAGACTGTCTCACCAGAGCATGTCCTGAACAAGACTGTCTAACCAGAGCATGTCCTGAGCGCAAGACTGTCTCATCAGAGCATGTCCCGGGCCAGACTGTCTCACCATGGCATGTCCCGAGCAAGACCGTCTCACCAGAGCATGTCCAGAGCAAGACTGTCTCTTCAGAGCATGTCCTGAGCAAGACCGTCTCACTAGATCATGTCCTGAGCAAGACTGTCTAACCAGAGCATGTCAAGAGCAAGACTGTCTCACCAGAGCATGTCCAGAGCAAGACTGACTCTCCAGAGCATGTCCTGAGCAAGACCGTCTCACAAGATCATGTCCTGAGCAAGTCTGTCTAACCAGAGCATGTCAAGAGCAAGACTGTCTCACCAGAGCATGTCCCGAGCCAGACTGTCTCACCAGAGAATGTCCCGAGCAAGACTCTCGCACCACAGCATGTCCTGAGCATGGCTGTCTCAACCGATCATGTCATGAGCAAGACAGTCTCACTAGATCATGTCATGAGCAAGACAGTCTCACTAGATCATGTCCTGAGCCAGACTGTCTCAACAGAGCATGTCCTGAGCAAGTCTGTCTCAACAGATCATGTCATGAGCAAGACCGTCTCACCAGAGCATGTCCCAAGCCAGACTGTCTCTCCAGGGCATGTCCCGAGCAAGACCGTCTCACCAGAGCATGTCCTGAGCAAGACTGTCTAACTAGAGCATGCCCTGAGCAAGACTGTCTCAACCGATCATGTCATGAGCAAGACAGTCTCACTAGATCATGTCATGAGCAAGACAGTCTCACTAGATCATGTCCTGAGCCAGACTGTCTCAACAGAGCATGTCCTGAGCAAGTCTGTCTCAACAGATCATGTCATGAGCAAGACCGTCTCACCAGAGCATGTCCCAAGCTAGACTGTCTCTCCAGGGCATGTCCCGAGCAAGACCGTCTCACAAGAGCATGTCCTGAGCAAGACTGTCTAACTAGAGCATGTCCAGAGCAAGACTGTCTCTCCAGAGCATGTCCTGAGCAAGACCGTCTCACCGGATCATGTCCTGAGCGAGACTGTCTCACCAGACCATGTCCTGATCCGGACTGTCTCACCAGAGCATGCCCCGAGCCAGACTGTCTCACCAGATCATGTCATGAGCAAGACCGTCTCACCAGAGCATGTCCCGAGCCAGACTGTCTCTCCAGGGCATGTCCCGAGCAAGACCGTCTCACCAGAGCATGTCCCAAGCAAGACTGTCTCTCCAGAGCATGTCCCGAGCAAGACCGTCTCACCAGAGCATGTCCAGAGCAAGACTGTCTCTCCAGAGCATGTCTTGAGCAAGACCGTCTCACCGGATCATGTCCTGAGCAAGACTGTCTCTCCAGAGCATGTCCTGAGCAAGACCGTCTCACCAGAGCATGTCCAGAGCAAGACTGTCTCTCCAGAGCATGTCCTGAGCAAGACCGTCTCACCAGAGCATGTTCAGAGCAAGACTGTCTCTCCAGAGCATGTCCTGAGCAAGGCTGTCTCACCAGAGCATGTCCTGAGCCAGACTGTCTCTCCATAGCATGTCCTGAGCAAGACTGTCTCACCAGAGCATGTCCCGAGCCAGACTGTCTCTCCAGGGCATGTCCCAAGCAAAACTGTCTCACCAGAGCATGTCCCGAGCAAGACTCTCTCACCACATCATGCCCTGAACAAAACTGTCTCAACCGATCATGTCATGAGCAAGACAGTCTCACCAGAGCATGTCCCAAGCCAGACTATCTCAGCAGAGCATGTCCTGAGCAAGTCTGTCTCTCCAGAGCATGTCCTGAGCAAAACCGTCTCACAAGATCATGTCCTGAGCAAGTCTGTCTAAGCAGAGCATGTCAAGAGCAAGACTGTCTCACCAGAGCACGTCCTGAACAAGACTGTCTCACCAGATCATGCCCCGAGCAGGACCGTCCCTCCAGAGCATGTCCCGAGCCTGACTGTCTCACCAGAGCATGTCCCGAGCAAGACTCTCTCACCACAGCATGTCCTGAGCAAGGCTGTCTCAACCGATCATGTCATGAGCAAGACAGTCTCACTAGATCATGTCCTGAGCAAGACAGTCTCACCAGAGCATGTCCAGAGCAAGACTGTCTCTTCAGAGCATGTCCTGAGCAAGACCGTCTCACTAGATCATGTCCTGAGCAAGGCTGTCTAACCAGAGCATGTCAAGAGCAAGACTGTCTCACCATGGCATGTCCCGAGCAAGACCGTCTCACCAGAGCATGTCCAGAGCAAGACTGTCTCTTCAGAGCATGTCCTGAGCAAGACCGTCTCACTAGATCATGTCCTGAGCAAGACTGTCTAACCAGAGCATGTCAAGAGCAAGACTGTCTCACCAGAGCATGTCCAGAGCAAGACTGTCTCATCAGAGCATGTCCAGAGCAAGACTGTCTCACCAGACCATGTCCTGAGCCGGACTGCCTCTCCAGAACATGTCCTGCGTAAGATTGTCTCACCAGAGCATGTCCTGACCAGACCATCCCACCACAGCATGTCCCGAGCAAGACTGTCTCACCAGAGCATGCCCTGAGCAAGACCGTCTCATCAGAGCATGCCCTGAGCCAGACTGTCTCAAAAGATCATGTCATGAGCAAGACAGTCTCACTAGATCATGTCCTGAGCAAGACCGTCTCACCAGAGTATGTTCCGAGCCAGAATGTCTCACCAGACCATGTCCTGAGCCGGAATGTCTCTCCAGAACATGTCCTGAGTAAGACTGTCTCACCAGAGCATGTACTGAGCAAGACTGTCTCTCCAGAGCATGTCCAGAGCAAGACTGTCTCAACAGAGCATGTCCTGAGCAAGACTGTCTCACCAGAGCATGTCCCAAGCCAGACTGTCTCTCCAGAGCATGCCCTGAGCAAGACTGTCTCAACCGATCATGTCATGAGCAAGACCGTCTCACCAGAGCATGTACCAAGCCAGACTGTCTCAACAGAGCATGTCCTGAGCAATACTGTCTCACCAGAGCATGTCCCGAGTAAGACTGTCTAACTAGAGCCTGGCTCAGTGACTGTCTCTCCAGAGCATGTCCTAAGCAAGACCGTCTCATCAGAGCATGTCCCGAGCAAGACTCTCTCACCAGAGCATGTCCCGAGCAAGACTGTCTCACCAGAGCATGTCCTGAACAAGACTGTCTAACCAGAGCATGTCCGGAGCGCAAGACTGTCTCATCAGAGCATGTCCCGGGCCAGACTGTCTCACCATGGCATGTCCCGAGCAAGACCGTCTCACCAGTGCATGTCCAGAGCAAGACTGTCTCTTCAGAGCATGTCCTGAGCAAGACCGTCTCACTAGATCATGTCCTGAGCAAGACTGTCTAACCAGAGCATGTCAAGAGCAAGACTGTCTCACCAGAGCATGTCCAGAGCAAGACTGACTCACAAGAGCATGTCCTGAGCAAGACTGTCTAACTAGAGCATGTCCAGAGCAAGACTGTCTCTCCAGAGCATGTCCTGAGCAAGACCGTCTCACCGGATCATGTCCTGAGCGAGACTGTCTCACCAGACCATGTCCTGATCCGGACTGTCTCACCAGAGCATGCCCCGAGCCAGACTGTCTCACCAGATCATGTCATGAGCAAGACCGTCTCACCAGAGCATGTCCCGAGCCAGACTGTCTCTCCAGGGCATGTCCCGAGCAAGACCGTCTCACCAGAGCATGTCCCAAGCAAGACTGTCTCTCCAGAGCATGTCCCGAGCAAGACCGTCTCACCAGAGCATGTCCAGAGCAAGACTGTCTCTCCAGAGCATGTCTTGAGCAAGACCGTCTCACCGGATCATGTCCTGAGCAAGACTGTCTCTCCAGAGCATGTCCTGAGCCAGACCGTCTCACCAGAGCATGTCCAGAGCAAGACTGTCTCTCCAGAGCATGTCCTGAGCAAGACCGTCTCACCAGAGCATGTTCAGAGCAAGACTGTCTCTCCAGAGCATGTCCTGAGCAAGGCTGTCTCACCAGAGCATGTCCTGAGCCAGACTGTCTCTCCATAGCATGTCCTGAGCAAGACTGTCTCACCAGAGCATGTCCCGAGCCAGACTGTCTCTCCAGGGCATGTCCCAAGCAAAACTGTCTCACCAGAGCATGTCCCGAGCAAGACTCTCTCACCACATCATGCCCTGAACAAAACTGTCTCAACCGATCATGTCATGAGCAAGACAGTCTCACCAGAGCATGTCCCAAGCCAGACTGTCTCAGCAGAGCATGTCCTGAGCAAGTCTGTCTCTCCAGAGCATGTCCTGAGCAAAACCGTCTCACAAGATCATGTCCTGAGCAAGTCTGTCTAAGCAGAGCATGTCAAGAGCAAGACTGTCTCACCAGAGTACGTCCTGAACAAGACTGTCTCACCAGATCATGCCCCGAGCAGGACCGTCTCTCCAGAGCATGTCCCGAGCCAGACTGTCTCACCAGAGCATGTCCCGAGCAAGACTCTCTCACCACAGCATGTCCTGAGCAAGGCTGTCTCAACCGATCATGTCATGAGCAAGACAGTCTCACTAGATCATGTCCTGAGCAAGACAGTCTCACCAGAGCATGTCCCAAGCCAGACAGTCTCAACAGAGCATGTCCTGAGCAAGACTGTCTCACCAGAGCATGTCCCAAGCCAGACAGTCTCTCCAGAGCATGCCCTGAGCAAGACTGTCTCAACCGATCATGTCATGAGCAAGACCGTCTCACCAGAGCATGTACCAAGCCAGACTGTCTCAACAGAGCATGTCCTGAGCAAGACTGTCTCACCAGAGCATGTCCCGAGTAAGACTGTCTAACTAGAGCATGTCCTGAGCGCAAGACTGTCTCACCAGAGTATGTCCAGAGCAAGACCGTCTCACTAGAGCATGTCCTGAGCAAGACTGTCTCACCAGAGTATGTCCAGAGCAAGACCGTCTCTCCACAGCATGTCCTGAGCAAGGCTGTCTCAACCGATCATGTCATGAGCAAGACAGTCTCACTAGATCATGTCCTGAGCAAGACAGTCTCACCAGAGCATGTCCCAAGCCAGACTGTCTCAACAGAGCATGTCCTGAGCAAGACTGTCTCACCAGAGCATGTCCCGAGTAAGACTGTCTAACTAGAGCATGTCCTGAGCGCAAGACTGTCTCACCAGAGTATGTCCAGAGCAAGACCGTCTCACTAGAGCATGTCCTGAGCAAGACTGTCTCACCAGACCATGTCCTGAGCCGGGCTGTCTCTCCAGAACATGTCCTGAGCAAGACTGTCTCACCAGACCATGTCCTGAGCCGGGCTGTCTCTCCAGAACATGTCCTGAGCAAGACTGTCTCACCAGACCATGTCCTGAGCCGGATTGTCTCACCAGAGCATGTCCCGAGCCAGACTGTCTCTCCAGAGCATGTCCCGAGCAAGACTGTCTCTCCAGAGCATGTCCCGAGTAAGACTGTCTCACCAGAGCATGTCCCGAGCCAGACTGTTTCTCCAGGGCATGTCCCGAGCAAGACTGTCTCACCAGAGCATGTCCTGAGCCAGACTGTCTCTCCAGAGCATGTCCCGAGTAAGACTGTCTCACCAGAGCATCTCCCGAGCAAGACTGTCTCTCCATAGCATGTCCGGATCAAGAGTGTCTCACCAGAGCATTTCCCGAACAAGGCTGTCTCACCAGAGCATGTCTTGAGCGCAAGGCTGTCTCACCAGAGCATGTCCTGAGCGAGACTGTCTCTCCAGAGCATGCCCTGAACAGGACGTTCTCACCAGAGCATACAGATTGTAAATAACCATGTTCTCACATATATTTGACATCGTCTCTGCTCCTCCCCCTCAGAGTGGGCAATGATGCTGTTATGACTGAACCATGTCATTTAGAGCAATATCAAAAAAAGCCGCTCGGATGCTGTGGAAAACATCGTTTTCACACAGCCATCTTTCGTGTCTTTGTGGCATGCGCCCATTACAGGGACACCTCAGAATACGGGGGTAGGTGGGGTACATGAACTTGCAAATGGCGCAGAGCATCACGGTCCTTCCCTCTGGCTCTGTGACAACATGAGAATCAGGACCTCCCTGTTCGAGTCAGAGAGTGACTCAAGGAAGCACTTCCTGTCCACCATGGTGCCAGGGCTTAACGCCATGCGTGCGATGGCAAACTCTTCACCCATTTGGTAAACGCAATTTTTAGTTTAAAAAGATGACTGCACATATTTTGTTGTTTATCTTCACGTTGGACGGGTCTGGATTCAACAAGTTCACAATTAAAAACAGTGCTTGACTACGTGGTTTTCATTTTAGACAACAGGATTGCAATTATGATGTTCTAAATGTTAAATTCATGTCCTCGATGCAGACCTTGCATTAGCAATGACGCGGCTTACCTTAATTCAGTGAAAACGCCCACCTTGCTCAGGGCCCTCCCCTCATCCTCGTCGCCAGTATGACGTAGCAGAGAAGACGTCGGATTTGCAAACTTACCTATATCTTCATATAAGTAAAGACAAGGGGGCTTATTTCCCAAGACACTGGCATAGTGAACAGAGCTGCTAAATATTGACAGCTTTGCTGGTATCATTCAGTTACAGCGTAACCACATTAGCCCACCTCGTCTCTCTTGGCCTTCTTTCTATGCCATCCTTCTAGAACCACAGGAAAGAATCCTACATCCACAGAATTCTCTCATAAGTAGAACATAGCATATCCTCCTCCAATCATTATCATTACAAAGCTCCACACATCCTCACCTTTGCTACCCTATTCAAATTCCCCCATCATCCTTCACTTGTCAACACACTGGTTTTCATCACTTTAACTACTTTAACTGGCTTACTGAAGCGTGAACATGTTTTCTTTTGAAGAGGAAGTGCCACGTGGCATCCACACTCCAGCCACCCCCTTCATAGTACCTGGAACATTCACGGCAAAATATGTGACGTATGAAGAACAGATAAACCAGCAGAGAGACGCAGTAGGGCTCTGCCCAGTGCCTATCAGAATAACAGCACCTATTGAAGTACCGACACTCAAGCAAACCTGGACAGTAAGGTACCCACTGAGAAATCCATACCTACAGACACAGCAAATGGACGTTTGTCAGAATGGGATACCCGAAAAAGTCAAGAAGATACTAAAAGACGACGACTGGTGACATCACGAGAGATCGGACTGACGCACATATAGAGTATATAATGACCTAAGAATGCTGATAAAGAGACGAAATACCATGGATAAGTGACATCTTCAGCCTAAGGTGAAACAGTTGATCTCAAGATGAAGAAACATTTGCCATATGCCCGATGAAGACATTAACCAGTTTAAACGTGTACAAATGCAAGAAACCGCAAAAGCAAAGAAATCGTGAAGCTTGCTTATGCTTAGTAGTAAAATAGATAGTGGCAAGCGCCAACTGCATATATCTACCTCAAAAGCACTTTATAGATGAGTGAAAATCCACTACACACATGAGCAGTATTGAATAGAGGTTACTAAAGGTTTCGAGAGGAGAAGGCCACAGCAAACAAATCAAGAATTAAAGATGGAGAGAAACCCAGCTGAAGGTAACCATGCAAAGAAGCCAAGGTCGTATCAGGCTGGAATAGGCTGGCGATGCCTACAATTAAAGAGAAAAAATAACAGAGTCTCCTGTTCAGCAAGGTCGAGATAAGCCACAGATAGCAGAAGATTGTCAGAAGTAAATCAAATACACGAGAATCCATGAAGAAGAGGCCGATTTCATGGTGTCCTAGTCACGTGGCAAGGCGGCAGAAGGAGATGAGACTTTCACAACTACACATGGAGCCTTGCTGTACCCATACGCCTTAACTTTTTCAGGCCAAGAAGCAGACTCAAGGCCAAACTACAAGGCAGTAATTCACACACGTCCACTGAGGTGATGAATGGTTGTAACATAAATTGGAGGGAAGTTGGGGTACAGACTTACTATCTATCTATCTATCTATCTATCTATCTATCTATCTATCTATCTATCTATCTATCTATCTATCTATCTATCTATCTATCTGGATTCTTCTATTGCACCATTAACCCGCAGGACTCAGGGCGCACACAAAAGAGAAGAGAAAGAAAAACATCAACAACAATCAACAAAACAGAGAGAATGGAGAAACAGATAGACATAGTAGACCAGGATGAGACAACCTACAGATCCTACACAAGTGTTGGTAGATTTTACAAGAGGCAGAGTAGGGGAAGATTGTTAAAGGCAGTCTAGAAAATTAACCATGGCCTGCATGAAAAAGAAACATGTTTAACTGTTTTTTAAAAGCAGTTAGTGAGTTGCTTTCAGCCAGATATCTAGGAAAGGAATTCCACAGGGCAGAAGCCCACAAATTGAAACTAGCAGCCCCAATTTTCTTCAATGAAGACAAAGTTGAATCAAGGAGATGTCACAATTGGATCGTAGTATACGTCCAATAGGCTTCTTTTTGATCCTAGCTGTAAGGTAAGATGGGGCATCGCCCCATCGGCATTTAAACACATAACATAGGCCCTTATGCTGCAGCCGCTGTTGAACAGACAGCCAGTGCAGGCTGCGTCTGGCCTCAGAGACGTGCATATCACGTTTGAGGCCAAACACAGCACGCACAGCGCTGTTCTGAAAAACCTGCAGATATTTAAGATTGGCCTGAGATATGCCAATAAAGAGACTATTACAATAATCCAGCTTGCAATTCACAATCGATGCTGCAATCAGGGCAAGATTTTCTTTAGACAAATAGGACCGTATTTACCAGAGAAGCTGAATGTAGAAATGGCAGGAGGATTTCAAATAACGAGTCTGCCGATTGAAAGACAATTGGGGATAAAAAAAACTCCAAGTGTTAACTGTTTTTGAGAATTGGATAGTATGTTGGCCGATCAAAAAATTCTCATATCTTACATCCAGTCTCTTTAACCATTGTAGAGTACCTAGAATCAGTTTTGGCATTGTTAAGAGCCAACAAGTTCATGGCCATCCAGTTCTGGATTTACGTAAAGATATAGTTGACACGCTCCTGATCTTGAAGGTAGTCACCAGTTAGCTTAATAACTATCTGCGTATCGTCGGCATATTTGGCAAAATATATGCTTATAACCAACAGAAGTATGCAGAGAAGGCGGGAGTAGATATTAAAGAGTAAAGGATACAAGCATGATCCCTGAGGAACACCACATAAAAGCACTGTCTTTAGTTACTCTCATACCACGTGGTCCCAGGAATAATTTAAACCAAGCAGTCACATCTTTAGAGCATTTGCCCACTGAAACTAGTCTGTCTGCCAAAAGTACTCCCTGAACCTGGCTAATATTTCTGCATGCTGCTAAGCACAAGTAGAAAAGTATGTGTGGGATGGATGCCAATCCAATCATAGTGGGCCATGTAATCTAGGGTCCTATAGAGAGTAGAGCCAATGGGACGTCATACTTTTAGTGACGTTTACAGTGGCCAGTTTGAAGGAAGGGCTTACTTGCCCCACCTGACATTATTATCCAATCCCCTCTCCCCGTTACCATATACAGATATAGTACCTATGTTAAAGTTACCTTCTAAACAATCAAGTTGCATGTTAGGTGTTTAAGATTGCACGTCAATGATGATGAGTTTTTGGTATAAATGTTGTGTTGTTGCTGATATTAAACAGAGGGGGGGGGGGGTCAGGGAAACTCTCTACCAGTACGAACACAGCCCATTGACTTGTTCTTGGGTGGGTGGCCCCTAGGAGAGTCTCAACCAAGTCTTTAGCTCTCTGTTCTTTTCACAGAGAAGAAAAGTCCCTGCATATCAGTCTTTGTCCTGCCAAGGGGCAGTCCAGCACCGAAATGCTAGGCAATTCTCCTCCAGATGTGGACCCCTTGCTCACTGCTCTTAGAGAGGCACAGCTTCACCTCACTGATGATGCCCAACTAGGCTGAAAGACGTGTATGGGGTTGCTGTGGTACTCTTGTTCAGAGGAGAATTGCCGAGCATTTCGGTGCTGGACTGCCCCTGGGTAGGACAAATATTGATATGCGGGAACATTTCTTCTCTGTGAAAATAACTGAGCTAAATACTTGGTTGAGACTCTCCCAGGGGCCATCCACCCAAGAACAAGTCAATGGGCTGTGTTCGTGCTGGTAGAGAGTTTCCCAGACCCCCCTCAGTTTTGCATACCAAGTAATTTTGGATCTCACTCTAAGTTACATGGGGAATCCAGACATGGACCCCTTGCTCACTGCTCTTAGAGAGGCACAGCTTCACCTCACTGATGATGCCCAACTAGGCTGAAACACGTGTATGGGATTGCTGTGGTACTCTTGTTCAGAGGAGAATTGCCTAGCATTTCGGCGCTGGAATGCCCCTGGGCGGGACAAAGACTGATATGCGGGAAAATGTCTTCTCTGTGAAAAGAACAGTGAGCTAAAGACTTGGTTGAGACTCTCCCAGGGGCCATCCGCCCAAGAAGAAGTCAATGGGCTGTGTTCATGCTGGTAGAGAGTTTCCCAGACCCCCCTCTGTTTTTGCTGATATTAGTTGGAGTTTAAGCGAGAAGGAAGATTGAGTGGTTGCTGATGTTCATTGAACTCCCCGTTTTCTGTACTTGTCATTAAATGGACTCCCTTTGCCATATTATTGAGTTGTCATTATTATTCGATGCAAGAGTACAAACCTGCATCCCATCTATCTCGAGGGTGCTGCTGCTCATCTTAAAGGGCTGTTTGGAGGCCCTCAGTCTTATGGGCCGGCTGGGGTCCATCCGGTTCACTTTATATTGAGAGGCAACTTTATCTTAACACAGTCACCTACCTTGATACCAACATACCCCTTTCCCTTTTTGAAATTGTTACTTCCCTTCATTCGCTCTCTCCTCTCTTCCATCTTATTCATATCAACAGACACACCCACATTATTAATTTGCTTCTTCAACAATTCCGCCATCCAGACAGAAAATCTAATGACCCTACAATGTCTCCCTCTCATCAATTAGAAGGGAGTTGTATACATACTAGAGTGTCTGCTGGCTATATATGCAGCAAACATCTTATCCATGTCCTCATCAAGATTCAACCTCAACTCCCTGCTCAACTGTATCATGTTCTTCACTACCCTATTGAATCTCTCCACTAAGCCATTTTCCTGTGGATGGTATAAAAGTGTTGTTATGTGTTTAATGGTTTATAGTGATAATTTCGAATTACATTATGTCGAAAGTCATAATGTCGACATTTATTTTTTACGAATGTCTATTTTTGTTTGTTTTTTGTTGGAAATGGAGGGGGCTCCCCCCTAAACCCACTTTTTCGTATTTTTTTTGTTTTACCCCTTATTTTTTACTTGCGGAACCCAAAAAGAAATGTAAATAACAAAATAAAACATTCAGAAAAAACATTTTGACTTTTCTTATTGACATTATGACTTTCGACATAATGTTTTTGAATTTTTCACTGCGCACTGTGTTTAATCCTCTTTTTGTTCATGAAACGTACGATCTTACTGGATAGATAGTGTGTCTCATTAACAGTGACAATTTCCTTTGTGATACCTTCCCTATGAAATATGTCTTGAAGAAAACCTATGACAGTTTCGTGTTAACCTCTCTTACAAATTTGACTTATGGCCAATGACTATAATAATCAATTAACACCAACAGATTCCTCCTCTCTACCCTCAACCAATGAAAAGGTCCTATTATGTCCATGGCAACCCTTGCACCAATGTTAAGTTTGTAATTGTAATCACTTTCATTGCACTGTCTGCTCTCCCTGATATACCATTCCACGTCTCTGTCTACTCCCGGCTACCAAAAATGTTTTGCACCAAGGATTTGGTGCTTGTTATGCCTGAGTGGCCTATATGTGCTTTTGAGATAGCGACGCCCCTCACATCTTTGGGAGGTACAACTCTTTCGCCCCTCCTTAAAATGCTGCCTTCTGTGAACAATTCTTCACTGAGCTTTCCAAATGGCTTAACATTCGTGTTGTGGTTTTTGCTCAGTGGCCACCCTTCAACAACATACTTGCTCACCTCTTGGAGTACTACATCCTTGCTCGGCGCATTCATCCAGGCCTCCTTTGTTATCACACTCCCAGTCAACACACACATTTCTGCTGTTGAACTTGCATCATCAATCACATTGTCCTGAACTTTTATCTCATCCAACAGCATTCTCGATAAACAATCTGCAACCTTGTTGCGATGTCCCTCTCCATACTCAATACTATAAATTGTACTCAATCAACCTTGATGCTAGTATAAACAATCCGGGAGACCTTTTCTCTGCCCCCTCGCTTTTTATATCTTTAATTTGGGCCTATGATCTCAACAAAAAGGGTGCTCCTCAAATAAATTGCCTAAAGTGCTGAACACCCCATGCACAAGCCAAGGCCTCTTTTCCAATAACTGAATAACCTCTCTCAGCTTGTGATAGTGTTCTAGAGGCACAACCTATGGGTACGTAACCCCCTTTCCATCATTTTGCATAAGTACATCCCTCATCCTCTTGTTAATGGCATCAACAGTCATATTGGGCCTCATTACAAGTTTGGAGGTAGCAGTGCCGTTTTTACCGACATGGCAACCCCCAAACTCGGGTCCGGGTCTGGATCCCAAAAAATGGGACTTACCGGGCCATTTTGACCATTTTGGGCCCGGTAATTCCCATTCACGGGACCCGGACCCGGTACGTCCCCATTCCCATTTGAGCCCCCATAGCATAGCACTACCGGCACTGTTGTTGCCTTACCGCAACACTTATAATGAGACCCATTGTCTCCTTTTGTGTCAAATGGTTTTGTAGAGGAGGTCCCAAATGAAGCCTGCACTCCCATCACCCATTTTGAAGCACCAGGAACATTTGTACCAAAATATGTGACGTATGATGAGCAGATAAACCAGCAGAGAGCCACAGTAGGGCTCTGCCCAGTGCCTATCAGGAGAACAACACCTGTTGAAGTACCAATAACCAGACAGCCATGGACAGTAAGGTATCCATTGAGAAAACCCTACCAGCAGATGAGATGAAATGAAGATTGCTTAAATACCATCCCGGAAGAAACCACAAAGGCCTTAATTGAAGACGAATGGTGACGTCACAAAGGCCCGGACAGACTTGCAGATAGAAGATAAGACGACCCAAAGATGACACAAGAGACGAAATGTCATGAATAAGGATATCGTGAGGCTAGAAGAAGAGACGATGTTAAAATGTAAAGAAGCTTAGACTATAAAGCAGGATGAAGTCATTCAACCAGCTAACGCCTGTACATATGCTTGAAACCGCAAGAAAGCTAAGAAAACAGTGCGACTTGCTATGCTTAGTAGAATATAGACCGCGGCAAGTGTCTACCTCAACGAAGCACAGTATACAAGTGCGAGTCCACTTTACACAAAAGCAGAATCAAATCAGGTTACTAGAGGCCAAACGGGACAATATTCGTATTCCAGCTAAAACGAGAAGGGATGGCTGAATCGAAACTCAGCAGAAGCAACATGCACCAGGAAAGAGCCAAGGTCAGACCAATAGAAGGAACGAACAGTAGCCTCGAAGAATCGAAACTTAAGACCAGAGTATCCTATCTTTGGAAGGTCGAGATAAGGAGGCGTAGGCAGGTGGCAAGCCGAATAAGAATTAAATGCACAAATTGAAGGAAACTAAGCAGATTCACGATGTGAGCAGCACGTGACCATCACGTGACCATCAGAGCAAGAAGAAGCACGGTTTCACACCTACACTGTCAGCCACCCAGACAGAGATATGATAACTTTTCCTGACAAGAAGACACAGTTTCGAGGCCGACCACAGCCAACTAATTGACACAAAGCCACTAAAGTAATGATGGATTGAGGGAAGGCCGGGTGAATCGCGGGGCACCCTGCACCTGGCTGACCACTCTGCGTGCTGCTAAGTAAAGTGGAAATGTATGCATGGGGTTGAAGCCAACCCAATCACAATGGACCAAATAATCTAGGGTCCTATAGATAGCAGAACCAATGGGACGTCGTACTCTTAATTACGTCCACAATAGTAATGTTAGAAGGTAGAGCTTAGAAGCCCACCTGATAGTGTTTATCCAATCCTCTCACTCTGTTACCGTAAGCAGATATAGTACCTATATTAAAGTTACATTTTCCTAATCAATAGAACTGCATGTTAATTTTTTAGTGTTACATGTCGATGATGACGATTTTTGAGTATAAATATTACTGTTTGTAAGAAGTTTGAGGGAGATGAAGCGAGACGGACTATCGCATCACTGTTGATTTCCATGTTTCCCCGTTTTTTGTACTTGTCATTAAACGGACTCCCCTTTGCCAAACCATTGCGTTGTCCTTATTGATTGGTGTTGGAGTAATATAACTGCACCCCCATCCATCTCAAAGGTGCAGCTATCTCGTCTTAAAGTACTGCGGAGCAAACCCCGACTCTATGGGCCGGCCGGGGGTCTCCCCAGTACATTTGGTAGCAGAGATTTGATGGTTATCGACTATCGATTATTTGACTAAAGTAAGACACCTATTGACTGTCGACATAAAGTAACTCTAGGTCTTCGGCAATATCGCAAGTCCTTTGCCATTCGACTGAGTAGACCGTGAAGCTCCCCGTAGACAATTGTAGCTTAAGCAAGAGTCTGCAGAAAGGGCCTGAAGGGACATGTTTTCCCACACATCCCTTCCCATTCCTATGGGCAGCTGAGCAAGCGAAAAACCGAACGAGGCGGTAACAAAGGCAGTGATCCCGAGGGTCCGGAGACGAACCATGCGAACGGTGAGTCAGGCTAAAAATTGAATGCTTTGGCAAATAATGCATGCCTTAGAACAAGTAAAGGGAAAAGGTAATGGAGGGAGGAGGGAAAACAAAATGTAGTTAGAAGTAGAGAAGACTGTATATATTTAAGGGGATAATGACTCGAGAGTAATAAAAGGTAAATGAGAGGTTACCAGGGTAGACACCCGAGAAGAGAGAGGTTACCGGGGTAGACATCCAAGAAGAGGGAGGATTCGCCTTATTCCTGAGCTTTAATATAGCGGCTAGAAAAAACGTGTACCCAGAGTCCCACATGATGGGGAACGACTAGGCTACCACAACGTTTAAAGACGTTGTGAAAGGGGTACATTTACACTCCATGAAGGGGTAATGATTAGAGGCAGAGATGTTTGTGTCCAGCTGGTGTACGTCTAGTTTGTTAATTGTCTGTCTTACATGTTTCTCTGTTGTGACGTCACACATATGTATTGAACATTTTTTGAGAAAACTGATTTAAAAATTTCATGCGATTTGATAGCTGAGACAGAATCGCACATGAATTGATGTTTTTTTAACAAATCGGTAGTATAACATTTTGTGGAAAATTTGGGTTGGAGCTTGTAATATTTGGTGCTCGTTCATATTGTTAAAAGCTGTTTGAACCATACAAAAATATTGACAAGTGTTATATAAGAGGAAAGGGAACAGATTTAAGCATGGAAGACATAACTCCATTGGCACACTTATGCAAGCAGTTGCCAAAGCACGCACCCAAGCTAAAGAAATATAGTACCAAGTGGGTTAAAGGTACCACCCACAAGATGTTTATGCCGTGGCCACAAAATGGGTCTTTATCTAAGCCCATCTTAGAGCATATGACAACATATTTGCACGCCACATATACAGGCAAGCAGTTAGAGAAACGCCTGGCTATTCTCGAGTTGTGGAAAATGTACGAACAGGTAAAGGAGGAAGAGCTGCCAACAGTCCCAAGGTACAAGGGGAGGCACGATGATGAAAGAAGATATCAGACACAAACAAATACATCTCTCGACAAGGAGAGAAAAGAAGCGATGTAAGGGAAGCGAAGACAGAACTGATGAGATAGCATTCGCAAAAAACAAATGGATGGGAGGACAAATTTTACTAAAACTTGATGGGAAAGGCATTGATGACACGAGGCAAAAGGAGAGGATAGATGAGACACAGAGGAAGGGGAAAGAAAAGGCGTTAAGAGACAGAAGGATAAGAAGGAAAGACAGACAAAGGCGAGAACAGCTATATCGCGAAGAGCAAGAAAAACAGCTCGATCGCAACACAAGAGCAGCCAACAATCCAGACGGACAGAAACAGCAAATGTTAGAAGAAGAGCAAAGGATACGTGAGAAAAGAATAAGGAGACAAAGAGATGAGGAAATTCGAAGGGCAGATGAATGAAGAAATGAAAAGAGAAAGGAAGAAGATAGGGTCAGAGAAGAGGTGAGGAAACACAAAGAATTTGATGATGACGTAGAACGTAAGCGAAGACAGAGAGCACGCGATCTTGAATATCTGGGGAGAGAGGTTAAAAAACCTGCTCCAGTAGTAGATTGGGAAGACATCGAAGAATTCTTTCCTGCGTATGATTCAGTACCAGGCACGTCTAGGGCAAATATTGATGATGACTTCGACACCAGAAGCATCGGAGAAACGATCAATAGAATATATGATGAAATGGGGCTAGAACAAATACCACAAGGAGAGGGGGAAGACGGGCGCTTGGAAAGCACTCAGCTGTATGACACTGAGAATGTCACCCGAAGTAGTGGGAATAGGGAACTAGGCAATAGATACTCAGAGTTTTACAGGAGCGACCAGTCGAGTTCCCTTTACAAAGGCACTTCCAGTCTCTATAGGGGATTGTGAAATGTACGTACCTCTACTATATTCTCGGCAGACCCTAGTAAATATGAGCCTTAATGACAAAGTTGAACATGACAATCTCATTTACGGAGGAGGGCATAGTATGTTCTACTCCAGGAATGCACTACTCAAATGTATGAAAAATGATTAGAGCATACTCAGGACACACAGCCATGAGGGCTATACCATTAGAGCCAGAAATATTCGCATATGGCATGCGTGTGCTTATGGCAGGATTGCCAGGCCTTGGAGACAAAATCATGAGAACCCCTGATGAGTTTTTATTCAGACCAAGAATAGCGATGCACGAAGAGGAGGGACAAGTATTTTCCTTGATGATACACCCAGCTGCAATATGAGGGAAAGTGGCATTGGTTGACGGTTACAATGGCGAGGGCAGACAATGGTGCACGATAATCGTCATCGAAGAAGGATATCGAGTGACTGACGTCACTGATGACGATCTGTTTGAAGAACAAACAGACATAGGAGAGACAATGGTAGAAGTGAGCCTCACCTTTTTGGTAAAGATGATCAAGAGAGAGGTACCTCAGAGAATGATGTTGGCATTAAACTGTCCTGAATATTTTTATGACGACATAGCCAAGGTGCCTGTCTCATTGTGTACTACAGGACCCTATGACGTGGGTCTCTTGAAGGGGGTTGGAGAAGTAAGGAATAAGCTGAAACCAGGAGCGATTCTACCAAAAGCCCGACAATATCCCATGTCCAGAGATGCAGATGAAGGGATTTTTAAGACAATTTCTGCCATGATGGACCAGGGCATCTTAGTGACGTCAGAGTCACCATGTAATACGTCAGTGTATCCTGTGAAAAAAAGTAAAGGGGGGTCTTGGAGGCTAGTGCAAGACCTTAGGCCAATAAACAATATTGTTGAGGCCAAGTTCCCTCTAGTCCCTAACCCGTCTACAATCCTATGTAATATACCAGTTGAAGCAAAATATTTCACGGTGATTGACTTGAAAAATGGATTTTATCTCAATCCTGCTGCACGGTGACTCACAAGATCTGACGTCATTCACGTTCAGACAAATGCGTCTGAAAAGCACGAGGCTTCCACAGGGGTACTGTGAGTGCCCTTCTATTTTCAGCAGAGTCCTGCAGATGGACTTAAGCAATATTGCATTAAAAAGTGTTGTCCTGCAGTATGTAGATGACATCTTAATCTGCAGCACAACAGAAGAGCAATACAGGCACAATTCTATTCAACTACTGACTATACTGGCTGAGAAAGGATATAAGGTTGACAAAGAGAAGTTACAATATTGTCAACAAGAAGTGCTGTACATAGGCCAGCTGATCTCACATGAAGGAAAGAAAGTGACCCCCGAAAGGGCTGAAGCCATACTGAACACGGCTGAGCTGCACACGATAAAACAGATGCAGAGCTTTTTAGGCCTACGCAACTATGTCAGGGCATGGGTCTTCAACTACAGCTCTCACACTAAGCCTTCACTTCAGGCCCTAAAGAAGGCCCAAGTGATGAAAGAAAAGATCGAATGGTCTGAGGCCATGGAGAAAGGCCTTGCCGAACTCAAAAGAGCTATTTGTACAGCTCAAGTTCTAGGGATCCCCAATTATGCAGAGGAATTTTACCTGTTTTCACACACAGATGGCAGCGTTATGAGAGCAGTACTCACACAGAGAACCACAATGGGGTACAAGCCCCTGGCATATTACAGTGGGAATTTGGACACAGTAATGGGGGATCATTTTCCCTGCGAACAAAGTGTAGCTGCCGCAGCTTTTACCATAGATAAGGCTACATCCATTGTGATGGGATGCTCCATGACGTTGTATGTTGAGCACTCATTTGCCATTCTAGAGAAACCAAAGGGCACATTGACATCTCAGAGAGCTTCTGCTTACAAAGTGAACATATCAAACCCATCGATTTAAATAGTCTGATGTAAAATAGTGAACCCAGCCATGTTTATAGCAGAGCCAGTCACTGAGGGAGAGCCGATACATGACTGTGCAAATCACAAAGAATTCTATGATGAAATCCCCAGGGTGAAAGAAAATGCCTTGGCAGGAGGAGAGATCGTCTTTATTGATGGGTCTTCAAGGATCGATCAAAATGACTGACAAAGACATACAGTCGTCGCTGTGATGAAACACATAGCAAATGGAGAATTTTGAGTACTTGTCAGTGCGCGAATACCATCTCATTACTCAGCACAGGCTGCAGAATTATTGGCGTTGATACTCGCCATTGAGAACGACGCAGACCAGGAAGTAACGGTGTACAGTGACCCCGCCTATGTGACGTC
Organism: Ambystoma mexicanum; assembly: GCF_040938575.1. Lineage (NCBI taxonomy): Eukaryota > Metazoa > Chordata > Amphibia > Caudata > Ambystomatidae > Ambystoma > Ambystoma mexicanum. The sequence continues at coordinate 1,618,179,518 of NC_090932.1, read as the reverse complement.
AACAGTGCACGCAGGCGTAGCGCGCTGGAAAAAGAGAGGCTACCTCCGAGCAGACGGCACACAAGTGCAGCACGCAGCCTTATTGGACAAGCTGATTAAGGCACTACAGCTCCCAGTGGGCATAGCGGTCGTGAAATGCACTCCCAGTGGGCATAGCGGTCGTGAAATGCGCCACCCACACAATAGAGACAGATTTTATCTCACGCTGAAACCAAGCAGCAGATACGGAAGCCAAGCGTATGGCATCCAAAAGTGACATGATTATGGAAGTGGAAGTCGCCCGTACAAATGAGAGAATGTTGGTTGCACGAACAACATCTGAAGCCTATAACAGTCTTGGGCAAACGCAGCTGATGGAACTCCAAGGGGAGGCACCACAGGAACAGAAGAACCTATGGAAAAGTCAAGGGTGTTCTTTAAACCCTTCTGACAGCTTGTGGCGACAAGACAGCAATGGTAAACCAGTAATGCCTGTAGCCCTACTAAAAATAGCACTGGAGCAGTTACATTACCCAGCACATATGACAAAGGAGAATCTAGCAGCAACGCTCGCAGAAAACTGGTTCATACCGAATTTAGCTGAGCATGGTGCATTTTTTATGGTGAACTGCATAATCTGCCAGCAATTCACCGCTGGGCACACATTAAAAGTTATGAGAGGAGTCATCCCCAGGCCAAATGGGCCTTTTCAGCACTTGCATGTCGATTATGTCGATATGATTCAAGTATCTACAGATACTTAATTGTTGTGGTGTGTCCATTCTCTAGATGGATAGAGGCAGGTCCAAGTACACACCCAAACGCTGCCTGTGTGGCAAAACATTTAGTGAGGGAAGTGTTCCCTAGGTGGGGGGTATGCAAAGTCATGAGATCAGATAATGGCCCTCACTTTGTTAATGCAGTATTTGAACAGATTAACTTGCTGCTTGGCATAAAGCACAAGTTCTCATCGGCTTAACATCCACAAGGTAATGGAATCTGTGAGAAGCTCAACGGCTTGTTGAAAGTGAGAATAGCCAAGTTGAAGCTTACTCTAAGGAGGGGATGGTAGCACTTCCTTCCACTGGCACTGTATGCACTTCGGAACCAACCAGGGTCCGACCATCATCTTACGCCACACGAGATAGCCACAGGAAGAAGAATGAGATCTCCCCTAACGCCCGAGATAGAGCTAAATGTGATGCCCAGTCAACAGGAGAGATTTTAGGGTCTGAAATGCAAAACTATCTGAACTGCATGACATCTTGCCTTACTGTAATCTCAGTCCAGCTGCAGCGATGACGAAAAGGGTGAAGCGCAGCACAAAACACAGAAGGAGATACTGCAACAGACCTAGTTTCAGGTCTACGTGTTCCACTCATCTTCCCTGGAGATGCTGTCCTCGTAAAAAACCATACAAGGAAAAGGAGGGGCGAGCCAAGATTCAATGGCCCTTTTGTCGTAGAGGACTGCACTCCATCCGCAGTGAAGCTGAAAGGCAGAAAAGCATGGATTTTGTCTCGGTGATATCAAACCCTACATTGGAGAAGGCCCTCTGCCTGCACCCCAATGAGAGGAATCGACGAGCGACGGGAAAAAACCAGAGCACGTGCATACGATATCCATGACGAGGAAGAAGGACGCATGACCAGCAAAGTAAAGACAAAGAACTTTTTGTAAGTTCTGGCTTAAATTGGACACTTCCTCTAAGCAAAAAGGGGATACGGACATAAAAAACAGACACTCTGTGCATCCTAGTTGCAGGGTGAAGAAGAAAAATTGCACGCATAAGCCACAACATAATCTGTTGATTTGAACTTTGGACTGAGGCACACTTAAGCCTTGATGAGAAAAGAATATGCTAAATTTTGACCGAGGACACTCACATTGAAAGCAAACACAGTATCCCGACTCGTTCCACACCGGAACCCTATTTGGAATCACTTATGGTGGCCCACAGTAGAGACATCACAAAGGACCTAGTCACCTATTTCGACTTAGTACGGAGGTCACTAGGCTCACCGGTGGCACAGACATTCTAAAAGATCCTGAAAACGAAAAGACAATAAGACAACTCATCACTGGCATCGCCGAACAATTTATCCTACTCCCCGAGTACAGTGAGAAGAAATTAAATGTCCCCAACTCAGGCGGAAATAAATGAGCTTGTCAGAACACTGTTCTTTCGCATAATCAAAGACTGTCCAACTCTTATTGGAAGAATGACAGACACACTCATGTTTCTTCAAGACCCAGCAAACACCAAACATTTAAGCCATCTTTTAAATAAGATCATCATTCTAGTCGCACTCCACGCGACCTGACTGTGCAGACATTGTTTACATCAAGGAAAAAACATATAATCCTGAACCCAGCAAGACAGGACAGATGTCCCTGTCACCAAAAGACAGCAGATTGGCACACAATGTCCTCTTTCGCCTAGTCACTGACTTTCCAGAGCTAGTGGGGAGACCTATCGATGTTGACATCCTCACATTCATCAGAGATCCAGCTAATGTCACACAGATGGGAATGCTCCTACATGGAATCCTTGTCCAAGTGGAACTTTCCAACCATCAAAGAGACTATCTGAGGAGATTCTAAGAAAGCCTTCCACCGAGGGACAGATCGAGGGAGCAGAGTCAAGAACTCAGTGTCCAATATGTCCTCAGGACTGAAGCAGATTCGAGGAGTGGACTGGGAGATTACTTACTTTGAATATGGACAGTAAAGGAACTCACTGAAGCATTAATTTATTTTAATTTTCTTCTCATAGTCTAGCAAAGGAACTGCATCCTGAAATAAGAGACAATGGGCCTCATTAAGAGTCACCCGGTCTGGAAATAACGGTGGCGGTAAACACGCCGCCACTGTTGTTTACAGACCGGGTGATCTCGAGTTCTGCAGGAGGGAGGTGTCATTCCCACCAGGTCTGACCTGGCGGGTTTAACACCATCCGCCTGCAGGCAGACGTGGAAACACCGGCACCATCACGAGATGGTGCCGGTGTTTCCACTTCCCCATTCCCATTGAGTCCTACAGGACTCAATAAGAATGGGGATTTACCGGATTCCCCCTCCGGAATTCCCGGGTTACGGGGGTCATAATGCCCGGTAATTCCGGGAATCACGGAGGTGGAATGGTAATACGAGTCCGGCGGTAACCTGCCGGAATTTCAGGCATGGTTACCACCGGACTCGTAATGAGGCCCAATTTGTCATTCACAAGAAAGGGGACATTTGTGAAGCACCTGATATTCATAACGATAAAATCTGAAAGACGATATTGGGTGAGGGAACAATAACATTGACATTTGGCAAATGATCGAGATGAGGGTCCAGAGCAGCAACCTGGTCCTCCCACAAGCAGAGATGCACCCCCGCTTCTCTGGAAGAAAATGCTGCCGCCTGACCTATAAGGGCATAATGTGCTTATGTATTATATTCATCATTATTTTACTGTCATTAACGATCAGAACTGCATTCTTTATCGGTGCACAAAGAGTTCCAATTTCAGTGCACCCACCTGATGATACACATATGAAACCCACAAAAGCACCCAGACCTTATATAGTCATTACAGTCCCTAGAAAGTTTGATGGTAGAGTAAATGAACTTGAAATGAACGTGATTAATAGTGATATACACACACTTATGGTAACGAATGAGCAGGAAAGCCGGAGACAGGGTCGGCATGAAATGAATGAAGAAAAAACACTGACAACTACACTCACACACACACACTGAATGCACACGAAACAGGCCTAGTATCAATGGCCGCAGAACCACAAATGAAAGCAGCAGAGAAGATGAGACTGCCTGCCATAAAAAAGTTCACAGAAGATAGTGTGAGAAAACAAGAAGAATTAAGAGAACGACCAACAGAAGCAGTCATTTCAGAAACCCTTAAGAAAACGGGATCCGCCTCACAGAAACTCTCTGCACTGACACAACTGATAGTAGACTCATTATTCCCATACATAGCCAGAGTGAGGAAACTACAAGAGGAAATGAAGAACAAAACAGCAGAGACTGTATTGCCAAGCACACATGTTCTAACACAAAGGACAAGTACCAAGTCTACAATACAGCCATATACCGGACCAGTGTCAGGCTGGTTGGCATGGGCATTTGCACGCAGCAAAGAAAAGATGCATGAGGACCATGAAAGAGCTGCCAGACTCCCATCCACTCAAATGGTGCAGATGAAGAGACCTGCACCATGAACCAGGATACCTGAGGATCCTCCAACAAGAAAAAGCCATAGAGAGGCATTCAGAGATGTAGTTATAGTGAACTACAGGAAAACCTCAAGAATCAAGAGAAGCATGCATGAAGATGACAATGAACTAAACGACTACCTGGAGAGCACAGCACATCTGGGAAACAACATTTGGTACCAGCACATGAAAGAAGTTGGAAGACGAAGTTCAGAAGGAGAATGCTTTGTTTGTGCACTCCTACCCTACAGCATGGGGAAGTCCAAGATATTCGTAGCTGTAGAAATTGATTTCCCAACAGCACACTGTCTCTCACAGATAGCAATGTGCAATACCAGAGGCCAGTTCATGGGAACGGATGCCTCATTGATATGGGCAACTGAAACATCCTATCCCGATGAAGATGATTATGTGCAGGACATTAAAACAAGAAACAGAGCTCACACAAGGAATCATGTGATTAGATACGCGAAGCCTGGAGTTAAAGGAGCAGGAATCAGATGGGAAGAGAACCCAAGATTAAATGTCCAAGGAAAAACTCCAGAAGAAGCTCAAATTTGGAAAAACGGAGGCAAAATGCAGATTTGGGGAACGGTGCTTTCACCAAACGGATGGGAAGAGGAGTAGTGATCTGCTGAGCATGGATGGTCCTCGGAGCATGCAAGAAAGCCATTGAAAACTCACAAAGACTGTGCAAGCCAGTATGGCCAAAACTTGCAAAACTACTGACATGGGTTGAGGACAGAGAAGGACCCTTGCAGATAGTGCCACTAGAAAGCCCATGATGGTGCTTCAGGAAGAATAGCACAAGAAATATGGGAGAGAATCAGAACTGTGGACAAATATTTGATGCTCCAGGAATGGATCACGGAACCGCAGTAATTATGGATCATTATTGGCTTTGCGGACCCAAAGCATACATTAGACTGCCGAAAAACCGGGGAGGCATATGCACAATAGTGAATGTCCACGTTCCGGCATTAGTAATCCCGAAAAGCGACCTGAACATTGACAGTTTCCCAAAAGCAGATGCTCACCTGAGGAAGAGGAGATCTGTGGAACTGACAACTCGAATGAAGAGAGAAAGCTACATCTCTGTTAAATCAGAAGAAGCATTTCATGCAATCCCATATGAACACAGGCTGTTCAGCCTCACCTCATCAGTGTTCAGAGCGATCTTCATGCCAAGAATCCAAGTTGGAGTGAATACTAAATGGCTGCAGATACCTAGATGGGAATTGCTACAGACAATCAATATCACCATAAAAGGATTCAATGCGATTAAGGAAGTGTTAAGAGCCATCCGACTGATGACTCTCCAAAACAGATATGTACTTGACACGATCACAGCTATGGATGGAGGAGTTTGTGCAAAAATCGGAGAATCGTGTTGTACATTTACACCTTCTCACAATGAAGAAAATGTAACTCTAACAGAAGCTATAGGTATGCTGACAAACCTGCAGAACCAGATGATCAATGAAACCGATGAAGTGGATGATGACAGCTAGTTTGGACCACTGTTTTCATCAGTTCCACAATGGATGGCGGATGCATTCAAATTCCTGGGAGCCCTGCTAGTGATGATATTACTAGGATTTTGCGTTATCAAGATAATAATCTCGCAATGCCAGAAGACTGTGATGAAAGCCATAGGGATGAAGGTCATGATTGATGTGAAGCCAGGATGGAAGCCCAAAGACCGGACTGATGAAGAAATAAGAGACTTTGTGAAGGCCAGCGAGCATGCTCCAGAAGGTACAAAGTTTCTTTATCCCAGGAAACGCAGAAATTATGAAGGAAAATGGATTTACTGCAGCCCAAATGGACAATGCCAATTAATGACATGGCATAAAGACGAACATGTAAGAACAGCAGGAAGCCTGAAAGGAGTTATAAAATTATGGACTCCAAAGAAACACTTCTTCAAACCATCATGCACAAACCCAGAAGATGAAGAAGGAATGAACCCAGACGATGAAGTGAAGATGAATACAGAGGAACCAAGTGAGTTGAATCCAAAGGAGAAAGTGAAAGTGGTCGATGAATCGCCCAGAGGGGGGAGTGTAGAGGAGGTCCCAAATAAAGCCTGCACTCCCATCGCCCATTTTGAAGCACCGGGAACATTCACACCAAAAAATGTGACATATGATGAGCAGATAAACCAGCAGAGAGTCGCAGTAGGGTTCTGCCCAGTGCCTATCAGGAGAACAACACCTGTGGATGTACCAATAACCAGACAACCATGGACAGTAAGGTATCCATTGAGAAAACCCTACCAGCAGATGAGACGAAATGAAGATTGCTTAAATACCGTCCCAGAAGAAACCACAAAGGCCTTAATTAAAGATGAATGGTGACGTCACGAAGGCCCGGACAGACTTGCAGATAGAAGATATGACGACCCAAAGATGACACAAAAGACGAAATGTCATGAATAAGGATATCGTGAACCTAGAAGAAGTGACGATGTTGAAATATAAAGAAGCTCAGACTATAAAGCAGGATGAAGTCATTCAACCAGCTAATGCCTGTACATATGCTTGAAACCGCAAGAAAGCTAAGAAAACAGTGCGGCTTGCTATGCTTAGTTGAAGATAGCCCGCGGCTAGCGCCACCTATAGATATCTACCTCAATGAAGCACGGTATATAAGTGTGAGTCCACTTTACACAAAAGCAGAATCAACTCAGTTTACTAGAGGCCAAAGAGGACAAGATTCGTATTCCAGCTAAAACGAGAAGGGACGGCTGAATGGAAGCTCAGCAGAGGCAACATGCATCAGGAAAGAGCCAAGGTCAGACCAATAGAAGGAATGAACAGTAGCCTCGAAGAATCAAAATTTAAGTATAGAGTATCCTATCTTTGGAAGGTCGAGATAAGGAGGCCTAAGCAGGTGGCAAGCCGAATAAGAATTAAATTCACAAATTGAAGGAAACTAGGCAGATTCACAGTGTGAGCAGCAAGTGACCATCCAAGCAAGAAGAAGCACGGGTTCACACCTACGCTTGGCAGCCGCTCAGACAGAGATATGATAACTTTTCCTGACAAGAAGACACAGTTTCGAGGCCGACCACAGCCAACTAATTGACACATAGCCACTAAAGTAATGATGGATTGAGGGAAGGCTGGGTGAATCGTGGGGCACCCTGCACCTGGCTGACCACTCTGCTTGCTGCTAAGTAAAGTGGAAATGTATGCATGGGGTTGAAGCCAACCCAATCACAATGGACCAAATAATCTAGGGTCCTATAGATAGCAGAACCAATGGGACGTCGTACTCTTAATGACATCCACAATAGTAATGTTAGAAGGAAGGGCTTGGAAGCCCACCTGATAGTGTTTATCCAATCCTTTCACTCCGTTACCATATACAGATATAGTACCTATAGTAAAGTTACCTTTTCCTAACCAATAGAACTGCATGTTAATTTTTTTGTGTTACATGTCGATGATGACGATTTTTGAATATAAATGTTATTGTTTGTATGAAGTTCGAGGGAGTTGAAGTGAGACGGACTATTGCATCACAGTTGATTTCCATGTTTCCCCGTTTTTTGTACTTATCATTAAACAGACTCCCCTTTGCCAAACCATTCAAGTGTCCTTATTGATTGGTGTTGGAGTAATATACCTGCACCTCCATCCATCTCAAACGTGCGGCTATCTCGTCTTAAAGTACTGCAGAGCAAACCCCAACTCTATGGGCTGGCCGGGGGTCTCCCCAGTACACTTTCAGTGCTGGAGCCCTTATGATGCATTCGTTGACTCTTCATGTTGCCTCTCTGTTCATTCAAATTGTACCCCCTTTCTCATCAGGTCTCTCATGGGCCCCACTATCGAGGCAACACCTCTTATGATCTTCATATAAAACTCACACAAACCCAGAAAGGCCCAAAATTCTTCTTTGTCAGATTGTTCAGTTGCGCAATAATACTTTTGACTTTATGCCAGGAGTCTATTCTTTGGGCTTTATGCCAGGAGTCGATTCTTTTGGTTTCATTCCAGGAGTCGATTCCTTGGGCTTAATGCCAGGAGCTGATTATTTGGGCTTTATGCCAGGTGTCGATTCTTTGGGCTTCATGCCAGGAGTCGATTCTAAGGGCTTTATGCCAGGAGTTGATTATTTGGGCTTTATGCCAGGAGTCTATTCTTTGGGCTTTATGCCAGGAGTCTATTCTTTGTGCTTTATGTCAGGAGTCGATTCTTTGGGCTTCATGCCAGGAGTCGATTCTTTGGGCTTTATGCCAGGAGCTGATTCCTTGGGCTTCGTGCCAGGAGTCGATTCTTTGGGCTTTATGCCAGGTGTTGATTATTTGGCTTTATGCCAGGAGTGTACTGTCAAGAGCCACCTCAGACATTGCTGAAAGCAGAGTGACCTAGGAAAAACATAAACCTTAGGAGAGACCTTAAAGGGGCTAGGGGATGAGTGTGCACTGTGCTTTTGTATTGTCAAAAGTAGAATGAGAGGAGTAAAGACAAAGGCATCCCCAGAGCTGAGGTCAGCCCTTGTATTAGTAACCTACATTGCCATCACATGTGTACTTCACGAATGCCGTCATCTTGCCAAGTGCACATCATCCATGAGTGGTAGGGTAGGTGAGCGGGACATGGATAGACTCTGTCGGAGGATGGTGGGGTTCGGACTAACCTTTTAAGGGGCCAAAGGACCAGGATGCAATGTCTACAACTGGGCATGCTGTGTTGCAGTGTTTGTTCAATATGAATGCTTGTGAAAACAGCAACCAGCATACAATAGTAAACATAGCCGTGGTGCTCATAGACGAAACAGATTCATCTGAGTGTGACTTTGTAAACTGTACCCTTTAAGAAAGTTTATAATGTTCATTTTTGTTGATCACTTTCAACATACATTTTAGTCATAACTTGTCCTCTGAGCAAATCACATTATTAGAACCTAGAATAACCTTATACATTATTTTTGGAATTATTATCATTCCAAGATGGAGGTTCTGGGATGCTCATAATGTACCTTTTTGGAAACACGGTCCTATGAGAAAGGGGAAGGGGACAGATAGCATCAATGAGGGTTCCTGGTTGTTCTGCATACCATCAAAGAACATTTTGGGAACAGAAGAGAGACCACACATTTGTTATATTTCACAAATATATCTGTTATTAAAAGGTTTTATGGTTGAACCACAAAGTAAATAATCATACTGGGTTAGTTGCCAATTAATTATTTGGAATCATGTACCATATACACTCATTTGGGCAGACACAACATTTGGGGATGAGGATAACATAGACACAGAATGTCCAAACGAGCCCACATTTTAGAAGATGAGGGGGGTGAGTGGGTGAGCAGGGACGTGTGCTTTCCCGGTACACAGTGCTCAAATATCCTTAGAGAATTATATATAAAACAGCTGTACCAGGTGACACATATACTGACCTAGCTCTGTCTTCCTTTCTCTGTCCCTCTCTGGCTCACCCTATGTCTCTCTCTCTCTCTCTCACGGCCCTCATCTCTCTCTCTCTCTCTCTCGCCCCACCTTCATCTCTCTCTCTCTCTCTCTCTCTCTCTCTCTCTCTCTCTCTCTTTCTCTCTCTCTCTTTCTCACTCACTCCCTACCTGAGAGATGCATTTTGAGGTGCACGTTTGATGGAGCAACCTACACCATGGCAGAGGGCCGCTCGATCAGTTGAGAAACACAGATGTAATGATGATAGTAAGAGGGAGAACCCCAGGTCGGGGCCAGCCACCTGTTTGGAGACATGTGTTCTCATTGTGCAAGTCCTGCAAGAACGCTACCATCTCTCTGAGGGCGCCTTGTCCACATGGGGTGACAGGACTGAGGCATGGATGGGCTCCGTGGAGGGTCCTGGGATTTTAACAGACCTTGTAAAGGACCAAAACACCAGACTGCAGTCTACAGGTGCTTTTGCAATCAGTGGCCAGCACACAAAATTAAGCATGGCCTCTCTGTGACCTTTCCAAGAAAGAAGGACATTTTGAGAGACAAAATTGTAAGTATTCTCAGCAATGGAAGCTATTTCTTTTTAAAAGGAATGCATTTACTTATACTTCCATTGAAAACTGTCTCTCTTTAAAAGTGTACAATGTTCATTTCTAAGGATAATTTCCATTATATATTCTAGTCATAATAAACATATTAGGCTTGTCTTATTGAACAAATAACATTATCAGAGCCAAGAATCACCACATACATTCTTTTTCGGGTGAGTCCCGCTTTGCCGCTACACGCTGCATGCTGCATGCTGCTGCAGTTCACTCTACTCTTGGATCTTGGACTTTTGGACTTTTGGATTGCTGAAAACTTCAACGCCCAGCAGGCCTTGTGTTGATTCCTGCTGGAGGCGGGCCTATTTAAGACCCTGGCCGCGCGCACCGCGCGCGCGCACCCGAGCGAGTCCCGGTGAGTCCCGCTTTGCCGCTACACGCTGCATGCTGCATGCTGCTGCAGTTCACTCTACTCTTGGATCTTGGACTTTTGGACTTTTGGATTGCTGAAAACTTCAACGCCCAGCAGGTGAACCTGACGTTCCTGCATAACATAAACTTTATACAAGGCGGACTATATTATACTTAAACCTTGTTTATGTCTACCTAGGCCTTGTGTTGATTCCTGCTGGAGGCGGGCCTATTTAAGACCCTGGCCGCGCGCACCGCGCGCGCGCACCCGAGCGAGTCCCGGTGAGTCCCGCTTTGCCGCTACACGCTGCATGCTGCATGCTGCTGCAGTTCACTCTACTCTTGGATCTTGGACTTTTGGACTTTTGGATTGCTGAAAACTTCAACGCCCAGCAGGTGAACCTGACGTTCCTGCATAACATAAACTTTATACAAGGCGGACTATATTATACTTAAACCTTGTTTATGTCTACCTAGGCCTTGTGTTGATTCCTGCTGGAGGCGGGCCTATTTAAGACCCTGGCCGCGCGCACCGCGCGCGCGCACCCGAGCGAGTCCCGGTGAGTCCCGCTTTGCCGCTTCGCCGCGGCGCAGCTCGCACTCGCGCTCGTAGCGGCTTCTAGCGATTTTGCATATTATTGTTGCTGTACTGATCGTGTTCACCTACTGTGTTCACTTACCCCCTCAGCTAACCTGTAATTACTGAGTTGCTAGATCCTATCCCCGCCCAAAAATGACTCAGTTACCCTATTCTCTACGGACTGGAATGCCAGTAAAATCTGTAACAGACGAATTTAACCCTTTGAAATCTAAAGATAGGACTAACTCATTAAAAAGCTTTTTCTCTCGAAATAGCTCCACCCCAAAACAGCCACCCCCAGCGAACCCATCGACGAATTTAGCCATGGTGGACTCTTGTAATCCTCCGTGCCAGTCAACAAGAGGAATGAACCTGTTATACCCTGCTAATCAGGCGGGAAAAAGACATGATGTCGCAGGAGTTGTTTATCCAAAAACCGCAGAGTTAACTGATCTGTCTCTTCAAACGCCTGAGTGTGAAATGCTGTTTTTGGCTGGTTCAAATAATATTACCTCTAATGCCATAACTTCAACTTCAATAAGTGATCAGCCTCCGGATCACAAAAACCTCAACAACGACAAAACCGATTTAGTGGTAATTGATTTAGACTCTATGCACACTAGTTATTCAGTACAAACTATCTCAGAAAAATTATCATTCTCTCCAAAAATGTTTTCTAATATTAGCATGGAAGAGCCTAGCTCCTCCCCGTCATTTCTAGATCCCACCCCAAGGCACATACTAAATAGAGAATCCCAAATCAGAAAAACCGCACTTAGAGATTCGCAGTCCCCCCAAATGAGTAACAGAATTGTGGGCTTAGCATTGGAAGCTATGAACACAACTATGAACACACTGGTGAAACTGTTCGAATCACTTAATGAAAAGTTAAACACACAAAGTGCCCAGATCACGTCTATTATGGCATGGCAAGCTACTGTTGCTCAAGTGTCTAACTTAAAAGACATTCATGCGGTTGAGTCTAAATCCACCTCTCCCATCAGAATTAAACACCACGACAAGGCACTATCCCCTATTGATGCTGGTCACAATCGAGACGAGTCTCGCTTTAATGCAGAGACTCATGATATCACTTATGCAGTACCTTTTTTCCAAAAGATCATATTTGACCCAATGGCTTCTGTGCCTGAAGAATCGAACTCTCTACCACCCAGTGTAGAATCAAGCAATAAATCTATTTACACTATCTTTGCTAAACCTGCTAAGGGAGGAACGCCTGTTCCCCAACCTATAAGTCAAGTTTTAGGTAAACCACCTCAAAAAACAATTGTAGTCCCAGAAAAAAAGAAATCTAAAAACATAAAATCGAGAAAAGGGGACGCCTCGAACTCCGCAAAACAGTTCATTAATGCACTTACCACCCCAAGACAACAAAAAAACAAAAAAAATAGCAAGTTGTCCACTTCCGGACAACACAGACCCAGAGATCCTAGTGGAGGAATATAATAAAGCCATGGCAACAGCACTGGACCTTATCGCCCCTCTCAAACTCAGACCCAGCAAACAGAAATCACACCTCAACAAATGGTATACACCATTCCTCAAAAATTTGAGGCAACAAAAGAGAAACTGTGAGACTACTTGGAAAAAATGTCCTTCAGCTGCTAACAAACTCAATCTATCTAAAATAACTGCACTCTACAAAAAAGAAATTTATATAGCCAAACGAACTTCCTTTGACTCTCGCATATCATCTGCCAAGTCCAATATGAAAGAACTCTTTTCCATTCTTAAAGAAGTCGAAACCCCCATACTACCCATTGATACCTGCACCAAAGATAAAAACTGGTGCTCAGAAATTCAGAATGCCCTGGCCAATAAGATCAAGACCCTCCAAACTAAAATCTCTAGCAAAAAAGCGACCTTAAAAGACTTGCCCCCCTCTAGGAGACCAGACAAGAGCGCAACCACAGACCCCACCCGCTTCAAATTTTCAAAAGTCAATACTCTCGACATAGAAAAAATTATCCTGTCCTTGAAACCCTCTAACTGCCAGGGAGACCTTTGCCCAGCACAGCTTATCAAAGACGCTGCTCGTGATCTTTCACCCTTCATTACGAAACTGATCAACGCCTCTTTCACCACTGGCTCCATCCCCATGAATCTAAAACAATCCTGGGTACTTCCATTACTGAAAAAACCCACTCTTGACCCAGCCATACCTACCAATTACCGACCTATAACAACTGTTCCCTTTTTACTAAAAATCCTGGACAAGGTCGCCTACGTTCAAATACAGAGACACCTCGAAGAACACCACCTGTTAGGATCCAGACAATCAGGATTCCGCCCACTACACGGGACTGAGACTGCACTCATCGACTTGAAAGCTCAGATTGACACACTCAGGGACAAAGGACAAGTTGCCTTGCTCCTCCTCCTTGACCTTTCTGCTGCTTTCGATCTGGTCGACCATTCTGTCCTATGCTCACATCTCCACACAGCAGCACACTTCTCGCCCGAGGCCATCTCTTGGATCACCTCATTCCTTAACGGTAGGACTATGAGGGTCTTCTCGCCCACAGCTGCAGCAGATCCCATACCCATCACCTGTGGTGTACCACAAGGCTCCTGCGTCTCCCCTACACTGTACAACATATTTACCAAGCCCCTTTTCGATTATTTGGATCATCTTGGTATCACCTACACCAATTATGCAGATGATACTCAGATCCTCCTTCCGCTTTCTGGAGATTATGGAAAGGATTTGGCCTTGCTAAATAGGGTGTACATCATCATCCAGGCATGGATGGCCACCCACGGACTATGCCTGAATGATGAGAAAACAGAGCTTATCATCATGGGCACAACACACAGTCTAAGGAAACTTAGCCCGGCCTACAACTCTTTCAAGATAGATGGGAACAACATTAAAGTTGGACAGGAGGTTAAAACTCTGGGCTTCTACTTAGACTCTACCCTCTCCTTCAAAAGACAATTGAGTTCACTGGCATCCTCATCTGCATACACGTGCAAACTTATCCGCTCAGCTAAACCATTTCTGTCAGATACCAGCTGTCTTACAATCGCTAGAGCCCTTATACTATCCCGCCTTGACTACTGTAATGCCCTTTACCTGGGATCCTCCATGGCTACCACTAGCAAGATACAAACTCTCCAGAATAATGCCCTGAGAGCAGCTCTAGGTATCCCCAGAAGAGAGCATATATCAGGACTCAGTCAACAGAACAATTGGCTCTCCACCAGAGATAAAATTCTCCTAAAAACGGCTTCACTCACCTACAAATCCCTTAACAATGCCGCCCCGATCTACCTGATCAACAGGTTCCAGAGACAAATTTCCGCGAGACCCCTCAGAACGGCTTACAAAGACTGCCTCTCTATCCCAAATTATAAACTTGCCACCATAGGAGGTAACAGCTTCCCGGTAAAAGCAGCCAAACTTTGGAACTCTTTGCCCCCTAACTTTAGAGCAGACATGCCCTACCTGAACTTCCGCTCTAAGGTCATCTCATGGCTGAAAATGAAGGACCTCCCAGACAACTAAATGCCAAGGTTACTCCCCATGTGATCCGCACTTGTATGCTTGCCACTCCTATTGTGTATATATTGTATATATTTATTGTTTTCTCTGCTGTTCTGTACATTCTCCCTACGCCAATTTGTACTTTTTACACCTTGTAACCAAGTTTCGCATATTCTTGTACATGCTGCGCCCTGATACCCCTGGGTATAACTGCGCATTATAAATAATAAACTAAACTAAACTAAACTATTGCCATTACAAAAAAATATGAACTTTTGAACCAAAAGCGACGAGAGAGAGGAGGAAATGAAAACTATCCATCTAACGCTTTACCTCATTCACCCTTAGATGGATTAGTGGAAGCCATTGAGGGCCATGACCCTCTGATACCCATTGAATCGGCGTTCCCCCCTATGCTCGAGATTGTTTCCTCCAAAGAGCATACTAATTCAACTGCTTCTAATGAACAATCCTCTAGGGAAGCAGAAATCAAAAAGGCGGTTGAAGCTTATATGGCTAACTTTGTGCAAGCTCCCACATTGAGAGCCAGACAAAGAACCCTTGAACCATATGCGACTCTTGAAACCATTCCTAATGAAGACATCATACATGATCTAAACGATTGTTATAAGGCTGTTACCTCCAAAGTAATTCCTCCTAGCGAAGAAGCTAGAAGAGATGGCAATCCAAATCAAAAAAGCAAATTTGCGGATAACTCTCCAGAGAGTTATGGGCTAGAAATCGCCGAAATGGTTCGAGCACTACTGCCCAAAACCCAATCGAAGACTATAGCACAACCAATAGTCAAAACTCAACAAGTATCTGCCCCAGAGAAAAAACAATCCATACCCCCAGCAAAAGATAATAATCTGAACTCACTGACCATTGGATGTCGTCCAGCCCCTCATCCACAATTTCTTCTAAATCGTAAGAGTATTCTTGACATCTTCTCTGACATAGATGAGCTTGAGGACGTGAGTTCAGCCGATATTGAACAAGTTGAATTTATTGAAAAAAACATTCTAACAATCAGTCGCATTAAATTACGATCTCGTTTAGTTCGCAACATAATATGGTCTGCAAAAAATCAACTTTTTGATATGGGCTTTTTGATCACCCCTAACTTGACATTGACGAATGAACCCCACAAGGGCCCTACACTGGAGGTCGATATAGTGGCTAACTCGAGAAATGGTGAATGTGTACCTCAATGCAACTGTAAATGTAGCTGTGTGTCAAATAATTAACTAAGCCAACACCTGCCTGACAAGTTAATCCTCCTTGCCTCTTGGAACTCTTGCGGTCGCTCTCACTTGTTTAACAATTATAGCTCTGATCTTAACCAGTTTGATATAATTATGTTGCAAGAAACCATGCTCACCAACTCCCCAATTTGGCAAGGATATACCATACACTTTACTCCGGCTATACGTGCCGAAAAAGGCAGACCGATGTCTGGCCTTTTAACTGCCATCAAAATTAGCCATTCCATTGAATTTATGTCAACTTATTCTTCAAACGCGTTTATGCAACTAACCATTATTTCTGTTTGCTCAACGTTATATGCTTTAATCAATATATATTGGAATCATGTCAACATCTCAGATGAAACTTTTTTTAAAGAAATGATTTGTATGTTAGATTATATTGTAATGACACCAGAAATAGTACACACCATAATTGCTGGAGATCTTAATGTGCATCTTTTTTCCGCACGTATTCCATCAGAAAATTCTAGACGTATTCAATGGGAAGACTTGATGTCCTCACGGGGTTTTTGTATGCTAAACGGAGCTTGTGAAAGAGATGTTCCACCAAGTCACACGTGGCAAAGAGGTACACGAAGAGCTATCATTGATTATATATATGTTGACACAAAGTTGTTCATGAGTGGAGTAACCTTTAAGGTTTTGCCTCGCAGCGACAGCGACCACCTACTTTTATCTGGTCGATGGACAATCTCCGTGGCAAAACCATTAAAGCATGCAGCTGCTTATCCTGAAGTGCTGAGCACAAATTCTCAATTAAATCGAATCAAATGGCATGACTCAACAATACAACGTTATACCAGCTCATTAGCAGCAGCATTCACCCACTCATGACTAAGTAGCACTTATCCAAACGTTTGCTACTATGATCTTATGCAGGACTTCGTCCCAAGGAATCATTATCCTAAACGACAAACCGCCTTGAGAAATCACGCATTTGATATAATGGTAAAAAAGAAAAAGACTGAGTTTCGCACACAAAAACGAAAAGCTAATCTCCTACCTATCAAATATAGAATTCCAGTCCTGACCCGCCTTAAAACAAAATATCGAAACTGGATACGCCACTACCGGGCAAATCTCTATCAGAAAGATGGAGAGAACATGCTATCCATGACCCGGAACCAAAACACAGCTCAAATGTGGTCCACACTAAACTTAGTCTCATCTAACCCTCAAACATTAATACAGTCGCATAATGTATCCGAAAAAAGCTGGATCGCTCATTTTACTAAAATATACGCGCGGCCCACAACATCACCTGTAGGGCCCCCTTTTGACGAGATTATGCCATTTCATCTTAACTTCACCAAAGGCGACATACTGTACATTATCTCAACACTGAGCGAATCTAAGGCACCCGGACAGGATGGACTCTCGAATAAAATATTCAAACGCAATCCGAATTTATGGGCGGATGCTTTATTCCAAATTTTTCAAAACATTATTGCTATACAATCTATTCCTGCTACATGGAGACACTCCATAATTATTCCAATATTTAAGAAAGGTGATTGTCAGCAGCCTCAAAGCTACCGCCCGATTGCTATATTAGACGCTCCAGGCAAACTATTTTGTCGGATTATTTTGCGAGAATTCAATGATTGGACATATCAGAAATTCAAAAGAGATCCTTTCCAGTCTGGGTTCATTAAAGGAATCGGCACTGCTCCAAATATGCTTACACTTAATTTGATCAAGCATAAATATGTGAACGAAAATCGTAATCTTTATATTGCCTTTGTTGACTTTAGCAGTGCATTCGATTCTATCGATCGACACTTACTATTTCAAAAACTTCATCAACAAGGGTGTCCTTCTTCAATCCTTACATTAATAAAACTTTTCCATTCCCACACCTCTTTGCAGGTAAGATTATCCCTAGAGGGGCTCCTCACAGCTATTATCCCAACAGAGCGGGGCTTAAAGCAAGGGTGCACCCTCGCAGCTACACTATTCAATTTCTTTCTGTTAGATATTGGCACGAAATTTGAGACTACAACCTCCGATTCACCCAAACTAGGTTCCCAGAAAGTGACATGGCTACTTTATGCCGACGATCTCGTTTTACTGTCATGCTCTCCTTATGGTCTTCAAAACTTGTTAAACAAATTGCAAGAGTATGTGCTCGAGAATAATTTAACCATTAACCTTGGAAAAACCCAAATTGTTGTATGCCACAAATCAGTAATCAAAAAAACCTGTAGATTCACATGGACCTTACACAATCAAGAGCTACTTGTAGTGCCTCACTACAAATACCTGGGCCTCCCATTTTCGGGAACACTGAATGACGATACATATTGTGTCATACTTGATGCAAAAAATCGTTCGCTAATATCACAAGCCAAAATTTTAATGTTTAAATATGGCAAATTTACACTATCTCACGTAATTACCTTTTTCGAGCAAAAGGTGACTCCAATTCTAATTTATGGAGCTGAGACCGTAGCACCAAAGTTAAGATCCTTTTGGGACCGGCTTGAATCTCAATTCTGGAAAAGCGTGTTGAGACTGCCTCAATCGACCCCAATTGCAATGATTCGCTATGAACTGGGAATAACTTCCATGTTTTGTCAAGTCCTATGGAAATTTTGCTCACTTTATCGGAAATGTTTAATTGGTGCCTCATCCCATAACATTTTGTGTGTGCTAGCTAACCATTTGATAACTTCTAAATTGAAACTCCCAAAAAAATGGTCTAAATGTGTATTAGATATATTAGTTAAAGCAGACATTACAATAGAATTATTGTTGACGAATCCAACTAAGGCAAAATTAAAATTGTATCACCATGACTGGATAAATACGCGCCAACAATGCCTAGAATATGTGGATTGTGAATTAGTAAAGCACTCGCATAAAAAAATGCGCAGCCCAGAACCATATCTAATCAAATGCCCTTCAAGCTATATGAGAACCCAGCTGATGCGTATCCGGCTAAATTTGTGTTCAACGAGACAGATCCTGGGTAGGAGGCATCTGGTGCCCCAAGATCAAACTTTTTGTAGACATTGCCTCAATCACCAAACAATTGAGACATTGAGACACTTAGTGGTGGAGTGTCCAGCTTTGAAAAATGTGAGGTACAAATTCTTCCACACAAAATGTAATTTTTACATAGAACATTCGATCGAAGAAATTTGGTATCACCTTCTGACCAATGCGAATCCCTCTGTTCAAATTGCATTGGTCCAATTTGTTAATCATGTGATCTCTGATCAATTAAGCTGAGTATGCAAGATTTGTAACATTTGTAACACTATGTACTTGATCATTTCCATTTTTATCTTTTATATCAAATTAACGTTTTTACACCAATCCTTTTTTTATTTTTGGATTCATAATGTATGAAATTTTTGCTGAATTATTGATGATGTAAATAATCTGTTTGAAAGGTTGAATTCTTCAACCAAATCAATAAAAAAAAAAAAAAAAAAAAAAAAAAAAGGAATTTATTCCAAGATGGATGATCTGGTCTGCTCATATTGTAGGCTTTAATAAAATATTCCTTTGGGAAAGGGGAAGGGGCCAAATAGTACTAATGACACCTCCTGGTTTCTTTCAATAAAATCAGAGAACATTTTGGAACAAAATAATGACCACAGATCTTAATATTTTAAAAATATGTCTGTAGTAAAAGGGTTATATGCTTAAAAAGCGAAGAACATACTCACATTGGGCTTCTTGCTCATTTAGTTTTCACAATACCTACCCTATCATTAAAATGTTAGTAAACATGAGGCATCAGCCCTAATTCAGGTAGACTGGATGGGAGGATAAAATGGGCATATAGGCCCATGATCCAGCGTTTTAGGAGAGGGGTTTTGAGGAAGGTGGAGCCGGGGCTGTATGAGTTCCTGGTCCCCACTGCTCAAATACTCTTGGGGAATTATGCTTACATCAGCAGTAAATGGTGATCCATATTTTGACTTAGCTCTCACTCTCTGTCTCTCTCTGTCTCTGTCTCTCTCTCTGTCTCACCATATGTCTTTGTCTCTTTGTTTCTCTCTCCCTCTCACTCTCTCTCAGCTCAGTTGCATTGTCAGGTGGGTGTTTGCTATAGAAATGCAAACTGCCGCAGAGAGAAATACAATCAGAGGAAAAGCACAGATACTATGAATGATGGGCGCTGGACGGGTTGCAGCATTGTTTTATAGTCAAAAGTAGAATGAAAGAAGCATTCACACCTGGAGAAGGACCATTGGTCAATGAGGTGGCTGGAACAGAAAGCGAGAATATAGATTCTGTGCATGCTGTTCCAGCCACCAAAGGCCCTTCCTCGAGTGGCACCATTTTATTATTTATTTTTGTATGTGGGAAGGCAACAGAGAGCCTCTCCCTGTTGTCTCGCCACTCCCTCACCCCGCAAACCAAGCCCAAACCTCTTCTTTACCCCCTACCTTCCCACCCACCTGCAGGACTGAAGCTTTATGCTTCGGTCCGCTGCACCCCCCACTCCGGCCGTTGCCGTATCAATGGAAAAGGGACGTAGTCCTTTATCCCTATGGCAGGGGCCATCTTTGATTCATTATATATTTTTGACCTTGGGAGATTGCCGCTGCTTACGGCTGCCAATTTCCTGAGGATAAATAAAGCCATTTGCACCCCGGATAAACACTGCCGGGGGTGCGGCCACAAACGGTAATGGTCCAAAGGCCGAGCCATTCTCTTGTGCCCACCAAGGACAAAGGGCATTTTCAGTGACAAAATGGTGGAACTTCTAGGCCAAAGAAGCTATAAAAAATGTTTTATTGTACTAACATCATACACTGTCTCTTTAAACGTATACAATGTTCACTATTAATGATCATTTCTAGTATATACTATAGGCATAATACACATGGTGGGCATAAATAGCACCATTGAGGGTCTCTGGGTGTGTTGCATCAATTTGGAGAGCAGTTGAGAACAGAAGCATGACAATAGCTCTTTATATTTGGCAAACATATCAGTGAAAAAAGGGTTGTATGACTGAATCACTGAGTACATCATTCTCACTGAGCTTGGCTCTCTTTTCCTTTTTCACAACACTGACCCTAACAGTAAAGTGTATGTAACCATAAAACGTATACACTCATTTGGACAATATGGATTTGAACATGAGGAAGGAATGGCTGCGTCATCTGTTACTCCATTGGGGTCTGAGGCCTCACTTGCTTCTCATTTCTCGATTTCGAAGATAATATTTTCCTTCCTCAAGAAATCTGGGATGGTGTTTTAAAGATATAAAAGCTATAGGGCTACTGGAACAGAAGGGGTAGTATTGGCAACATGTCTGGCAGATGTGCAATCCCTCCAGCAGCGATTTAAGTGGGATAAGAAATCGAGTTGCAGGGCCTAACAAATGATAAACCATTATTTGGGACAGTCCTAAGAATTGTCGGACATGGCCTAAGAACTACCTAACAACCCATAAAAGACACGTGGCCTATGTGAAGCACAAGACGGGCAACATTTGGCCCGGGGTGCGGGTACAATTCTCTGGACTATGACGCAGTGGCTGAAGCCACTGTATTCCAAAACAACACAACTGAATACAGCCTCTTTACCACGACATATTATAAATATATATAGTAGCCATTACTCTCCTTTGAACCAAAATATATTTCTTAGAGACCCACACCCCCACATACCAAAAGTAGTAAAATTATTTCACCAAGAAAATATAATTTGGGGAAATGGGAACGCTGGGATTTGAGTCCAGGTTTCCTTGTGTCGCAGTTTGCAATTTGAGAGCAGGCTACACCTCTTCCCATCGCATTCCATCCTGTCCCGTCTTTAGTTTTAGTACATTGTAAAGAGGTAGAGAAGCAGGAGAGTTCATTGGTAGAACCGAGTCAAGGGGAGCCAAACACACACTAGCTGCTCAAAAGACCCATGCTTGCTTTCCCGCCTCCCCACCCCAAAACCAAAACTACACCTAAAAGCCCCCCCTCCCAACAAATCCACACCTCACTTGGCATCCTGGCCTCCCCCAGTACGCATTATGGCATTGGCATCCTGACTCCCCCCACTACGCATTATGTAACATATTTGTATGGAGTAACACTATAGATTATAAACCCATATGAGTGAGATTTCCCCTACAGACACTTAAGGATAATATGGCACAGTGTTGAAAAGGTGATCTGTTCAAGATCACATAATATATCAGTTATGAGAGGCAGGGGTTTGAGTCCTAGATTCATGGTTCTACCATTTCTAATTCAGACAGCAGAGGAGACTTCTTCTTCTCCTACTCCATCTTCAATATGAAAACCAGCAAAACACTTTATTCAAAGTTGTTATTCAATGCCTAAGCTAGTCCACTCAAAAAATCTAGCTTTCAAACCACCAAGTGACATGATAAAGCAATCTGACAAAATATAAGAGAACTACTAATTGAAATATTTGTTCATAAAGCAAGATTGCATCGATTGTTCAGAAATAAAGACAGGGGCGGGGCCAGTGCCATCACTTTGTGCAGTAGCATGCAAGTCAGGCACTGACCTCAGCCACAGTCCTCAAGATGACCTACATTTCCAGATTTGCACTTCTGTCTCATTTTTCGCCATTTTCCTTAGCCATCATCCTCAGGTGTCTTTCCTTTGCACTACATACTCAATGCCCCTTCTCCCACCTTCCTTAGAATGAACTGTCAGACTTCATTTAACCTTTTTCTCCATCCCTTAACCCATAATGCACTCTCCTTTCATATCCCAGCACACACACCTGCCCTTTCCAACACTGCCCAGTCATCAATTTCTTGTTACTCACCCCTTTCACTGCCCTGGCTCACATGTAGATGATAGACCACCTTGATTTGCTAGTCAGCTTATGCCAGAGAGGACAAGAACTGTGGTCGGATCTTGCTGGTAATTGTGGCTATGGGGTCTGCACTTGGACAATGCAGAGCAAAAGACGCAGATGCGACTTGGTTTTCATTGTGCTCCCAAAATGCACTTTCCTGGAATGGTAGGAGCATATTTCAGTTCATGGAAGCAGCAGCAGCTGTGAGGAGAGTGCGTCTGGGATCTGGTGATAGAGAGGGAGTAAGAGTGACCTATTATATTTATTTGTATTTTCAAAGATGGTGGAGGATGTGCTTCAGACTGCGGTGTGTTTGAGTGTCTTTGTGACTTGGTAAAGTATTCTCTAGAAGGATGCATGTGACTATTGTAGAGCAATAATGACCAAAAAAGTACCCAACAAATAATCCAAACAGCGAATGAATCACTGCACCATTTTGTAAGGCAAAGCAAGGTTTATTACATGCAAACGGTCTCAGGCAGTACCATAGAAGTGAAGTGACACAGAGCTCATCACGTCCCACAGAGTTACAACTTATATAGTGGGTGAATACCAAATTTGATTATATAAGTTACAATGTTATCCCACCACCCTCATTGGCTACCACCTATAGAAGATGCTATAATCCCACTATAGTCCCTGGACTGATTGGCCACACGCTATGTAAACCAACTCTCCTAACATGCTGTCCCTCTACACCATCACTGTTGGATCCACGTATGGGACTGGTTGCTCAAGTATATTGGCATATTGTTAAATCGAGACTGTCACGTGATGTGCACCCCTCCATTCCAGACATGATCAGAGTAAACTGGTGAGGCCAACTACTCCTTGATAAGACAATAGTGTTGTAACATGGGGGGCGTCCTAATAGATCATTTCTGAGATCATGTTTTCCCGATTATTTCATCATCCTTGCGTGGTACATCAAATCTGCATCTGTATAGGATGGCAAGGAAACCATTCAAAGTACATAGCCTAGGCGTATTTGGTTTTTCTCATTACCCTGTAGTAATTATTATCTGTTTCTCTTCATAGCTGGTGTAACAAACTTCACAAGTCCAATTACTGTGACTCCTTAGTTCTTTTTTACATTCCTTTTCTTTAGACATGAAGCAAATCATATATATAAAGACAGAACATAAATATATATACTGTGCAAGAAACTGTGCAAACATCCATCAAGAACAAACAATAACATTCATAGACATGTCATCAAACAGTGTTGAACAACAAATCGTTGATTCATTCTGGCATCTACATCTGTGGTGTGTATGTGGGTCAAAGTTAAATAGCTAGATGAAATGTCTGTGTGATGAAGCAGGGGTACTTATTTACCTCTGTTGAGCCCAGTGCAAGTGGCTAAATATTTTGGGGCAGTTCAGGGCTGTTTGCAGTCTAGTGTCTATTCCACTAGTCTCAAAGACCAATCCTATACTCAACTTCGCTAGTGTTTAGCAGAAAGTGAAGGAAGTGTGGCCAAATAACTTGAACGTTGGTCCTGGCTTTAGATGTTTCGGCAGGGGACATCCCTTTTAACTGCCTTCTTCTGGACTGGATTGACTGCCCCTGTGGTAGAAGAGGCGCTCTCTAAGTTAGATGTAGTGCTTATATACAATATATGTATATGTGCAGACAAGCTAATAAAAAGGTAAGGGGCAGTAATAAAAGGAATTATATTCATAAAAAAGGCAGGCTCCATACTGGCCTGTAGTACACGGACCTTGACTGAACACCCCGGTGTTCGGTGTGGGGTTAGTTGTGGCGCGTGTTCCCCATGTCTCCCTGGCGGTCAGGGGAACCACATCAGGAGTGTCCCTCACAAATCCTGTAGAGGGGTCCTGGGGTGTGGGGACAGGGAAGGAGCAAGATGGCCAAAGAATGAGTTAAATTACCAGAAAAGCGTGAGCCCATAATGTACTTAAATTATTTGTAACGGCTCTGTCTAATGATAGAGGGTGAGGTAATTACCTGACTGAGTAAATGCTGCACGAGCGTACAAGGCTTCTAGTTCATACGTCCGCCCCCTGTGACACTTGGTTCATGTGGAAATGGATATTCAGCTTTGCCAGGTCTGTGGCTTGTTGCTGTCGTGAGAGAAAAGGTGGAGTTGCGATCAAAGAACTGTGCCTTGTCTGAGGGACTGAATGGGAACCTAATCCCCAAGGTTCACGTCTGGGAGATATTTAGAAATAGCTTACCATGTGCGAACACGCCTAGACTTCTGTATGTGCGATCGACCGAATCTCCTCCATGAAGACGCAGAGGTTACGCAGGCAACCTCACTAACAAAGAACGTGCACATATCTTTAGCCAGTTTCTTATGCTTTTTTACCCCAAGGTGTTAGTGAAGAATTGATCCAGCTGGCAATTGATCACTTTTAGTTTTTCCTTAGCATCAGTCAATGCAGTATTGGCCATATACTTCTCCTCTTCTCCTGTTAACTGATGAGACAACAGAACTTCTCATTGAATCCGAAGCCCTGGCACACTGTAGTAGCCTCCCCGACCTTGTACTTAATTTGCTGGCATCACCTCCGCTCCTCCTATCCCAAATCACAGGATGTTCCAGACATGACTGCCACTTATCTCCTTCAAACCCCAACTACCCGGTAATGACGTGACTGGGGAACCGCGCTTGAGTCTATATTTCAAGGATTTATTAGCTTGAGTTGTGTGTCTACTTGTAATTCATATGGGATGTTCACTTTTGGAGAGGGCAGTACTGCTCTGAAATCTCAGTTTGGCCTCTTGGCATCAAAAAACCTTCTGCCCTTGAAGTGGGAGAATGGAAGAACAGACTTCCGCCCTTCCCCTCTCGCGCTTGGCCTAGAGGATCACGGCCTAGACACCCGCCACGAGAGGAGTTTGCCTATCTACCAGACAACCAAATACCCTGGTACAGGAACATACGGATGTGCCCACCTACCTGCCCAGCAGCCCGCCCTGTCCATGCCGACACCTGCGGCATGGATCAACTCGACTAAACCTACACGTCGTTAGAGATGCCATGACGACCTAGCCAACGGTCAGCACACCTGTGCAAACATGCACACCGGACACTCCCACACCAATCCACACGAAGAACATACTCAGTGCTATGACGTAGGCGACAGACATACCCACGGACGTGCATCTTTATTATTTTCCACATAGGCTCTCAAAATGCAGAAACGCAAGACGCATAATGAACTTATCTAAAAAGGCTTGCTCACGCTTCTTCTAAGAACCATGTACCATAATGAAGAATATAACGGAGAAACGATACTGAGGATAGAGTAATATGATACCGTAACCTAAAGCGCTCTGCATCAAACGGTTCCACCTATGCACCAGGCCCAAGTAGGCCGCAAGCAAAAGCTTCCATGAACATTGGAATGAGCAAGAGCTCGGTTGCTGACCCTGCAGAATGAGCCCGGCGAAAAACAATATTAATTGTGCTGAATTTTGCCTCAAACACGGTCCCACCTCACGTGACAAAGCCAAACCTGACAGGATGCCAAGCCCAGGAGGAAGGAGACGATTGAATCCCACGTTTCAAGACACAGGCAGATACAATTAAAAGACTCATTGGACATCTGCAGCAGTGGGAGTAGTCGACCTCCCAACATATGAATAAATCCTCACATTGTTTACACCTACCCATAGTAAAACATTGTTGCAAATGACAGGTGCACCGCGAGCTGGGAACAGCGATAGTCTCAGACTGGGAGGCTCGCGAGCGGACCAATCAGAACATGGGGCTCTTATCACTGACGCCATTAACATTGACCAATCCTCAGAGGTCTTCATGTAACAATTTTCATGTATCAAATTGAAGGGACAGCCCAAGTATACCACCTGACTAACCCTCAACCACTAACACCGTTCTCTATATGTATGCTATACTAACCCTACCACTCGAGTAACCAATCCAGAGTGGAAATAGGTTTTTTGCTAAACTTTCTAAGGTGACGCAAGTAGCGCGTCATACTAAGGTAAAAAGGGCCTGCGAGCCCCACGATTGTGTGTGTGTCAGGATGGACGCGTACGATCCTTGATCCATCCCTGCCGTTTTGTCTAATAAACAGCAGAGTCACCTTGCTTCTTGCGTGTGTCTCATACTCTATCTCTTTTGGGATATACGGGAGGAGTTGGGGCCTCCCTGCCCGGAGGTCTACGGACGGCCCGGCCGACCCCGGCAGAATTTCCCCCCGACAAGTTGGAGGCACTGCTGAGATCTGTTTAAGATCTGCTTTTTTATTTTTATTTTTCCAGGTACTCCCGTTGCGAGGAGGCCCGGCGGCGCGGCCCCCTCTGCCGTTGCCCCCTTCTGAGGACTACAGGACCATCGCGGAACTGCGAGAAGACCGGACAGCGCAATCCGGATATTGGCCTTCGGGAGCCGGTTGAGAAGTATCCCGCCCGCGGTTGGCGAGTGTCCAGACGTGGTCCAGACGAGGGGAGGTGGCGAGCCGCTTGGAGGGGTGCACGCAGTCGAGCGGCCCCGCATCAAGAGAACTTGGTGAGCATGCCACACACAACAAGCAATGTGAAATTGTGAGGGAGGGGGAGGAATTAAATACGGGAGGTGGGAGGTGTTGCACAGGTGCGCGGCGAAGGTTTGACAATTTAGTGTAGGCAATGAAATGAATGGTAGCCGAACGAGTGCGAGAGCAGTCGGCTACGTTACGCGAGAGAGGGAGGTGGAGCACGAAAACATCTCGTGCGGCCGCTCGTAGACACTGATTGGCCTAGGTCGCGACTACGTGTAAGGGTGTGTGTGTGTGGTTTCCTACGATTTGGCATTTATTGATCAATGAGTAGATGAGGATCCCTATTGTTCGAGCAAGAAACTCGATAGGTAGATGACGTTTCCCTGTAGGCGGTAGCTAGTTAGTTGCCCAATACGGAAGATAATTGGCTGGTTAAGCCCTCCTGTCGAGGGGCGTATCACACGCGAGGCGACGCAGCGTGCGCAGTCCGATTATATTACTGATTACCTTGTTCCAGGAGTGACAGGAAGACAGCTGTGAGGATTAACGGGGGTAGATTGCAAGTGTATTTTGGACTTAAAGAATATATGAAGAACTTACCAGTAGTTCGAAGAGATCGGTGACGTCACCAGTAGGGCTTTCATAGGATATCCCGAGCACAAGGCATCTTTCTTTCTGAGAGTGGTGGGGAAGAGAACTGTGGTAAGGGAGTGGAAACGGAGATAAACGGTAATGAGTTGATCGGGGAAAGGCGAAACGGGGGACGTGGCTGCGCACGGAGAACGCCGGCCACGGCAAGTGTAGGAGAAGGAGGAGGAGCAAGTGAAAATAGGACGACTGTATAAGAACGTCACAAGGGGTACGCAGCCGCAGGGGGCTACGTGCGCCTCGGCCGCAGGGGGCCGTAAGGGTGTTGTGTAAAGGAAGAAAGAAAGAAGAAAATATACAAATGTAAATACTATATTTTAATAATTTTCCTTAGCGGACTATCGCAAGTCCCCAAACTTACGGGGCCAGGTAAAGGTATAAGGCTGTGTATTGTAAGTGTTAGTAAGATAATAGCTACCAAATAGGGGAAGGATAACAAGTGAAGCGCTACTATGTCATACGGGACAGGATCGGTAGGGTGGGGGAACACCGTCACTACCCCACTACAACACATATGTACAACACTGTCACCCCATAGGGAGAAACTGATCAAGTATAGCATAGAATGGACACAGGGGACGGACAACAAAATGATAACACCATGGCCGCCTAATGGTAGCTTCGATCCATATACCCAACATTCACTATTAAACCATCTGCATAATACATACAAAGGGAAGAAGTTGACACACCACGTGGAGGTAATTAACTTATGGAGGATGTTCCAAGGGTCCCGACCAGGACCAAATGGAATGTTCACTGTGGGGGAAATACCGGAAGAAAAAGAGATTAAGGAGGAAGGAGAGAATGGGAAAAAGGGGAGTGAAGACCCAAAGAACACGGGGAACGGACAAGAGGGAGGAGAAAAGAATAATAACTCAAAAGAAAATGAAATAAAAAAGGAACAGAGCAACGATATACCCCTAGCAAAGGTAGTGAAAACAGAGGGAGGGGGGTTGTACCCTTTAAGAGAATTAGGAGAAATAGAAAGAGGACAGTTAAGGGCAGCTGAGGGGTACTCGAACCCGGCATACAGCCCGCCACCATATGTGGCTCATAGGAAGATGCCAGCAGGGGAGGGGAGGACTGGAGAAGAACAAACTGTGGAAATAGGACATGATGAGTGGGTAGCTGCGCAGATACTATTAAAATTACGAGGTTCATTAACAGGAGAAGAGAAGGAGGTAGTAAGGAAAATAGACGAGGATAATACCAGGGAGAGTGGAATGAGAGGGGAAGAGCTGTTACGACAAAAGGAAGAGATTTTGGAGGAACGACTAGCAGAGTTAATGGATGAGCAGAATGAACTGATCAAACAGCTCGAGAGGGAGGAAAGAGAGAGAGCGAGGGAAAGGAAAGAAGGTAAGAACGAATTGGAAAAAATAAGGGAACGAACTGAGGAGCAAAGGAGAGAAGCTGAAAGGGTAAAAGCAGCAGCGGAAAGGGTATCAAGAGCAGTGCTACGAGAGAGGAAAAGGGATGAAGAAGAGAAAGAAAAAGAAATGGCAATGTTGAAGAAGAGATTACTATCAGAAACAACTAAGAAATACGAAGAAGGGAGGGTGATAGAGAGTATATTAGAAAGGGAGAGGGTGAGATGGGAAAGGAAGAAAGAGGATGAAAGGATATTGGAAAAGGTGAGTAGTGAAGTAATAGAGGAATTAAAAAGGAAAAGGGAGGAAATTGGTAGAGAGATGGAGGAGAGAAATGAAGGGGAAAGAGAAGATAGGAGAAGGGAGAGTGAAGTAAGGGGGTATGTATATAGAGACACAGAAGTAGCAACAACATCAGCGCAAAGGGGAGCGGTTGGTAAAGGAGAAAAGGGAGAACCGGACCTAATAGACTTAAAAACAGTAACAGTCAAGGGGAAAAAGACAGAGTGGGGGCTGCCGTTTATGAATGACTTTTGTAGTGAGGAAGAAGAAGGAATGGAGAAGGAAGGAAGAAACAGTGAAAGGGAAAGCCTAGATAAACTATACACCACCCGGACCAATACAGACTCACCATGGATCTGTAGGAGAAAGGATGAACTGGAGAGAAGTGAGGAGGAAGAGCAAGGAATAGCGGAAAGACAGACACATGAAGCCACACCGTCACCATCACACCATCTCCCATCCCACCCTACATGCTCAACCACTTCACGCTCATTACGTACAATCAAACTTGCGCCCTTCACAAACGAACTGACACCCTATGCAGGTCGGCTTAGAGACCTCCCTAGACGCAGGCAGGAAGGACGAATACACACGCCCACATTAAATACAGGAAATGATGGAAGAAGGGGAAAAGATGGAGAAGAAAGAGTTACGAGCAGGGGAAATACGGACGAAATTGACGATGTAGGAGAGAGGGAAGAAGAAGAGGGGTGTGAGGACTCGATTTTATGGAACCCAAGGGGTAAAACGAGACACAACTTAATGCCACTTCTGGAGAGGGGAGGGGTTAGACCACAGTACGTCCCTTGGAAGCATACAGACAAAGAAAATATAAAGTGCAGGCTCCCATCATTAAGTGGAGGTGCGGGTAAATGGATATATGAAATGGAAAAACACACCGCAGGACAGAAACTGGCAGTGGGAGATGTAAAGGGCCTTCTAATATCGATATTAGGGGATGCAGCGGATGACATTTGGAAGATAGCGGGATTCCCTGGGGTAACAATAGCAAACACATCGCACGATGGGGCACCATTCGCAAACTGCAGACATGCACTATGGCAGGCACTGAGGGTACAGTACCCAGACACATCAGACATAGGAGCAATTACCTCACGCAAGATGCGTGAGAACGAAGATCCTGTTGATTATATCCAGGAAATCCAAGAGAAGTGGCGCATGGAAACTAGAGAACAATGGGACAAAACACCCGCAATATTTTATCATATACTAGTACAAGGGCTCCCAGAAGGAGTTCAGAAACAACTGAAGAAAGTAGTGGGAATGGAAGCAAAAGCATGGCCAGAAATACAACTGACAATAGTGCATCATTGCAGGACATGGCAAGGAAAAATGAAACAAAAGGAAGAGGACAGGAAAACGGAAGAGGCTAAACTAGTACAGAAAAAACTTACTAAATACACACTGGAAGGGGCACTAATAACTACACCTACAACAATGACCCAAAGCCCCACACAAGTAGTGGCTGCACAAGATCACTCCCAAATACCACCTTCACAGACTATAACACAACAGGTGCCGCAACTCCAACCATACACGACCAACATGGGAGGAGGATACTCAATGCCAGAAGCTGGGTATTATAATTACAACAGGGGAAGAGGAGGAATTATGAGAGGGAGAGGATACGGATATAACACACAACAGCAGGTGGGAGGACTTAGAAATTCCTACCCCACCGGGCAACCAGTATACCAGGACAACACAGGAAGCTTTCCTTGGCAGAGTAGGGAACCACCGGTGTGTTGGAGGTGTGGGTTAGTAGGGCACATGTCCCGCACGTGTAGAGTAAGACCAGGAACACCATCATGGAGCGAAGAGGGACAACCAAGGCCCACACAGGAACAGCAGGGCATACAGCAACAGCAGACATTGCAACAGGGAAATGAACAGCAACAACTAATAACACAACAACAGCCACAGACATATTCACTGCCACAACAACAGGTAGCGATAACACAACAACCCCAAGCACAACAAACACAACTGGGTAGGGTGACGGTCCTGGGACACAACCCTTACACAGGAAATGGTCAATCGTTGTACCCTCAATAGGACAGCCCACAGACGGCCTTGGTGTGTCCCATCCTGTCTGTAACACCTAATAGTGCAGAGGAACCACGCATAGAGGTAACGATAGGTGACAAAAAATTATCATTCCTTGTTGACACCGGGGCGACCCGGTCTTGCATAAGGGAAGGTAAATTTAAGATGTCGGGCGAAGCCATGAACACCCAAGGATTCTCTGGGGCTAGAGGGTTGGTTCCTTTTACTGATAACATTCCCTTATCTATAGGAGATTATGACATGTCAGTCCCACTTTTATATTATAGTGCCTCACCAGTAAATATACTGGGGAGAGACATCATGAACAGGTTGAATATGACGATCTCCTTTACGGAGGACGGCATAATTTGCTCTACTCCAGGAATTAACATGCTCACAGCACGACAGATTATGCAAGCATACTGCGGACAGACAGCGATTAGGGCTGAGCCAGTAGATGGCGAACTCTTCCAGTACGGGACAGACATGGCATTTGCATGGATGCCAGGGATAGAGGGAAAGATCTGGAGGAGGCCAGCAGCCTATTTGTTCAGACCAGAAACACCAGTCAATGAACCAGAAGGAAAGGTGGTTCCAGTGGACATTGAGAGCATTATAGCAACAGCTGATTACATTGCTGTACATGCCCAAGACAGAGAAGGAAGAGCATGGAGGGCAGTGATAGCACTAGCAGAAGGATGTAGACTCACCCAGGTGTCAGATGAGGAGCTGTTCTCAGAAGAAAAGGAGGAAGGTGAAATGGTGTTTATGATGAGTGTGGAAATATGGCTAAGAGTGGCGTACAACGCCTGAATGGCCTATTAAAGGAGGCAATTGCAAAAATACAGCAAACAACAAAGAAGAGGTGGTTGTATTGCCTTCCACTAGCCCTATTTGAGCTAAGGAATAGACCAGGTTCCGACCACCACCTCACCCCTCACGAGGTGGTTACCGGACGTCAAATGCGCCTTCCCCTAACGCCAACATCAAGAGCATTTACCGACCACGAGAGTACTGCAAATGTCCTTGGTGATGAAATGTACCAATATGTGTCTTCTTTGATTACTAGTGTAGTGTTTGTGTCTCAACAGCTCGAGCGCACGCGGGGCGGGTCTAACAACGATCAACAAGAAGACGCGGATAAAGAATTGGAAAAGGAAAGACTGTGCAAAGTTGCTAAAGGTGACCACGTACTACTTCGCAATTTCAACAGAAAGTGGAACAGCCCACGCTTCACTGGCCACCATCTGGTAGAGGAGGTATCAACGAGAGCAGTAAAGCTACAGGACAAACGTGCCTGGAACCACCTACACGACGTAAAGATCTACAAACTCCAGACCCGCCCCAGCGCCACCGACAGGGCCACTGGAAGAACAACAACAGCGTCACCAACGGAGGAAGAGACTTCTACCACAACTAACGGCCTAAGTGTCCCCATACCCTGCCACCCCTCAGATTCCCCAGAGACAACTACTAGAAAAGAAAGGGGTGATCCCCATACCGCCCACCCCATGGTTACACGATTAAAGAGTAAAGAGACTTCCACCAGTTGAGCCCCAAACCCTCTGCCCATTGACCCCCTACCCACTGTAGTAATAACTGAACTGAAGGACATTGTCTTGCACATATACACATGTAAACACCTGAATGTTCTCTTTCTTTTCTCTCGCACATGCAGGTACAGCGTATTATTGTACTACTAAGAAAGTAGATAACTAACTAATTCACTGCCCAGGAGTAGATGGTACCCTCAGACGATAATTACCTGGAAGAATTGTCACACCAATTTGTATATGAAATAAAAAGGCCAATGTACCTGAAAAGAAGGAGGGTACGTGTCTACTACACAGCATTTCTCTTGGCCATAGAACAATCAATGCCCCACCTCCACCCATACTTGCCTGCCCTAAGAGATAGATCGCTTAGATTGGCGTGGGAACAGCTCTTCGCCTGGGCACTGAATGACTACTTGATAGGGAGAGCTTAAAAAACGACAACTAACACTAATAACAAGCATATTAAGAATTTTCAGGCGGGCAAAGGTAACGTCGCAAGAATAAGCTGCCGGACTGCAGCAAGGTAAGAGCAAAATGCCGGTGAAATTAGCATCTGTAATAAAATTGATAGGGATTTTAATGATCACCGGGTTCTTGGCTGCCTCTGTATGGCAGTACAGCTATGCTATCGATATTATTGCTGTACCCAAACCTAATACACCCCCACCCCCAGCTGCAACAGGTGTTACGTCAGGTGGTACTAGTAAAATCCCACACAAGGAAAATAGAGTTAAACGCAGCACATACTCAGATAATAAAGGTATTGACAACTACATACAAGATTCAGCACACATCTCAAACAACATATGGTACCAACACATGACCCACATAGGTAAGCAGACAACAGAAGACAGCTGCTACGTTTGCTCATTAATCCCATACGCCATGAGCGCTTCTCGAACATTTGTTGCCACGGAGATAATGAAAAAATAGCACAATGTATAATATACCTGGCACTGTTCCAGACGAAAGGAAGATTTCAAGGGACAGTGGTGCAACTGGTGTGGAAAACACGAGATACATATCCATATGAAAACAACTTCCTCAAGACTTATTTGAGTTACCACAAGAGCAGTTTACATGCTGAAGGATTCAGATACATAACAAGTGGTCCTGAAAAAGGAGAAACAAAGAAAGTAACACTACAGTACCTACCATGTGATTGGTACGCCACTGAAGTCCCTGGTAAAAACGGATGCTGGGAAAGACCACTGGTGATAATAACAGGGAAGGTGTACATGAACAACAAATGGGACATAGGAGTGGTTGGCAGCAACATGGTAACAAGAGAAAATATTTCAACTATTGATGGACACAACCATAGATGTTGGATGACTTGGGTCAAGTACGTACCCATGCTCACGTGGATGGAGAAGGATGAAGACCCAATAACAATACTGCCGCTAACTGTGCCTAAGGTATGCTACCAACATAAAGGGGAGGTGGACGTAGGATACAACACCAACTGTGAAAGCGTGATGGAGTTACCTGAGGGGGGAGCAGGAACAGCAGTAGTAATGGACCATTACTGGGCCTGTGGAAAAAAGGCATACCACACACTGCCCCCTCTGTGGAATGGTATATGCACAATGGTGCACGTTAATGTACCATCACTAGTGGTACCCCAGAACCATGTCAATATGGCGAACTTCCCCAAAATGGATGAAGGGAACAAAAGGAAGAAGAGATCTGTACAACCTCAGAAGGGGCCAGAGAGCAAAACCGACGGCAATAATACTGTCCTGAATAGAAAGAAAAGACAAGGAGAACCTCTGACAGGAAATTACCTATGGGCAAGGTCGGAAACAGCACTCACTTCAATTCCACCAGACCACAGACTATTCAGCAGAGCAGCAATGTTCTTCTCCTCGATAATACATCCAGGACTACAGGCTTACACAAACGCAAAATGGCTCCAGATAACTCGATGGGAACTAATGATGACTATTAATTCTACGGTAAATGGATTCAATGCAATAAAAGAGGAACTGCGAGCTGTGAGGATGGTAGCACTTCAGAACAGATATGTACTGGACCTCCTCACAGCAATGGAAGGAGGAGTTTGCGCTAAAATAGGACAATCATGCTGCACATTCATCCCTGCCAACGATGCTGACAATGGTACACTGACAGAAGCAGTTTTACAATTGGCCCAGATGCACTCAAAAATGATGGATGAAAGTAAAGGTGTGAAAAAGGATGAGAGCTGGTTTTCAATATTATGGTCATGGATGCCATCTTGGCTGTCAGATGGACTGAAGATTATAGTTGGATGTACTATTTTGGCTGGAGCTACACTGATCATAATAAGATTTTGGAAGGCCCGGAAGGCACGCACCACAGACGAGATGATCGAAATGGTTGGTATGCACCTCTTGATGCCAACAGATGACGGCAAACACACAGGCACAATCATAAAAGAGAGAGAGAAGTTGCGCAACCAGATCATCACCAACCACCTGGACCCACCATCTGTGAAGCTCGAAAACCCAAGAAACCCAAGGAGCTACATAGGGAAATGGGTATACTGCACTCCTGGAGGAACCTGTGCATATATGTATTGGTCATTTGAAGACCATGTTAACCACTATGGACATTTGGGAGGAATAACTAAAATATGGAGAGTAAGAGGAGATAAAGAAAAGGATATGTCGACAAGTCGACCAGAGGGGGGACTGAAGTGGGAGAATGGAAGAACAGACTCCCGCCCTTCCCCTCTCACGCTTGGCCTAGAGGATCACGGCCTAGACACCCGCCACGAGAGGAGTTTGCCTATCTACCAGACGACCAAATACCCTGGTACAGGAACATACGGATGTGCCCACCTACCTGCCCAGCAGCCCGCCCTGTCCATGCCGACACCTGCGGCATGGATCAACTCGACTAAACCTACACGTCGTTAGAGATGCCATGACGACCTAGCCAACGATCAGCACACCTGTGCAAACATGCACACCGGACACTCCCACACCAATCCACACGAAGAACATACTCAGTGCTATGACGTAGGCGACAGACATACCCACGGATGTGCATCTTTATTATTTTCCACATAGGCTCTCAAAATGCAGAAACGCAAGACGCATAATGAACTTATCTAAAAAGGCTTGCTCACACTTCTTCTAAGAACCATGTACCATAATGAAGAATATAACGGAGACACGATACTGAGGATAGAGCAATATGATACCGTAACCTAAAGCGCTCTGCATCAAACGGTTCCACCTATGCACCAGGCCCAAGTAGGCCGCAAGCAAAAGCTTCCATGAACATTGAATGAGCAAGAGCTCGGTTGCTGACCCTGCAGAATGAGCCCGGCGAAAGCACACCGCCAAGGGCACGATGTTGCAATCTCGCACGCCGCAAGCCGACGCCAAGGTCGCACCTGCAAGATAAACCAGGCACACAGTGGGAAAAACAATATTAATTGTGCTGAATTTTGCCTCAAACACGGTCCCACCTCACGTGACAAAGCCAAACCTGACAGGATGCCAAGCCCAGGAGGAAGGAGACGCCTGAATCCCACGTTTCAAGACACAGGCAGATACAATTAAAAGACTCATTGGACATCTGCAGCAGTGGGAGTAGTCGACCTCCCAACATATGAATAAATCCTCACATTGTTTACACCTACCCATAGTAAAACATTGTTGCAAATGACAGGTGCACCGCGAGCTGGGAACAGCGATAGTCTCAGACTGGGAGGCTCGCGAGCGGACCAATCAGAACATGGGGCTCTTATCACTGACGCCATTAACATTGACCAATCCTCAGAGGTCTTCATGTAACAATTTTCATGTATCAAATTGAAGGGACAGCCCAAGTATACCACCTGACTAACCCTCAACCACTAACACCGTTCTCTATATGTATGCTATACTAACCCTACCACTCGAGTAACCAATCCAGAGTGGAAATAGGTTTTTTGCTAAACTTTCTAAGGTGACGCAAGTAGCGCGTCATACTAAGGTAAAAAGGGCCTGCGAGCCCCACGAGTGTGTGTCAGGACGGACGCGTACGATCCTTGACCCATCCCTGCCGTTTTGTCTAATAAACAGCAGAGTCACCTTGCTTCTTGCGTGTGTCTCATACTCTATCTCTTTTGGGATATACGGGAGGAGTTGGGGCCTCCCTGCCCGGAGGTCTACGGACGGCCCGGCCGACCCCGGCAGAATTTCCCCCCGACAAGCCCTGTTCTCATGAATTTGTCCTTCAAAGGGCTCATCCCTACCAGCTCACATTCCATTCCCACTACGTTGAAGCTCGACAGCTGGGTACAATTAACGTTTATCTGCTCACCTCGGATGCCTCTGATCTCAGCTTAACTCCTGGGGAACGGGAAAGTGGATTTGTTTTTCAAGCTAACTACACCAAGCCACGGCTCCACATCGGGGCCTGCGTTCTATTCTGTTCAGAGTGTACTATGCCTCCTCTTCTAGGATGGTGATAATTCTGTCATGCTAACATTCTGGCCTCACTTCTACCATAACATCCTCCCGACGCCATCTTCCACCTGCCTCGTCTCTTCCCGCACACCATACTTCAGGCCATACGTTTTGGATACGAAAACTGAACACAGAGCCTATAATACTGCCCTATCTATAACCTCTGCAACCGCAACAATGATACATTTGTTGCTCCTTCTGTGTTGCTATATGTGAGAGTCAAATATGTATCAAACCTAACTAAAACAATATATACTCCTTCTTCTGCACAAGCGCCAGGGGACCACTCCAGGGGATAGTGCACGGTACAAATATCCTTTAACATTAACATTAACAGACCTCAATCTGTTCCCGTGCTAATAGGTTTTTCTCAACCTGTAGCTTTTTGTCTTGCTGGAACTCTGGACGTGCATCCCAACATTATGTATCTATATATGGGAATATATTGATTTGTATGTATGTCTTTTGTTGTTCACATCGGGCCTCATCACGAGTTGGGCGGTAGCCCTTAAATGCGGTGGTAACGCTATTACCGCTGCATTTAAGGGTCCGCAAATCACGAGTCTGGCAGCATTTACCCCTAGCTCTAAGCTGGGGGTAAATGCGTCAACTTAATGCCTATTCTGAGGTGCAATTAGCACAGCGCTATTAGCGTGTGCTTATTGCGCCAAAAATGTCCCATTGTGTCCAATGGACCCAATGGGGAATGATCATTACCGGCCAACCCTTGATCTAGCACAAAGAGCTCCGGACCAGGTGGCGGTAATGCTATTAACCCGGCCTGGTACCCCAGCGGTAATACCTCTGTGATACCGCCCAATTCGTGAGGAGGCCCATAGTATTCTGGACAAGACAAAACATGAACATCTTGGGGGGGTCTTTTTGAAGTTAAGTGGTAATAGTAACATTGTTAGGATTTGGCTAATACCACCAATTTTACTTTCTGCCCAATTGAGAGTTTGATCAAATACCACCAGAAGTATTCTATGGCAATACTGGCTGCTATATTTTAGGAAGACTTTCTGTTCAAAATCTGCCCATTTTGTCCTTCATTAAGAGGTAGAGGTAAAAATTCCTACTTGGCCCCAATTTTTTAGAATTTGTTTTTTCTGTAACAAAGGAAAGTGTAAGCACTTCCCTTGAATACAGTGAAACTTTTATTTTTACAAAGGGCCATGATTAATGGGTGAAAAGACAG
This sequence comes from Ambystoma mexicanum, assembly GCF_040938575.1. Lineage (NCBI taxonomy): Eukaryota > Metazoa > Chordata > Amphibia > Caudata > Ambystomatidae > Ambystoma > Ambystoma mexicanum. Next base: position 1,618,140,732 of record NC_090932.1, on the reverse strand, counting down.
GCATCTCTGATGCCCCCACAAAACACCTTACCCATGTAAGAATGTATCTATTTGTGCTTAATAAAGGCTTAGCCACGGCTGTACATAAGGCATTTCCACGTTCACATACAAGATGGATACAAGGCAACACACATTACCACCAGCGCAGGTGGTATTTCTACAATACATCTGGCCCTATTCCAGAAATATCCCATCCCGCGGTGGTAAACTATGAATTGGATGGATTTTCAGAAATGCCGCCGGCGGAAGTGGTAACTTTCTCCAGTGGTATTTACTTAAAAAAACTCTTCAACTCTTACGTGATCCCCCACCCTCTAGTTTGCAGGCTGCTAATAATTAATACCTGCATGCTACAGCTTTCTGTGTGTGCTTTTCAACTGTGCCCAAACGTGAGTACCACAAACAATCCAACAGCCATTTCTGTGAGCTCCATATAATAACACCCACGGGTGCTATTCTGGGTGCTACAACTCCTTCTGTAATAACCTGACCAGTGATCTCGAAATTCACCAGAGAATAGGGGAAGCATTCTTTCAGACTGAAACCAATGGTACACTCTAATAAGATATGGGCCCTCATTCCGAGTATGGTGGTAGTCATGGCGCTATTTGCGCCATGACTGCCTCCCATACCGGTACCGACTCCGGTTTGGTTCAATGGGGATTTACCTGTCCATTCCGACCTCGGAGAGACCGGTAAGTCCCCATTTACCAAACCATTCCCCATTCCCATTGAGCCCCTATAGGGCTCAATGGGAATGGGGAGGGCGCAAATAATGGGCCGGCGTATGCCAAGCACGTTATTTGCGCCCAGGTCCCTTAACGGGTCCCGTCCTTAACACCTGGTCAGACCAGGCGTTAAGGAAGGGACCCGCTATGGGACCTCATAGTAGGGCTGTAAGGGATTACCGGCACCGCTCTCCTTACCGGTGCCCGGTATCCCTTACCGCCCTACTCGGAATGAGGGCCATGGAGCCTTACTTCCTTAGCAAGCAGAGCTGGGACAGGCAGAGAACCCCAGGGGAGTGCCGCGTCAGGGGGTCTGGCCGGACTCTAAGGACAAAATATGGGCTGAACCAGAAAACTGGCAGCAAGAAACGAGAACCACTGTGCAAAGTGGAAGCTGGTGAGGGGAGAGGGTAAGGGGGGTAAGGACAGTGGCAGTGAAATTGTGGATGGCATGTGGGAGGGGCTGGCAAAGAAATAGAGGGATAGTGGTGCTGGGGAGGGTGGGGGTGGGTGTAAGTATGGTGCCAGTGTAATTTTGGATGGTGCAGGGGAGACGGGCTGGGAACGAGAGATAGAGACTGAGGGAGATGGTTGGGCAGACACAGCACTGGTGCACTTTTGGATTGAGAAGAGAAAAGGGGATAGCAGCACTGGTGTGGGCAGGAACTATGGGAGATGGCGTCTCCCAGGGAGGGGAAGAGGGCTGCAGCGGAAAGTGGTGGCACTTATCTTAAGAAGAAGTAAACATGATTTAAATCCACCACCTGTGCACTCTCTGCCACAGCGGGAAGTCCAGTGCTCATCCGTTCCAACGCCAACTTATCAGTGTTGGGCAGAGGGCAGGACAGCTGAGTTCCTGTACGTGCATCCCTCATGTCAGGAACGTGCTTTTTATTCTTTAAAAAAAAAAAATCTAGAATGGGTGGGCAGCAGGTGGTGTTTGTGGTCAACTCCCGCTTTTGGCAGTCGCTGAGCCATAAGGAGGGTCAGGTCAGAGTCACAGCTTTGACCTTGGGCAGACCTTACACTGTCATTGACCTGGGCTGGCCAGAGCCCCTTTGGGCTCACCCAGCTTTATTGGCAAATAGGAGTCTTGATAAGCTGCTGAGGATTGTAACAGACCAATGGTGTATGGTCCGGAGTGATGCCAACATTACCATCCAGTGTCACAGAACCTGTAATTACAATGTGTAGATTGCCACTGGGCAGTTTGTACATGCACCTGGGGCTCGTCTTCTTTCACTCACTCACTGTGGAGGCCCACACTTGCGGCCACCCAAGTATTTTTGCCAGATTTGTAGCGTCAAGACTAGTGTCTCACCCCATCTACAGAGGAGCCGACCAGGCCTTGCAGGACTCGATTGCTTGGAGGAAGGCTGGATTCTGAGGCATTTTATCTTTTTCAATTAATTTGGTTTACACATTGCAGCTCCGGCCTAGGCACGGGCCTAGGGAGTAACAGCTCAGCCAGCCCGATGGGCAATTGCCCCTTTTTCTCCCCCTTACCAACGTGCGCCGCCAACTAAAGAAGTCATCTAAAAGATGCGGTTAATATCTAGCCTAAAAAGGAGCAAAATCTATTTTAAAAGAAGTCTTAAATATAATGGAATTACCGAGCAATCAAGAACTCAACAAAAATACAAACATTCAAATGTAAATACAATAATAAATAAAAACAAATAAAAATACAAAATAAATAAAATATAAATAAATTCCAAATGCAATCAAATTAGGTTACTCAGTTCCTTTGAGGGATTCCCATTATTTGGATGTATTAATTAATAGCATTAAGGCATTCTAATGACAAACCTTCAACATAAGATGTTACAAAAGCAAACAATGTATTCTCTAGATTGTATTTTTCTTTCAGAGTATTAAAAAAAGAAAAAAAGAAAACTATTAGTATCCGAATGCTGATGATGTAATTTTTCTGTCAACATATTCTATTGCATTTTTAGTACAATCTGGCCTCTCCAAAACACAAAAGGCAAACCTGAAAAATAAACCATAATAGGGACTGAAGATGGCATTGCCCCTGTTAAGCCAGTGAGAACTTCATGCAATAAACATGAAACAGCACAATATTACACAAGGTTGTCATATATGCATCAGGCGGGTATCTTGGCTACAACGGTTGATTAAGCACAGTGTTAATGCAAAATTAAATAAGGTGAGCCCATCCAATATGAAACAATATATATTTTAAAATCCTAATATAGATTGATCATCACGGATAGGAATAATATAACACTGCACTGCCCTTTGCATATAAGTTGGAGTTAGGAGCACACCCCGCCAAGCACTAACTATAATAAGAGGGAGGACATTTCAGGGAAACGTGGAATGTGAGGTAGCAGGTCTGAGTCCCCCTGTATCTAATAATGGGAATCACCTGCTTAACATCAAAAATAATTTGAACACTTACATGTGGGTTCAGAGCATAACATTTACAAGTCAATTGTCTAAAAGAGACTGCAGTATCCAAAAGGCTACCCCAGTTCATGTAGATGTCGAGGTGAAGCAGCCCTCTTCTAATCCCAAACAAAAGAAGTGATGGCCGGAAGGCTTAGAATTCATCTTAACTTCTGGCATTGCTCAACGCAACCCTCCAGACCATCTTTCTTCACCTGCCAAGCCATTCAAAAAGACGAAAGACCATATGCAAATCAGACTTGGTCCCACCACAAAAGGGTCAGTCCAGGCCAAACTGCTAGGTCACATCCATTCTGTACGAGACAACAAGCATCACCAAAAATGCTTCAGCCTCGTTGGGCCTAGTCAGGGAGGAGTAGCTTGGGTCTCTAGGCCCAGCAGGCATGGGGCCCACATCTGGGCATAGCCGTCCCACTCTGGTGACATACGCAAACCCAAACAGTGATGGCTGGGAGGTTTAGAATTAATCTAACCTTCTAATCCAGCCATGGGATGGCCTTCATCCTCGGACTTCGACAAATATTTGGTAACTGGAACCACATTTGCAACAGAGAGCTATGTGATAACAATAGCAACTCTTATACGAGGTTAAGTCTAGCAAACAGCAGGCAGCACCATACTTCACCTGTCGGATGAATGCACTCCTTCCTTACTCTTATTTACAAGAGCTGTAATTCATTATGTTGATGCTTACCTTGCCAGGAATTAACAGAATTACTACAACCTTTTTCCTGCACCGGCAAACTTGTAATGAGGCCCAATGCACTTATTCCTATGTTCCCGGTATATAATGGCTGGCTTTCTCATGATGTTAAGGACCCATTAAACAAATACATGCTATGATCCTTTTTTGGGGGGGGGGAAAGATGGCTAGCATAAGGTGTTAGCAGCGGTGCTCTTGTTGCCTAATACTTAAAACAGAAATGAGGAATTTCAAGGCCTCCATACATTAACACAAGATTGTCTGGGTCCTATAGAGTTCGGTATGTGGGTTCCTTGGTGCTGGTGCAGTCTGTCTATAGCGGGGCAGTCAGATTGGATCCAAACATGATCGAGTTCCCTCCTATGTATGAATTACACAACAGACTTTGCCTTATAGGAAAGATTATGCATGGTTAATCTATAGTGTATAAATGTTTTTTAGATTTGCAAATTATTTAAATTTATGCAGACACTTTCAGATGCTGTACTGCTGCCTGTAGATTTTCTCAATCTGCTTGCACATTCTCTCTTAACCTATTTACTTTCTTGCGCTGCTTGTGGATTATCTGAGTTTGCCTGTGGAAATTCTTTCTCTCTCTGCCTATGTACTTTCCTGCTCCCTGCTTTCTGTGATTGTGGGTATTCGCTGTATGCCTGTGAATTTTCTCTCTATGCATGTGGATTATCTGAGTTTGCCTATGGAATTTCTTTCCCTCTCTGGCTATGTACTTTTCTGCTCCCAGCTTTCTGTGTTTGTGGATCTTCTCGCTCTGCCTATGGATTTTCTCTCTCTGTCTGTGCCTGTAGATTTTTGTAATGTTTTTTATTTTATTGTTTGAAGCATGGCCCTAGCTCGAGAGCAGCGCAGCGCTGTACAGAGTGCATGTGGCCAGCATTTGGGCCACCATTTTGCCTCGCATCTTTTAACAGTGGGACAGTACTCTGAGGTCTGTGCCTTGGTATGTGCATCCATTGGAATTAGTCCTTGGTCTGGTGTTGTTGAAAGAGTCAGGTTTTGAGAGATTTGTGAAATTGGAGAATTGTGGGGGATTCCGAGCCGACACTGGGATCGAGTTCCAGAGGGTGGGTGCATGACAAGAGAAGGATTGTTTGCCGTCCTCTCTTTGCGGACGAGTTGTGATTCAAGCCGGTTGGTTGATTTGCTTTGCGAGGAGCGTGTGCCACTAGATATGTGGAGCTTAGCCGCCAGGTACGCTGGTGGGCTACCTGTGACTGCTTTGTAGATGATACATGCAGTCTTGCACAGTATCCTGGCTTGTAGTGGAAGCCATTGTAGCTCAAGTAGGATGGGGGTAATTCGGTCTACATTCTCCCATAATTTGACGTGCTCAAGCGTGGTGGACTGCTTTTAGGGGAGCAAAGTGATCAGCTTCGAGCCCTATCAGGAGAGCATTTCCCCAATTGATGTTCAAGGCCACAAGGGACTGCCCTCCAGTCCATAAATCCTGTGGCGGGATGAAGGGTTTGATATTTCGAAGGGAAGAGATTCTGAGCAAGGCTATTTGGGCCTTCTTGGCAATGTGTTTCTGGAAGGGCTGGCTGCTGTCAATGGGGAAGCCTAAGGATTTTGCGGAGTAAGAGAGTCGTGGATCAAATCCTTCTAGGTGCATGTCATTGAGCCATTGTTGGACAAGTTGTTTTTTTAGCGGGCGGACTGATGAGGATGAATTCAGTCTTGGATTGGTTTAGGTTGAGGTAGGCAGTCGACATCCAGGACTGGATGATCGCTAGGTAATTGTGGAGACGAATGATATCCTGCGTGCTATTTACTCTCATATACAACTGATTACTGTCTGCGTAGTGGTGAATGGCTATATTGGCATCTTTGAGGGGAGTGTCCAGAGGCTCCATGTAAACGTTAAAAAGGATTAGTGAGAGGATGGAGCCTTGGAGGACTCTGCAGGAGACCTGGAGTCGGTTAGAATGCATTGAGTTCACCTGGACCACCTGGTGTCTGCTGGAGAAGTAGGATACAAACCAATTCAGGGCAGTGCCAGATAATCCCATCCTGTCAGCAGGGAGGGAGAGAAGGATGCAGTGATCGATGGTGTCGAATGCAGCTGAGAGGTCAAGGAGGACGAGGAGGCATGAGTCGTGGCTACCTCGAACCTAACTTTGGGGGTTACCCTGACTGATAGCCATTTAGGAGGTTGATTCTCTCTCTGCCTAAATGCCTTCCTGCTCTCTGCTTTGGGACATTGTGTCTGTCGTTGTGGGCATTGTTCCTCTACCTGTGAATTTTCACTCTCTACCTTTGGAAATTCTCTTTGCCTGTGGATTTTCTCTCGCTCTCTCTGCCTATCAATTTTCTCTCTTCCTAAGCGCTTTCTCGCTCTCTGCTGTGGAACATTTTTTCTGTGCTTTTAGGTATTGTTTCCCCACCTGTGTATTTTCACTCTCTACCTTTGGGAATTCTCTTTGCCTGTGGATTTTCTCTCTCCGACTGTGGATTTCACCCCTCTCTGAATGTCAATTTCCTCAGGTCCTATTGACGTTTTTGATCTGTTGTTGATAATATGAGTCTGCAAGTGGGATGTGTTTGTCATCCTGCAGAACCTTTCCCTCTGCCTATGTACTTTCTAGCTTTCTGCCTATGAACCTTCTTTCTTTGCTTGGTGGAATATTCTCTGCTGTGGATTTTCTTTCTCTCTCTCTCTCTGCATGTCCATTTCCCTCTATCTAGATATGTTCTCTCTCTGCTTGTGGATTATCTGAATCTGCCTGTAGAATTTCTTTGTCTGCCCTTGGACCTTTTCTCGCGGGACATGTACTTTCTCACTGTCGGCATATGGACATTTGTTCTGTGGTTATGGGTATTCTCGCTCTGCCTGTGGCGTTCCACTCCTTAGCCATGAGAGTGTTTTCTGCTTGGGCCTTTTCTCTGTCTGCCTGTGGATTGTATCTCTTTCTGTCTGCATTTCAATTTCCTCGGAACTCGTGGTTCTCTGCTGTGGATTAAATGAGCCTGACTCTGGAATGTCTTTGTCTCCCTGCCTACATTTTCCCTCTGCCTATGTATGTACTTTCCCACTCTCTGCTTCTGGAAACATGTTCTGTGGTTGTGGGTATGCTTTCTCTGCCTGTGAATGTTCACTCTCTACCTGTGGGGATTCCACTTTGACTGTGGTTTTTCTCACCAGATTTCTGCTTGTTGATTTTCTCTCTACCTAAAGATGTTTTCTCTCTGCTTGTGGATGATCAGAGTCTGCTGGCCTGTGGAGCTTTACTCGCTGCCTGTGAGAATTCTCTCTGCCTGAAGCTGTTCTCTCACTACTCGTGGCTTTTTTCGTTCTGATAGTTGACTTTCTCTCTTTGCTGTTGCGTTTTCTCTTCCTGTGGATTTTATGTTTCTGCCTTTGGGCTTTACCTCTACCTCTGAGAAATTCCACGTGCCTTCTTTGTTTCCTCCAGAATGTGATTGAACTGCACAAGGAACCTGAGTCCTCAGGACTGGTCTCAGCTCCCAATGTGATTCTGTGAAAGGATAATTCCTGAGTCCAGGGCCTAGTATAATGTGCGTGGGCTGTTGAGAAGGTCTACCAGGCTCATTTGAGAACTGGGTAGGTAGGGTTGTCTTTCTATGCTGACTTTATATCCCTCCTCATGATGGAAGGTACGACAGCACAGGCTGCAGGGGTAAGCATGAACTTCTCAGAGACGGAGAGGGATCCTGCCAGCATCTGAAGAGGACAGCAACAGTGGATTGAGGGTGGGCATTAGTGATGGACAGGCCAGGATTGATAAATGTCCCTAATCCAGGCTGTAGCATAAGTGGCCGTGGGGTGAAAAAACGAAGTATAATGTTCTTGGATTGCGCGACTGTGAGGGCTTCTTTGTCTAACCGGATCTGGTTCTGATGGATCGTTGTCTGCATTGGGAGGAGAGCTTTGCCAGGAAGTGGGGGACGCTGTAGAGGAACGCCTCCCTGTTTGCTACCCGCGCTTATTCCAGTGCACATAGGGATAGAAATGGATTGCAGACCTGCCTAACTTGCTGGGAATACTTTACATAGGACCCTCCCCCGTGCCTGTGCAAGCCCATTGCTGAAGCTGAGGCTGGATTGAACTTGTCACAGCTCCCATGCCTTTTCATGATTAACCCTTGACCTTGGCCCATGTTATGAAAGCGGAGTCAAGGGAGTGTTGGCTTGCCTCGTCAAGGATCCTCTCCACGAAAAGTGACACGTCTTTGCACTATCCCGGTGGATTTTCCCTCTCTGCCAGTGGTGTCCTCACTCTGCATGTGGCTTCTTTCTCTCCCTCTCTCTCTCTCTCTCTCCTCCTTGGCAGTTTCTTTCTTTCTTCCTACACATATTCTCGTTCTGCCAAGTTCTCTCTCTCTCCCTGTTCTCACTTCTTGTTCTCCCTCTCCCTGTTCCCTCTGCAGGTTCTGTCGCTCCCTCTTCTCTATTCATGTTCTCACTCTCCCTGTTCCCTCTGCATGTTCTCTCTCTCCCTGTTCTCTCTGCATGTTCTCTCTCTCTCCCTGTTCTCTCTGCATGTTCTCTCTCTCCCTGTTCTCTCTGCATGTCCTCTCTCACCCTATTCTCACTGCATGTTCTCTCTCTCCCTGTCCTCTCGACATGTTCTCTCTCTCCCTGTCCTCTCGACATGTTCGGTCTCTGTATGTTCTCTCTCTCCCTGTTCTCTCTGCAAGTTGTCTCTCTCCCTGTCCTCTATGCATGTTCTCTCTATTCCTGTTCTCTCTGCATGTTCTCTCTCTCCCTGTTCTCTATGCATGTTCTCTCTCTCCCGTTCACTCTGCATGTTTTCTCTCTCCCTCTTCTCTCTGAATGTTCTCTCTCTCCCTGTTCTATCTGCAGGTTCTCACTCTCCCTGTTCTCTCTGCAAGTTATCTCCTTCCCTATTGTCTATGCATGTTCTTTATCTCCCTGTTCTCTCGGCATGTTTCTCTCTCCCTGCTCGTTCTGCATGTTCTCTCCTTCCCTCTTCTATCTGTATGGTCTCTTTCTCCCTGTTCTCTCTGCATGTTCTCTCTCTCCCTGTTCTATCTACTGGTGTGCTCTCTCCCTGTTCACTCGGCATGTTCTTCCTCAGTATGTTCTCTCTCTGCCTGTTCTCTCTGCAAGTTATCTCCTTCCCTATTGTCTATGCATGTGCTTTCTCTCCCTGTTCTCTCGGCGTGTTTCTCTCTCCCTGCTCTTTCTGCATGTTCTCTCCTTCCCTCTTCTCTCTGTATGGTCTCTGTCTCCCTGTTCTCTCTGCATATCCTATCTCTCCTCTTCTTCTGTACGTTCTCTGTCTCCCTGTTCTCTCTGCAGGGTCTCTCGCTCCCTGTTCTCTCTGCATGTTCTCTCTCTCCCTGTTCTCTCTGGATCTTCTCTCTCACCCTATTCTCACTGCATGTTCTCTCTCTCCCTCTCCTCTCGACATGTTCTCTCTCTGTATGCTCTCTCTCTCCCTGTTCTCTCTGCATGTTCTCTCTCTCCCTATTCTCACGTCATGTTCTTTCCCTCCCTGTCCTCTCTGCATGTTCGCACTCTCCCTATGCTCTGTCCATGTTCTCTCGGCACGTGTTATCTCTGAATGTTCTCTCTCTCCCTGTTCTCTCTGCAAGTTGTCTCTCTCCCTGTCCTCTATGCATGTTCTCTCTCTTCCTGTTCTCTCTGCATGTTCTCTCTCTCCCTGTTCTCTATGCATGTTCTCTCTCTCCCTGTTCACTCTGCATGTTTTCTCTCTCCCTCTTCTCTCTGAATGTTCTCTCTCTCCCTGTTCTATCTGCAGGTTCTCACTCTCCCTGTTCTCTCTGCAAGTTATCTCCTTCCCTATTGTCTATGCATGTTCTTTATCTCCCTGTTCTCTCGGCATGTTTCTCTCTCCCTGCTCGTTCTGCTTGTTCTCTCCTTCCCTCTTCTATCTGTATGGTCTCTTTCTCCCTGTTCTCTCTGCATGTTCTCTCTCTCCCTGTTCTATCTACTGGTGTGCTCTCTCCCTGTTCACTCGGCATGTTCTTCCTCAGTATGTTCTCTCTCTGCCTGTTCTCTCTGCAAGTTATCTCCTTCCCTATTGTCTATGCATGTGCTTTCTCTCCCTGTTCTCTCGGCGTGTTTCTCTCTCCCTGCTCTTTCTGCATGTTCTCTCCTTCCCTCTTCTCTCTGTATGGTCTCTGTCTCCCTGTTCTCTCTGCAGGGTCTCTCGCTCCCTGTTCTCTCTGCATGTTCTCTCTCTCCCTGTTCTCAAAGGATCTTCTCTCTCACCCTATTCTCACTGCATGTTCTCTCTCTCCCTGTCCTCTCGACATGTTCTCTCTCTGTATGCTCTCTCTCTCCCTGTTCTCTCTGCATGTTCTCTCTCTCCCTATTCTCACGTCATGTTCTTTCCCTCCCTGTCCTCTCTGCATGTTCGCACTCTCCCTATGCTCTGTCCATGTTCTCTCGGCATGTGTTATCTCTGAATGTTCTCTCTCTCCCTGTTCTCTCTGCAAGTTGTCTCTCTCCCTGTCCTCTATGCATGTTCTCTCTCTTCCTGTTCTCTCTGCATGTTCTCTCTCTCCCTGTTCTCTATGCATGTTCTCTCTCTCCCTGTTCACTCTGCATGTTTTCTCTCTCCCTCTTCTCTCTGAATGTTCTCTCTCTCCCTGTTCTATCTGTAGGTTCTCTCTCTCCCTGTTCTCTCTGCAAGTGCTCTCCTTCCCTATTGTCTATACATGTTCTTTCTCTCCCTGTTCTCTCGGCATGTTTCTCTCTCCCTGCTCTTTCTGCATGTTCTCTCCTTCCCTCTTCTATCTGTATGGTCTCTTTCTCCCTGTTCTCGCTGCATGTTCTCTCTCTCCCTGTTCTATCTGATGGTTTGCTCTCTCCCTGTTCTCTCGGCATGTTCTTCCTCAGTATGTTCTCTCTCTCCCTGTTCTCTCTGCAAGTTATCTCCTTCCCTATTGCCTATGCATGTTCTTTCTCTCCCTGTTCTCTCTGCAAGTTGTCTCTCTCCCTGTCCTCTATGCATGTTCTCTCTCTTCCTGTTCTCTCTGCATGTTCTCTCTCTCCCTGTTCTCTATGCATGTTCTCTCTCTCCCTGTTCACTCTGCATGTTTTCTCTCTCCCTCTTCTCTCTGAATGTTCTCTCTCTCCCTGTTCTATCTGTAGGTTCTCTCTCTCCCTGTTCTCTCTGCAAGTGCTCTCCTTCCCTATTGTCTATACATGTTCTTTCTCTCCCTGTTCTCTCGGCATGTTTCTCTCTCCCTGCTCTTTCTGCATGTTCTCTCCTTCCCTCTTCTATCTGTATGGTCTCTTTCTCCCTGTTCTCGCTGCATGTTCTCTCTCTCCCTGTTCTATCTGATGGTTTGCTCTCTCCCTGTTCTCTCGGCATGTTCTTCCTCAGTATGTTCTCTCTTTCCCTGTTCTCTCTGCAAGTTATCTCCTTCCCTATTGCCTATGCATGTTCTTTCTCTCCCTGTTCTCTCGGCGTGTTTCTCTCTTCCTGCTCTTTCTGCATGTTCTCTCCTTCCCTCTTCTCTCTGTATGGTCTCTGCCTCCCTGTTCTCTCTGCATATCCTATCTCTCCCTCTTCTCTCTGTATGTTCTCTGTCTCCCTGTTCTCTCTGCAGGGTCTCTCGCTCCCTGTTCTCTCTGCATGTTCCCTTTCTCCCTGTTCTATCTGCATGTTCTGTCTCTCCCTCTGGACTTCCTCGCTGTGTGGCCTCCTTCTCTCTGCATTTTGTTTTTTTTCCCTGCCTGCAAAGGTTTCCTATCTGTCTGTGAACCTTTTCTCTTTGCCTGTGGATTATCCCTCTCTGGCTATAAATTTATTTTTTCTCTCTGGTTGTGCATTTTCTTTCTCTGCCACTGTACGTTTTCACTGGGTGTGTGCATTTCCTCTTTGTCCCTGTCCTGTTTTACTCTGCACATTCGTTCTTTGCCTTTGAGATTTACCTCTCTGATTCTGGATCTTCTCGTCCTTCTCTGTCTGTGGCTATTCTCCTTCTGGCTAAGCACTTTCTTTCTCATTGTGTTTTCTTTCTCTGAATATCTGACTGTGGATTTTTCTCTCAGCCTTTGGTTTTTCTCGCTGACTCTGGGCTTGCTCTCTGCCTGTGGATTTTCTCTTCTTGCCTGCAGCCCCACTCTCTCTGCCTGTGGATTTTCTCTTCTTGCCTGCAGCCCCACTCTCTCTGCCTGTGGATTTTCTCTTCTTGCCCGCAGACCCTCTCTCTCTGCCTGTGTAGTTTCTCTTCTTGCCTGCAGGCCCTCTATCTCTGCCTGTGGATATCCTCTTCTTGCCTGCAGACACTCTCTCTCTGCCTGTGGATTTCCTCTTCTTGCCTGCAGACCCTCTCTCTCTGCTTGTGGATTTTCTCTTCTTGCCTGCAGCCCCTCTCTCTCTGCCTGTGGATTTTCGCTTCTTGCCTGCAAACCATCTCTCTCCGCCTGTGGATTTTCTCTTCTTGCCTGCAGAACCTCTCTCTCTGCCTTTGGAGTTTATCTTCTTGCCTGCAGAATCTCTCCCTTTCTCTGCCTGTGGATTTTCTCTTCTTGCCTGCAGACCCTCTCTCTTTGCCTGTGGATTTTCTCTTCTTGCCTGCAGACCCTCTCTCTCTGCCTGTGGATTTTCTCTTCTTGCCTGCAGGCCCCCTCTCTCTGCTTGTGGATTTTCTCTTCTTGCCTGCAGACCCTCTCTCTCTGCCTGTGTAGTTTCTCTTCTTGCCTGCAGACCCTCTCTCTCTGCCTGTGGATTTTCTCTTCTTGCCTGCAGACCCTCTCTCTCTGCCTGTGGATTTTCTCTTCTTGCCTGCAGACCCTCTCTCTCTCTGCCTGTGGATTTTTTCTTCGTGCCTGCAGACCCTCTCTCTCTGCCTGTGGATTTTCTCTTCTTGCCTGCAGACCCTTTCTCTCTGCCTGTGGATTTTCTCTTCTTGCCTGCAGACCCTCTCTCTCTGCCTGTGGATTTTCTCTTCTTGCCTGCAGGCCCCCTCTCTCTGCTTGTGTATTTACTCTTCTTGCCTGCAGGCCCCCTCTCTCTGCTTGTGGATTTTCTCTTCTTGCCTGCAGACCCTCTGTCTCGGCCTGCGTAGTTTCTCTTCTTGCCTGCAGACCCTCTCTCTCTGCCTGTGGATTTTCTCTTCTTGCCTGCACACCCTCTCTCTCTGCCTGTGGATTTTCTCTTCTTGCCTGCAGGCCCCCTCTCTCTACTTGTGGATTTTCTCTTCTTGCCTGCAGGCCCCCTCTCTCTGCCTGTGGATTTTCCCCTCTTGCCTGCAGACCCTCTCTCTCTGCTTGTGGATTTTCCCTTCTTGCCTGCAGACCCTCTCTCTCTGCCTGTGTAGTTTCTCTTCTTGCCTGCAGGCCCTCTATATCTGCCTGTGGATATCCTCTTCTTGCCTGCAGACCCTCTCTCTCTGCCTGTGGATTTCCCCTTCTTGCCTACAGACCCTCTCTCTCTGCTTGTGGATTTTCTCTTCTTGCCTGCAGCCCCTCTCTCTCTGCCTGTGGATTTTCGCTTCTTGCCTGCAAACCATCTCTCTCTGCCTGTGGATTTTCTCTTCTTGCCTGCAGAACCCCTCTCTCTGCCTTTGGAGTTTATTTTCTTGCCTGCAGAATCTCTCTCTCTCTCTGCCTGTGGATTTTCTCTTCTTGCCTGCAGACCCTCTCTCTTTGCCTGTGGATTTTCTCTTCTTGCCTGCAGACCCTCTCTCTCTGCCTGTGGATATCCTCTTCTTGCCTGCAGACACTCTCTCTCTGCCTGTGGATTTCCTCTTCTTGCCTGCAGACCCTCTCTCTCTGCTTGTGGATTTTCTCTTCTTGCCTGCAGCCCCTCTCTCTCTGCCTGTGGATTTTCGCTTCTTGCCTGCAAACCATCTCTCTCCGCCTGTGGATTTTCTCTTCTTGCCTGCAGAACCTCTCTCTCTGCCTTTGGAGTTTATCTTCTTGCCTGCAGAATCTCTCCCTTTCTCTGCCTGTGGATTTTCTCTCCTTGCCTGCAGACCCTCTCTCTTTGCCTGTGGATTTTCTCTTCTTGCCTGCAGACCCTCTCTCTCTGCCTGTGGATTTTCTCTTCTTGCCTGCAGGCCCCCTCTCTCTGCTTGTGGATTTTCTCTTCTTGCCTGCAGACCCTCTCTCTCTGCCTGTGTAGTTTCTCTTCTTGCCTGCAGACCCTCTCTCTCTGCCTGTGGATTTTCTCTTCTTGCCTGCAGACCCTCTCTCTCTGCCTGTGGATTTTCTCTTCTTGCCTGCAGACCCTCTCTCTCTCTGCCTGTGGATTTTTTCTTCGTGCCTGCAGACCCTCTCTCTCTGCCTGTGGATTTTCTCTTCTTGCCTGCAGACCCTTTCTCTCTGCCTGTGGATTTTCTCTTCTTGCCTGCAGACCCTCTCTCTCTGCCTGTGGATTTTCTCTTCTTGCCTGCAGGCCCCCTCTCTCTGCTTGTGTATTTACTCTTCTTGCCTGCAGGCCCCCTCTCTCTGCTTGTGGATTTTCTCTTCTTGCCTGCAGACCCTCTGTCTCGGCCTGCGTAGTTTCTCTTCTTGCCTGCAGACCCTCTCTCTCTGCCTGTGGATTTTCTCTTCTTGCCTGCACACCCTCTCTCTCTGCCTGTGGATTTTCTCTTCTTGCCTGCAGGCCCCCTCTCTCTACTTGTGGATTTTCTCTTCTTGCCTGCAGGCCCCCTCTCTCTGCCTGTGGATTTTCCCCTCTTGCCTGCAGACCCTCTCTCTCTGCTTGTGGATTTTCCCTTCTTGCCTGCAGACCCTCTCTCTCTGCCTGTGTAGTTTCTCTTCTTGCCTGCAGGCCCTCTATATCTGCCTGTGGATATCCTCTTCTTGCCTGCAGACCCTCTCTCTCTGCCTGTGGATTTCCCCTTCTTGCCTACAGACCCTCTCTCTCTGCTTGTGGATTTTCTCTTCTTGCCTGCAGCCCCTCTCTCTCTGCCTGTGGATTTTCGCTTCTTGCCTGCAAACCATCTCTCTCTGCCTGTGGATTTTCTCTTCTTGCCTGCAGAACCCCTCTCTCTGCCTTTGGAGTTTATTTTCTTGCCTGCAGAATCTCTCTCTCTCTCTGCCTGTGGATTTTCTCTTCTTGCCTGCAGACCCTCTCTCTTTGCCTGTGGATTTTCTCTTCTTGCCTGCAGACCCTCTCTCTCTGCCTGTGGATTTTCTCTTCTTGCCTGCAGGCCCCCTCTCTCTGCTTGTGGATTTTCTCTTCTTGCCTGCAGACCCTCTCTCTCTGTGTGTGTAGTTTCTCTTCTTGCCTGCAGGCCCTCTATCTCTGCCTGTGGATATCCTCTTCTTGCCTGCAGACCCTCTCTCTCTGCCTGTGGATTTCCTCTTCTTGCCTGCAGACCCTCTCTCTCTGCCTGTGGATTTTCTCTTCTTGCCTGCAGACCCTCTCTCTCTGCTTGTGGATTTTCTCTTCTTGCCTGCAGCCCCTCTCTCTCTGCTTGTGGATTTTCTCTTCTTGCCTGCAGACCCTCTCTCTCTGCCCGTGGATTTCCTCTCCTTGCCTGCACACCCTCTATCTCTGCCTGTGGATTTTCTCTTCTTGCCTGCAGACCCTCTCTCTCTGCCTGTGGATTTCCTCTTCTTGCCTGCAGACCCTCTGTCTCTGCCTGTGGATTTTCTCTTCTTGCCTGCAGCCCCTCTCTTTCTGCCTGTGGATTTTCGCTTCTTGCCTGCAAACCATCTCTCTCTGCCTGTGGATTTTCTCTTCTTGCCTGCAGAACCTCTCTCTCTGCCTTTGGAGTTTATCTTCTTGCCTGCAGAATCTCTCTCTCTGCCTGTGGATTTTCTCTTCTTGCCTGCAGACCCTCTCTCTTTGCCTGTGGATTTTCTCTTCTTGCCTGCAGACACTCTCTCGCTGCCTGTGGATTTTCTCTTATTGCTTGCAGACCCTCTCTCTCTCTGCCTGTGGATTTTCACTTCTTGCCTGCAAACCATCTCTCTCTGCCTGTGTAGTTTCTCTTCTTGCCTGCAGAACCTCTCTCTCTGCCTTTGGATTTTCTCTTCTTGCCTGCAGCCCCTCTCTCTCTGCCTGTGGATTTTCTCTTCTTGCCTGCAGACCCTCTCTCTTTGCCTGTGGATTTTCTCTTCTTGCCTGCAGACACTCTCTCGCTGCCTGTGGATTTTCTCTTATTGCTTGCAGACCCTCTCTCTCTCTGCCTGTGGATTTTCACTTCTTGCCTGCAAACCATCTCTCGCTGCCTGTGGATTTTCTCTTCTTGCTTGCAGAATCTCTCTCTCTGCCTGTGGATTTTCTCTTCTTGCCTGCACACCCTCTCTCTGCCTGTGGATTTTCTCTTCTTGCCTGCAGCCCCTCTCTCTCTGCCTGTGGATATTCTCTGCTTGCCTGCAGACACTCTCTCGCTACCTGTGGATTTTCTCTTCTTGCCTGCAGACCCTCTCTCTCTGCCTTTGGATTTTCTCTTCTTGCCTGCAGACCCTCTCTCTCTGTCTGTGGATTTTCTCTTCTTGCCTGCAGACACTCTCTCGCTACCTGTGGATTTTCTCTTCTTGCCTGCAGACCCTCTCTCTCTGCGTGTGTAGTTTCTCTTCTTGCTTGCAGACCCCCTCTCTCTCTGCCTGTGGATTTTCTCTTCTTGCCTGCAGACCCTCTCTCTCTGCCTGTGGATTTCCTCTTCTTGCCTGCAGACCCTCTCTCTCTGCCTGTGGATTTTCTCTGCTTGCCTGCAGACCCTCTCTCTCTGCCTGTGGATTTTCTCTGCTTGCCTGCAGACCTTCTCTCTCTGCCTGTGGATTTTCTCTTCTTGCCTGCAGACCCTCTCTCTCTGCCTGTGGATTTCCTCTTCTTGCCTGCAGACCCTCTCTCTCTGCCTGTGGATTTTCTCTGCTTGCCTGCAGACCCTCTCTCTCTGCCTGTGGATTTTCTCTGCTTGCCTGCAGACCCTCTCTCTCTGCCTGTGGATTTTCTCTGCTTGCCTGCAGACCTTCTCTCTCTGCCTGTGGATTTTCTCTTCTTGCCTGCAGACCCTCTCTCTTTGCCTGTGGATTTTCTCTTCTTGCCTGCAGACCCTCTCTCTCTGCCTGTGGATTTTCTCTTCTTGCCTGCAGGCCCCCTCTCTCTGCTTGTGGATTTTCTCTTCTTGCCTGCAGACCCTCTCTCTCTGCCTGTGTAGTTTCTCTTCTTGCCTGCAGACCCTCTCTCTCTGCCTGTGGATTTTCTCTTCTTGCCTGCAGACCCTCTCTCTCTGCCTGTGGATTTTCTCTTCTTGCCTGCAGACCCTCTCTCTCTCTGCCTGTGGATTTTTTCTTCGTGCCTGCAGACCCTCTCTCTCTGCCTGTGGATTTTCTCTTCTTGCCTGCAGACCCTTTCTCTCTGCCTGTGGATTTTCTCTTCTTGCCTGCAGACCCTCTCTCTCTGCCTGTGGATTTTCTCTTCTTGCCTGCAGGCCCCCTCTCTCTGCTTGTGTATTTACTCTTCTTGCCTGCAGGCCCCCTCTCTCTGCTTGTGGATTTTCTCTTCTTGCCTGCAGACCCTCTGTCTCGGCCTGCGTAGTTTCTCTTCTTGCCTGCAGACCCTCTCTCTCTGCCTGTGGATTTTCTCTTCTTGCCTGCACACCCTCTCTCTCTGCCTGTGGATTTTCTCTTCTTGCCTGCAGGCCCCCTCTCTCTACTTGTGGATTTTCTCTTCTTGCCTGCAGGCCCCCTCTCTCTGCCTGTGGATTTTCCCCTCTTGCCTGCAGACCCTCTCTCTCTGCTTGTGGATTTTCCCTTCTTGCCTGCAGACCCTCTCTCTCTGCCTGTGTAGTTTCTCTTCTTGCCTGCAGGCCCTCTATATCTGCCTGTGGATATCCTCTTCTTGCCTGCAGACCCTCTCTCTCTGCCTGTGGATTTCCCCTTCTTGCCTACAGACCCTCTCTCTCTGCTTGTGGATTTTCTCTTCTTGCCTGCAGCCCCTCTCTCTCTGCCTGTGGATTTTCGCTTCTTGCCTGCAAACCATCTCTCTCTGCCTGTGGATTTTCTCTTCTTGCCTGCAGAACCCCTCTCTCTGCCTTTGGAGTTTATTTTCTTGCCTGCAGAATCTCTCTCTCTCTCTGCCTGTGGATTTTCTCTTCTTGCCTGCAGACCCTCTCTCTTTGCCTGTGGATTTTCTCTTCTTGCCTGCAGACCCTCTCTCTCTGCCTGTGGATATCCTCTTCTTGCCTGCAGACACTCTCTCTCTGCCTGTGGATTTCCTCTTCTTGCCTGCAGACCCTCTCTCTCTGCTTGTGGATTTTCTCTTCTTGCCTGCAGCCCCTCTCTCTCTGCCTGTGGATTTTCGCTTCTTGCCTGCAAACCATCTCTCTCCGCCTGTGGATTTTCTCTTCTTGCCTGCAGAACCTCTCTCTCTGCCTTTGGAGTTTATCTTCTTGCCTGCAGAATCTCTCCCTTTCTCTGCCTGTGGATTTTCTCTTCTTGCCTGCAGACCCTCTCTCTTTGCCTGTGGATTTTCTCTTCTTGCCTGCAGACCCTCTCTCTCTGCCTGTGGATTTTCTCTTCTTGCCTGCAGGCCCCCTCTCTCTGCTTGTGGATTTTCTCTTCTTGCCTGCAGACCCTCTCTCTCTGCCTGTGTAGTTTCTCTTCTTGCCTGCAGACCCTCTCTCTCTGCCTGTGGATTTTCTCTTCTTGCCTGCAGACCCTCTCTCTCTGCCTGTGGATTTTCTCTTCTTGCCTGCAGACCCTCTCTCTCTCTGCCTGTGGATTTTTTCTTCGTGCCTGCAGACCCTCTCTCTCTGCCTGTGGATTTTCTCTTCTTGCCTGCAGACCCTTTCTCTCTGCCTGTGGATTTTCTCTTCTTGCCTGCAGACCCTCTCTCTCTGCCTGTGGATTTTCTCTTCTTGCCTGCAGGCCCCCTCTCTCTGCTTGTGTATTTACTCTTCTTGCCTGCAGGCCCCCTCTCTCTGCTTGTGGATTTTCTCTTCTTGCCTGCAGACCCTCTGTCTCGGCCTGCGTAGTTTCTCTTCTTGCCTGCAGACCCTCTCTCTCTGCCTGTGGATTTTCTCTTCTTGCCTGCACACCCTCTCTCTCTGCCTGTGGATTTTCTCTTCTTGCCTGCAGGCCCCCTCTCTCTACTTGTGGATTTTCTCTTCTTGCCTGCAGGCCCCCTCTCTCTGCCTGTGGATTTTCCCCTCTTGCCTGCAGACCCTCTCTCTCTGCTTGTGGATTTTCCCTTCTTGCCTGCAGACCCTCTCTCTCTGCCTGTGTAGTTTCTCTTCTTGCCTGCAGGCCCTCTATATCTGCCTGTGGATATCCTCTTCTTGCCTGCAGACCCTCTCTCTCTGCCTGTGGATTTCCCCTTCTTGCCTACAGACCCTCTCTCTCTGCTTGTGGATTTTCTCTTCTTGCCTGCAGCCCCTCTCTCTCTGCCTGTGGATTTTCGCTTCTTGCCTGCAAACCATCTCTCTCTGCCTGTGGATTTTCTCTTCTTGCCTGCAGAACCCCTCTCTCTGCCTTTGGAGTTTATTTTCTTGCCTGCAGAATCTCTCTCTCTCTCTGCCTGTGGATTTTCTCTTCTTGCCTGCAGACCCTCTCTCTTTGCCTGTGGATTTTCTCTTCTTGCCTGCAGACCCTCTCTCTCTGCCTGTGGATTTTCTCTTCTTGCCTGCAGGCCCCCTCTCTCTGCTTGTGGATTTTCTCTTCTTGCCTGCAGACCCTCTCTCTCTGTGTGTGTAGTTTCTCTTCTTGCCTGCAGGCCCTCTATCTCTGCCTGTGGATATCCTCTTCTTGCCTGCAGACCCTCTCTCTCTGCCTGTGGATTTCCTCTTCTTGCCTGCAGACCCTCTCTCTCTGCCTGTGGATTTTCTCTTCTTGCCTGCAGACCCTCTCTCTCTGCTTGTGGATTTTCTCTTCTTGCCTGCAGCCCCTCTCTCTCTGCTTGTGGATTTTCTCTTCTTGCCTGCAGACCCTCTCTCTCTGCCCGTGGATTTCCTCTCCTTGCCTGCACACCCTCTATCTCTGCCTGTGGATTTTCTCTTCTTGCCTGCAGACCCTCTCTCTCTGCCTGTGGATTTCCTCTTCTTGCCTGCAGACCCTCTGTCTCTGCCTGTGGATTTTCTCTTCTTGCCTGCAGCCCCTCTCTTTCTGCCTGTGGATTTTCGCTTCTTGCCTGCAAACCATCTCTCTCTGCCTGTGGATTTTCTCTTCTTGCCTGCAGAACCTCTCTCTCTGCCTTTGGAGTTTATCTTCTTGCCTGCAGAATCTCTCTCTCTGCCTGTGGATTTTCTCTTCTTGCCTGCAGACCCTCTCTCTTTGCCTGTGGATTTTCTCTTCTTGCCTGCAGACACTCTCTCGCTGCCTGTGGATTTTCTCTTATTGCTTGCAGACCCTCTCTCTCTCTGCCTGTGGATTTTCACTTCTTGCCTGCAAACCATCTCTCTCTGCCTGTGTAGTTTCTCTTCTTGCCTGCAGAACCTCTCTCTCTGCCTTTGGATTTTCTCTTCTTGCCTGCAGCCCCTCTCTCTCTGCCTGTGGATTTTCTCTTCTTGCCTGCAGACCCTCTCTCTTTGCCTGTGGATTTTCTCTTCTTGCCTGCAGACACTCTCTCGCTGCCTGTGGATTTTCTCTTATTGCTTGCAGACCCTCTCTCTCTCTGCCTGTGGATTTTCACTTCTTGCCTGCAAACCATCTCTCTCTGCCTGTGTAGTTTCTCTTCTTGCCTGCAGAACCTCTCTCTGCCTTTGGATTTTCTCTTCTTGCCTGCAGCCCCTCTCTCTCTGCCTGTGGATTTTCTCTTCTTGCCTGCAGACCCTCTCTCTTTGCCTGTGGATTTTCTCTTCTTGCCTGCAGACCCTCTCTCTTTGCCTGTGGATTTTCTCTTCTTGCCTGCAGACACTCTCTCGCTGCCTGTGGATTTTCTCTTCTTGCTTGCAGAATCTCTCTCTCTGCCTGTGGATTTTCTCTTCTTGCCTGCAAACCATCTCTCTCTGCCTGTGTAGTTTCTCTTCTTGCCTGCAGAACCTCTCTCTCTGCCTTTGGATTTTCTCTTCTTGCCTGCAGCCCCTCTCTCTCTGCCTGTGGATTTTCTCTTCTTGCCTGCAGACCCTCTCTCTTTGCCTGTGGATTTTCTCTTCTTGCCTGCAGACACTCTCTCGCTGCCTGTGGATTTTCTCTTATTGCTTGCAGAATCTCTCTCTCTGCCTGTGGATTTTCTCTTCTTGCCTGCAGACCCTCTCTCTCTGCCTGTGGATTTTCTCTTCTTGCCTGCAGAACCTCTCTCTCTGCCTTTGGATTTTCTCTTCTTGCCTGCAGAATCTTTCTCTCTGCCTGTGGATTTTCTCTTCTTGCCTGCAGACCCTCTCTCTTTGCCTGTGGATTTTTTCTTCCTGCCTGCAGACCCTCTCTCTTTGCCTGTGGATTTTCTCTTCTTGCCTGCACACCCTCTCTCTGCCTGTGGATTTTCTCTTCTTGCCTGCAGCCCCTCTCTCTCTGCCTGTGGATATTCTCTGCTTGCCTGCAGACACTCTCTCGCTACCTGTGGATTTTCTCTTCTTGCCTGCAGACCCTCTCTCTCTGCCTTTGGATTTTCTCTTCTTGCCTGCAGACCCTCTCTCTCTGTCTGTGGATTTTCTCTTCTTGCCTGCAGACACTCTCTCGCTACCTGTGGATTTTCTCTTCTTGCCTGCAGACCCTCTCTCTCTGCGTGTGTAGTTTCTCTTCTTGCTTGCAGACCCCCTCTCTCTCTGCCTGTGGATTTTCTCTTCTTGCCTGCAGACCCTCTCTCTCTGCCTGTGGATTTCCTCTTCTTGCCTGCAGACCCTCTCTCTCTGCCTGTGGATTTTCTCTGCTTGCCTGCAGACCCTCTCTCTCTGCCTGTGGATTTTCTCTGCTTGCCTGCAGACCTTCTCTCTCTGCCTGTGGATTTTCTCTTCTTGCCTGCAGACCCTCTCTCTCTGCCTGTGGATTTCCTCTTCTTGCCTGCAGACCCTCTCTCTCTGCCTGTGGATTTTCTCTGCTTGCCTGCAGACCCTCTCTCTCTGCCTGTGGATTTTCTCTGCTTGCCTGCAGACCCTCTCTCTCTGCCTGTGGATTTTCTCTGCTTGCCTGCAGACCTTCTCTCTCTGCCTGTGGATTTTCTCTTCTTGCCTGCAGACCCTCTCTCTCTGCCTGTGGATTTCCTCTTCTTGCCTGCAGACCCTCTCTCTCTGCCTGTGGATTTTCTCTGCTTGCCTGCAGACCCTCTCTCTCTGCCTGTGGATTTTCTCTGCTTGCCTGCAGACCCTCTCTCTCTGCCTGTGGATTTTCTCTAGGGCTGTACCAAGTAGCATATTTAGTATTCAGCTGAATACCAAATAGTTTGTCAACTATTCAGCCGAAGCTGAATATGAAGCCAAATAGTTGCTTTATTTAATAAATCGTGATCCAAACTTCAAAAAACACACTTATTAAAAAAACGAATAAAGCACAATTTTAAATGCATTCTATACTTGTATTTCTCTTCAGTGTAATTAATGCAGCATCTTCATTTAAAGTATAAAAGCCAGAAATAAAGAAGCTTTAACCAGAATGAAGGGGCCAAATGTACAGAAGATTGTTGCATATTCAGTGCCAGCTAAAGTAGGAGGCTTCACAAATGCAAAAGGACTGCCTTTATGAATCAGATGCATTGCATTCTCTATCCAGTTGCAAAGTCGATGCAGTCGAGTTTCGAAACTTCTTTGCAGCTCACATAGAAATGTATAAAATGGTTCATGTCGGCTCATGCAGGACACAAGTCAAGAGGAAATCTGAAATGTGTGAACTCCATCTCGCAACTATTCACCCACCCAAACAAATGCTGCTCACTTATCCTAGCCACTCTTTCTCGCCAATACACAAACATATGCAACTTATAATTCCTGATAAAATATCAGATAACGTTAAACTCAGGATTCAAGTCCTTAAAAAAGAAAAGGGGGGGACTATGACGTACGCAGTGGGAAGTGACATGACAGGAACTGAAAGTATCTATGCACATTTTTTTCAATTTGTTTTTTCCAACTGAAAAAAGTGCACATTGCATATAAACATTCGCCAAAAGAAAAGATGTTCCTGTATTGTTGCTGCCTAAGTATCAAAGATGAACACCTTTTTTGTCTAGGAATCTGTAACAAAACAAGCCCTAAAGAGCAGATTACAATATAAGATATTTTTCAGCTGTGTAATAGCAATTTGTCTGGTCTAATTCTATTCAGTTTCGCAAACTGAAGTCTATATTTGCCTTTCTGAGTTCATGTTGCATTGTATTCAAATGAGAATGTCAAAGTATTCGGCAACAGCCGAATAGCAAGGAACTATTCGGCCGGAGCCGAATAGCTTTTTTTCAGCCAGAATTCAGCCGAATACTTACTCAAAGCCGAAGTTCGGTACACCCCTAATTTTCTCTTCTTGCCTGCAGGCCCCCTCTCTCTGCCTGTGGATTTTCTCTTCTTGCCTGCAGACCCTCTCTCTCTGCCTGTGGATTTTCTCTTCTTGCCTGCAGTCCCCCTCTCTCTGCCTGTGGATTTTCTCTTCTTGCCTGCAGTCCCCCTCTCTCTGCCTGTGGATTTTCTCTTCTTGCCTGCAGGCCCCCTCTCTCTGCCTGTGGATTTTCTCTTCTTGCCTGCAGGCCCCCTCTCTCTGCCTGTGGATTTTCTCTTCTTGCCTGCAGACCCTCTCTCTCTGCCTGTGGATTTACTCTTGTTGCCTGCAGGCCCCCTCTCTCTGCCTGTGGAAATTCTCTTCTTGCCTGTAGACCCTCTCTCCCTGTCTGTAGATTCTTTCTCTCTCTGCCATAAGGTTTCTATCCCACCACGCGGACCTTCATCCTGACTTTCTCCCTCTGCCAGAGCATTTTGTCACTCTGCCTGTGCACTCTTCCTCTGCCTGTAGATTGTCTCTTACTGCCCATGGATGTTCTCTCGGCCTGCCGAGTGTCTCTCTCTCTCTGCTTTTGTATTTTCCCTAGCTCCCAGGGGATTTTCCCTCCACCTGCAGACCTTCTCTCTCTCTCTCTCTCTCTCTGTGGGATTATTCCCTGTTGAACAAGAAGTGTATACCGCAGCACACAGCCCTTCATCCTATGGACTTTCCCACTCTGCGGTGCATTTGTTTCTGTCTTCCCGTGGACTCTCAGGGCCCGATTCTCATCTTGGCGCAGTGAGCGTGCTAAATAGCACGACTCATTGCGCCATTTCTTGACGCCCAGGCACCACTGCTATTCTCATGTGGGCCTGGGCGTCTTCGCAAAGCACGACAGTGCTTTCGCTGTAATCCGCCTGTTTCTAATGGAAACAGGTGGATTGCAGAATCTCGACTGCATTTTCGTTAAATTACGAGGGAATCGTTATTTAACGAAAATGCTGCCGATACACCAAAGCAAGCAGCTTCAACATTGCAGGATGTTGAAGCTGCTTACTTTGGTGTACAGGAAAGTGTTCATATACACCTGTGTGGTGTATATGAACACTTTCATTTAAAGCGAGCAGCTTCAACGTTGCATCCTGAAACGTTGACGCTGCTGGCTTTGGTGTACAGGAAAGTGTTCATATACACCCGTGCGGTGTACATGAACACTTTCATTTACATCAAAGCCAGCAGCTTGAACGTTGCAGAATGTAACGTTGAAGCTGCTCGCATTGGTTTAAATAAAAGTGTTCCTATACAACCGTGCAGTGTATATGAGCACTTTCATTTACACCAAAGCTTTTAAGTACCGAAAAGGTCGTTAGCTCTTTTAACATCCTTTTCGGTACTTAACACCTTGATGATAATGCAGGATGCAACGTTGAAGCTGCTCGCTTTGGTGTAAATGAAAGTGTTCATATACACCCGTGTGTTGAAGCTGCTTGCTTTGGTGTACATGAAAGTGTCCATATACAACACGGGTGTATATGGACACTTCCATTTACACCAAACAAGGCTTCTTGTGGCACTCCTCCAGTTTAACGGCACCAAAAGGGTACCGTATATGTGCGCTAGTTTAGCGCACATATTAAACTGGAAGAGTGCCACAAGAATAGGCTTCCAAAAAGACAGTTTACAAATGTGGCGGTTGGTAGGTTGATTTCCAACCCATCCTAGCAACCACCACATGTATTCTGAAAGTGGCGCATTCTTTCCGACTTCGGAAGAATGCGCCACCTTCAGAATAGGTCTTAAGTACCGAAAAGGTTGTTAACCCTTTTAACGTCCTTTTCGGTACTTAACACCTTGATGAGAATCGGGGCCTCTGTCTGCCTTTCGATTTTTTTTCTCCCTTCAGCCGCTTGGACACGATTGGATGCAGCGTGTGTACTCCAGCCCGTGGCCCGTGCTATTCCCAGTTGTTGCCACGTCTTGGCAAAGCAAGGTGCCTGCTCGCAACGGGGGGAACCGGTGTGGTCCGCAGGGGTTTGTCAGGCCCGTGACATACTGTCACTCAATCTGCTCGACCTTACCTCTCACCCCGGAAGTGTGGCTGTGGTCTCCTGAGGTGTCAGAAGTCTCTGCTCCAGGGGGTCCTTTAGTTGACCCGTTATTGTTATTTTCTTGTTACTACTTCCCTGGGCCGTCAGTGTCCATGTCAGCTCCTGGAACTACTAGCGGCCTGGGGATTAATAATAATGTCTTAGTTGAGGATGGCAGTTCCTCTAAAGGGGTGTGTGCCCCTAGTAGGCAGGTGCAGTTGGGTGCCGGACCACAGGAGTTTGGTAGGGATATAGGCAGGGTGGTCCACGAGTCTGCAGATGGGGCGCTTTAGGATCTTAATACTACTTTGGCTTCTGCATTTGACCCCCTTATTGTGGATATTGCTGATATTTTGGCAGGTAATCCTGCTGTTTCAGAGGGTACCTCAAGGGTTAAGTCTATTCCTCAGGGGAAATGTGGGGCTAAGACCAAGCACCTGGATGAAGTAGCTGGTGGGGATGTGCCTAGGGGTGATCCTGGCTCCCGGTCCTGGAAAAGACGCCGGGATAAGGGCAAATATTACCCTTCCTCCTCCTCATCCTCGTCCTCAGATGAGTCCAGTTCCAAAAGAAAGAGGGTTAAACGGAGGGAGAGGTGCTCAAGGATATGTTGGGTGAGCCTTTCTTTGACCCTGGCAGTATTCAACATCCTCGCTCAGCAGACTGGCATCCGTCTGAGTCTGTAGGGGCTGTCATGAGGCATTGAGTTCGGAAGCATTTGGAGAGGGAGGCTCACAAAAATCTGAAAGCGGAGTGTCCGCAGCCCTGTTTCGCGGGTAAAGTGGATGTTACCCCAGAGGTGGACCAATCTATGGTAGTCTTTCTTACCAAAAAGGGGACGGATCCCTGTACGGGCATAGTTAATGCTCTACGCACTTGTCAGGATGAATTGTTAGATGTCCTGGGACCCCTTACACAGGTGTTTGATATGTTGGAGGAGAGCGTCACATTTGAGGCTCCCCTTGATGTGGCAGTCCTCAGGGTCTGGATTAAGAGGGCCTGTCTCTTAGGTAATGCTAATACCTTGTAAAGAAATAGGAAGGGAGCTGGGTCTTGATTGTCAGCGCTCTACCCTATTAATTACTGCAGCTCAGATGTTGATTATATATTATATATTGATTAATAGAAAAGAATATAGCGATCATCAATGGTATAATATAACAATTGTTCTTTAATTGTCCATTTAGAAAAGTCCGTCAGCCGACACGTGTTTCAACCCCATCTGGGTCGTCCTCAAGGCTGTTTTAGTATATATATTCCAGCAGAAAATCAATAGAAACCAATTAAACATAAACAAATTCCACATGTCAGACAATAATCAGAATTGCACAACAAATTAACGCAGTATTGCCCAAAATAACAAAAAAATGCAATCAACGTACATACCCATTACTAAATGTCAGGGCAGAGGTATTAAGGAAGCGACCAAGGAGCAAGAACAAAAACATTGGTATTGTTATAAACAGGTCAGTAATACATATTGCAACATTGAAGCAAAAAAATAAAATAAGTCAATGTTGTTCCCAAAAATCCAACAAGCAGTGTATTATTAAGTAACTCAGCAAATACTGATTAGTGTAATGATGGTGGTCAAGGTACATGCAACTCTTTATTTCACCAATTCGTTGTGTTTCCCGCCTTCCATCTTCACTTTCCCTTCCTCAGCTTGATTTTCCTGGTACCAAAACCGGATGGTGGGGTTCCACCCAGTGATGAACCTCAAAAGCCTTCAATGTGTTTCTGGTATATCGCCATTTCAAAATGGAGGCGATTCATCTTCTCAGGGATTCTCTCCTACCGGGTGATTGCATGTGCAAAGTCGATTTCAAGGACGCCTATCTGGTAGTTCCAGTTTATCCTCCCCCTCAGGAGTACCTTCAGTTTCAGTGGCAAGGTTTTGGTTGGCAGTTCGCCTCCCTTCCATTCGGTCCCGTCTCGGCTCCTTGGTGCTTCACAACGGTTTTGCGCCCAGTGACGGCTTTCTTGCGGGTAAGGGGGTGAGAATAATAATTTACTTAAATAAAATGATCCTGCTAGCACAACAACAGGAGTTGCTACAAACTCATATCCGGATGGGGATTACTCTGCTACAGGATTTGGGGTTCGTGATCAACCTAGACAAATCTGTAGTTGTGCCTTTATGACGCATCCAATTCCTGGGCTACGTTATCGATTCTGACCTGTGTCAACTCCTACTTCCCCGTGAAAGAATACAGGGTATTCACAGTCAGATCAAATCTATGTTAAGGAAGGGTTTTCTCTCCCTCCGGGTTCTGGCAAGGGTCAGAGGAATGTTGTCGGTCTCTATTCAGGCAATTCTTCTGGGTCCGTTGCATTATCAGGCACTTCAGAGATTAATATTCAGTCACCTCAAAAAGGGGGCTCCATACTCACAGCTGGTGAGGCTTTCTCCGGAAGCCTCAGGGAAGCTTCAGTGGTTGCTCCAGCACATGGAAGCTTGGAACGGGAAAGCTGTCTTTGATTTTACTCATGATATGGTGTTGGAGTCTGCTGCCAGTCGGTCGAGGTGGCGGGCAAGGCAACAGGGGGTGTTTACAGGAGGAAAGTGGTCTGTTCAAAAGAAGTCTCTTCATATAAACTGTCTTGAGCTCCTGGCAGGGTTGTTCACGGAGAAGAGTTTGGCCAAAGGCAGAATGAATTGTTGTATTTTCCTGAGAATTGACATCTCACTGGTACGCTACTTCAAGAAGCTGGGGGGAATGCAGTCCAAGGGTCTGGCAGATTTGTCCAGAGATTTTGGGCAGTTTTGTCTCAACAGTGGTGTAATGTTGCAGGTGGAGTATCTCCCAGGACTAGTCAACACAGTGGAGGATTGGAACTCCAGGTTTCTCCCAATGGAAGTGACTGGAAGCTAAACACGGAGATGTTTCATCTCCTATCAGGGGTTTGGGGTCCATTCCTTACCAATCTCTTTGCCTCTCGCCTCAATTGCCAAGTGCCTCGGTTTTTCAGTTGGCGTCTGGATCACGAGGCGTTAGCTGTGGATGCTTTTCTCCAGGGCTGGCAGCATCTCAAAAGTTATGCATGTCCCCACGTTCTCTCTCATTCCATGGCAGCAGGTGGTTCTTCTCATCCCATTCTGGATGACCCAAGTGTGGTTTCCAGCCCTGTTGGAGCAGTTGTTGGATGTTCCCCGTCTTCTTCTGTCATTCCGTCTTTTACTCACCGACCCCAGGGGAGGTTTACACAAATGAACACTGCAAGGGCAGCTATCCCTCATGGCATGGAAGATTTTTGCAATTCCTGGGCATTCCCGGGCCTTTTGGGAGACGCTTATCGGGTTCTCAGAGACACATGGTCTAGATTCACTCAGATTTCCTACTCTACTTCGTGGGCACGCTGCATGGGCTGGTGCGTGGACAGGGGTATCAATCATGTTTCTGCCCCCTCTGTAGAGGTGGTGAATATATTAATGATATTGTTTAAGGAGGGAAAGGCTTATAAGACGAATAATAACTTCCGGTCCATGATATCGACAGGACATATGCTAGTAAAGGGAGAACCAGTGGGAAAACATTTCCTGGTGAAGAAGGCTTAGCGGTCCATTAGGATTAAAGTTGCTCCTAAGGCTAAGTTTTCTGCTGTTTTTTGGGAGGTTCATTTGGTTTTCCACTTGGTTCAGTCTAGGCCAAGTAATGATGCTTTGTCACGCCAGCAACTGTCTGCTAAATTAACTACGTTGTTATGCCTCATTTCTATTAAGAGAGTTTCAGATGTGAAAGCACTGGATGGGGACAATAAACTTTAATCTGCGGAAGGTGTAACGTTCTTTTTCACTCACAGAGCCAAGATTTTCACCATCTCGGTTTCTTAACCTTCTTGCCATGAGGATCAGAAATCATGCGTGGTTAACTGTTTTGCAATGCTATCAGCGTGTGACTTCAGTTTACCGGTCTCCTTCTACCTCTCAGCTGCTCACTTCCGTCAGGAAGTCTTTTGGGGTGGTTTCTTCTGGCACTTTGTGGTGCACTGGGTGTGATGGGTGGTGAAAGAAGATGGGGTAGATGGTTCCGTCTTCGGAGCCCATTCGGCGAGGGGGGGCTATGGCATCTAAGTCAGCATTTCTATGGGGTAGATTGGAGGATATCATTAAGGCAGCTGATTGGTCCAGGGAGTCTACTTTTAAGACTTGTTATCATAAAAAGGTTCCGCATGTGGTGAGTGTGTTGTTGCAAGAGCTTTGAACTTGCATAATATGAAGCCTCCGGTCCCGCCAAGAATGGCTAATGCCCCAAACTGCATGAGTTGGGGTTTAGGTTCTATTAAGAGATACAGAGGCGAGTATTATCCCTCCCACATGATATGTTTGCTCTCTTGCCGTACCCCTCTGAGGACGTCTTCAGTGAGGCAAATTCACAAGGTGTTTTGATGGAAGGACCGTGGTGGTTGGACTTTGCTTTGTGGGTGGATGTCGTTGCTGGTCGGGAGTGTAGTTGTTGCTACCTTTGCTACCTTTGCCGCACAGCTACAGAAAAGGACAAGGGACTACCTGCAGATGGCTTTATAGAGGAGCTCAGACCCTGATTGGTTAATGAAGGCATGGTTGCCATCTTGGACTTGGGCCCTCAGTTGCGTTCCAAGTTTTATTTCTTCGTGTTTTATAAATGTTTAATGTTAAAAAAATGTTTATTTCTTTGCTGCTGTTTGAGGAGTAAAGAAGATTCTGCATAATACTCACCTCTTATGTATCTTAATAGAATCTAGTCTGCACCCCCCCAATCACGCTAGTCTCTGTCCAACATGGAGTTTCTCTCTCAGGCCGCAGACCTTCATCTCATGGTCTTCTCCCCTCTGCCTGTGGACTGCTCGTATCTCTGCTTGTGGATTTCAGGTACATGCCCTGAGGCTTGGTCTGTCTACCATTTGTTTCATTTTCATTGTCTGCCCTTTAAATTCCGGATCAGAAAGCAAGAAGCTGGGAGCTAGGGGCGGGGTTTGAAGCATCTGAAATAAAGGAGGACAGAACATATGAAGGCAAGCTGAAGGAGATCATTAGCAGAGCAGACAGAGGTAATAACGTAACGTCACCTTATGTGTTCTCAAGGGGTGTCTGGCTGGGACACACAGTGTGGGTCTGTGCTGCAGAGGAACCGCCCACCCAGAGTCACTTACCAGCTGCTGCACTTGGCTGAAAGGCACTGGCCTGCATGCGCGCTGAAGGAAGGCAGATATGCAAATGGTAGGGGTCAGGGGGAGATGATAAAGGGTGACAAAGAGAGTAGTAGGAGGGGACAAGAACGATACGTGGTATCAGGACACAGGGCAGGGGTTAGATGCAAACATGAATAACAGAGGCTATGGAGAGATGCATAAGAGAGAAACACAGGTCTGCCTTCAGATCACAGTGAGGCTGGAGGGAAATGTATGGGGGCAGAGGCCTTGGCATCTGGGCACAGAGATGAGGCTGTGGAGAGGTGCATATGGGAGAAACACAGGCCTGGCATCAGAGCACACAAAGGCTAGGGAGAGAGGCATAAGAGAATGTCAGGGGCTCCGGCATAAGGACAAAGAGCAGAGCTGAGGAGAGGTGCATAGAAGAGAAGCGCAGACCTGGCATCAGAGCACTGAAGGGATAGGGAGAGATGCTGAGGGCAGAGGCCCTGGCATCAGGACAGAGCGGAGACTGAGGAGAGGTGCATATGGGAGAAACACAGACCTGGCATCAGATCACAGTACGGCTAGGGAGGGAGGCACAAGGGGTGGCAGAGGCCCTGGCATCAGGACACAGAGCGGAGACTGAGGAGAGGTGCTTATGAGAGAAACGCAGGCCTGGCATCAGAGCACAGGACGGCTAGTGAGGGAGGGCTTAGGCGGGTAGAGGTCCTGGCCTCAGGAAGCAGAGCTGAGGAGTGGTGCATATGAGAGAAACACAGACTTGGCATCAGAGGACTGGAGGGATAGGGAGAGATGCTGAGGGCAGAGGCCCTGGCATCAGGACAGAGCGGAGACTGAGGAGAGCTGCATATGGGAGAAACAGACCTGGCATCAAATTACAGTTCGGCTAGGGAGGGAGGCACAAGGGGTGGCAGAGGCCCTGGCATCAGGACACAGAGCAGAGACTGAGGAGAGGTGCTTATGAGAGAAACGCAGGCCTGGCATCAGAGCACAGGACGGCTAGTGAGGGAGGGCTTAGCGGGGTAGAGGCCCTGACATCAGGACACAGAGCAGAGGCAGAGGAGAGCTGCATATGGGAGAAACACAGACCTGGCATCAGATCACAGTACGGCTAGGGAGGGAGGCACAAGGGGTGGCAGAGGCCCTGGCATCAGGACACAGAGCAGAGACTGAGGAGAGGTGCATATGAGAGAAACAGAGACCTGGCATCAGATCACAGAATGGCTAGGGAGGGAGGGCTTAGCGGGGTAGCAGAGGCAGAGCAGAGGCAGAGGAGAGCTGCATATGAGAGGAATACGTACCTGGCATCAGATCACAGTACGGCTAGGGAGAGAGGGTTTATGGGGGTAGAGGCACAGAGCAGAGGCTGAGGAGAGCTGCATATGAGAGAAACATGGACCTGGCATCAGATCACAGTACGGCTAGGGAGGCAGGGCCTAGTGGGGGTAGAGGCACAGAGCAGAGGCTTAACTTAGCATGGCGCAAGAGCATGACACATACATTTCTGTAGCATGGCTAAAGCTTTCCTTTCATGCAGGTTGTGCTGCAAGTGTCACTGCCTCTAGTGTCAACTCTGTGGAGGCAGCTCTGCTCTACACGCGCGCACCACGCCAAGGGGTGTAGTGTAGGACAGCCATGCACTCGTTGTGTGGTGCAGTCTCCAATGAGAGTTCTGGGGCCACGCCATGCACTCTTGGCTTCTAGCCCATACATGTGTGCCTGCTTCAGTGAGGAGGTTACCGTTTTGCTGGATGGCTTCACAAAGGGCTGGTATCATGGAGCGTCATTCCATAACCACACCCTGCTGCTTCGTTCCTTGATTCTGGCGTGGCACGCAGGGCCTTTGGCAGAAGCTGCACTCCTCGCATGTGGTGCATGCTCTCACGGCAATGTTTTGATTTGACTGCACACACACAGGTTTTTCCAATTTCTGTTGAGTGCTACATCCGAACTGTTTTTCATTAAATAGTTCAATGTTTGCATAAGGCTTATGCCATTGGATTGAAAGTGTTTTGTTAAAGATAGTTGTCCATGGATGGAAAAATAAAAATGATTTTGCGGTGTTGTGCTGAGGTTAAATGCAGAATTCCAAGCAAATTGGTACTTTTTCTTGCCCGGAGCCGCTTGTTCTTTTTGAACTTTTATGGTCGGAAGGATATTCATTTTAAGCAGCTGCCGTTCTTGTGGTTATGAGTTGGTAGAGCAGATTTGTAAAGAATAACATGGCTGGAAATGATAGCTCCTCAAATGCACGTTTTGTACTGAATCCAGTTACTGGCAAATACTTTTGACATACAACTGCAGCGAAGAACCCCACAGTTGCCTGCAGTTGCATTTTGTGAATTTCTGGTGTCTAAAAGTATTTATTTGTAGCCCATTCAAACCTTTTTAAACACATCATAACTTTCTTGGTGTTATATATATATATATATATATATATATATATATAAATATTATATATATATATATATATATATATATATATATATGTATTTATAAATAAAAACCCATGGTTAAGAGAGTGTTAATGTGATCAGATTTAACGCTACAAAACCCTTCAAATTCAGCACTCGGATTTCAAGCAAGTGCACTTTAACTATGCGCCCCGTGTGCAGCAGATGACCACCATGATGACATTATAGATGATATCACTGGTGACATCACCAAATACATCACACATGACATCACAGGTGACATCATTGATGGTGTTACTAATGGCATCATACAAGATCTCACTAATAAGATCAATAATTACATCATATATGACATTATTGATTACATATGTTAGAATATATTTGTTCACCTCTTTCGATACATATTTTATTTTCATTACATTTCACAATAAAAACATAACATGGAACAATACAATGATACAGAAGTATCATATGATTACGTGTGCAGCATTCATATGTAGTACTTCTCAACTTATAAACATTTCAATAAATTATGTAACATTATACAAATTGTTTGAATTTCAAGTATTAATAAGCAATTACAATAATTCATTGTAGTGAAAGTACCAGATTCAGGAAAATCGATTTCAGGTATTTCAAACATAATATAGCCGTATGTAGAAGTAAAATAAAATAAGAGTAGATAGAAGTGGACACATTTTTAATAGTAAGTGTCCTGAATATAGTCACTATTCACATTTGCAATTCTCCTGACTGTAATAACATTACATGAACATATTCTCATCTAAATGACAAGTCTACTAAAAAATAACAACATGCAAAAGAACATATGTGCCCGTGTGCATTGTGATAGTATAGAATCTAAGAATTCTAAATTTGGTTAATATGCAAAAAAAGCAGTTGCTTACACTACATAATAACACTTTTAGAAAAGAAATGAAAATTGGAAAGTAAACATTTGATTATAGACATGACAATTGTTTTACTGACATTTTTAGTCATATCTTTTGAAAATAAATTATGAATTTGTATTAAAATATAACAGATATCCTTCCAAAGTACATACATACCCATATACTATTCTTCTATCTAGTAATGTCTGTATGTACTGTCAATTGTGTACCATATGTTGCATTTAAAAAAACAAGAGCAGAAAACAATGTATTGTAAGAATGAAAAATGTACATATATGTTGTGTAACAAAGCAGAGTTGTCATATTCCAACATGTAATTAATAAAACCAGTGATTTCAGTGATGTCATGTATGATGTCAGTAGTGAAGCCATCAGTGATGTCATCTGTGATTTGTTTCTGGTCATCTAGAGTTTGGATCAGAGCAGCTTTTTTCCCTATCTAGGATATCATGACATCCAGGGCACACAACCTAATGCAAAAAGTGGGGGACTCCGACACACTGATTTGGAAGTGATGCCATAAGAAGTGAACATTTTCATAAACTAAATTTGCAAATTTCATTCAACTTGAAAGTGCACATGACAAATAAATATTTGCCAGTATAATATATCTCCCTTATTGCATTGCCGGTGGTTAATGATAGTGTAGAGGAGCAGCTGAATGACTCTGCAGGAAGTCCCGCCCCCATTCTTACTATATGCAGGAAGCCAGAAGTCGCGACATGCACAACACCAGTGATGGTGCCTATCCCACAGAGAGTCTTTGAGAAAAGGTATCCGTTGAGAAAACCCTATATGATGTAACACCGTAGAGATGACAATCTCTTGGAAGAGATCCCCAAAGGAATATGAAGATTAGAGAAAGAGAAGTTGGTGACATCACGTCAAGCAAGCGGGATTCGCTGAGAAGAATGGCCGAAGGAGAGGATGTATGGACATTATGGAACCGGATAACGAAATAAAGATTTGAGTAAACTTTCATAGGCAGAGTGAAGATTGTATGTGTGAAAAGCAGTACAGAAAATGCAAGCCGTTTCATAACTGTACAGATGAAGCAACGCAAGAAGACAAAGTAATCTTAAAGGCTGGCTATACGTAGTGAATAGACTGCGGCGGTGCCGCCATTATATAGAATCTGGACATCGGTGTCACACATTTAGTAAGCTCAGACCCACAGAGACATAAAGATCGGAAGGCTGTGCCGCATCAAGAAAATAGCTGAAGATTGAGGAAAGGCATGGAATAGCTCTCTGGCCTGCTGTCAAAGGATCGAGCAGCAAAGAACGGGTTAATATCCTTAAAGAATAGTGAATGTGAGAAGCTGAATCAGCCCTTGTTAAGGTGCAAAGGAAGAACACGATTGCCGATTTGATTCATTCAAGACAATGAAATGCTTCAAAACAGGCCGAAATTTGGTCTCCTGTCACGTGAGTCAAGGATGGAAATAGGAGTTGGGCATATAGACCTGAACTCCCATAAGAGTGTGCCTATACTATCTTTTATTCTCAGGAGTGAGGATACTTTGAAAGGACAACTTCAAAGACAATCTGAATGGCAGATGGCATGAGTGATGAGAGATGTTGGGCTAATTGGGTGGGGAGACACGGTCAAGTCTACACACTGGCACCTGGGGTACCAGCTTATGTGCTGCTAGTGAGCTGAATGTTCCAGAAGGTCTCAAGTGTGCCAACCAATTGTAGAAGGCCATATAACGAAGAGCCTTATAGTTTCAGAGCAAATGGTGTACTGTGTACTTAATAACTATTGTAGATGACTTGCACTAGGGGTGGCCATAAGTTATCCACTTGACTGTAGAGACCCAATCACAACCTGATCCCTTATATAAGGTATACTTAGATGTTCCCCTGGAGTGTATCACAACACCCTGTAGGTTTTTCTTAGTTTGCCACATAGTATGCCGTTGCGTATGATGTGTTTTTCCTATAAAAGTATTATTTTTTATGTAATACGTTGAGAGAATGCTGTGCGACATCCGTTGATGTCCATTTTAACTCCCTGTTTTAGATAATTGAAAATAAAACAACCGGGAAA
The DNA here is from genome assembly GCF_040938575.1 of Ambystoma mexicanum. Classification (NCBI taxonomy): domain Eukaryota; kingdom Metazoa; phylum Chordata; class Amphibia; order Caudata; family Ambystomatidae; genus Ambystoma; species Ambystoma mexicanum. Next base: position 1,618,104,990 of record NC_090932.1, on the reverse strand, counting down.
TACTTTTTTGCCAACTTCCTTAGTCGGCATTATTATTTGGTGTAAGAGTTACTCTGAATCCCATCCATGCATGACTTGTTACTTTTTTTTTTATTGATTTTAGCTGAATTTAATCAACTTTTTCAATTTATAACAACATATTTATCAAAGATTACATATAAAACACATGACAGTATAAAACATAAAAACATAAAACAGAAGCGTTCTCTTCAATTCATCATAACTAGAATAACATCCTAGAATATTAATATCACATATAACAATGAAAATGGGGAGTGAAGAACAACAATAACCACAACAATTAAGAAAATAAAAAAGCTTTCCTATGCCACAAAAAAATACAGAAAAATTACAGAAAAATCCAAGAGCAAAAATACCACATATCACTAGTGGTAACATAAAAACAGGGCAATTAGCATTTGACTTTCATGTCGTAATCACTTTGTACATGGAAGTGGTCATAATAGTTAAGCATCACACAAGGTTGTAAGTCCTTATAGAACGTGCTATATATTAAAACAACAACACCCCCGCTAGCACCAATACTGGTGATTACATTTGAGTTTTGCATTGCCAGTCAATTGGCAGAACAATAAATATAACACTCACAGATCTCAAAGGACATTCACCATTAAGGATCAGTCTATTTTATCAAATCCAAAGCTCGCAGAAAGTTGATTGTTGCCAATTTTATACTCATGGAGTTAGTGGTGGAAATCGCAAGCCATCTAAATTCATGCCTCATCTGGCTGAAATAGGCCAAGTGTTTACTGAAGTGACTTTGTCTTAAATGCATAAGATCAGGACAGTCTACTATGACATGCTCTAAGGTTTCAACAGTTGTCATATTGTTGCAAAAACGACACCCTGAGGATTCAGGCGCAATCTCTTTCCTGCGTGCTTGAATTTCACGAGTGGGGTATAAGTTAAAACGCATATGCAATAATGCATTCCTAATGGTAGGAGAAGGAGCTTTACACAGATAGAATGCCATTTCTCTATAACGTTTTGCAGTGAACACAGAGGGGTCAAAGTCTTTATACTTCAAACAGGCATCTCTGGTATCAATCCAATCCATCATATAGAGCTTTTTCTTTGCTCTATCCGGATCGGATACAAGAGTTTCAATAGAAATTTCCGCATTTACTAATATGGATAAGATGTTTTTAGACCATGTTTTAGGAAACTGATGGGAGGACGACAACAGATAACTGGATACTGTGGCTAAGGTAGAATTATCAAGTGCAGATAATAAGCATTTTCTAAACAAGCTACATAAGCGCCAATTTTACATTGCCAATAGCGAGGACAGTCCCAATTCATATCGAATCATCGTCCCTGGAGTGCTTTGTGGCAAGTGAAGAATTGCACGCCAAAACTTTGCTTCCAATACATTCAGAAACACTGGTTGAATCACACTATATGTTTCTAAACCATATAAAATGGTAGGGATGACATTTTGTATCCAAAATATAAGGGCAGGTTTAATAGAAAATTTCCCATATTTGTGCATAATGAGTCGAGTCTGGCGTATTGCTGCGAGAATTTTAACTACAATTTTTGTTAGCTGAGATTGAATAGTCGCGGGACCATCAAATAAGATGCCCAAATATATGTAGTTAGGAACCACCTCGAGACTTATGTGTTCTATTTTCCAGTTCAATCGGTGACTACGCTTGCCTTTTGGAGTATAGACAACAATTTGAGTTTTCTTGTTGTTTACCACCAACTCATTAGATTGAAAATATAGACATAGTGCTGCTAGGAGGTTTTGAAGACCAATAGGTGCTTTAGATATTAGCACTAAGTCATCCGCATACCATAGCGCTTTCACCTCGATGTTGTCCAATTTCGGTGCATCTGCACAAACCTCGTCAAGGGCACTTCTGACGTCATTGATGAAAAAATTGAACAGCGCCGAGGCAAGTATGCATCCCTGCTTAAGTCCCCGTTCAGTCAGGACCGCCGATGATAGAAGCCCCTCTAAGTTTAATCTTACACTAATTGAAGTGTTTGAGTGTAATGCAAAGATAATGTCACTTAAAGTTGACGGGCAACCAGCATTTAACAATGTATCCATCTGCCGAGGTCTAGAGACTGAATCAAAGGCCGAGTGTAGGTCTACGAACGCAAAGTACATGGGCTGTTTGATGGACTGTGCTCGATGTTTAATGGCGTGAAGAGTTATTAAGTTCACCACAGTCCCTAGGCCTGCAACAAAGCCTGTCTGGGCGGGATCACGCTGCTTTGCATTGAAGGTCCATTGATTAAATTCCTTCAACACCAAACGGGAAAAAATCTTGCCCGGCGCATCTAGGAGAGCAATGGGGCGATAAGATTTTGGATCCTTACGATCACCCTTTTTGTAGATGGGAACTATTAAGGATGTGCGCCATGATTTTGGAGTTATCTTAGTTCGTAAAATGTGTTGGAAGGTATTATATAAGATAATGGCCCATTCTTCTGGGTTCTGTTTGAACATGTAATTTGTTAGACCATCCGGTTCGGCAGCTCTTGAAGAAGATGACTTACTTATGAATTCCCTCACAATGTCTATAGAGCACTCCAGAGACCAGCTTGAAGAAGCTCTCTGAGTATATTCATACTTAATCATGTTATGATCAGCATATAGTTGAGAGAAATGCTTTACCCATTGTGCTTCTGGGACATCATTTAATTGGAGCTCCAGTTGAGAGGAGGAATAACAAGCAGACAAGAAATGTTCACTATCAACTTGAAAAAGCTGTGCTTTTCTGGCACGAGTCCAGTTACGATATAAGCATTTCGCTGTTTTAATGGCTTTGAGCTGTTCATTTAACGGCAATTTGCGAAAATTACGTATTTCTTTTCTTAACAAGGTTTTGCATTGTTGTAAAGCAAGGTCAAAACCATGAATGTGAGATCGAGATGGTCTTGTAATTGGCGGTTGGATGTTTCTGAACATATCGAGCACATCAACATAAGATGTTACAACATTTGTGCTTTGGTGTTTTAAAATGGCTGTATTTAAAGTCTGTAGCTTGACTGGTGACCAATGAAAACGATTCTTACCATTATTAGTTTTCAGCGCTTGTTTAGACCATTGTTTAATAGTAGTGTCTGATTGACATAAGGCGGACCATTGGAGAAGCAGTAAATGATGATCACTATGTGTTTGTTTTATGATTTCGAATTTGGTGGCATTTGCATGTATGCTTTCACTCACATAGATGTAATCTATAGTGGATCTAGAGGCTCCTCTTTCCCACGTGTGTTGAGGTGGAATGTCACCCATAATGTTCCCATTCGTCATTTTCAAGTTTAGATCTTGAATAAATATACTCCATTTCTGGCTTGCAATGCACAACCCCTTATTAAGTGTTGGAAGACATACCAGATTCAAGTCGCCAACCACCATTATACCAGAGATCGATTGCATGGCAATTGTTTCAAATACTGATGATAAAGCACGATAGAAGGCATCATCAGTAATGCCCGCAGGGTTACGATACAGGTTTATAAGTGCAAATACATTACATGAGGTCCATGAGTGATTCTGACCACCTGAATAAATCTATTCGGAGAAAGCCACTCCCCAATTTGGAAATTCCTACTGGATTTTACAGCCACCATTAAGCCAGCCGAGGGCCTGCCTTTGTTTGAAGACACTGCTGGATGCAAGCAAATAGCATGACCATCCCATATGGGTGCATGTAACATCCAAGTCTCTTGGAGAGCTACAATGTCATAGTTGTTTAATTGAGCATTCACTGTCCACTGTAGATGCGAGAAACCTCGTGTATTCCAACTTGCCAGAGAGATGGTTTGACTCTTCTCAACTATTGGTGGTTATAATGAATTCTTTGTTGTCAACCTACTCTGAGAGCAGTTAACCTCAGTGCAAAAGGTACAAGCGCACTCTATGGACGGTGTCTGTACTGCTCTCTCAGTTTGTTCTTTGTTCTCTTGGGCAGGTGGACGAGCTGGATCTAACGCGAGCAAAAAGCCCAAACTAAAAAGGTCCATTTTCGCTTTCCATAAAGCGTTTCGGACCAGCCCCGATTTGATCCATAATCTTACAATTGATAGATTATTCTCACAGATGAATTCAATCTGGTCAAAATCACTCGAGGACAAGGCCTCCAGGGACTGAATGTCAGCAAAGATATTCAAAACACTTGAACGACACAAATCATATTTTGGAAAAGGCCCCTCTCAACACTTTAAAATTAAAGTATGAAAAAAGTTGAATCGCTGTGTTTTAATATCTTTATAGGTATGCACTTGAGTTTTGGGTTTCACACCAGGGATCACATTAGAGTTTCTCATATTTGAACAAGAGGAAGGAAGGTTAAACTGCACCTTCTGCAACGGAGCGTCATTTAGGCGGCCCAAAGATTGGTCTCTGTGGCGACACTCATCTTGAACTAGAACAGAGCCAGGTATTCCGGCAAAAGCTGGAATTTCTGTCGCACGATTTATCTCAGGAAGCACCTCGGCCAGCCTCTTACCAAGATAGGCATCTACAGCCGATTTCAAAGCAGACAGCCGATTTTCAAAGACTGCGGAAGCTGCGGGAACTGTCTGTCGGCCAGAGCCCACCACAGCAGAACCGGACGAGAGAGAGGAAGCCGCACCGCCCGAAGTGTGAAGCTTTTGGGGCACGGTTAAGGTTGAATCACGCTCAAAAAGGTCCACCAGTTCATTCATTGGCGCATAAGCACTAGGAGGAGCTTGGGATGAATTTACAACCAGCAGACCAGAAGTGGAAATGGTTGCGAACTCGGAAGCCACAGACACCAATGGGGGAGCAAAAATATCTTTAACGACTCTCAGGCTTTGAGGTTGAAGCGCTAGAGGCGTAGTGGCCCCAGTCGCAGAGCTGATTGGAAGATTTTTGAACTGGATATTTTGATTGGTCTTTCGCGTTGTTGATACTTTGGATGTTGATTTAGTTATTTTTAAAACTAAAGTTTTCCTCTTCTTTTTCTGAGCAGGAGCCTGACCTTCGTCAACGCTGCTAATGTTGTTAGCAGCAGGGTAATCAGGTATCTGTGGAGAATCAACACTGATCCAAGAGTCATTCTTTTGGTCAGTAACGTCTTCTATGCACTCTACAGGGCAAATGATTTTTGCAAAGGTTAGAACGGCTGTTAGCTGAGTTCTTACGCTCCATGACTTTGGAACATGATTAAGTTCTAACCCTGACAATCTCTGTAAGATGTGTGCTTTATGTTCAGCTGCAGCCACAGCACCTGAAGAGCTTAGACCTTCCAGGGTAGAAAGTCTGTGCATAATTAGGTTCAGAGTAGTGGGAGATGACGAGTTTTGAGAGCATTGTTGCATCCACTCACCAATCTGATCAATTTTTGCTGTTTGGAGCGCTATTTTGCGATCCAATTCCTCAAACAGTTTGAAGAGACTTAATATGGTGGTATTCATGGCCCCCAAAGTAATTTCTAGGAGAGCTGGGTTCAAATGCGGCTCGCCAGGAGTTTTTACCGACAAACAACTCGGCGTTGGCTGTATAAAGGACTCATCAATTACATGCCTTGTAGAGTCCATGGAACCAGGAAGGTTGTAGTCAGTAATAACAGACAATCTAGAGCTCTCCAGATCAATATTGCACTGTCGCGAGGATGTATTAATTATTGCAGATTCTTTAGCATTCACGTCAATGATCTCAATCACATCTTCGCAAACAGAAACATCTACCGGTGTATTAGATCTTTGGTGCTATGAAATTGCCCTAGACTCAGCAACACCATTCGTTTTAGCTGTAGCACTGGCAGCTATCATCGAACTGTCCAACGTTTCTTCCTCAACTACCGTTACCATTTTATTTCACTGTGGGATTTTGGCAGGAGACTGAGGTAATGTTAATAAGGTTTGGTCAGAAATGACCACAGAGGAGATTGGCCCATTAGCGCCTATTGGTGAAGTGTTTGTAGATTCAAGCAGCTGCTTATTTACTGATGGCAGCGTGCTTTCAGGCAGGGTAGGCACGTGAGTCACTGCTGAGAGATCATTTATTTTGTTATAGAAATTTCTAATATCTCGATTTTGTGAGGGGGTTTTAGTTACTGGAGTGAGAGTAATCAATTTCTTCGAAATTCGAGAGGAGCTCTTCTTTTCTTCACATAATGTAAAATTGTGCCCATTTACTGGTGTTTTAAGCTCATCCTTTGGAAAAGTTATCTCAAGAGTGGCTTTGCCAATCAGCACCCCATTTACATTATTACTAGTTTGTTTTGGAGCGGGTACTTCAGGCATGTCCGATTTCAGCGTATACGGCACACGAGACATGAGTAGCTTATTAATTATAATTCTTCCTGTGCCGTATATTCGACAACCAGTGTACACCGCGCAATTAGAAAAACAAGGACAAGCTCTTCAAGCGCGAGTTAAAATACGTTACCACCAACACCACGTAAATGGTCAACAATTAACAAATTAATACACATGAAACACAAAATACCATCAACAACATACAGAAAAACAAAAAAACTAAAAAGTTGGGAGTTTACGCTACCCGTGACCGGTCGCCACGGCGAAACAGCAAAGCGGGATGCTGCGTGGACTCCACGTGTGCGCGCGCGCTGTGCACGTGGGGTCTTGCTCAAATAGCACGCCCACTTAAGCTTAAAGGAGGCTAAAATTAAAATAAACAAGGAGTAAATATAAATATTAATATAAAGTCTGAATATTATAGTAAATGTAAGTCCAATCCAAGGATGTAGGAGTCCGCACCTTGTGGGTGAAGTAGTTGAAACACGTAGAGAAGCGAATGGGAGAAAATTCTTCCAGCGGTCCTGGCAAAGGCAAAGCGGGACTCTGCGTGGACTCCACGTGTGCGCGCGCGCTGTGCGTGCGGGGTCTTGCTTAAATAGCACACCCACTTAAGCTTAAAGGAGGCTTGTGGGTGATGTAGTTGAAACACGTAGAGAAGCAAACGGGAGAAAATTCTTCCAGCGGTCCTGGCAAAGGCAAAGCGGGACTCTGCGTGGACTTGTTACTGATATAAGGGCCCCCGCGGGTTCAATAAAATGGATGCACCTTTAAGATTGAAAAAACACTAACCCAACATCCTCTATAGCAGTTTGTCAATATGAAACATTGTACTGCTCCGTGATAGGCCATTCTTGTGGTGTTATGGTAAGGTGGCTCATCTTATAGCTGCACAACTGGAGTTCCAGCTGTGGCACAGCACTTTAAATTGGTATCCAGTAAAAATGTAGCCAACAAAAATGTAGTCAGTGAAAAAGTTGTGGTGAAAATACCTCTTCAGTTAAAAAGTTGCCAAGCAAAAAGTAGTCAAAAATGCAGCTGAAAAGTCACAAAGAATGTAGTGCTGCTAAGGTAATTGTTAGGGTCACGGTGGGTTTAGTGTGCTTGTGATTGGATGGTTTACGGTAAGGATAGGGGCAAGGAGAAGGATAGGCGTTAGGGTTAGAGTAAATATATTGTGGTTTGGTTAGTGGTTAGGGTATGTTAAGTGTCAGGGTAAGTGTTAGGTTATGGGATTGGGTAGGCATTAAAGAAATGGATACAGCCATAGGAAAGAGCCGATAATGGCGTAAGTTAGCTTTTTAGGATAAACCTAGTGGATCGGGTAAAGTAAGCATTAGGGTAAGTGTTAGAGTTGCAATTAGGGTAAGGTTAGTATTACAGCAAAGATTTGGGTTAGGACAAGGGCTATGTAATTTGCGGCAAGCTGGTGCTGGAGTTGGAGAAAGATTCACTGTTCATTTTCTATTTCTTTTACATTCAGTAATCTATTATTATAAAAGTGAACATTTGTGGGTTTGTTTGTGGCATGGCAAAGTGTTTTTCCTTATACAATTCCACACCGTGTCACCAATGTGCACCAAATGTTGCATAGTTACCCATCAGGACCCTCCAGCCAACACTGACTACATGACATTTGGTCACCCCACCCAGTTCCCCCGATTTCAGCAAAAGTCAAAATTTGTTTGTGGCTTGGCGAAGCCTTGTTCCTTATACAATTTCACAACGTTGCACCAATCTGCACCACATTTTCCATAGTCACCTGTTAGGACCCTATGGGTATTACTGGCTACATAACATCTGGACACCCCACCTTTTTCCCTGGATTTCAGCACCTTCACACATGAGACTGTTGCCTGAAATCAGTAAAACATCAATGTGGTCGTAGGAAAACCAGCCTCGACACGAGGAACAAATCTCAAGGTCCCTCTGGGACCTTAAAACCATGTTTCAAGGCCCTAGGATGCACGCTTTCCGAGATATTTGCACCGGAATGCACCACAACAAACTGCACCACACCACAGTGAGGCGACAGGTGGGGAGAGAGCCCAGAAGGTCCCAGTATGCATCATTACACCAACTGTCGCCTCCCCCAATGTCTGCTGCGGGATGCCAGCCACACACTCCCATTCTCAGTCCACTTTACTTTAGGGTGCAAAGCACATAAAGCGATAAGGGAATCGGAACAGCGACCTACAGGATAATTGATTTTCAACAATTGATCAGAGTGTTATACTTTCTGTTTACAGAACCCGTTCAGAAAACGGGTACTTTTGCTAGTATGCAAATAAAATACATTAGCATGCTGAAGGGATGTTGTTCTGTTAGAGTAAAGGGTAGGATAATGGTTGTAATTAGGGTTATGGAAAGGTTTAGGAATGGAAATAGGGTGATTGCGGAGGTTTCGTTAGAGGTTTGGGTCATATTTAGAGCTACAGCCATGTACTTTTCTGTGTTTAAAAATAGCTTATTTGCGACCTTATTACTGGCAACCTTTTCACTTTGCATTGTTTGCACTGAATGACTACATTTTTTAAAACAACTTGTTGCTAACTTCATTTTCACATGACTACATTTTCCTGGAGACATTTTCACATAGATCTTTCAAATGTATGCATTACATTTTTTTTTTCATTCCATGAAAAAACAACGGGGCCAGCGTCCGCCCTCTCAAAAATATGGGCAGATGCCGTCCACCCGCCTGGTCCCTCAAAATTGTACCCTGACATCCCTAAAACAAAGTCAGTGTTGTGAGTGTCCTGCGTAGAAATGAAGTCCCAGTAAGATAGCTGGGGGAGTTAAGTCCTCGACCCAGATACATGTTCGGCCTGCAGACAAATGTTTGGGCCTCAGCAGCGGTGTACATCCCTTTACCTTTACACATTGTATACATTAAGCACCATTAAATTAAATAATAATGAATCCTATGATTACAGTGCCTAGAAGTGGGACAAGTTCAGCAGGAACCACTAAATAAACATGTACTATTATTAACTGCAGTGGGCCCTGAATAAGGGGTACATGAAGAACTTCTACTCTCTGTTATCACCCGGGGCATCCAACGACAGTGGCGTTTCCAGGAAGTGGCCTGGGTTGGCACGTGGCACCCCGGAAATCTGATTGGCCATCCAAGGTGCCACCACCATTATCCTAAACTATGATCGGGGGGGGGGGGGGGGGGTGGGGTGTGTGTGTGTGTGTGTGTGTGATCGGGGGGGGGGGGGGTGGGGTGTGTGTGTGTGTGTGTGTGTGTGTGTGTGTGTGTGTGTGTGTGTGTGTGTGTGTGTGTGTGTGTGTGTGTGTGTGTGTGTGTGTGTGTGTGTGTGTGTGTGTGTGTGTGTGTGTGTGTGTGTGTGTGTGTGTGTGTGTGTGTGTGTGTGTGTGTGTGTGTGTGTGTGTGTGTGTGTGTGTGTGTGTGTGTGTGTGTGTGTGTGTCGAATCAACTATCAGGTCACCAGAGGTCCAGGGATAACTATCAGTTTCTAAACCATCAATCAACAGCACACCTCTCGTACACTAGAAGGGATCCAAACAGATTGGAATATAAGTGAATTATAAGACCTCCTTGTCCAATTTTGGTAACGTGGACAGGACGGCAGGCTTATCTCCGCAAGGCCGTGGATCATTGGTTAGTTGCCACACAGCGAAAATACAATTATTACCCAGCAATCAAAGGGACTGTCCAGTCAAGGTTGTATACAAATATCTACTTTATTATTACTACAACAGACAGTTCTAGAACACTACAATTACAACCCACAATGTAAAGGAAAACAGAGGACAGACATTTTCACAAAGGAAAGGGATGCACTCTGGATACTGACAGGAGGTTGGTAGTTGGTAAAGCAATCGGTCTTACTGCTCAAGGTTATTTGGTTTCAACACCAAAGGGGCAAAGGGTCATAACTGTCTCTGGGGGCCTTCAGAGAAGGACCAGGGGGTCAGAACCACAATCTACCTGCTACTGCAGAAGTTCTTGGTGCTCGACAGCGTCGAGGCGGTTCTAGGGCACTTCGCAGCCTGTGGGACAGAATTAGTGGCGGAAGACTGCTGCAGGCTGGAAGGACGTTGGCAGGCAGACCGACACAGCGGCTCAGGGCCAAGAATCATAGTCTCTGTGCTGGTTGGCGGATCTGAAATGCTGGTCGAGGCGTCTCAGAGGGCTCTGGTGACTGCGGCATGACAACAGTCAGCGGTGCAGCTGGATGCGGTTCGAGAACTCGACTGTCTCGAAATTGTCCTTAAAAAGATGGACGCTGGATGATGCTTGTGTGGCACTCCTCCATACTTCTTTGCAGGGCTCGCGTCCTTTCAAGGCACACAGCCCAAAACTCAGGAGGGTGTTAGCAGGCAACGGCCTTGTTTTTTGTCCAGAGACTCTCTGGCACTTCCCACCTAGGAAGCTTGCTGCCTGAACCTAACAGGGCACACTGTGTTCTGGCTGGGTACTGGTTCTGGAGCTGCTGGGTGGGTCCTCTGAGTCCGGTATCTCTCTCTGTTCCCTGGCAGATGTTTAGCGGAGGGATCTTGCTTCCCTCTTGGAACTCTAGGCCTTACTTCAATGGGGGAAGATATATGGGAGACTGTGCCTTCATCTCGGGTCCAAATGAGTACTTCTTCTTACTCCTTGCAAAGTGTTCAGATGATCTGATCAGTGAGGGGCTCAGCCCTCTTTTAAAGTCAAACGGGCCCAGGGATTGGTTTAGGCCAAGACTAACTTAAATTAGCCAATCCTGGGTCTCCACCAACAATCTTCAGTGATGCTTATGGTCAGAACCAGGGCACCTGGTAACAGACAGGGGAAGGATGACAACATATACTTCTAAGTCCCACCCATATTCCTGTCTGCTGTACAACAAAGTGGCTCCCTAATTAACTGAGCCCTATGCAGCACTTGATCACAACATAGGCCTCCTTTGAAGTAGGGGGTTGCAGGCAGACTTTCGTCTTCTAACATTCACATACTTCCCTGCCCAGAAAGGAGTGGTTCCAGACATGACATTCACTGCTATTTCATACAAAGGAGGGGGGTTAGTACCAAGTTGACACATTGCATTACAAAGAGGTGTCTGGTCTCCAATGTCATCTCCTGCACCCAGACGTAGAAAATCCAAAAACAAAGTAATTATACCTTGTTAGGAACTGTCACTCGGCTTCCACAGCACGCGCAAACAAGTCATACGATACTTCTGTGTACATGCTCGTACACATGTAAGAAAATAGCATAACCCAGTTATGTGGTACTCAAAATTGCCTTAATACTCCCCTGAAGAAGGTTAATCCGAAATGCATTGGCACTTATGTATTATGGGCAACTCAAGATGGAAACTCAATTTATGATTTTCAGGATTACGCGACTCTAAAAATTAACAGGATTGTGAATTAAACATATCCAGTTACACAATATACACTTTTGAATTGGTTTATTATACCCCGAACAAACCTTTTTGCAAAGATTTCTTTTCCTTAATTGGCAGCAACCTTATGGGGCAAACTGAGAAGCGCCATTCCTAACAAGGTATACTTACTTTGTTTTTGGATTTTCTAAGTTTGGATAGGTCCTTGTGCAACGGGACCAATATGGACTGGCAGCTCCAGGCAAAAGTATTTTGAATGTAAAAGTATACTCACCTACAGAATCTGATTACCAAAGGATTGAATAAAAGTAGTGCCCTCCTCTTCATCTATATACCTCCTGCACCCAGGACTTCCCCATGCCTGATAATTAACATACTGCAGTATTCTCCGCCACCAGCAAAGTTTCACAATGAAGATGCAAATCCATGGGGCCTTGACATTCTGATCAGGTTGCCCATGGCCAAAGGGTTTTGATGTAACAATGGCTGTCAGGTCATCTACACATGACAGGGGAGGGCTGCACTGTTCAGCTGTGTCCTCACAGACTACATGACTATTTTTCTGCTGTGCGGTGAACGTGGAAAATGTGCGCGGGAATGGCCCCATCATTCATTCTTTTCAAACAAACAAAAAAGCCCCGGCGAGCGCACTCTTCCTATGTGGATGGTCGAATTCCCCACAGTGTCTGTGTGTGCGCTCGTACTTCATGCCACACCTGCATAAGTCAGCGCCCCACTTGGGCCACCCAAGTCAATACAGTCTGGACACGCCACTGTCCAACGACTCGTTATGCTCTGGTGTTGCTGCTTTTTCTCACTGTATTCCGCATTGCTGAAGCCTTGTAGGAGAGCCATTGGCAGCATCCGACATGTCTAAGACTTGGCTCGACACGTATAAAAAAAAGTACATCACTAATCTCACTACAAGAGCAAAACACTGCTTTCTGAATCCGACTGCCTGCCAAGAATAACATCAAAGGTGAACCACTGTCAGCAGCTTCACACCCTCAAGAGTTTCAGGCTTATCATCTGCCTTATAATTAGGGAGAGAGAGAGCCGCCAATCAGATTACTCAGATCCCCGGTATTACTTAGCATTAGATGCCTGCATTCCCAGCACTATGTTGGCTATCCCCCCAGGATCACTCCATCTACCTCCCACTTCCAGCCCCAGCGCGCCAACCACATTACACAGTAAATGTTTTAAGCGTGATCACCTCTGCTCTCATTGTACACCCACCATACGTTCCTCCGTCATCCTTCCAGAGCTGCCATTGGAACGAAAATAGGGTCGCCATCCTCCACTTCCTTGCGGACATCTTGTAGTTTTTCTGAAAGAAAAAACTGATACACGCACCTTGCTCAACATGTTTTTCCTTCAGAAATAAGGGTGTTTGGCAACCCAGATGTTTTACGTGGGCGGTAACTGCAATGATGCTGTCTGTGGCAAACTGTACAGGGATGCTAATGTATCGCAGCCATGGTTAAAGGCGCTCCCTCAGAGGTAGCGCTCTGTTACCACATACCACACACATCATTGCTTCTAATGAGGACCCACCAATTAAACAGGTTGCTCTTTTTGCCTACTTCTGCTGCTACTATGGCATTTGAGGTGGCATGTTACATCCTGTGTTCCTGCTGCACAAGTGGTGTAAAGGACTGTACCTGGAGATTCAGTACCAATGGCTAACCTGGAGCACTTCTAGTTCCATCATGGCTGATCTGAGCCCCATTATGGCTGACCTGGAGCACTTCCGGTTCCATCATGGCTGAACTGAAACATTTCCAGCTCAGTCATGACTAGCCTGAGCCCCACCATTGATAACCTGAAGCATTTCCAGTTCCATCATGGCTGACCTGAGCTCCATTATGGATTTCCAATAGCATTTCCAGTTGCATCATGGCTGAACGTGAGCAAAGATTCATATTGTGGGAACTCCTCTCCTGTTCTTCTATTCCTGAAATGGAGTGGATGAATTAACATGCTTCCTCTCATACACATCTGGCTCTTGATGCATCTCGGTGAAGTCACCATCATCATGCTGTTATCCGTGGATGAATTAGTTGAATTTTCCAATGGTACTCAACAAACAGTTGCTACCCTGGATTCTAGGATTCTTCATTCCTTCCACAGAACCATTATAATAGAGAAGCGGAGTGCTGAGCGAGTGCAGTTACCTGCAAAGAAATGCAATTTTAATGGCGAGTGTTGCATGGGGAACTTTTTGTAACATCAAACTAATCCTCCTTCCAAAAACTATCTCCTGGCCCAAGGAGCCTAGCAGTGCTGAGAGAGTGCAACAAACTGCAATTATTTTGGCAAGTGTTGCTGTGGGGAGCCCTTTGTATGTCCTCCTTCCATAATAGAGTATGTGGGCGCATAGCGCCATGGAGTGCTGAGAGAGTGCAGTTACCTTCAGTTTGCAGCAGTTTTGCAACTATGAAGTATTCGTCTGGGCGACTTTGGTAGTGGAGGACACAAGGAAGACAGAGACATCGCAGAATATAGACTGTCAGCTCTGTTGCACAATTGTTGGATAAGAGTTTGTTAAGTGTTGACCCATGGCTGAAAAGATAGGCTTCAGATATAATGTAAGGAGTGCACAAGAACAACACTCGATCATGTATCTGTCGAGAGGCAAAGGAACGCATCATTATTCGCGTCTGCCCCTCCCCGCCTCCATACCATAGAAAGGAGAGGTTTACGTGTTTCATGGCATCAGCCCCTTCCCCACCCAAATACCGCAAGTGTGAGAGTCGCTATTCACTTAGGCAACCCTACCAAGCTTATGCTGGAGAAACCAAAGAAGAGATGGATCTGCAAACTCTGGAAGAGATGAATATACTGTAAAGAAAGCTGACAAGAGCAAGTGACATCACTGCCACACTGACAAACGTAGACACATTAGACATGAAGTAGATGTGCACTCATAATAAAGCTACACAAACACTAGGTCAACTGTGCATTTAGACATGAAGAATGTTACCTGCACCCATAGACACTGGCAACATATCATAATCAATGCACCCGCTGAAATACACACATTGTTGATAAGAGATTTTGAAGGAGGAGTGAAGGGATATTGGGCCTGAAGTGTTTTTAAGGTCTGCTAAGTATCGGCTGTCAAGAGAGTGACATGCCATCCTGGGATGAGACACTCTCCTTATGCAAAAGGTATAAGGACAAAATGTATAAATACCATTCTGAGTGGGTGCTTGGCACAACAGGCACAATGTTTTGGCCTTGGCCCCAAGAGGGTACGCTTTCGTAATCAGTGCTGCAACACACAATGACATTTACATGCTGCGTATAAAGGAAAAAAAGTTACAGAAAAGGTTGCCCATTCTAGAGCTATGGAAGATGTTCGGGGACGAGGTGTAAGAGCCACCCCAGAGGGAGTGGATGCTTAATCAGCATGAAGGGGAGGGCACAGCACCCTCGGTTCCTCCTCCTCCTCAGCATCGATCCATTGAGCAGAGATTTTATCCATTGAAAGAATTAAACGCAGCAGCAGCAGGATGCCCTAACCCCATATATGCACCTTACCCCTGTTTCCAGTAGTGAAGATGTTATAAGTGGAATTAAATGAATGAAAGCAAGCCAGTGTCCATGCACCGTAAACAAAGCTGGCAGAGGCTGAGGAAAAGATACAGAGACAGAGAGGCAGGCAGAAAAATAAGGAAGAGGCTGCGATCATGCAGAATAAGTGGGTGGGAGGAAAGATATGACTTAAATTGGAGTGGAGAAATATGGACGATCTGAAAGACAGAGAAAGGGAAGTGAAAGAAAGACAAAGAAGAGGAAACAAAACAGGCCAAAATTATGTGGCAGAGAAGTGAGCAGGAGAAGGAAGAAAGAGAATGGGACAGGATAAGTGAAGAAGAGAAGGAACAGATGACAACACATGATGCAGATAGAAAGAAGGAGAGGAAATGGAAAGAAGAGAAGAGATTAAGGGAAAGAGAAAGAGAGAGGGAAGTGAAAGAGAGGGGAAGGATGAGAAAACAACAGGAAGAGAAGGAGCAAGAGATAAGAAGGGGAAAGAGTGAAGTGGCAAATCACAGAGATGAAAAGGATGAAGAGATGCAGAGAAGAAAGGGAAAGACATGTAAATTGAGGAAGAAAGTGAGGAGGAAGTAGGGAAAGAGATGGAATTATGCTGAGATAAATGGCAGAACGAAGCTGATAACATTTTCAGAGAATCCATGCTTTGGGAAAGGGAGAGAAATAAGGAGCAGGAACATGAAAGAGTTCAGAATTTGGAGGGATGTGACAGGGAAGTGGAGGAGATATTAAGATACTATACTTCCCCAAATGAACAAGAAGGAGTAGCAATACAAAGAAGGATTGGTAATGTGTACAGAAGCAGGAGGGACACTGCATCCGGTCATAAATAAAGGGGAGTCTAGTAGGGTCCCCGCACAGAGGAGAAGGGAGCTTACAATAGAAGTAATTGAAGGAACTGTAAAAAATGAGCCCTTTGATAAAATTAAATATTGAAGACAGAGAAGATGAAGGAAGCAATGAAGTTGTGGGACAATGTGGTCAGATGAGAGAATTGAAAATGAAAATGAGGAAGGAGAAGTGTCCATGCTAGGTCCTGCCACAATTTCAAGACCACAGAAAGGGATAATGTGGTCTGACTTGGAAAAAAACAGAACAGAGAAGGCCTGAATCTGTTGCATATCCCGAAAGTCTGATGGGGCGGTCGAAGTGCCTAGAAGAAACAACCCCATATATAAACAGGTTGAGAACTCTACCAGGGTGAAAGAAAACGAATAGGACAGATGCTGCTGCAATAACAAAGGACGCAACTGGATTTGACTATAGTGCAGAAACAATGCAGTTCCTTTTGCTAGAAAAGGGGGGAGGACGGATGCAATATGCCGTGGCCACAAATGGATAAGGATAATTTGAGGTGTAAATAGTCAACTTTAACATCGGGAGTGGGCAAATGAATTTGTGAATTAGAGAGACTGACAGCAAGAATTACGTTAGCGGTGGGTGACATAAAAAGCTTGCTTGCAGCCACCATTGGGGTGAGAGTAGACAACATTTGAAAATCAGCAGGGTATCCCGGGGTGACAGCTCAAAATACGGCTCATGATGCAGCACCCTTTAATAATTGTAGAGCAGATGTGTGGGCTGTAGTACCCAGATTTGTCAGACATGAGTGTAATTATGACACGCAAGATGCACAATGACGAAGACCCTGTTGCATACATTCAAAAGATTCAGAAATATGTCGTCTTGAGATGAGGGAGCCGTTGGACAAGACTATAGCTATTTTACATCATATATTATGTCAGGGGTTTCCCAAGCCAGTGCAAAGGGAACTGGAGATATTGGTTGGAATGGAAGTGAACCATGGATAGAGATTCAATTAACCATAGTTCACCATTGCAGATTAATGCAAGAGAATGTCAGAAAGAAGCTTGAGGAGAGAACGTTAGAGGAAATTAAGCTAGTTCAGAAAAAAAACTGTCAACATTTTCAGTGGAAGGAGCCATGAAAGGCTGGGGGGAATTTGCAGGAAGGGGAGAATTTAATGATTGGTTTTGTGCTAGAAGGTGTCCACCCAGAGGAATAGGGGGTGGTTTTCAGGCTCCACAAGGAGGAGGGTTTACCGAAGGGAAGCCGAGACCTATAGGGCCGCCTCAACACTGTTGGTCAGACTTAAAGTTCAAAATAATATACCTCATTAAATCAAATGTCAGGAAGGTAGAAGGCCTGCCCTTTCTTATGCTAAAGTGGGATTTCCCTGCCTGAATGAAACTAAGGAAAGGCTGAGTCTGGAAGTTCAACATAAAATTCTGTCTGTGTCCAAAGCCTATGCTTGTCCTCACAACTATAGCTAAACAATGTGTAGGGATGTCAATAATAAAATAAATAGTGTTTATCTCACAGTTCTGAGCTTCTTCCATCTACCAGCTCTCTTTCAGCTCTCCTTCCACAAGTGTAAGAAAGGTCCACAAAAGTCAAGCTCAAGGCAATACAGTTCCAGAAAATTCTCAGGGTTCCCTTCCCCAAGTTCATAGTAACACAGTTCAAACACAAAAGTCCTTGAGACTCTGTCCTCAAAATAATACATGCAGTTTGTCAAGCCTCAGGGTTCCCTTCTCCAAGACTAACTTTACCACCACAATGTCCTCGGTTTTTAGCATTCAGGGCTCACTGGTCTAGGTGCTGTTGTCAGACCTCATGGTCCACTCATCACACTTTGCACAACCAGGATCCCTGGGCTCTTCGGGCCACACAGGTTCTTTGGTACTAGCTCCTGTGCCACATGTCACCTTTAATTAGGTCCTCTTTATCAACCTCCTGGATTTATGTGTGAATTTACACTCCTGTGGCTTCCCTTGGTGTTCCTTGTGGCTCTGCCATCACGTGTCACACACCACTTGCCAGTCTTTGGCTTTGCCGCACTGCATTCACTCTTAAAAGTTCACGTTGGTGGGTTTTGTTAACTACCCACCTTTGTATGATGCTCTGTCACACTTGCGCCCCTTTTCTGTAATTCGTTTTCACATGGGCACTTGGGCAATCACTGTTACTTGCTTTGCTCATAAAGTTTTATTCCATTCAGTATTTAATATGCTTACCTTTAAGGTTTCAGTCAATCAGTTGCACAATATGCTTTCATGTTGCTTAATCTTAAGTCCCCATTCAGTTCAGTATTCAATATGCATTTGTTTCGCTTAATTTTAGGTTTCTATTCAGTGCGATATTCAACATGCTTTTTCTTTTACTTCATTATCGATGACTGTTACTTATTTGTGGACCGTCTGGTGTGCATTGGTGTTTGAGGACCCTCCCGGCCCCAACCAGCTTCCTGCATCTCATTTCAGCAGTTGCCACTGCTTCATCTCTGCTTGTGAAGCCGGCAAGTCCACCTTTGCAAGCCCCGCTTGCATGCTGTGTGTTTTCCACTTCACGCCGGCAACTTGACTGCTCCTTCACGGACACGGGCAGCGTCCTCCCTTCTTCGGACTTTCTCTCAGCTCCTGCTGCCTGCTCTTTGTCACCGAGGCTCCCAAACCTCCAAACCTGTGGCAAGTACATATCCCACTTGCTTCTGGTCCCGCAAGTCCTCTGGGATATCTTCCAGCATCCTGGCTCCTTCTCCGGTCTCACCACAGCTGCCTCTTTTTGACAAGGATCCCCTGATGGTCTCTCCCATACAGGCCTCCCGGTTGCTCTCAGCTCTGTTCCACAGGTCTCTCTTTATACACCTGCAGCCCCTTTACAGGCTGCAGGTGTTGATGTCTAATGAGACTTGCTTGACCATAATTACAGGGACATGCCTGACCCTCCCATCACTTTACAGGCACCTTCCTTGTCCCAGTACTAGAGTGGTGAAATGACGTTGTGTTCACTACTCTTAGTCGCCTCTTCCTTGTCCCACTACTGTCAAATGTCACATGTGGGGAAATGAGAGGAACCACTTTATAGTAACCCATAAAGGTCGGGAAGGGTTAGTTTGGTCCTCAACAGGAAAAGGGGATACCATGTCTCGCCTGTGTGTACCCTATTCTTCTTCATCCTTTTCCTGGTGCTTTTAGAGGGATAGACACATCCCATTTCAGTGGAACAGGGATCACAACACCCCATAATTACTTCTGGGATATAGGGCTCTCACTGAAAGAGAAATGTGGAATACCGTGTCTCACCTGAGAACATCTCGCCCTCAATCCCCACGGACCTTCCAACCAGGTGTTCCTCCCTCGCTTCACCACACACAGGGTCAGGATCCAAGAGTAATGGCCTGTCCCTGGTCACTTTAGAAGAGGACCCAAGTGGATTATATGTGAGCATGCCCTCAGGGTTCTCACAGAAGATGGGATAAATCTCCCGAGCATGTAGGAGTGGAGGGATGCCACAGAACTGGCTGGATCCAAGAGGGGGGATGGAATATCGTCTATCATGTAGTACAGAACCACATTTGCATTTTGCTTGAGACCACACACAGTATCAGACAAATGCACCGCAAATAAACCAAGCACAACAAGCACTGATGCAAACACAGCAAATCCCTAAGGAGACACAGCAGACACAGATGAAACCACATGTATCGGCACAACAGAACACTGTGGCGACAAGGAACACAAGTTCAGGATCCCAGGCACCTACACACATAATAGGGAGTGTGACAGTAGTGGGAGGGGACACTTGTACTGGTACAGGGATGAGCCTATACCCTTAAAAGGACAGCACACTGTGACGAATCGACTTCCGGGGCACCAGTGGTCCAGGGATGAATATCAGTTTCTAAACCATCAATCAGCACCACACCTCTAGTGCACCAGAAGGGACCCAAACAGATTGTAAACACTAGTAAATTATAAACCTCTTTGTCCAATTTTGGTAACGTGGACAGAACGGCAGGCCTATATCCAAAAGGGTGTGCATCTGTGATTAGGTGCAACACAGCGAAAATACAATTATTACCTGATGATAAAAGGGTCTGTCCAGTCAAGGTTGTCTACAAATATCTACTTTATTATTATCACAACAGAAATTTTGAGAACACGACAGGAGGGTAGTCGGTATAGTAAATAATCGCAAAAGTTCAAGGATATATGGTTTCCACACAAAGGGAGGAATGGGTTGTAAAATGTCACTAGGGGCCTTTGGAGAAGGAACAAGGCGAAAGATTGTATCTTGTGCTGTAGGAGTTCTTGGTGCTCAACAGGATCAAGTCGGTTTCAGGGCGCTTTGCAGATTCTGTGACAGAGTTCAAGATGGAAGACAGCTGCAGTTATCAGGCGTCAGGCAGTTTGGCAAGTGAAGCTGGGCAGACGGCTGCAAGATGGCCTACACAATGGCTTGGGATCAGGAATCCTTGTCTCAGTGCTCGTCAGTGGTTCTGATGCATTGGTTGAGGTGTCTCAAATGGCTTTAATGACTGTGGTGTAATACCAGTCAGCGGTGCATTTGGTTACAGCTCGAGGGGCTTGACTGGCTCGACTAGCTCAAAAATGTCCTTTAAGGCCGACTTCGGTTGATGCTTGTCGATGCACTCCTCCTAGCTTCTTCACTGGGCTCATGCCGTTCTTTAAGCTGGATGGCCCAAAGCTGAGGAGAGTGTTGTAGTCTGCTGTCTTGTCCTTGTTTTGGTTCAGAGACCCTCTGGCATTACCCACCTAGGAAGCTTGTGAGCCTAGAAGGGCACGCTGTGTGCTGGCTGGGTACCATTCCTGATCTGCTGGAGGGTCCTCTGAATTCTGTATCTCACTCTGTTTGCTGTCAGATGTTTCGGGGAGGGATCTTGCATCCTCGACATCCGAGACGTCACACTGCTGCTTCAACGATCTTGGCAGCTGAATGCATTGATAATAGACGTGACCGCGCCTGTTGACAAGATGACGACTGCATCCTAAAGAAGTGGATCCTTCCACCTCTTAATCTGAGCCACTAAGCTCCTCGGATTCAACCACATAGGACCCTCCACTCGTAAATACACTCCTGTCCTGATGAAGGCCTACACCATTAGAGCTCACCTAGCTCCATGCAAAATGGCCGAAACACTGTCATGTTGACATGTATTATATGTTGTTGTTCAACTCTTGATTGTGCCCACACTCTATGGACCCCCCACCTGTTTATGATTCCACTGAATTCTTTAAGCTTCCTTCCCAAGGAACCTATAGAGAATGAACAAACTGTACAAGTAGATGTCTCAAATATTGACTACTTAGGTACTACATTTTGTATGTCCTCAAAAGTGAATGTCCTATGTTTTTTGAAAAATACCAGTGTATTATTACACCACTGCACTCCAAAATAAAACCCTTTTGTGCAGATGAACAGTTTCATGAGAATTCTGTGACCACCCACACAAGGGGTCACCTACTCAGGGTGTAGCAGTCGTTACTCTTCAGCAAAGATTTACCTGACCTTGCTCATTTGTTTTTTGATATTCCCTCTTGGAGGGCCTGTCCTTCCTTGACTGCCGGATGATGTAAAGCAGACTGTACCTTCAGCCAGGATCCAGTGATGAGTTCTTCCTTCTGCTTCTGGTGAAGCCTTCAGATAATCTGCCAAAAGTGGGGCTTGACCCCATTTTAAAGCCAAATGGACCACAGGGATTGGTGTAAGGTAAGCCTACCTCAATGAACCAATCCTGGGTCCCCACCAACAATCTCCCGTATGCGTGAGGTCATAACCAGAGTGCTTTGCAACAGAAAATGGATAAGGGTGAAAATATGTGCTACTAAGTCCCACCCATCTTCCTGTCTGGTGTGGATCAAAGGGTCTCTCAGGTTAATGGAGCTCTCTGTGGTTCCTGATTAAAGCAAGAGTTCTCACTTGAAGCTGTGGTGAGACCAGACTTTCTGGCTCCTCCAAACCTTGTTTTCAAACCTTCTGAATGGGGTCCCCCTGTGGGGATGACGACTGTAATACGTGCAGTCCCAGACACAACATTTCACTGTCAATCGATACTGAGGCCTTGAGCTGGCTTCATGTTTACACAGGGCATATGAAAGGGTGTTGGGGTGTCCTTTCTCCTTTGTTAGACTCTGCAGCCAGGCCACATGTGGGCTTGTTTGAATTAAACTCTGATTAGTATGTGAATGCTGCCACCAGCTACATGGTCAACAGAAGGACAGGTCAGATCCATGGGTCTTTGTTAGTTAATTAGCCTGGAAGGTTTAGTCCTCCCCCTCCTGAAGTACATTGGATACTCCACCTGTCAGATTCCAACTAAATATAACAGGAGGCGATTGCGTCTGTAGGCTGTGTCCACCCAGAGTACCTGGGTCTATGCAAATGTTGTGAGGTGAGCATAGGAAAATATGAGTAGATTAGCCCCACACATTTTCAGGAGGTTGATCTACCATCCTTCTATTTCATTCAAAATGTCAAAAAAAAAACAGGTGAGTGCACACCCACTGTGCGGATGGTCGAATGCCTCACACCCACCGACTGACTTGATGTGTTCAATCCTATCTGTTACACCAGACCCACAAGAGGAACCATGGGTCAGAGTAACCGTAGGTGACAAAACATGTTCCTTCCTTGTAGAAACAGGGGTGACCAAATCCTGTGTTGGGAGGGAAAGTACCCAATGTCAGTCATTGCAATGAATGCACATGGTTTTTCTGTGGCCACAAATTTGAGTCCATTTACTGACTTACCCATCACTATAGGGAGCATAACCTTTCCATGTCATGATTCTATTCACACAAGACTTCAGTCATTATAATGGGAAGTGACATGATGTGCCAGCTCAACATGACTATCTCTTTCACCGACCAAGAAATAGTGTGTGCCACTCCAGAGATATATTACATGAATGTTCACTAATTCATATCAGCATTTTTTCACCAGAAAGCAGAGCAGGGCATAGCATTAGATCCAGAAGCATTTCTTTATGGAGTACATATTTTGCTAGCCCGGCTACCTGGGAAAAAGGGTAAAATATTGCAAATGGCTGCAGAATTTTTATTCAGATGAGAGGTAAATATGGATCACAAGGAGGGATGAGTGCTTCCCATAGAATTAGTAGTCATAGTGAGAGAGGAATGGGTAATCATTCTTGGGACTGAAGATAAGGGAAAAACATGGCGAGCGGCAATAGCCCTTGACAAATGACATTGACTGACCAATTTGACAGATGAGAAACTATTCAGAGATGATGACTCAGATGATGAGATAGTGTATTTTATAAGCCTCACTTATTGGATGAAAATTGAGAGCAGGGAAATACTGCAGAGAAATGCACTGATAAAAAAGACACTGTCATCTTTTCAAGAAGACTTGGCACAGGTACCACATATGGTTTATAGTGAAAAAACCGAATTACAAAATCTCGAAAAAAAAAATCTCGAGTCCAAAATCTCGAAAACAAAATCTCAAATTTTTTTTTTAACACGTTTTTATTTCGAAATGGGGGGTTCATCCCCAACCCCCCTTTTTTTTTTTTATTTTACCCTTTTTTTATACTTACCTGAACCCACAAATACATATAAATAAATAATTCAAGATTTTTTTTTCGAGATTTTGGTTTCGATATTTTTGTGATTCGATATTTTGTTTTCGGCTTTTTGACCGACCACCACCACATATACTGTCGACCAACAGGTCCATATGATGTTGGCTTATTAAAACGAATGGGTGTAGTCAAACTAAAGCTGAAACCAGCAGCGATTATGCCATGGTTAAGGCAGAGTCCAATGCCAAAGGAAGCAGATGAGGGCATTTATGTCACAATCTCTGTGTTAGTGCAAGATGGAATACTAGTGCCATCAGAGTCTCCATGTAACACAGCAGTGTACTCAGTGACAATATCAATGGGGGTTGTGGATATTTATACTGGATCTCCGCCCCTAAACAATATTGTTGAAGCAGATGTCCTATTGGTCGCAAACCCAGCTATGGTATTGTGCAATATCCCATTCACAGCTGAGCATTTCACACTGATCGACCTAATAATGTTATTTTCAATCCCCCTTCCTGAAGATTCACAAGATTTGACTTTGTTTTTGTATAGAAATCAGAAGTGGAAACATACTTGTTTACCCCAGGGGTACTGTGAATCTTCATCAATTCTCAACTAAGTCCTTCAGATGGACTTAGGAAATGTACACATTGACAATGTAGTGATTCAATATGTAGATGAGATTCTGGTTTGCAGTGCAACTGAGGAACAGTGCAGAAAAGACTCAATACAGTTACTGACAGTCTTGGAGGAAAAGGGGTGCAAAGTAGACAAGGAGAAACTACAATTTTGTTGAGGAAGAGGTCTTGTACATGGGGTAGCTAATATACCAAGAATGTAGAAAAGTGACTCCTGAAAGAGTAGCAGCGATTATGAAAACAGTCATACCAAAGACAGTGAGAGGCATGTAACAATTTCCTGGCCTTGGCAACTTCTGGAGAGGATAGGTTTTTGATTACATTACATATATCAGACCCCTCTTAAAGGGACACAATAAAGCTCAGAAAGACAACAGTGTCAGAGCCTGGACAGGTGAAATGACAGAAGCTTTCAATGAATTAAAAGAGGCAATATGCACAGCACCCATGTTATATGTAGTGCTGAATTCTTCCTATTCTCACATTCAAACAGAGTGGTAATGACAGCAGTGCTCACACAGAAGATTAACCTGGGACACAGACCACTAGCATATTACAGCAGGATCTTAGATCCAGTCATGAGAGGCAATTATCCTTGTGAACAATCCTTGGCCACAGCAGCACAAAAGTGCATTGACCACACAGAGAGCTTTGTGGTACGAGGTAATTATCTCAAGCCTGGCAATAAAAATTCTCAGGTGTACAGTAGTGAAGCCAGCAATGTTCATAGCAGAACCAGCAGTGGAAGGAGACAATGGGCCTCATTACAGGTCCAGTGTTAATCTTGTTGTGCTCCACCTTTTATAGTGGCTGGGAGAATTAACATGAGTCAGGTGTGAGTGGTTGTCCAGCCATGCCTGACTCTGCCTGAGCTTGTTAATGGGACAAAATGGAGGATGCACAAAGGAATCCATGATACATGGTTTCTTATGGGAAATCTTCATGGCTCCGACTTGCCTCTTCTTCGTCTCAGTGGTTTTGGGAAACAACAGTGGGGAGGAATTATGGGAGTTGTAGTGCTTCCTAGTGATTATGGGTAAATCAGGTAGAATGTTGTCAGGAATAGGGGGATAATCCTGTTGCTGTAGGACACAGGGTGATATGTGCAAATTCCTTTTCCCAGTTCTCCTACGTCTCCCTTTTGTCTTGGTACCTGTTGGAAATGGGGAGGAGGCAACGGTATAGAATTCATAATGGTGTATGACGGTGTAGGCAATGTTGGGTAGGGGGGTGTTAAGGAAAGGGGGACACCATCTATCACCTTGTGACTCCTCCTTATCTCTGGTGCACTCCCTGGGTCTGGACCCCACAGCAATAACCCCTCCCTTGCTACCCCTGAAGAGGATACCAAGGGGGTTTAATAGGGAAAAGCCCTTGGGTTTTACACACTATGCTATGGGCGCTTCGAGAGTTTATACAGCTACAGAAGTACCCACAAGCAAGGCACACTGCCTAACACACCTTGCTCTCTATCTAAACAGAGGACAATTCCAAGGATAGACAGCTTCATTAGTGTGGGTAGACAATGCAAGAGTCCCAACGAGAAGATATAGCATACAAGATTTAAATCAAAGCATAAGGTAACAAGGTATGATCAACCTGGGACAAATAGAGTAGCAATTACAATAGAGGAAAACAAATGCACCAGTCTATTGATAAGACGTGCAAGGAAATACCCAGATGTTGGGAACAAGATCAAATATAAATAAAAGGACCTCTACTTACAAGTGAATGGTATACAAATGGACTAGTAGTATGCAAAGCACTGCTGGAACAATGGTAAGAGGTTGTGGTAAATGCAAATAAAGCATGCATCGACCAGTGGCCTAAATTTGCAACACTACTCACATGGGTCAATGATGAGTGAGGACCAGTACAGATAATACATCTGAGGAATGCCATGCTATGCTTTCGAAATAACAGTACAATAAACTATGGGAAAAATAATGGGTGCAATCGCATCTTTGATGAACCAGGCATGAAGACAGGAACATCAGCATTGATTAACCCTGATCTGGGCAGGGCTATGTTCCATAGTGCTAATAAAAGTGTCCATTCTGGTAGAACCCCAAAGCAATATCCACATTGCAGTCTTCCCTCAAATGGAAGCACATTTTGGAAAGAAAAGGTCCATCGCCCTTCCCACCGGAAAAGATAGAATTATTTCTCAAAAAAATCAGAGGATGCTTATTACAACATACCAGATGAGCATACATTGTTCAGCAAAACAGTGATCTTTTCTTCTATATTCCTCCCTGGAGTACAGACCAATGCAAACAAAAAATGATTCCAAATTACAAGATAGGAAAGGTTGCAAACAATTAACATGACAATGAAGGGCTTTAGTGCCAGAGGTATAACCTCTGTCTAATAAAAGCCATGGAGGGTAGCGTGTGTGCAAAAATTGCTGTATATACAAACCTGCCCACAATGAGGAAAATGAGACTGTCAGAGAGGCCATAACCTTGCTGACAGATCTAAAAACAAAAATGACAGAGAAGGTAGAAGAAGTTCTAGATGACAACTGGCTCTCTTACCTAATCTCTTGCATCCCCTCCCAGTTGGCCAATGCATTCAAACACTAATTGCAATACTAGTATTGGGACTATTGGGATTCTGTATCCTGAGAATAGCCATAAGTCAATGCAATAAGGCGGCTAAAAAGGCGGTAGGGATGAAAATAGTGATAAACCTGGACACCAACATTAATTTAGATCTTACTGTCGTATTTCTCCGTATTGGGATGAAGAGGCATGCGTAATTGGATTTAACAACGTTTTCTCTCTCGATTTCTTAAGTCCAGCTATTCATTTAAGGAAGATTTCAGGGACAGATTGTACACATTTTTCTCCACAACTCAAATTTTTCACCACTCAAACAGCTCTGAGTTTGCTTCCTTTGGATTGCGGCAGTACTAGGCTACCCTATTTAACATGTTAGAGGCCACTGATGATTTTTTTTTATGTTGGCTTGCTTCGGACCTGGAAGCCTCCAATGAAAAGATCTATTTCCAGTATTGCGTGATCGCTGGTTTTCCTTTTCTTGATTTCCAGAGAACCCACTTGTTCAACCTCAAAGTTTTCAACAGACAGAGGCAGAAAAAATATTAGACCCAAGGGCTGCCAGGCTCCCAGGATGCATCTGAGAGAAGCTATCCACGTCCCCTGAATCGCCTCATATGGACAAGCCACCCTCAGAGTTCTGGTGAAATTCCAGCACAGCACACAAGATGAAAATGTATGTCTCCAAATAGCAGTCTGGTTCTCACCTCGGGTGATGCCTCTGATGCTGTGTCTCTCATTCTCATTTGTAACATAAAATACAGCACCCTCTCCATTCCCTTCCTTTAAGATAGCAGTTTCATTTTTTAGTAGTGCTGCTGCCAGCAATGGCTGCATGGATCTGGCAAACGCGCTCCTGACAACTCAACTCTCACCCACGGAGAGAGACAGGGATATGGGCCTCATCACGAGCTGGGCGGTATCCCGGCTGTAATACCACCCAATTGTAATAGCATCAGCGCCCCCCGGTCCGGCCGGATCACGGGTTGGGCGCTAACATTAAATCCCCTTTCCCCATTGGGTCAATTGGATCCAATGGTGCATCTTTGCCTCTAATACCGCACGCTAATTCAGCTGGTAGTAATACCATCGAAAACAGGGCCCAAATGGAATTTTCACCTTCAGAAAAAGGCTAGAGTTAAAACAGCCCATTTATAGCCCAATTTGTGATAGGGCCAACCCTTGAAATGCAGTGGTAATACCATTACCGCCGCATTTAAGGGCTAACGCCCAACTCGTGATGAGGCCCATAGAGCGAGAGAGAGAGAGAGAGAGAGAGAGAGAGAGAGAGAGAGAGAGAGAGAGAAAGAGAAAAAGAGACTGCATTCCCATTGGACTCCAGTGATGATACCACAAATGGTAATATGGCATGTGGTAATGCTTTTGTATGGAAGACATTTGCACCGCACAAAACCAGGCAGATTCTACCGTGTTTCAGTAATAAAACTTTACATTTTGCAGGCTGAGGAGGTGTTTATAGTTCAGTCTTTCTCTGGGAACTTAATATCATTACAAATGCAAAGTTTCAACAGCTATTCAAAGCGTGAGCATCCCCCCAATGAAACTGCTAACTAAACGTTGGTTTGGATTAATCTTCGGATGGTGTTACTGCATCCTGAAAACCACATGCTGTCTAATCAAATTGTTCACTGTTGGGATCATTTCCCCACAGTATTACCAAGGCTTGTGATTGCTGTGTTTTGACATATTGAAGTTGCTCACAGACGTGGGGACACAGTCTAATGAGCAGGTTATAGAATCCTCTGCGAAACCTGGAATATCGGTGTTTGGGTATTTTTTATGAGATACACAAGCCTAAGCAATAATATAGTAATTAACCAGACCAAGTGTGTAAAAAGGGTTGGTAGCCCCATTAGTGTTACATTTTGTACCAGAAACTCCAATTTCTGAGTCAGGCTCTGAGTGTTTCCTTAAATTATTGACATATATTGTTCTGCCCTCCATATGCCCTTGGGTTTACACTTAACAAAATATAAATGCGGACTCTTCCGCCGCCCTAATGGCCCTATAGAAGTACTGAGCTATGGAATCTCCACGCTCCACTATAGGGCAGTCCAACTTTAGACCGCGTCACAGTATGTGTTGCATGACAAATCGCTGTGCCGCGTGGCGGAGAAGGTGGCAGAGAAGGTCCCCCGGCTAAACATTATCTCATCCAGAAGAAAAGCAAAATGTTTTATGTTGCTGTGAAAGGGGAGCAGACACAGTTGGAGACTGAATTATTCAAGAATCGCTTTGGCGCGCGGCCCACGGTGCGAATGAGCGGCTCATTCAATATTTAAAGCCCTGGAGGTTTCCGTAAAATGCCCCGAACGTTATGATGGCACTCATTCCCAAGAGTTTGTACAAACAAGTGCAGTTCATTACATCGGCGGAAGTGATGTCGCATGACCTTTGACATTATTGATGACAAATATAGTGGAATAAGGGAAACAGGGAAACAAGGCTCAAAATAAATGAAAACTGTGAGATAAAACACCATAACTAAACTCAAATCCCCACTGCAAGCATGATTGCAGAGATCCAAAATTCTGGAGGCATTATCAGTCGGGTGGGATTAGTTGCCATCTAAATGGTAAACGTGGTTTCCCTCACCAGCCGCGCTCACAACCTGGTATTTAGCTGTCCATTAGTATAGCAGAGGCATTACTAAAATAGATGTTTGTCCATAAACACATTTTGAATCCAGGATTTAAACTGCCCGTCAAAACTTACGCTGCCCGCCTACACGTGTTTCAACCCACTTGGGTCGTCATCAGGCCGGATTAGTTGTGTCAGAGTCCTGTCTGTGCTGTGAGAGCTTGAATTCTCTTTGGTGCGGTTCGACTCAGAATGCAGTGAGTTCAAATATAGTTTCGGTTTGGGCACCAGTTGAAAGATGCACGCGTGCAAAGGCTGCAAAGCTAACGTTCCGTGATGTATGGGCCAAATCGGCAGGTCCAACAGTGTACGTATTCAATCTGGGTCTGTCGAGTGTTTACACGAGAAACTAAAAGTCCATATTTCCCTAATGCTGCTCGTACATTGCGACGGCAGGTTTGTATGCACAACTCTTGTACGCTTAATTGCGTGTCTGATGAGAAACTGCTTTGTTGCAGCAAGTCGAAAAACAGCGTTGGTTTGCACGTTTACCATTTTCAGCCTTTCAGTTGTTAGTGAGAAACCAACTGTTCCCCACTTCTGCTGCGCCTGTTGATTTACCTCTATAACCTTATTAAATAAATAGGTCGGTTGCACACATTCCAAAACAAGGTTTCTCACGCACCACTCTCTGATTTGCCATCTACTTCTGTTTTTACTGCCCGCCCCATTTAAACATGAGTTGGTGAATACCTCCAGCGGTGTTACTATGGAATACCGCCTGCGGTAATAGGAGTCAGAGTTACAGGAAACGCAGGAGTGTCCCTTCAATGCAATTGTAAAAAAGCTTTAGATTGGGCAATTATAAGGGCGTGAACAGGTGGGCATCTAAGATGCCGTAATTTACCATCTTAGCCCTGAAATGCATAATAGGGTTAGATGTAATGGCAGGAAAGGCTCCTGTGCCCTATCCACTTCCACCATCACTATTGTGGTGGCAATCGATGACAACAAATTAAGCAAGCGGCTGACCTGGAATAACACTAGCAGGATTCCAAAAATTACTTAACATTAGATCTGGGCCTGGTGTAAACTCGTCATTGGGTGGATTTTCAGACATACAGCGGGCAGCGGGGCTAATTTCCTATGGTGGTATTTATACCCCAAAAAAAACATCTAACTCGTAACAACCCCCACATCTAGATTGGCTAACGTTGCCAGCAGCCATCACACCTGCTTCAGGCTTGTCTGTCATGTATACGTGGATGGTACACAAAGTGAATGAATGCACTGTGGATGTGTCACCTCCTTCAGGCTTGTCTGTCATGTATACGTGTCTGTCATGTATACGTGGATGGTACACAAAGTGAATGAATGCACTGTGGATGTGTCACCTCCTTCAGGCTTGTCTGTCATGTGTACGTGGATGGTACACAAAGTGAATGAATGCACTGTGGATGTGTCACCTCCTTCAGGCTTGTCTGTCATGTGTACGTGGATGGTACACAAAGTGAATGAATGCACTGTGGATGTGTCACCTCCTTCAGCTTGTCTGTCATGTGTACGTGGATGGTACACAAAGTGAATGAATGCACTGTGGATGTGTCACCTCCTTCAGGCTTGTCTGTCATGTGTACGTGGATGGTACACAAAGTGAATGAATGCACTGTGGATGTGTCACCTCCTTCAGGCTTGTCTGTCATGTGTACGTGGATGGTACACAAAGTGAATGAATGCACTGTGGATGTGTCACCTCCTTCAGGCTTGTCTGTCATGTGTACGTGGATGGTACACAAAGTGAATGAATGCACTGTGGATGTGTCACCTCCTTCAGGCTTGTCTGTCATGTGTACGTGGATGGTACACAAAGTGAATGAATGCACTGTGGATGTGTCACCTCCTTCAGGCTTGTCTGTCATGTGTACGTGGATGGTACACAAAGTGAATGAACGCACTGTGGATGTGTCACCTCCTTCAGGCTTGTCTGTCATGTGTACGTGGATGGTACACAAAGTGAATGAACGCACTGTGGATGTGTCACCTCCTTCAGGCTTGTCTGTCATGTGTACGTGGATGGTACACAAAGTGAATGAACGCACTGTGGATGTGTCACCTCCTTCAGGCTTGTCTGTCATGTGTACGTGGATGGTACACAAAGTGAATGAACGCACTGTGGATGTGTCACCTCCTTCAGGCTTGTCTGTCATGTGTACGTGGATGGTACACAAAGTGAATGAACGCACTGTGGATGTGTCACCTCCTTCAGGCTTGTCTGTCATGTGTACGTGGATGGTACACAAAGTGAATGAACGCACTGTGGATGTGTCACCACCTTCAGGCTTGTCTGTCATGTGTACGTGGATGGTACACAAAGTGAATGAACGCACTGTGGATGTGTCACCTCCTTCAGGCTTGTCTGTCATGTGTACGTGGATGGTACACAAAGTGAATGAACGCACTGTGGATGTGTCACCTCCTTCAGGCTTGTCTGTCATGTGTACGTGGATGGTACACAAAGTGAATGAACGCACTGTGGATGTGTCACCTCCTTCAGGCTTGTCTGTCATGTGTACGTGGATGGTACACAAAGTGAATGAACGCACTGTGGATGTGTCACCTCCTTCAGGCTTGTCTGTCATGTGTACGTGGATGGTACACAAAGTGAATGAACGCACTGTGGATGTGTCACCTCCTTCAGGCTTGTCTGTCATGTGTACGTGGATGGTACACAAAGTGAATGAACGCACTGTGGATGTGTCACCTCCTTCAGGCTTGTCTGTCATGTGTACGTGGATGGTACACAAAGTGAATGAACGCACTGTGGATGTGTCACCTTCTTCAGGCTTGTCTGTCATGTGTACGTGGATGGTACACAAAGTGAATGAACGCACTGTGGATGTGTCACCTCCTTCAGGCTTGTCTGTCATGTGTACGTGGATGGTACACAAAGTGAATGAACGCACTGTGGATGTGTCACCTCCTTCAGGCTTGTCTGTCATGTGTACGTGGATGGTACACAAAGTGAATGAACGCACTGTGGATGTGTCACCTCCTTCAGGCTTGTCTGTCATGTGTACGTGGATGGTACACAAAGTGAATGAACGCACTGTGGATGTGTCACCTCCTTCAGGCTTGTCTGTCATGTGTACGTGGATGGTACACAAAGTGAATGAACGCACTGTGGATGTGTCACCTCCTTCAGGCTTGTCTGTCATGTGTACGTGGATGGTACACAAAGTGAATGAACGCACTGTGGATGTGTCACCTCCTTCAGGCTTGTCTGTCATGTGTACGTGGATGGTACACAAAGTGAATGAACGCACTGTGGATGTGTCACCTCCTTCAGGCTTGTCTGTCATGTGTACGTGGATGGTACACAAAGTGAATGAACGCACTGTGGATGTGTCACCTCCTTCAGGCTTGTCTGTCATGTATACGTGGATGGTACACAAAGTGAATGAACGCACTGTGGATGTGTCACCTCCTTCAGGCTTGTCTGTCATGTGTACGTGGATGGTACACAAAGTGAATGAACGCACTGTGGATGTGTCACCTCCTTCAGGCTTGTCTGTCATGTGTACGTGGATGGTACACAAAGTGAATGAACGCACTGTGAATGTGTCACCTCCTTCAGGCTTGTCTGTCATGTGTACGTGGATGGTACACAAAGTGAATGAACGCACTGTGGATGTGTCACCACCTTCAGGCTTGTCTGTCATGTGTACGTGGATGGTACACAAAGTGAATGAACGCACTGTGGATGTGTCACCTCCTTCAGGCTTGTCTGTCATGTGTACGTGGATGGTACACAAAGTGAATGAACGCACTGTGGATGTGTCACCTCCTTCAGGCTTGTCTGTCATGTATACGTGGATGGTACACAAAGTGAATGAACGCACTGTGGATGTGTCACCTCCTTCAGGCTTGTCTGTCATGTGTACGTGGATGGTACACAAAGTGAATGAACGCACTGTGGATGTGTCACCTCCTTCAGGCTTGTCTGTCATGTGTACGTGGATGGTACACAAAGTGAATGAACGCACTGTGAATGTGTCACCTCCTTCAGGCTTGTCTGTCATGTGTACGTGGATGGTACACAAAGTGAATGAACGCACTGTGGATGTGTCACCACCTTCAGGCTTGTCTGTCATGTGTACGTGGATGGTACACAAAGTGAATGAACGCACTGTGGATGTGTCACCTCCTTCAGGCTTGTCTGTCATGTGTACGTGGATGGTACACAAAGTGAATGAACGCACTGTGGATGTGTCACCTCCTTCAGGCTTGTCTGTCATGTATACGTGGATGGTACACAAAGTGAATGAACGCACTGTGGATGTGTCACCTCCTTCAGGCTTGTCTGTCATGTGTACGTGGATGGTACACAAAGTGAATGAACGCACTGTGGATGTGTCACCTCCTTCAGGCTTGTCTGTCATGTGTACGTGGATGGTACACAAAGTGAATGAACGCACTGTGGATGTGTCACCTCCTTCAGGCTTGTCTGTCATGTGTACGTGGATGGTACACAAAGTGAATGAACGCACTGTGGATGTGTCACCTCCTTCAGGCTTGTCTGTCATGTGTACGTGGATGGTACACAAAGTGAATGAACGCACTGTGGGTGTGTCACCTCCTTCAGGCTTGTCTGTCATGTGTACGTGGATGGTACACAAAGTGAATGAACGCACTGTGGAATTGTCACCTCCTTCAGGCTTGTCTGTCATGTGTACGTGGATGGTACACAAAGTGAATGAACGCACTGTGGATGTGTCACCTCCTTCAGGCTTGTCTGTCATGTGTACGTGGATGGTACACAAAGTGAATGAACGCACTGTGGATGTGTCACCTCCTTCAGGCTTGTCTGTCATGTGTACGTGGATGGTACACAAAGTGAATGAACGCACTGTGGATGTGTCACCTCCTTCAGGCTTGTCTGTCATGTGTACGTGGATGGTACACAAAGTGAATGAACGCACTGTGGATGTGTCACCTCCTTCAGGCTTGTCTGTCATGTGTACGTGGATGGTACACAAAGTGAATGAACGCACTGTGGATGTGTCACCTCCTTCAGGCTTGTCTGTCATGTGTACGTGGATGGTACACAAAGTGAATGAACGCACTGTGGATGTGTCACCTCCTTCAGGCTTGTCTGTCATGTGTACGTGGATGGTACACAAAGTGAATGAACGCACTGTGGATGTGTCACCTCCTTCAGGCTTGTCTGTCATGTGTACGTGGATGGTACACAAAGTGAATGAACGCACTGTGGATGTGTCACCTCCTTCAGGCTTGTCTGTCATGTGTACGTGGATGGTACACAAAGTGAATGAACGCACTGTGGATGTGTCACCTCCTTCAGGCTTGTCTGTCATGTGTACGTGGATGGTACACAAAGTGAATGAACGCACTGTGGATGTGTCACCTCCTTCAGGCTTGTCTGTCATGTGTACGTGGATGGTACACAAAGTGAATGAACGCACTGTGGATGTGTCACCTCCTTCAGGCTTGTCTGTCATGTGTACGTGGATGGTACACAAAGTGAATGAACGCACTGTGGATGTGTCACCTCCTTCAGGCTTGTCTGTCATGTGTACGTGGATGGTACACAAAGTGAATGAACGCACTGTGGATGTGTCACCTCCTTCAGGCTTGTCTGTCATGTGTACGTGGATGGTACACAAAGTGAATGAACGCACTGTGGATGTGTCACCTCCTTCAGGCTTGTCTGTCATGTGTACGTGGATGGTACACAAAGTGAATGAACGCACTGTGGATGTGTCACCTCCTTCAGGCTTGTCTGTCATGTGTACGTGGATGGTACACAAAGTGAATGAACGCACTGTGGATGTGTCACCTCCTTCAGGCTTGTCTGTCATGTGTACGTGGATGGTACACAAAGTGAATGAACGCACTGTGGATGTGTCACCTCCTTCAGGCTTGTCTGTCATGTGTACGTGGATGGTACACAAAGTGAATGAACGCACTGTGGATGTGTCACCTCCTTCAGGCTTGTCTGTCATGTGTACGTGGATGGTACACAAAGTGAATGAACGCACTGTGGATGTGTCACCTCCTTCAGGCTTGTCTGTCATGTGTACGTGGATGGTACACAAAGTGAATGAACGCACTGTGGATGTGTCACCTCCTTCAGGCTTGTCTGTCATGTGTACGTGGATGGTACACAAAGTGAATGAACGCACTGTGGATGTGTCACCTCCTTCAGGCTTGTCTGTCATGTGTACGTGGATGGTACACAAAGTGAATGAACGCACTGTGGATGTGTCACCTCCTTCAGGCTTGTCTGTCATGTGTACGTGGATGGTACACAAAGTGAATGAACGCACTGTGGATGTGTCACCTCCTTCAGGCTTGTCTGTCATGTGTACGTGGATGGTACACAAAGTGAATGAACGCACTGTGGATGTGTCACCTCCTTCAGGCTTGTCTGTCATGTGTACGTGGATGGTACACAAAGTGAATGAACGCACTGTGGATGTGTCACCTCCTTCAGGCTTGTCTGTCATGTATACGTGGATGGTACACAAAGTGAATGAACGCACTGTGGATGTGTCACCTCCTTCAGGCTTGTCTGTCATGTATACGTGGATGGTACACAAAGTGAATGAACGCACTGTGGATGTGTCACCTCCTTCAGGCTTGTCTGTCATGTATACGTGGATGGTACACAAAGTGAATGAACGCACTGTGGATGTGTCACCTCCTTCAGGCTTGTCTGTCATGTATACGTGGATGGTACACAAAGTGAATGAACGCACTGTGGATGTGTCACCTCCTTCAGGCTTGTCTGTCATGTATACGTGGATGGTACACAAAGTGAATGAACGCACTGTGGATGTGTCACCTCCTTCAGGCTTGTCTGTCATGTATACGTGGATGGTACACAAAGTGAATGAACGCACTGTGGATGTGTCACCTCCTTCAGGCTTGTCTGTCATGTATACGTGGATGGTACACAAAGTGAATGAACGCACTGTGGATGTGTCACCTCCTTCAGGCTTGTCTGTCATGTATACGTGGATGGTACACAAAGTGAATGAACGCACTGTGGATGTGTCACCTCCTTCAGGCTTGTCTGTCATGTATACGTGGATGGTACACAAAGTGAATGAACGCACTGTGGATGTGTCACCTCCTTCAGGCTTGTCTGTCATGTATACGTGGATGGTACACAAAGTGAATGAACGCACTGTGGATGTGTCACCTCCTTCAGGCTTGTCTGTCATGTATACGTGGATGGTACACAAAGTGAATGAACGCACTGTGGATGTGTCACCTCCTTCAGGCTTGTCTGTCATGTATACGTGGATGGTACACAAAGTGAATGAACGCACTGTGGATGTGTCACCTCCTTCAGGCTTGTCTGTCATGTATACGTGGATGGTACACAAAGTGAATGAACGCACTGTGGATGTGTCACCTCCTTCAGGCTTGTCTGTCATGTATACGTGGATGGTACACAAAGTGAATGAACGCACTGTGGATGTGTCACCTCCTTCAGGCTTGTCTGTCATGGATACGTGGATGGTACACAAAGTGAATGAACGCACTGTGGATGTGTCACCTCCTTCAGGCTTGTCTGTCATGGATACGTGGATGGTACACAAAGTGAATGAACGCACTGTGGATGTGTCACCTCCTTCAGGCTTGTCTGTCATGGATACGTGGATGGTACACAAAGTGAATGAACGCACTGTGGATGTGTCACCTCCTTCAGGCTTGTCTGTCATGGATACGTGGATGGTACACAAAGTGAATGAACGCACTGTGGATGTGTCACCTCCTTCAGGCTTGTCTGTCATGTATACGTGGATGGTACACAAAGTGAATGAACGCACTGTGGATGTGTCACCTCCTTCAGGCTTGTCTGTCATGTATACGTGGATGGTACACAAAGTGAATGAACGCACTGTGGATGTGTCACCTCCTTCAGGCTTGTCTGTCATGTATACGTGGATGGTACACAAAGTGAATGAACGCACTGTGGATGTGTCACCTCCTTCAGGCTTGTCTGTCATGTATACGTGGATGGTACACAAAGTGAATGAACGCACTGTGGATGTGTCACCTCCTTCAGGCTTGTCTGTCATGTATACGTGGATGGTACACAAAGTGAATGAATGCACTGTGGATGTGTCACCTCCTTCAGGCTTGTCTGTCATGTATACGTGGATGGTACACAAAGTGAATGAATGCACTGTGGATGTGTCACCTCCTTCAGGCTTGTCTGTCATGTATACGTGGATGGTACACAAAGTGAATGAATGCACTGTGGATGTGTTACCTCCTTCAGGCTTGTCTGTCATGTGTACGTGGATGGTACACAAAGTGAATGAATGCACGGTGGATGTGTCACCTCCTTCAGGCTTGTCTGTCATGTGTACGTGGATGGTACACAAAGTGAATGAACGCACTGTGGATGTGTCACCTCCTTCAGGCTTGTCTGTCATGTGTACGTGGATGGTACACAAAGTGAATGAACGCACTGTGGATGTGTCACCTCCTTCAGGCTTGTCTGTCATGTGTACGTGGATGGTACACAAAGTGAATGAACGCACTGTGGATGTGTCACCTCCTTCAGGCTTGTCTGTCATGTGTACGTGGATGGTACACAAAGTGAATGAACGCACTGTGGATGTGTCACCTCCTTCAGGCTTGTCTGTCATGTGTACGTGGATGGTACACAAAGTGAATGAACGCACGGTGGATGTGTCACCTCCTTCAGGCTTGTCTGTCATGTGTACGTGGATGGTACACAAAGTGAATGAACGCACTGTGGATGTGTCACCTCCTTCAGGCTTGTCTGTCATGTATACGTGGATGGTACACAAAGTGAATGAACGCACTGTGGATGTGTCACCTCCTTCAGGCTTGTCTGTCATGTATACGTGGATGGTACACAAAGTGAATGAACGCACTGTGGATGTGTCACCTCCTTCAGGCTTGTCTGTCATGTGTACGTGGATGGTACACAAAGTGAATGAACGCACTGTGGATGTGTCACCTCCTTCAGGATTGTCTGTCATGTGTACGTGGATGGTACACAAAGTGAATGAACGCACTGTGGATGTGTCACCTCCTTCAGGCTTGTCTGTCATGTATACGTGGATGGTACACAAAGTGAATGAACGCACTGTGGATGTGTCACCTCCTTCCGGCTTGTCTGTCATGTGTACGTGGATGGTACACAAAGTGAATGAACGCACTGTGGATGTGTCACCTCCTTCAGGCTTGTCTGTCATGTGTACGTGGATGGTACACAAAGTGAATGAACGCACTGTGGATGTGTCACCTCCTTCAGGCTTGTCTGTCATGTGTACGTGGATGGTACACAAAGTGAATGAACGCACTGTGGATGTGTCACCTCCTTCAGGCTTGTCTGTCATGTGTACGTGGATGGTACACAAAGTGAATGAACGCACTGTGGATGTGTCACCTCCTTCAGGCTTGTCTGTCATGTATATGTGGATGGTACACAAAGTGAATGAACGCACTGTGGATGTGTCACCTCCTTCAGGCTTGTCTGTCATGTGTACGTGGATGTTACACAAAGTGAATGAACGCACTGTGGATGTGTCACCTCCTTCAGGTTTGTCTGTCATGTGTACGTGGATGGTACACAAAGTGAATGAACGCACTGTGGATGTGTCACCTCCTTCAGGCTTGTCTGTCATGTATACGTGGATGGTACACAAAGTGAATGAACGCACTGTGGATGTGTCACCTCCTTCAGGCTTGTCTGTCATGTGTACGTGGATGGTACACAAAGTGAATGAAGGCACTGTGGATGTGTCACCTCCTTCAGGCTTGTCTGTCATGTGTACGTGGATGGTACACAAAGTGAATGAACGCACTGTGGATGTGTCACCTCCTTCAGGCTTGTCTGTCATGTGTACGTGGATGGTACACAAAGTGAATGAACGCACTGTGGATGTGTCACCTCCTTCAGGCTTGTCTGTCATGTGTACGTGGATGGTACACAAAGTGAATGAACGCACTGTGGATGTGTCACCTCCTTCGGGCTTGTCTGTCATGTGTACGTGGATGGTACACAAAGTGAATGAACGCACTGTGGATGTGTCACCTCCTTCGGGCTTGTCTGTCATGTGTACGTGGATGGTACACAAAGTGAATGAATGCACTGTGGATGTGTCACCTCCTTCAGGCTTGTCTGTCATGTGTACGTGGATGGTACACAAAGTGAATGAATGCACTGTGGATGTGTCACCTCCTTCAGGCTTGTCTGTCATGTGTACGTGGATGGTACACAAAGTGAATGAATGCACTGTGGATGTGTCACCTCCTTCAGGCTTGTCTGTCATGTGTACGTGGATGGTACACAAAGTGAATGAATGCACTGTGGATGTGTCACCTCCTTCAGGCTTGTCTGTCATGTGTACGTGGATGGTACACAAAGTGAATGAATGCACTGTGGATGTGTCACCTCCTTCAGGCTTGTCTGTCATGTGTACGTGGATGGTACACAAAGTGAATGAACGCACTGTGGATGTGTCACCTCCTTCAGGCTTGTCTGTCATGTGTACGTGGATGGTACACTAAGTGAATGAACGCACTGTGGATGTGTCACCTCCTTCAGGCTTGTCTGTCATGTGTACGTGGATGGTACACAAAGTGAATGAACGCACTGTGGATGTGTCACCTCCTTCAGGCTTGTCTGTCATGTGTACGTGGATGGTACACAAAGTGAATGAACGCACTGTGGATGTGTCACCTCCTTCAGGCTTGTCTGTCATGTGTACGTGGATGGTACACAAAGTGAATGAACGCACTGTGGATGTGTCACCTCCTTCAGGCTTGTCTGTCATGTGTACGTGGATGGTACACAAAGTGAATGAACGCACTGTGGATGTGTCACCTCCTTCAGGCTTGTCTGTCATGTGTACGTGGATGGTACACAAAGTGAATGAACGCACTGTGGATGTGTCACCTCCTTCAGGCTTGTCTGTCATGTATACGTGGATGGTACACAAAGTGAATGAACGCACTGTGGATGTGTCACCTCCTTCAGGCTTGTCTGTCATGTATACGTGGATGGTACACAAAGTGAATGAACGCACTGTGGATGTGTCACCTCCTTCAGGCTTGTCTGTCATGTATACGTGGATGGTACACAAAGTGAATGAACGCACTGTGGATGTGTCACCTCCTTCAGGCTTGTCTGTCATGTATACGTGGATGGTACACAAGGTGAATGAACGCACTGTGGATGTGTCACCTCCTTCAGGCTTGTCTGTCATGTATACGTGGATGGTACACAAAGTGAATGAATGCACTGTGGATGTGTCCAACCATTAGCAGACTGCCTAGGATTGAGGAGTGAACTAGAGTGAGTTGGCTATGATTCAATGCTTGGAAAGCCAGGCATATTCTGAATGGTGGCACCAGAATGCTTAACCCTCTCCCTCCTACTTTCTTCATCGTGTCTTTACTCTGAAAGATGAAAAGGGGGGACTCATCCATATAGGTTAACGAGATATCGACCCACCCATTTTGGACGAGTCGCCAAGCCAGCCCAGTGAAAACACTAATTTATTTATTTATTTGGATGTGTATGGGAAGGTGTGTGTGGCTGCATGTGTAGGAACTAACGTATGTTTGGGGGTGCGCATACATGAAAGAGCGTATGTTGTGTAGGTGTGTACGTGAATGAGAGAGTGAATCTTATGGGTGAATGGGTGAAAGTGTTATGAATGCACTGAATGTCTATGAATGTGTGACTGCATGTTTATTCGTACGCAAGTGAATGTGTATGCGTACTGAATTAATGCTTGTGGTTGGTTGAGTGAAAAACACTCATCTTGTTTGCTTTAACATTGATGCCCAGTAAATAAAAGCACAAACCTTCCTCACACACCCTCAAATCAGAGGCCCCCCTTACCATGCTGGTGAGCAGGCTTCTGATTTGATGGTACAGGGAAGGGGCGGAAGGATATTAACTGGGCATCAATGTTAAAGCAAACAAGATGAGTGTTGTTATGTGGCCAAACTGGCTTACATTGCTGAAGCCAGTCCAGTTATGTTTTCTGACTCTGGCATGACATTATTTACTGGGCAACAATGTTAGAGCAAACATGACCAGTTTATTTACATGTAATACTACTGACGTGGAATTATTATTGAGCAGCAATGTTAAAACAAACATAGTACGTGTTGTTACATTCTTAGACTGGAGTGCACTGCTGCAGCCAGTCTGGTTAAGTTTTATTACTGTGGCATGGCATCTTTTACTGGGCATCAAGGTTAAAGCAAACATGATCAGTGTTGTTTTATGGCTAGACCGGACTGCATTGTTGCAGGTGGTCTGGTTACATTTTCTGTCTCTGCCATAGCATTTTTTACAGGTCATCATGGTTAAAGCAAACATGACGAGTTGTCATGTGGCTAGACTGGCTTACATTGCTGCAGCCAGTCTGGTTACATTTGTTTGACTCTGGCATGGTAGTTTTTCTGGGCATCAAAGTTAAAGGAAAAACAAGTGTTTTATGTGGCTTGACTGGACTGCATTGCTAAAACCTGCCTAGTTAGGTTTTCTGCCTCTGACATGGCATTTTGTAAGATCTATGTTATAAAACCGAATCCCAAAAGCTGGAACTACAAAATTGTGAAGCCCACTTCATCTCATTTTGTCATTCAAGCTTTTGGGATTTTGGTTGCTTGTCCCCCGCTGGGAATTTAATGTATCTGTGGACACCCCTGCAGCGCCTGCAACCCATAATAACAAACTAGGGGAGCAGGGGACACCTCTGTGACCCCTGCTCCCCTAGTTAGATATTATGGGTTTGTGTCTTTTCTACTTAGCCGAATGTGCACTAAATGTACATTCTTCCTTTTTTTTTCATTATTTTGGGGTAAACCCCATTTTGTAATAGGCAACATGGTTGAAGCAAACATGATACGAGCTGTCATGTAGCTAGACTGGCCTACGTTGCAGCAGCCAATCTGGTTAAGTTTTCTGAATTTGGTATTACCTTTTTTACCTTGCATCAAGGTTAAAGCAAACATGATACGTGTTATTACATAGCTCGACTGTCCTGCTTTGCTGCTTCCAGTTTGGTTG
This sequence comes from Ambystoma mexicanum, assembly GCF_040938575.1. Lineage (NCBI taxonomy): Eukaryota > Metazoa > Chordata > Amphibia > Caudata > Ambystomatidae > Ambystoma > Ambystoma mexicanum. Next base: position 1,618,062,526 of record NC_090932.1, on the reverse strand, counting down.
CATTTTCTTACTGTGGTACTGGTATGGCATCTTTTAGTGTGTATCATGGTTAAAGAAATCATAATTGCTGTTATGTGGCTAGATAGGCCTGCATTGCTGCAGCCAAGCAGCATACCTTTTCTTCCTGTCCGGTTAAATGGCATTTTTTACAGGGCACCAAGGCTATACTAAAAATGGTGAATGTGAACATGGTGAACATGGTACCTCCAAATACTGTGGGCTTGTGTGTGGTGCAGAGTACTTCTACTTGATCACTTCCCACCATCTCTTTATGTGTGTGCATGGGCAGTATTGTTAAATCGGAGCCTGAGTCGGCCATCACTTTCGTTTCCATCCCATTCACTCTGATGATGCAATGGGGCTTTTCCCTCTTGGCCCTCGAGCTATTGACCATTATGACGGTGGATCTTCCTTCCTCTTTGGACAACGTGTCTTCTTGCTCACCTTCTTCTGCCTGTACTGTGTTCTCTTTTCTGTTGCGCCAACTGCATGCAATCACAAAGTGTCCAATCCTTTAGCAGACAGAGCATTCTTTGTCCCTCGTGGGACATTCCCTGTCAATTGCCAAGTGCTTTGTGCTGGTACATCTATGACATTTGAGGAGTTCCTTCTCCCCCCTCCATTCCCTTGATTCAGCTGGTTGCCTCTCTTTCTTCCCTCTAAACGTTAGGGCCTGGACTTCTGGCGTGCTCGAGCTAGCAGTGAACCCTTTGCACCTACCCGCCATGTCTTTGACTGCTCTCGTGATCTCAACGGATTTGTCGAGCTCGAGGTCTTTCTCCATAATGAACTTGTCCTACACCATCCTGCTATTTGTGTGTACGTCAACATGTGGCAAATTAGGCTTTCTGCATTATTTCCAAAATTGCATAGGGCCGCCAACTCACGTAGCTTTGAGACGTAGTCATCTACGGGTTTGGGCGCCTCTCGTTTATGGTCATAGAACCAAATTCTATGCTATACTGTGTTTTCTTTGCTGGTGAACCATCTTACAATCCTACTCACAGCTTCCTTATACAAGTCATCATTTTCGCCCGCCTCCGCTCCGGTGTGAGACTGGCAAACACTCTTTGTCCTTCTACTCCTAATGCATTTAGAAGCATTGCGCTGTGCCTCGCAACCGTGCATTCCGCCCCTCCCACCGCATCCACATATGTCAGAAATAATGGTTCCCATTGATGCCATGGAATTGTGGGTCTACCTGGAGTTTGCAGGAAAGGCGGGGGTGGCGTTGCACCTTGCATGGTGGGTCGCAGGGTCTCCATTGCTCCTCGTCGGCAATAATGTTGTATAAAGGTTAGACCTTGAGTAGTGTTGTAACCTGTGATTTATTATTGAGAACAGGTGGCAGCATAGGTAAAGGTATTTACAGGACACAGTTAACTTCACTACATTATAATGTTCAAGTCTCTGGCCTTTCTCATAGTCTCTGGGCTTTCTCATAGTCTCTGGGCTTTCTCATAGTCTCTGGCCTTTCTCATAGTCTCTGGCCTTTCTCATAGTCTCTGGCCTTTCTCATAGTTGGGCTTTCTCATAGTCTCTGGCCTTTCTCATAGTCTCTGGGCTTTCTCATAGTCTCTGGGCTTTCTCATAGTCTCTGGCCTTTCTCATAGTTTCTGGCCTTTCTCATAGTCTCTGGGCTTTCTCATAGTCTCTGGGCTTTCTCATAGTCTCTGGGCTTTCTCATAGTCTCTGGGCTTTCTCATAGTCTCTGGCCTTTCTCATAGTCTCTGGGCTTTCTCATAGTCTCTGGCCTTTCTCATAGTCTCTAGCCTTTCTCATAGTCTCAGGCCTTTCTCATAGTCTCTGGGCTTTCTCATAGTCTCTGGGCTTTCTCATAGTCTCTGGGCTTTCTCATAGTCTCTGGGCTTTCTTATTGTCATTGGCACCACGTGCAGGAGGAGCGCCTGGAGCTGCTTCTGCTCTGTGGCTCTCTAGCCCTCTGAAAGTGGATCCCGCTTCCTGCAGCCCTCCGCACCTCACGCATGAAATCTCGCAAGATCTCGGCGTTGCCGGGATTCGCGAGTAGTCTTACACAGATTTTATTGAATATCTTTATATCTGAAAAAAATATTTTCAAAACAGTTCAACATAACACAAATATTAAGATAAATGTTATACACCTCTGTAGGTATGCAATACTGCAATTCCTACCTGATTGATGGCACTTGGTATCTCTTGGAACTGCAGGTCAGAAGAAAATGTGAGTGTTGCTAAGAAGAGTAAATGTCTGGTACGAATGCCACTATTAAACGAGAAAAAACGTAATCTTCCTTACCTCTGCTAAGGAGTAAATGTCAAATGGCCGGCAGCCAGGGATTGGCCTCCGCAGCGCGAATGAGATAGGCCACTGACATGTATATCTTATATACAGTTAAAAGTCCTGATATCAGCGTTATTGCACGCAACTACGTCATCAAATCGATGACGTCACGTTTGTTACCGGTTCGTCGAATGCGGAATATCGGCTTCAATAAAGTTAATTTGAAATAGCAATCCCCAGTAACAAAAGGGGAGGGAAAATAACAAATGGAATTGTAGGTCGCTACTCCTATGTGCTGCTACATCGGTAATATGCTGCAATTACTCGCTAAAATGGCGGGAATACGGATCAATAAACTAGTGTGGAGCAGGCCCTCTGCCACTGATGGTTCACTTCATATGCTCCACTTGGATACCAAATGTTTACGGTTCAAGGATACCCTACTTTATTGTTAACTACAACCTTTGAAAATGTTGCGGTGAGCAATATGTACATCATTAATTGATTGATTGATATTTTATTTCTATCGCGCTTGTACACAAGTGTTTCACGGTGACAGACTACATTAGAAAATGTAGTCTAGCCCAGTGTAACTCCGTGCCATGCAGGTGCCAGGGAGCCAGCTGGCATTCTTACCTAAAGGAAACAATGCAAAAGCATTCCCTTATGTGGCCATTCTTCTGCAGATCTTGGAGTATGTAATCCATTTAAGAGGTGGCATTGCATGCAATATCCCATCTTATATTGAATGTTCACCCCATGAAGCCAACATCCCAGGCCATCCCAAGTAATAACTGTGATATTTTACCAAATAGGCACTGTTTAAAATATCACATCTTTATTGATATCCTGGTCCTCACAGTGAGGCCTTGATTGTCCTGGCAAGGAGTACCTCATGTGCTACATGCAAGAGAAAGGACCTCAAACACTAGGACACGGTTATTCTTCTGCTGTTGGGGTCCCGGGTTCTGAACACAGATGAGTTGTTGCCCAATGGCCATTCATTGCAGCAGAGGAAGTACCCACCCTCCTCAATATCCTGCACAAGCCTGCGAGGAGATATTCAAGAGTCTCACTGTGCCAATTATGTCATTTGAGGATCACCATACGTAGCCTCTGCTATCCTTGGGTTGGTTCTTTTGAACCCTGGGACAGGTGAACCGAGTCACTCTGTGCCATGGATGTCATTTGAGGGTCGGCATAGGTAGCAGCTGCAATCCCTGACTCCCTCTGTGGTACCCCTGGTCTGTTCTTCTGACCCCTGTGTGAGGCCAACAAAGTCACCGTGTGTCATGGATGTCAATTGAGGGTCGGCATAGTGGCTTCCTCTTTGGTAACCCTGGATCTGTTCTTCTGACCTATGGGTCAGGGCAGCAGAGTCACCCTGTGCCATGGATGTCATTTGAGGGTCGCAATAGGTAGCAGCTTGTATCCCTGGTTCCCTCTTTGGTACCCCTGTTCTGTTGTTCTGACCCCTGGGTGAGGTCCACAGAGTCACCCTGTGCCAAGGATGACCTTGGAGGGTCTCCATTGCTATCAGCGCCTCACCTTGCACCACCTTTGGGAGCCCTTGCTCTGTTTTGTGGCCCCTGGGTCAGACGGAGGTAACAAGAGCACTACCATGGAAAGACATTCAGGATTTTCTCACATTGTAGTGGATTAGGACCACAGGAGAGCACCCAAAAGGGATGTGTGTGCTGAGCTGCAGTTGCAGCACTGTCAGCCCATGCCTCTGCAGCCGGAGGAGGAAGTGGTAGATGTGAACAATATTATAAGGGCAGTACATGTTTTTATTATATATTAAAAGAAAGATGGTGGAGTTCTATTTGCATACCACCTTTAAAAGATTGACAGGCTTTATTTTGAATGTGAATATCTTGTAGAGGGGGAATGTTGCTTGACTGGACAAAGCACTACTCTCTGATTGAAAATGTGCCACTGTGCATATGCCAACGTGCCCCATGTCATGCTGGAAGCACTTAGCCACTCTGTTTTTTTATTGCATTCTAGGACTTATTGACCGTGGTTTGGAATGGGAAAAGCAGAACTGCAAGTCCCAGAATGCATAGATAATTAACAAGACTGAGGGAGCATCTCCCGAAAGACATGGGACAGATATGTTCCATTTGGTGCTCT